>NC_082660.1:97467803-98085046 GCF_028023285.1 Balaenoptera ricei
ATTGTAGCTTTGATTTGCATTTCTCTAATGATTAGTGATGTTGAGCATCCTTTCATGTGTTTGTTGACAATCTGTATATCTTCTTTGGAGAAATGTCTGTTTAGGTCTCTGCCCATTTTTGGATTGGGTGGTTTGTTTTTTTGATATTGAGCTGCATGAGCTGCTTTTATATTTTGGAGAGTAATCCTTTGTCCGTTGATTCGTTTGCAAATATTTTCTCCCATTCTGAGGGTTGTCTTTTGGTCTTGTTTATGGTTTCCTTTGCTGTGCAAAAGCTTTGAAGTTTCATTAGGTCCCATTTGTTTATTTTTGTTTTTATTTCCATTTCTCTAGGAGGTGGGTCAAAAAGGATCTTGCTGTGATTTATGTCATGGAGTGCTCTGCCTATGTTTTCCTCCAAGAGTTTTATAGTGTCTGGCCTTACATTTAGGTCTTTAATCCATTTTGAGTTTATTTTTGTGTATGGTGTTAGGGAGTGTTCTAATTTCATTCTTTTACATGTAGCTGTCCAGTTTTCCCAGCACCACTTATTGAAGAGCCTGTCTTTTCTCCATTGTATATTCTTGCCTCCTTTATCAAAAATAAGGTGACCATATGTGCGTGGGTTTATCTCTGGGCATTCTATCCTGTTCCATTGATCTATATTTCTGTTTTTGTGCCAGTACCATATTGTCTTGATTACTGTAGCTTTGTAGTGTAGTCTGAAGTCCGGGAGCCTGATTCCGCCAGTTCCATTTTTCTTTCTCAAGATTGCTTTGGCTACTCAGGGTCTTTTGTGTTTCCATACAAATTGTGAAATTTTTTGTTCTAGTTCTGTGAAAAATGCCATTGGTAATTTGATAGGGATTGCATTGAATCTGTAGATTGCTTTGGATAGTATAGTCATTTTCACAATGTTGCTTCTTCCAATCCAAGAACATGGTATATCTCTCCACCTGTTTGTATCATCTTTAATTTCTTTCATCAGTGTCTTACAGTTTTCTGCATACAGGTCTTTTGTCTCCTTAGGTAGGTTTATTCCTAGGTATTTTATTCTTTTTGTTGCAGTGGTAAATGGGAGTGTTTCCTTAATTTCTCTTTCAGATTTTTCATCATTAGTGTATAGGAATGCAAGAGATTTCTGTGCATTAATTTTGTATCCTGCTACTTTACCAAATTCATTGATTAGCTGTAGTAGTTTTCTGGTAGAGTCTTTAGGATTCTCTATGGTATAGTATCATGTCATCTAGTGGCTGCAGTTCTTAGACTCCTAAGACGGTAGGCCTTGGACTTGGTCTAGTTGAAGCCCTATGCTTTAAAGTGGTATAAATGGAGGCTTTGAGAGGTTAAGCAATTTGGTCAAAGTCCCAGAACTGGAACTGGAACTCAGCTTCTAGAGCTGAGTTGAATTAAGTACCCTTTCTATTGCAGCCTGCTGCCACTTTGTTTTGGACCTAAATTTTCCCTGTGAAATGTGATTTGAAACTTACTTTTATGCTCCAGCAACTGCACATTTCATGGGTCACAGATAAATGGTTAACAGCATCAAGGAAAAGACATAGTATAAACTTACAGCTTTTTAATGGCAAGAGGTGGGGGCGGGGTGCAGGAAGAGTGGGGGACATGGAGAGGTAGAACAATCTCTTGCCAAATATTTGCAGGTGTTGGAACTATAATAAGGCATTGGCCTTGAGAAATATTCCAAACAGAAAAATCTGTATCCATATGTACTGTTGAGATAACAAAAGACTGGATAGAATAAGCCTGTATCTACAGAGCACCAGCTTTTTGAAAACATCCGAAAACATGAAAACATTGGATGATTGATTAGATATTTGGCATCGTGCAGCTATAGTCCTTGTCTCCAGGGATAGATGGAACACAAAAGTATTTTACCAAAAGATCCTTTACTCTGTAACTAATCAGTAATTTTTGGAGAAAGAGAGGCCAAGTTTTGAATCGTTCCCCTTTAAGTTTTTAGGAAATGTGCAGAAAATTCAGATTATAAATTAAGTGGAAACTTCTTTGCTCATTTTTGGACGGAGAGTGGAAACATATGAATCATTCCCAACCGTGTGGTTTGTTATGTTGTCTGGAACATCTTGGGCTTTGAGGGGGGAGAGGGAGGTGCTGCTTGTGTGAGAGGGGGATGGAGTGGGGTAGGAATCACTTTGGTTTGGTGCCAAGTATAAAAGGATATTAGTTCTCCACATTAAGCAGAGAGGAAGTCTGACTTTTAGTGTCACATATCCTCACTTCTTTGAGTTAATTTTAATTTAGAAAAGCATTTAGGATTATCCCCTTAAGCTGCTTGATTCTTCCCCAAGGAGAAAGGAGAAAGCCAGCTGTCAGAAGCTATGGGGGAGATGGCCTTGAGCATACCACCCTGGCCCTGAGAGGAGCACGGGAGTCCTACAGGAGAAGGGAAAGAGGTTTGACTTTCTGGCCAGTGACTGATACAGTGTTTGTTTGTACTTTTTTGTTCTGGAGGTTCATTGTTGGTGTTTATAACTACACTTTTGTACTAATCCCTGATTAGGATTAGTGGTCTCTAATATTTATTTGTTCAATAAAGAATAAACAGATCATTACATTATAGATGAAAGGTCAGAATAACCAGAAGCCAGCCTGTCATCTTAACGTGTACTCAAAATGGGCTAGAGGGTTTGGGATACTTAGTATAGTTTATTATCCTTAGTTAATTGTCCAGTCTACCTAAATATCCTTCAGAAGGCTACCAGTGGTTCTTCAATTTGAAAGAATAATTGTGTTCATGACAGTTATTACAATTGTAAGGCCTATCAGAGTAACTATTTTCTCTATTACTTCTCTTTTCATTTACTACTCCCAATATATATCTTAGTTCATGATCTGTGTCGCGTTTCTAATGCTTCACATTTTCGAGTTTTCATTGTCACATGAGTTCCTCCCCTTAGAAAAGACTGATATTATTGTATTAATAAATGTGGCTTTATAAAAGAGGTCAAATTTGGGTGACTCTCTATTGGTGACAGATCTCAACTCAATATTCCAAGTTCTGTACAACTTGGTTCTCATGCTTGCCCACCTGTGTTTTCTTCCTGCCACTCTCAAACATGTGACCTTCACCTGTCCAGTCTAACCTAACTGTCTGCTAAACATACTACTCTTTCCTGACTCTTAACTTTCACTCATACTGTTCTCTTGGCCTGCTTAGGAATCCTACCTATTCTTTAGTGCTCAATTAAAATCCCACAAGGCCGCTCCAACATACCCCAGCTATACCATAAATTCTTTGGGGACCAGGCACAATGTCTTTTATTTCTCCAATGTCTTCCTTAGTGTCTAGCACACATAGTATATGCTCAAGAAATCCAAGTGAATTAAATCTTTGTAATGGATTTGCAGTAAGTATACCAGCATCTATAGCTTGTTTCCATACTCATAAGATATAAAGCTGTCTTACCATTATGAATACCTTAGAAGTCTGGGGAGAAAAATCTCCTGTGAACTACTGATAATGTTAAAAACCACAGTGTTAGCAAAAGTACGACATGTCCTTAATTTTAGGTGCCTATCCATTTTGATTGCTGGATTTTCCAACTGCCTCACCCCATGGTGACATCTGTATAAATCAGATGTGATTATTGTAATTCTCTTTGAGAGTGATGGCTTCACATTTCCATGCCCACAGCCTGCCAAAAATATAGCTGATGAAAACCAGGGGGAATAGAGGAATTTCCTGAAAGGAATAAACAAGTACATTTTCTTTATCTCATTACATTTCCACAAATTCATTACTACAAATAATTCTTTTTTTTTAAGATATTGGAAATGTCTGTTTCTTTTTTAAAAATATTTCTTTATTTCTTTCTTTATTTGGCTGCATTGGATCTTAGTTGCGGCACGTGGGATCTTCATTGTGGCATGCGGGATCTTTCATTGCTGTGTGCAGGCTCTTCCTTGCGGCACGTGGGCTCTTCATTGTGGCGTGTGGGCCTCTCTAGTTGTGGCACGCAGGCTCTAGAGCACAGGGGCTCAGTAGTTGTGGCTCGGGCTTAGTTGCCTCGCGACATGTGGGATCTTAGTTCCCCAACCAGGGATCGAACCCATGCCCCCTGCATTGGCAGGCGGATTCTTAACCCCTGGACCACCAGGGAAGTCCCTACAAATAATTCTTAAATGTAGTTACATTTACCTATCAGGGGTCTTGTTGTTATAAAATATTACCTGGTATTAGAGTAAGCTTTTTGTTGTGGGAAAGTAAAATACACACACCACACACACAAAGAGAGACTGAGACAGAGAGAGCTAAAGATTGCCAAAGAGAAGGGAGATATGAGACTTGGAGACTATTCAAAGGAAAACCATAACGAGAGTCAAAAGGTTAGAAAATATGATATCCTAGAATCTTATCATAGTTGGTTACTTCTCCTTCTTCCTACTCAGTCACTCTATCCTCTACCCACCCATTCTCACTCAGCCACCACCTCCTCCCAGTCGTTTGTCTACTCACCCACTCCTGTCTGCCAAAACAGATACCCTCTCAATTTATCTACCAATGGACATTTGACTGTTTCTGAACCAGTATGAATATGAGTATAAGAGAAGGAAGGAGAAATATCTTTATGAGAGACTGGGTTGAGAGAGGGCATATTTGCATACATCTGTATGTGCCACTATATACAAGTGTGTGTATTTCTGCATGGGTGAGTGGCTGAGAATTTAATCTGTGTGTGTCTGCGTGTATCTATAAATGTGTGTCACTGTGTGTGAGGAGGAGAGAGTGCCTGTGTTGATCTTCTGTGGGGTTATCTGTGGATAACTTGGGTATGAGGGGGCCATGAGTGTAGGGCAAGTTTTCTGTGGTCACCCTAGGGAGAGTTAGGGCTTCAGTAGAACCTATCCTGAGACTAGGGATCTCCCTAATAAATGAGCCTCATGATGAGACAAATCTTCAGTGGAGGCCAAGGGTGAGTTACCATAGCTGAGGGAACAGAAAAAGTTGTTTCTCACTTTCACTCACTTAGGTACTGAATCACAGTAGCTAAATATTATAAGAGCGAAGCATTTGTGTCTAGATTTGGACTCTCTAAGGTATGGTGGTGGACATGTGTGCATGGGGTGGGCGTAATATCTGTCATGGGGTTTTTCAGCAAAACCAGCCTTCAGCTCAACAATCGTAAAATCATTCTTGCTTGTAGATCTGGCTTCTCTGTGCTCTCTCTTTTTTTTTAAAATTTATTTATTTATTTATCCTTGGCTGTGTTGGGTCTTCGCCTCTGCGCGAGGGCCCTCCCCAGCCGCGGCGAGCGGGGGCCACTCTTCATGGCGGTGCGCGGGTCTCACTATCGCAGCCTCTCTCGCTGCGGAGCACAGGCTCCAGACGCGCAGGCTCAGCAGTTGTGGCTCACGGGCCCAGTCGCTCCGCGGCACGTGGGATCCTCCCAGACCAGGGCCGGAACCCGTGTCCCCTGCACTGGCAGGCAGACTCCCAACCACTGCGCCACCAGGGAAGCCCGTCTCTGTGCTCTCTTAATTGTCCAAGACTTGCTCCCCATTACTTGTAATATGTATAAATCTGTACATGTTTTGTATGTGTGTGAGAGGGTAAAAAATGCATTTTATTCCATTTCTACTCGAACTGTGTGCTAAGACTCATTTGAACCCCACTTTCCCCCCTCCAATAATTGTATTGATTCTCGGGCTCTACTGTCACATAGTATTAACAGGACTCTGTTGGAAGATGTTTTCTATTGTTTCTTAGGTTTGAGAGCAAGTTTAGCTAGTGGATACTCCACCTACCTGTGTTCTTATCTTTCTGTTTTTCTTTTATTTCTTTTGTCCCAAGTCTCCTCCTCATCAACATCTGAAAGAGCTAACAATCATCAGTCTGAGAACAGCTTACAAAACATTGACTCAGAGATTGTTCTTGGGTGGATGAAAATTCTGTCTGTTATTATTGGGCAAAAGAACATGTTACAGAAATATAATATAGGTAAAGAAAGATGAAAGAAACAAGAATTATTGAACCCAAAGAAGTAAGGTTTAAAGGGGAAAATGTGATAATGACACTCAAGTTCATGAAGGGTTGATATAAAGAGGTACTGTCTTGTTCTTTATCTCCCCTGAAGATGGACCAGACGAGAACTTAAACTGTAGCGCCAGGGATTTAGGCCAGGGGCTCATTCATTCATTTAAAAAACAATTAATGAACATGCACTTTGTTTATTAAACACTTAAATTGTTCAAGTCATTGTAGTAGGAGCTGGGGACACAGGAACTAAGGCACAGTGCCTGCCCTGCGGAGCTTTGAGCTCAGTAAGGGAGATAGATAAGGACATCTTCGAATTCAGTATGGTAAGTGCCATGGCAGAGGTTTGCACAGGGTTCTCTGAAGCACACAGGAAGGGTCAGTGAAAGGAAGTCATTGAGCTCAAAAGCAGGGAATCATAAATGAATTCATCGGAGAAGAGGGCCAACTGGAGAGAGACTGTGAAGAAAGAATTGACAGGACTTGGAGAACGACTGTAGTGGTTATAGATGATGGAGAGAAAGAATTAAAAAAATGATTTTTGAGGAGGAGATGTCTTGAAGAATGGTGGTATTGGGCACAGAAATAGAGAAATTAGGAAGGGACTAGCAGTTTTGGGCGATGACTTCAGACTTGAGTCTGAAGGTGCCAAGCGCTAGAAAAGGGGTTGCGGTTCCAGTGATAAAGACAGCACATCCCAACCCTGGTGGAGGTGTCAGCGTGGTGTGCAGAGGCAGACGAGTGAGGACACAGTTACAAGACAGTGTGGTGAGTCCTGTGGCAGTGGAGGCACGGGGCGGGGGTGTGTGTGTGTGTGTGTGAGAGCCCATAGGAGGGACATCAGAAGAGACTTTGGGCGGCGTTTTGGACCCCTAGTTGGGGGACAGGGATGGGGTCAGGGACAGGGAGTGTTCTAGTTCAGAGAAAATAGTTTGTTCAAATATCTGGTGGAGATAGAGCATGGGGCACTCTCAGAACTGAAAGGGCAAGTGTTCCAGAAGGGGTTGAAATTCAGGCCTTTGTGGTGGCCGAAAGATCAGGGCCAGAGACATAGGTTTGAGGGTCTTTAGCGTGGAGGTAGAGTCAGGAAGTAGGGAGCTGAATGAAGGCTGAGGAGTGAGCCTTGCAGCACACTCCTGGTCTAGAAGGTAGACAGAGAGGAAGGGCAAGTGAAGGAGAAAGGAGAGGATGTGTATGAGAGGCAGGAACCGAAGAGGAATCGTGCAAGTGGAATACAATATGGAGGCCTCCAGGAAAGTAGAGTGGTTTCAGCTCAATATTATCAAAATGAACACTGGATTTAGGTTTTTAGTATAGGTTTTCTTCTCGAAGGTCCAAATAATAATTTATACATTTAAGCTAGAGATTTAACCATGCTATGCACCTGAACAGAGGGAAAAGAAAAGAATAAGGGATTGTGTAACATTTCTGATAAGGGGACTGGGAGAGGGTGTGTCTTTGCTGGATGATTTCAGAACCTTCTGAGAAGAGGAGGGCTGGCCACCTGTTTCACCTGGCTTGAAGACCAGTCTGGTGATTCCCCAGCAAACCTCAGGTAGAGTAGACCTCATGCCTCCAGTATGTCACCTGCATCTCATTCTGGGACATAGCCCGTGTCTATACAACAGCGAATAAATGTTTGGGGAAAGAATAAACTCAGGCATAAGGGTGTGGGCTTCAGTTTGTGGACCAGATGGTGTGTTCTGCTGTTGAAAGGCCATATGTAATTGATACATAAAGTGACAGACTGAAGCAAAAGCAAAGTAAGTATTTTAAGACAAGCAGTTAAAAAAAGAAGGCAGAATGTGACCCCAAAAGTGTGCTAAGATTTTGGCTACTGGCTTTTGGAAGAGCTGGGAACATCCGTGAATAGACAAGATGTCAAAAAAGAGCTTGTCAAAGAATAGTAACGGGGTCACTGGCTCCGAGTATTTTTAAAGATGAAATTGTCTTCTGTCAGTTGGGAAGGCTCGGGTTTGGGGTGGGTTGGCCCTTCTTCCCTTCACTTCTCTTCGAAACCTTCAAGGTTCAATTGCCACATCAAAACAGTTGGGATCTTGTCTAGTTTTAGATAATGTTCGCCTTGTACCTTGTAGAAAGTAAGAGAGAATATAGGCATTCAATGGCAATAAAACATGTTTCAATAGAACAAACAGAAAGGCCCTGCCCCTTTTTAGGCTTCAAGACTCGCTGTGTCAGGTAGGTGTATGTAAGTGTGCTCATACATGGGTGAAGACATGTGCCTTCCCGGAGCATGACATATGAAGATCACAGTCAAGTGTGTGCCATGAGGGGGCTCTCTGGCTTCAGTGAAGAGCTGGTGTTTGGACATGTAGCTGGGTTTCTTCAGGGAGCCAATGAGAAAGTTATCTGAAATAACCTGTGTCTGAAGAAGTGAAAAAAAAAAAAACCCAGCAATTATTTGAGAGTGTTAGTGAAGCCATTTCTTTTTATGGGAAGCTGTCTGGAAGAATAGCCTGTGCCTAGCTTTCTCAGAAATAGCAAAACATTTTCCTCTTTCGGAAGGGTATAACAGAACACAAACAGGCCAAGTCTATATGACACAAATGAAGTGGGACTTGGATAAAAATGGAATCAGTGTAGACTGCCAATTTAGCTAACTTGGGCCTTTTAAAATCTCAATTATGCAAATCAGCCAAATCTTCCCCTCACTTTGTGCTGTTTAGACACATGTAGAATTTTGTGAGAGCTCTAACAATGTAGTCACCTGGGGGTGTGGAGGGTCTCACGGTTTCATAGCTGAAATGGCTTCTCTAACCTTCACACAGGGAAGCACAGAAGGGCCCAGAGGTAACCTCCTGCAGCAGGAAATGGGAGCTTCATCCTGCTCTCCCTGCCAACCTCCTGTCCGGTTTCCTCCCAGCAGATATCTCCATTCCAATCTCCCCTGCCACTTGGGCTCTCTCGCTGTCACAGTTCAAGTATTCTGAGAAAGCTGCACTAACTAGGCTTGGGCAGAAGGAGCCTGGCCCAGTCACTAAGCAGACTGCTTGAGAAAAGAGCCCAGCAAACCGGTTCTTCACAACCAAACCACCACCACAACAACACAACAAAGAGACGTGTTTAGTTTTACATAAAATTTTGCACACACACACACATCCTTTTTGTTTACTTAGTCTGCGTATAGACATAATAATTACTTGGCCAAATCAATGAAATCATTCATACCTAGAGTGGCCCAGGATTTCTAGTTCGAAATGATTCGTCAGGGCTAAGCATGATAAGGAAGGGTGAGGAAATCAACTGCATAATTGCTTCAATTCTCTGCTTCCCTTTGCATATGTTGATTATTGAGAATCAATTCCAGCTTGAGAGGAGGCTTTAATTCCTGGTAAATGAATAGGAAGTGAGTAAGTAAATGTTCGGTGTTTCCCTCAAATTATGTCTCGTAATGTAAGAAAACAGTGGCAAAAAGCCATCAACAGATGGTGTTTTCATTAGCCAAAGATTTATTTTTCAAAGCCTTTTCATATTAATGAAGTAAGGATGAAATTAGAGTCATCTTGTCAGTTCTAGTTCTGGATTGTTAAAATGTGCTGGCATTCTGCAAATTGCTAGGGGGCCAGAGCAAAATAACCATTTGCCATAATGTTGTGATGGAGACCCAAGGTCCATAGTCTAACCAGACCCCAGATTATGTGTTCAGCCCTAATTTTTGTTTTCAGTGGCTTTACAGAAGCTGTGAGTCTCAGTTGTGGGCCACAAATGAGGAACACACAGCAGGGATCTTAGTCCTGCTCTGCATTATGAATTATTTATAAGATATCAGTTTCATGACAAGTGTTGCAACAGGTTGCATACACTTGTTAGAAAACATTCTCCCCTTGGAATCCCATGTTTGAAAGAAAACACATTACAGTTGAAACACAGATTTCTTACACTGTATCTGCTCTGAGTTCCTCATTCTACATTATATTTACCTAATATGTCCATAAACTCATTTGTGAGACGTGGAATTTCCATTGATCTAGGAATCTGGACCACTCTGTGGGAGGAAATCACAAACTGATTGGGCCCGTTACGCATGCCCACTCTCTAACTTGAGCTGGACCTTTTCATCAAACTATAGCTCCATCATATTCACCTTACGTTCGAATTTTTGAAGAGGAGTCCAGACTTGTAGCCGCCACATTGTCACTATTGACATACTCACTAACCCTGTACAATTTGGCATTTGCTTCCAAAACTCTACTGAAACTCCTTTTTCAAAGGTCACCAGTGACCTCTAATTACCAAATCCAGCTGCCTTTTCTCAGGCCTCGTATTTCTTGCACTCTCTGCATATCTGAGAGTGACAAATCCTTTCTTGAAACATGTTTCTCTCGATTATCCTCTTAGCTTGGCCCAGATCTGCATTACCAACTGCTTTGCATATTGCAGTCTCCTCCTAACCAGTGCCCCTGCCCCCAGGCTCTCCTGTTTTAGTCTGCTCCACATAGGTTGATCTCATAAATGCAGCCCTGATTATGTCATTATCTTGCTCAAAAGCCTTTGGTAAACCCCTACTGCTTTCAAAAATAGGTAGAGACTCTTCACCCAGACATTTAAGACCTTCATAACAGGGCCTCTGTCTCCATTTCCAGCCTGTGCCCCTCTATTTTCTTGTACCCTCTGTTCTAGCCAAACTCAACTCTGTTCCCTGGACATGTCCTACACTTTATTCCCTTTTACTTTTTTTTTTTTTTTTTACGGTTAGCTATTTGAATTTATTTATTTATTTATTTAATTTTGGCTGTGTTGGGTCTTCGTTTCTGTGCGAGGGCTTTCTCTAGTTGCGGCGAGCGGGGGCCACTCTACATCGCGGTGCGCGGGCCTCTCACTATCGCGGCCTATCTTGTTGCGGAGCACAGGCTTTAGACGCGCAGGCTCAGTAGTTGTGGCTCACGGGCCTAGTTGCTCCACGGCATGTGGGATCTTTCCAGATCAGGGCTCGAACCCGTGTCCCCTGCATTGGCAGGCAGATTCTCAACCACTGCGCCACCAGGGAAGCCCCGATTCCCTTTTACTTTTGCTCATGCTACTCCCTGTGCCTGGAACGCCCTGCCCACCTCCATCTCTGTCTATTAAAGTCCTGCTTATCCTTCAAGACCCAGCATAATTTCACCTCCTCTTTATCTCTGAAGTCAAAGCACCTTGAATAGAGTAGGTGCTCAATACCTTTTGTATTAAGTACAAATGAAATACCTTTTGTATTAAATCTCCGAACTGCCATTTCTTTTTTTTCCCCTGACATCTAGTTAGCTTAGAACTCATGTCCAAATCAACAATTGCGGCCCTTCGTTTTTCCTTTTTCTCTCCCTTTTTCCTTGCTAAGGAGAAGACCACAGATTGAGATGGTGGTGGAGTTAAAGAAGGCCAGGATGGTGGTGGAGTTAAAGAAGGCCAGGAGAGACACAGTATCCAAGCTAAGAAAAATAGAATAAGTGGTGAAAAAATCACTCCCGTGGGCATAAAGCCAAAGAAACCAAGCGAGATCTGGCAAGAAGCAGAGATTAAGCTGATTCTCATAATCCAGATTGAGAACAAGTGAGATCAGACTGCCTGTCCTAGAAATACATATATCTGTGGGAATACTCCTCTGGGATGGATTCATGGGACAGTGCCAAGGGTACTAAGGAGCCACAGCTACCTAGCGGAGAAGAAAGGGGCCAACACGAGTCCTCTCCCCTTCTTCCCACTTTCCCTTGCCCCCTCCCCCCAGCCCGCCCCGCCCAAAACATGCACTTTGAACAACTATAAACCGTAGGAACCATGGAGACAGCCATGAAGCAATGAACACGACCAAGGGAAGGAATGCTGTGCTAGCAGAATAAGGGCCAGGAAGTTGGGGTATTCCATTTGGAACAGACTTTGTGGGGATGTTGGGATGGTGAGTGAGAGAGGAGTGGATATTGGGGCAGGTCCTGGAAGAAGCAGCCGCCAGAGCTGAAGACTTGGAAATGAGGAGGAATAAAAAAAGCCCATTACCAATCTAGAGTGAATAACATTCTATTTTTTTCACATGAGGAATGTAAGAGAGTAGCTTACTCAACTGAAAATATGCGAGGAGGTCTTAGTACTGTTTTAACTATGTTATAATAAACAGATTTGCAAAGCGCTGCTAATGTTTCCCTAAAAGGATCTATGTCCCAGTAAACAACAGTAAACAATGGATGTCCTGTCTTGATACATACAGCTAGGCTTTGCATTTTGAAGTCTGGCATTTCTGTAGGCTATTGCTTAGTGCCAAAGGAGGGAAGCTGTGAGATACAACGCTAGATTTTGATGAATTCCACACTGAAAATACCATCTTTTTTTCTGAAGGAACCTACTGATAAATATAAAGTGTTATCAACAAAGACAAAAAAATCATGGAATACTGGGGCAAAGCTGTATCTGAAGACTAGAGACCTGGATTCCAGTCCTAGCTTTGCTACATACTAATTATATGACTGTGCAAAACACTTGAAGCCCACTCTGCAGCTCAGTTCTCTCATCTGTAAAATGCTGACATCTCCTACTTCATAGGCTGTCATGATTATGAAATGATATGTATGAAATTGCCTAGTATAGTGTCTGACAAGTAGTAATTGTTCAATAAATTATAGTTTTCTTAGTCAACTCATCTATCAAAAAGAGAGAATAAAATCTGTTCTCCCTATGTCACCGGATTACTATGAGGGCAAAATGAGATATTGACTATGAAATACTTTTAAAAGTTAAAAAATATTATAGAAAACATAAAGTTGCTTTAATGTCATTAAATTCCTACATTCACAAAGTCATGAATGTCATCTTTTCCCCAATAATGACAGTCTGGAGCAAAGGTACAGCATTATTAATCGGCACCTAGAACAGTGCTTGGCTCATGTGCAATGAATCTTTGAAATATTTGTTGACTGACTGACTGATTTCCACGTGATACTGGGTCTCAAACTCATTGAACATTTCTTCTTTTTTCCCCTCTTTCCTGTTTCCCTCTGGTTTCATACTCTGCGATGGAAGCAAACTCTGGAGATGAACCTCACCAACCTGGTTAAGCGCAACAGTGAACTAGAAAATCAAATGGCCAAGCTAATACAGATCTGCCAGCAGGTTGAGGTATGTAACAGAAACATCTGTCATTCTTTCGAAGAACCTGGATCAGGCGATCCTTTTGGGGGGACTTGTTTTGTCAGAGTGTAGCTCGGCCATTTGGAGTGAAGGGCTGAATGATAATTTTAAGAAGTCTCATTCCTTTAGGATGCTTGTTCCAAGAAAAGTGGCAGATAGCTATTGTTTAAAAAATGATAATAAGTGGTGGTGGTGGGTTGGGGAGATGTCAGTCCCAGGGGCAATCCCTTCTCCTTTTCCAATAGCAGGTGGTGTGAGAATCCAACATGAAGTGTGTTTCTTTCTGCATCAGACTGAACATCCTAGCTACTTAAAAAGATTGCTAGGGAGTAAGGGAAGTTGGGAACCCCAGGTCCTCAGGGTAGAGTGAGGTTTGTTCAATGCAATATTGTTTCTATAAGAATATTATCAGAACTGCTTCTCCTCTTCCTAACCTCTCCTCCCTTCTTCCCCATGCACCTTACCTGGTCCTCACTCATCGCCTTTCCACTTATTCTTGTCATCAACAAATGATATCTGTGTTAGAGTTATCTGTGAATTATCAAGTGTTGTACAATATGAGGTTATCTACATCAGATCTCAGAACAGAGCCTACAAGAGGAGTCGACCTCTTCATAAGTGGACATAATAAAACAAAGATGTTATTTCTCTCTTTTTTGCAAGAGTGTGAAACTTCAGCCATAGCATTTGGTTTTGTGTTGATTTTGTTGAAGAGGTGATGGTAGGTAGGGCTTAAAGTGTAAACAGGGTCGAGTAAAATATTCTACAGGACTCCTCATGGGCAGTGGTTGGATAAAAATGTTTCTGTTTATAACCTGATAGTCTGGTTCTAATCTTGTATGACAGAAAACGTAATGGTTCAAGTTTATTTTATTTTAAGCAATAAAATAATTTTATTAAGATCTCATCTCTTAATCCCCCCTGGGGAGTCCTATTTAAGAGAATGTGGAGAGTTTTCTTATAAGGCAAAGAATCTTCTTATATAAGTAACCACTCCTGATTGTTTGGATACCTTAAAGTATTGGGTTTCTTAAAGTAGATTGTTGTTGTATGATGGGCATACCATAGCAATTTAATCCCTGCTGGGCACTCCATTTGTGGAAGAGACTGGTGCTATCGGTAGAGTACACAGGATACCAGTTAAACTCAGGTGTGAGATTATGGAATGGGGTGGGGAATTTAGGAAGAAGCATAAGGAATGGAAAGAAAGAATGCTGGAATGTAAGTTGGAAAATTGGTTTCTGAACTTGACTCTGTCATTAACTGGTAGTATGAACTTGAGTAAGTCATCTAGCCTCTCAACTTCAGTGTCCTTACCTATAAAATGAGGGATTGAACTGAATACATGACCTTCAGTGTCACTTCCAGATTTCTCAAGTCGTGATTCTATGAATGGTTGCTTTCTTTATTCTTTTCTTTTTCTCTTCAGTCTCATCCTTTCCAAGAGGGGAGAAGCAAAACAAAAGGCATTTTAGAGTGGTTTTCAGCTAATCAGAATCCCTTTATGTTCTACTCTATCAAAGCTTCTGATTATGCTGTTAGATTACAGTATAAGAAACCCACACTGGTGAAGAGACAAGGAAGTATTGTGAGCAGGAGACAAGATAAGAAATCCCTTGGTTTAGAATTTACATGATTGAGGGTGGGGTAACATCTCACAGTGAATAAAATGTGGTTAGAAATTGTAATCATCACTTCCTCATTCTCATCAAAAAGTTATTTAAGTAGAGAGCAAGTTGTAGTCAAATTAGCAAAGTAAGCAGTTTATTTTCATTGCTTATTCACTTTAGCACCTCTCTAACATCTTATCATCCCACCCCCCCTGCACCGCCCCCCCCCGCCCCCCCCCCCCTCCAGGGAGCTTATCACTCTGGCCAGCCTCACCCAAACATAGCCCTGTTCCAGCCTTTCCCAGCCCATCGCACCAATCAAACCTTTATGATTCAGGGCCCTACTCTTTTCAAGTGGCAAGGAGCTAGTCTCATAAAACAGTGCATCATTGTGTTAGTGGAGGAGGACTCATCCTGGTCCTCTAGGTTATAGGTGATGTTTTCACAGTGCCTTTCTGAAGTTAGTATTCCTGCTTGAGCCTACAGGAGATGACACTAGTGGTGCCCATATGTAAGCAAAGTAGGTGGGAAAAGTAGCCCCATGGCAACCAGCAAAGGAGGGGTTTAAGAGACTCCCTCAGGGATGCTTACTAATCCTCGGCCAATCGTCTGCTCTGGTACACAAAAGGTCACCTTTTATTAATACTTACTTATGCGTAGCACTGTACCAGGTACAAAGAAAACAGCATAGACACAGTATTTATCCTCTGGGGGCTTACATGTTATACAAATCCACCCTGATGTGGATACACATGTGCAAGAAATACAGACAATGGAATTAAAATGTTAACTGAGAATTGGGAAAGAATCTTGAGATACTGCATTACATGTCAAGGGCGAGAGTGTATTTTGGGAGTTAACTCCATGGTCTTATTCAGTTTAGGATTCTGTCTTCGACAGGGGCCCTACAGGATGGTTTATGGAAGGCCATGGCTGTGCTCTATGACATCATCCCTTCTGAAAGGTTAGGGATGTGCCCTAACTTCCCCATAATAATAGGGTGAATCCAGGGTACTTATTATGTTCGTTCAGCACAGAGCCTGTGTGTCCAGAAGGCTTCAAGACAAGCCCCGGGATTAGAAATGCAGTTAAAGAAGAGATTTGAGACTTCATAAACGCTTATAAATACTTTATAAAATGAAATAAATAGTAGGATACTT
Organism: Balaenoptera ricei; assembly: GCF_028023285.1. Classification (NCBI taxonomy): domain Eukaryota; kingdom Metazoa; phylum Chordata; class Mammalia; order Artiodactyla; family Balaenopteridae; genus Balaenoptera; species Balaenoptera ricei. The sequence goes on from NC_082660.1 coordinate 97,483,679, forward strand.
TCATGCAAGCCAGACATTGAGGGGTGGTTTGAATTTTTTTCATTTTATCTAATCCAGATTTGTCTATCGGGAATGACTATATTCACAGTGTAAACCAGGCATTTCACATCGGGCGGGGGTGGAGGATACCAGCTAAGGCACTTCTGAGAAAACTAGAATAGGCTATTTTCCTGCCAAACCTGTTCCCCTTCCTGATTGTCTGCAAATGTTTTTGTCACAGATTGACTTTTCATAAAAGAGCCATAAATACTGCCTCCCTCTCCTGGTTCTTTCTCCCTGTTCTCTATTCTCCTCAGAAAGTAAACAAAGCTGCAGTCTTCCTATTATTACAGAAACAGAGATTAGGATCACCACAGATTTGTTAGCTGAATTCTTTGGTAACGCAGCCTGTTAGAGTCACTGCCCAGCTTTCAGAATTCAGTGGATAGGCAGCTGGAAAATATTTTCTGTCGGGGCTGGAGAACATGGGAAGGAGGGAGAGGCAGGCCCAAGACTCCTTTAATCTGGTTAAGGAAGGGCATGCTCTGACCTTGCTACTCTGGCCACTTGATCTCTATATATAGTTCTTTGTCCCGTCTCATCAGGCATCCTTTGTTTACATTTCCAAAGGAAATTTCTGTTTAATGCATAGCCAAGGGAAAATGTATACCAACAGATGAATAGTTCCTCTTGGCTTCCAAGTCTGCATGGTTTTGTGAATAAATAAGCATTCCGGAAAATATTGAGGGGAAGAAAAATGGTTAAATACTTAGTAATCAGTCAGACAACAACATTTCTTGAGCAAACGCGATGTACTCAGTGTGGTAGGTCATTTGGGGGCTACAAAAGAAACGTATGTTGTTGATGACCTCCAGAAACTTTTATTAGTCTAGCTAGGGACAACCCAGTTATCTAGTGAGAAAGAGGAGTATTTATAAAACAGCGTGCAGTACAGGGAGCACAGATGAATGTAGTATAGCCCTTCTGTGTTTACTTTTTTAGTCTTATTGTTAACTTTCAGGGCATGGAGCATATTAAAGCACTTTCCTGGCTATTTTGTGTGCCATCTGTTTTCCTCCCCTCCAGAACTGCTGCAGGACAATGGGTTGGCCCATCCCAGAAGCTCCATGGGCAGACTGATTTCTTTCTGGCTCTTCTCAAGCCTTTTAAGGGGCTGGGTGGCATGGCTCTTTAGCATTAAGAGAAAGAAAAAAGAAAGGAGATGAGCTGGAAGAGAGGGAAAGGCTTCCCTTAGTTTGGGGAATTTCAGCTTTTCATCTTGCCACCAGGTTTTTGCTCCAATAGCTTTCAGAAGTCTTAGAGCTCAAACCGTAGGTGGCTTGGATTTCTCCCCTTTCTGCTCATGCTGCTCATTGAAATGGTATTTGGTTTGGGAAGAGCAAGATTCAATGTCTGACTACTTCTCCAAGCATAAAAATAGGTGTCTTAATAGAAATTAGTTAAAACAACACACCACTATGGATGATTTCAGCAGATGATCCTGAAATGTTTTAGAGTGGTCGAGCTAGAAGCAATAATAGAATCTAAATCATTAAAGCGCAAATACGTTTGTTGGAGGACTCTTCTGCAAGCACGGAGGACATGATAAAATGAAGGAGTGATTAGACTGAAGTAAGTGTAATTAGGGAAAATTTAATGGATAAAATGCATTTTAGCCAAATGTTGCAGGAGGAAAAATAAATTTCTCCCTCTGCTGAGACAGAGAGCAGTGATATTAATGGAGGTGAAAATGAGCAAATTGTATGGGCAAAGTGGTACACTATGCACTAGGTATACACTGGGTATATAGAGATAAATAGCAAATGGCCCCTGACCTCAAGGAACTTGCTTAACAGGTAAAATGTCAAATATAATGTGAAGTCATGATTATTGTAATGAAGGTAAGTGCAAGATGACAAGCTAGCATAGAGAAAGAAACACCTAAGTCTGCCTGAGGGACTTAGGAAGGACTACAAGATGTAAATAAAAATCAAATTGTCTTGAAATAAGAGTTGAATTTTGCCAAAAAATGAGAAAAGAGAGCAAAGGGAACACCATGTGAGAACATAGAAGGGTAAACACCATAGAGGTGTTCAGAAAATCACCAGAAGTTTGGTTCAGCCAGAATGTGAGATGTGAGATCATTGCAAGAGGTGAGTGTGGAGAAGTAGCTAGGGCCTGGATAGTGAAGGGCCTTGTATGCCATGCATAGGTGTTTGGACTTTATCCTGAAGACTCTAGGGACCCATGGAAGGATTTAAAGTAGGTGAATAACTGGATAAGGTCTTCATTTCAGTATTGCTCTGGCTGTAGTATGCAGGATGGAGCAAGGGTCAGGGGTCAAAACTGAAGGTAAAGAGACCAGTTAGGTGGCTTTTACTGATCCATGGAGAGATGAAAGCCCAACCTAAGGCAATGGCAGTAGGGCTAGGGAGCAGGGGATAAATTCAAAACACATTTGTAGTAGGTAGAATCAGTATGACTTGGTGATCAGTTAGATGCAGTGGGTAGAGAGATGAGAGAATAGTAGGGTGATCTATAGGTTTCTGTCTTGGGTAACTGAGTGGACGTGTTTCCTTTAACTAGGTTAGGAAATAGATGGAGTTCTTTTTATTTTTTAAATTAAAAAAATTTTTTTGAATTTTATTTTATTTTTTAATACAGCAGGTTCTTATTAGTTATCTATTTTATACATATTAGTGTATATATGTCAATCCCAATCTTCCATTTCATCCCCACCCCACCCCACTGCTTCCCTCCCCCCTTGGTGTCCATACATTTGTTCTCTACATCTGTGTCTCTATTTCTGCCTTGCAAACCAGTTCATCTGTACCATTTTTCTAGATTCCACATATATGCATTAATGTACGATATTTGTTTTTCTCTTTCTGACTTACTTCACTCTGTATGACAGTCTCCAAGTCCATCCACGTCTCTACAAACAACCGAATTTCATTCCTTTTTATGGCTGAGTAATATTCCATTGTATATACGTACCACATCTTCTTTATCCATTCGTCTGTTGATGGGCATTTAGGTTGCTTCCATGTCCTGGCTATTGTAAATAGTGCTGCAATGAACATTGGGGTGCATGTGTCTTTTTGAATTATGGTTTTCTCTGGGTATATGCCCAGGACTGGGATTGCTGGGTCATATGGTAGTTCTGTTTTTAGTTTCTTAAGGAACCTCCATACTGTTCTCCATAGTGGCTGTATCAATTTACATTCCCACCAACAGTGCAAGGGGGTTCTCTTTTCTCCACACCCTCTCCAGCGTTTGTTGTTTGTAGATTTTCTGATGATGGCCATTCTAACTGGTGTGAGGTGATACCTCACTGTAGTTTTGATTTGCATTTCTCTAATGATTAATGATGTTGAGCATCCTTTCATGTGTTTGTTGGCAATCTGTATATCTTCTTTGGAGAAATGTCTGTTTAGGTCTTCTGCCCATTTTTGGATTGGGTTGTTTTTTTGATATTGAGTTGCATGTGCTGTTTATATATGTTGGAGATTAATCCTTTGTCCGTTGATTTGTTTGCAAATAATATTTTGCATTCTGAGGGTTGTCTTTTCATCTTGTTTATAACTTCCTTTGCTGTGCAAAAGCTTTTAAGTTTCATTAGGTCCCTTTTGTTTATTTTTGTTTTTATTTCCATTACTCTAGGAGGTGGGTCAAAAAAGATCTTGCTGTGATTTATGTCAAGAGTGTTCTTCCTATGTTTTCCTCTAAGAGTTTTATGGTGTCCGGTCTTATTTTTGGGTCTTTAATCCATTTTGACTTTATTTTTGTGTATGATATTAGGGAGTTTTCTAATTTCATTCTTTTACAGGTAGCTGTCCAGTTTTCCCAGCACCACTTATTGAAGGGCCTGTCTTTTCTCCATTGTATATCCTTGCCTCCTTTGTCATAGATTAGTTGACCATAGGTGCGTGGGTTTATCTCTGGGCTTTCTATCTTGTTCCATTGATCTATGTTTCTGTTTTTGTGCCAGTACCATATTGTCTTGATTACTGTAGCTTTGTAGTATAGACTGAAGTCAGGGAGTCTGATTCCTCCAGCTCCGTTTTTTCCCCTCAAGACTGCTTTGGCTATTCGGGGTCTTTTGTGTCTCCATACAAATTTTAAGATGATTTGTTCTACTTCCGTAAAAAATGTCACTGGTAATTTGATAGGGATTGCATTGAATCTGTAGATTGCTTTGGGTAGTATAGTCATTTTCACAATCTTGATTCTTCCAATCCAAGAACATGGTATATCTCTCCATCTGTTGGTATCATCTTTAATTTCTTTCATCAGTGTCTTATAGGTTTCTGCATACAGGTCTTTTGTCTCCCTAGGTAGGTTTATTCCTAGGTATTTTATTCTTTTTGTTGCAATAGTAAATAGGAGTGTTTCCATAATTTCTCTTTCAGATTTTTCATCATTAGTGTATAGGAATGCAAGAGATTTCTGTGCATTAATTTTGTATCCTGCAACTTTACCAAATTCATTGATTAGCTCTAGTAGTTTTCTGGTGGCATTTTTAGGATTCTCTATGTATAGTATCATGTCATCTGCAAACAGTGACAGTTTTACTTCTTCTTTTCCAATTTGTATTCCTTTTATTTCTTTTTCTTCTCTGATTGCCGTGGCTAGGACTTCCAAAACTATGTTGAATAATAGTGGTGAGAGTGGACATCCTTGTCTCGTTCCTGATCTTAGAGGAAATGCATTCAGTTTTTCACCATTGAGAATGATGTTTGCTGTGGGTTTGTGATATATGGCCTTTATTATGTTGAGGTAGGTTCCCTCTATGCCCACTTTCTGGAGAGTTTTTATCATAAATGGGTGTTGAATTTTGTCAAAAGCTTTTTCTGCATCTATTGAGATGATCATATGGTTTTTATTCTTCAGTTTGTTAATATGGTGTATCACATTGATTGATTTGCGTATATTGAAGAATCCTTGCATCCCTGGGATAAATCCCACTTGATCATGGTGTATGATCCTTTTAATGTGTTGTTGGACTCTGTTTGCTAGTATTTTGTTGAGGATTTTTGCATCTATATTCATCAGTGATATTGGTGTGTAATTTTCTTTTTTTGTAGTATCTTTGTCTGGTTTTGGTATCAGGGTGATGGTGGCCTCATAGAATGAGTTTGGGAGTGTTCCTTCCTCTGCAAATGTTTGGAAGAGTTTGAGAAGGATGGGTGTTAGCTCTTCTCTAAATTTTTGATAGAATTCACCTGTGAAGCCATCTGGTCCTGGACTTTTGTTTGTTGGAAGATTTTTAATCACAGTTTCAATTTCATTACTTGTGATCGGTCTGTTCATATTTTCTGTTTCTTCCTGGTTCAGTCTTGAAAGGTTATACCTTTCTAAGAATTTGTCCATTTCTTCCAGGTTGTCCATTTTATTGACATAGAGTTGCTTGTAATAGTCTCTTATGATGCTCTGTATTCCTGCGGTGTCTGTTGTAACTTCTCCTTTTTCATTTCCAATTTTATTGATTTGAGTCCTCTCCCTCTTTTTCTTGATGAGTCTGGCTAAAGGTTTGTCAGTTTTGTTTATCTTCTCGAAAAACCAGCTTTTAGTTTTATTGATCTTTGCTATTGTTTTCTTTGTTTCTATTTCATTTATTTCTGCTCTGATCTTTATGATTTCTTTCCTTCTACTAACTTTGGGTTTTGTTTGTTCTTCTTTCTCTAGTTCGTTTAGGTGTGAGGTTAGATTGCTTATTTGAGATTTTTCTTGTTTTTTGAGGTAGAATTGTATTGCTATAAACTTCTCTCTTAGAACTGCTTTTGCTGCATCCCATAGGTTTTGGATTGTCGTGTTTTCATTGTCATTTGTGTCCAGGCAGTTTTTGATTTCCTCTTTGATTTCTTCAGTGATCTGTTGATTATTCAGTAATGTATTGTTTAGCCTCCCTGTGTTTTGTGTTTTTTACGTTTTTTTCCCTGTAATTGATTTCTAATCTCATAGTGTTGTGGTCGGAAAAGATGCTTGATATGATTTCAATTTTCTTAACTTCCCCGAGGCTTGATTTGTGACCCACGATGTGATCTATCCTGGAGAATGTTCCGTGTGCACTTGAGAAGAAAATGTAATGTGCTGTTTTCAGATGGAATGTCCTATAAATATCAATTATATCTATCTGGTCTATTGTGTCACTTAAAGCTTGTGTTTTCTTATTAATTTTCTGTCTGGATGATCTGTCCATTGGTGTAAGTGAGCTCTTAAAGTCCCCCACTATTATTGTGTTACTGTCGATTTCCTCTATTATAGATGTTAGCAGTTGCCTTATGTATTAAGGAGCTCTTATGTTGGGTGCGTGTATATTTATAATTGTTATTATCCTCTTCTTGGATTGATCCCTTGATCATTATGTAGTGTCCTTCCTTGTCTCTTGTAACATTATTTATTTTAAATTCTATTTTATCTGATACGAGTATTGCTACTCCAGCTTTCTTTTGATTTCCATTTGCACGGAATACCTTTTCCCATCCCCTCACTTTCAGTCTTTGTGTGTCCTTAGGTCTGAATTGGGTCTTTTGTAGGCAGCATATATGTGGGTCTTTTTTTTGTACCCATTCAGCGAGCCTGTGTCTTTTGATTGGAGCATTTAATCCATTCACATTTAAGGTAATTATCGATATGTATGTTCCTATTACCATTTTCTTAATTGTTTTGGGTTTGTTTTTGTAGGTCCTTTTCTTCTCTTGTGTTTCCCACTTAGAGAAGTTCCTTTAGCATTTGTTGTAGGGGTGGTTTGGTGGTGCTGAATTCTCTTAGCTTTTGCTTGTCTGTAAGGCTTTTGATTACTCTGTCGAATCTGAATGAGATCCTTGCCGGGTAGAGTAATCTTGGTTGTAGGTTCTTCCCTTTCATCACTTTAAACATATTGTGCCACTCCCTTCTGACTTGTAGAGTTCCTGCTGAGAAATCAGCTGTTAACCTTATGGGAGTTCCCTTGTATGTTATTTGTCGTTTTCCCCTTCTTGCTTTTCATAATTTTTCTTTGTCTTTAATTTCTGCCACTTTGATTACTATGTGTCTTGGTGTGTTTCTCCTCGGGTTTATCCTGCCTGGGACTCTCTGCACTTCCTGGACTTGGGTGGCTATTTCCTTTCCCATGTTAGGGAAGTTTTTGACTACAATCTCTTCACATATTTTCTCTGGTCCTTTCTCTCTCTCGTCTACTTCTGGGACCCCTATAATGCGAATGCTGTTGCGTTTAATGTTGTCCCAGAGGTCTCTTAGGCTGTCTTCATTTCTTTTCATTCTTTTTGCTTTATTCTGTTCCATGGCAGTGAATTCCACCGTTCTGTCTTCCAGGTCACTTATCCATTCTTCTGTCTCAGTCATTCTGCTATTGATTCCTTCTAGTGTAGTTTTCATTTCAGTTATTGTATTCATCTCTGTTTGTTTGTTCTTTAGTTCTTCTAGGTCTTTGTTAAACATTTCTTGCATCTTCTTGATCTTTGCCTCCATTCTTTTTCTGAAGTCCTGGATCATCTTCACTGTCATTATTCTGAATTCTTTTTCTGGAAGGTTGCCTATCTCCACTTCATTTAGTTGTTTTTCTGGGGTTTTATCTTGTTCCTTCATCTGGTACATAATCCTCTGCCTTTTCATCTTGTCTGTCTTTCTGTGAATGTGGTTTTCGTTCCACTGGCTGCAGGTTTGTAGTTCTTCTTGCTTCTGCTATCTGCCCTCTGGTGGATGAGGCTGTCTAAGAGGCTTGTGCAAGCTTCCTGATGGGAGGGACCGGTGGTGGGTAGAGCTGGGTGTTGCTCTGGTGGGCAGAGCTCAGTAAAACTTTAATATGCTTGTCACTTGTCCGCTGGTGGGTGGGGCTGAGTTCCCTCCCTCTTGGTTGTTTGCCCTGAGGTGACCCAGCACTGGAGGCTACAGGCTCTTTGGTGGGGATAATGGCAGACTCTGGGAGGGCTCACGCCAAGGAGTACTTCCCAGAAGTTCTGCTGCCAGTGTCCTTGTCCTCTCGGTGAGCCACAGCCACTCCCCACCTCTGCAGGAGACCTCCCAACACTAGCAGGTAGGTCTGGTTCAGTCTCCTATGGGGTCACTGCTCCTTCCCCCTGGGTCCTGATGTGCACAGTACTTTGTGTGTGCCCTCCAAGAGTGGAGTCTCTGTTTCCCCCAGTCCTGTCAAAGTCCTGCAGTCAAATCCCGCTAGCCTTCAAAGTCTGATTCTCTGGGAATTCCCCCTCCTGTTGCCAGACTCCCAGGTTGGGAAGCCTGACGTGACATGGGGCTCAGAACCTTCACTCCAGTGGGTGGACTTCCATGGTATAAGTGTTCTCCAGTTTGTGAGTCACCCACCCAGTGGTTATGGGATTTGATTTCATTGTGATTGCGCCCCTCCTACCATCTCATTGTGGCTTCTCCTTTGTCTTTGGATGTGGTGTATCTTTTCTGGTGAGTTCCAGTGTCTTCCTGTCAATGATTGTTCAGCAGTTAGTTGTGATTCCGGTGCTCTCACAAGAGGGATTGAGAACACGTCCTTCTACTCCGCCATCTTGAACCAGTCTCCCAGAGTCCTTTTTAGACATGTGAGGTTTGTTGTGCTGTCAGTCAGAGAGTCAAGTAGGAAATGCCTAGTGGACAGCTGGCTGGATCTGGAGGTCAGGAGAGAGGTCTGGGAAAGGGATAAAAACTTGGGAGTCATCTAAGTGGCACTGAAAGCCACGGAGAATGTACAATGTACAATGAGAAGAAAGCCTAGGGAACAGAAATCCAATTGTTTGTCACTCAGAATACAACAACAAACTAACTTTCCATAAATAAATGGGAAGACTGTGGAGCTTTTTATGAGATTATTGAGGAATGGTGTGTGTTTAACAAATTAAATATCAGGAGCAAATTTTTCATTTGTGGGAATAGTCAACATTTTAGAAATTACCTCTGTAAAAACTATAATAATAAGTGACACTTAATGAAGATTTCATATATTGCAGGTAAGCACTTTATATGTGTTAACTCATTTAATCCTCACAACAACTCTATGAAGTAAACACTGTTATTATTCTTGCTTTACAGATAAAGACATTGAGATACAGAGAGATTGAAGTGATTTGCCAAGGTCATGCTGCTAGTAGGTAACAGAGTGGGGATTTGAATCCAGGCACTTTAGCTCCAGAGCCTATGCCCCTAACCACAGCATTATACTTCCTTTTGCAAGGCCAAGGTACACATCACTTGGATGTCCCTTGTTTATCACCAGTGGTTCCTGACCCATCATGAGGATGGCTTGTAGTCAGTAAGGGGAATGATATATGGGTGTGAATTCTGGAAGAAAGCAAAAGAGAAACAGATGGAGCAGAAGGGAGGAAGAAAACTGACAAAACAGAGGCTGAAAATAGCAAAGGAAGAGAGGCCTTCAAGGTGTGGAACTTTTAATAGAGTCCATTGGAGCAGCACCATTATACAGGAAGATATTAATGACCTTTGAGGGAGAAGGTTCAGTGGAAAAGTGAGGATAGAAGATAGAGTCAGAGAGGTCAAAGAGAAAGTAAGTTGTAAGGAAATGCACGCTGTGAGAAGTTTGATCATGAAAGTGAAGAGAGAAATAGAGTGGAAGTTATTATCCTTTTGAAGTGCAAAACAATCAGACTCACAAACACTCGTACAATATTCTAGTCGTTTATTTTGTTACTGGGTAGCTAACAGTAGGAGTCACTAGATCCACTGACTCTGACCGCACATGCTTCATTTCCCATCCTGACTTGGCTTCCAGCCATCTTTCCAATCCTGGGCCCTCCTGCCCAGCTCCTAGCCTCAGTTTCTACAACTCACTCCTCCTAGAAAGTGTGTAGGTTCTGGGATGCAATGTGATGTGGTAGCTTTGGAGTTGGGCATACTAGCTGTGTAACCTTGGACACACACATAACTTCTCTGAGCCTCAGTTTCATGATCTATGACACTTAGACTAATCATATTTTGAAGGGAAAGGTAGTACATGTAAAACACTTGCTACTGTAATTGGCAGATAGTCAAGGCTCAATAAATGGTAGTAGCAGCAGCAGCAGCAGTGACAATAGGAGCAGTTGTTAGTATTAATTGTACTAGTAGTACTAGCAGTATTTCTGGGCACCTCACCTTTGCCAGAGATTCCTAGCCCTGACCTCAGGACTTCTAGAGGATCATCATTATTTCTGAGGGTGGGGAAAACAGTCAATCCCCAATGTTCACAATCAATCTTAAATTTAGCACATGAACCAGAACTTTCCTTGGGAAGGGGGAGTGGTAATGAAATTGCAGCACTAAAAATGTTGGAAATCTCAGCCATATGGCCCTATTTAATCACCCACCAACAACTGTGCAAAGGTGGTACACTAAAAAGGGTTATTATGCTCAATAAGCTGCCAGTTTTCAGTTACTGAATTAAACAAATTTTATTTAGTATGGAAAAGTTCACTGCCCTTCTGCAAGAATATCTAAGGGATTCTTTAAGTTGATATTTAAGTAAACTTGCCTATTATCCTGCCCAAATTCCTCTTTTTTTTTTTTTTAAACGAACCTGGGAGGGAGACTTTTTTTTAAAATTTTATTTATTTATTTATTTATGGCTGTGTTGGGTCTTCGTTTCTGTGTGAGGGCTTTCTCTAGTTGCGGCAAGCGGGGGGCCACTCTTCATCGCGGTGCATGGGCCTCTCACTATCGCGGCTTCTCTTGTTGTGGAGCACAGGCTCCAGACGTGCAGGCTCAGTAATTGTGGCTCACGGGCCTAGTCGCTCCACGGCATGTGGGATCTTCCCAGACCAGGGCTCGAATCCGTGTCCCCTGCACTGGCAGGCAGATTCTCAACCACTGCGCCACCAGGGAAGCCCACCAAATTCCTCTTGATTACTGCCCCTAAGCAAAGGCAAAAGAAAAGTTTTGGGGAGGGACAGATACTTTCACCTCTAGTGGTTTTAAAAACAGAGAGTTTGGGGGATTTTTTTTTTTATTGAAATGTAATTGACATACAACTCTGTTAGTTCCAGATGCACAACATAGCGATTCAATATTTACTTGGGATTTTAAAATGTTTATTAGCCAGAATGTTCTGTATTTTTGTGGGACATGGAAGAGCAAGAGCAGCAGACTTAATATTAAGCTCCTGAGGATGATTTGGGCTATGAGTGCCTCATGAAAATGAAATAGCTATTTTGAAACCAATGTGGAATTATAGGTGGAGAAAATGGTTTTCATGAACAATGGGAAATAAGTACATAGTGACCTAGTCAGTGTATTCATTTATACTACTGAAATGACTAATTCAGAGTATTACATTCAATCTTATTAAGTATATGGCAATTAATATCTAATATAGATGAAAAACCTAAATCAACTGTGCAATCTGAAGTGTGGGCATAGCCTATTTTTATACTAGAAAAGAAAATGCTTTATAATTTTCCAGACACCTAATGTGTTTGATTCTTTTTCAAAAATACTTTGTGACAATTCTTGATATATTCCAGTGAAATAAAATTTTCGAGGACATTAAAGGTTGCGTTTGAAACATTTGGAGGGTATGAGCACATGACAGGGTTGTAAGGATAAAATGAGTTAGGATTAACATTGTTTTCCCTCCCCTCCTCCCCCATATCTATAGGGCATATAAACTTTCCAGTGTGGCCATGTTTTCATAGTCAGAACAGTTCATATAGGCATGCACTCTTGTTCTGTTTTTGCCCTTTTTATGTTCAGTGCAGTGAAGCTCATTTTATAGCTCCATTCCCCATCTGCTGCCTTCTTCCTCCAGTTCCCGTTTCTCAGTGTTCAAATTCTATGTTAAATGACCAGAACACTTGCCTAATGTTGCCTAATGACCCTTCTGCTTACTCCACTCTTTGCACAATCCACCCAAGTTCCCCATTTCCAGTGTGCTCTTGGAAAGTTGGTGGAATTCTAATAATTCAAGTTAAAGCCCTATCAAGCCTACCCTGTACCTTTAAATGTTTCCAGTTCCACCCCTACCTCCAATCTCTCTTGCCATCAACCCATCCAAAATACTAAACAAATAAAACAAAACAAAGACCAAAAAAAACCCTAAAATGGAAACGACTACCACTATAACAGACATGCACACAGCCCTTGAAATGCCCTTTCTGTCTCTGCCTGTCTAGAAGAGTCCAGCTGTATGATATGGTAAGCAGAGGTTGGGAGTGGGAGAGAATCATATCTGAATCATATGTGCTGGTCTTTGTGCTAGAGGCATTCTTGTTTCTAATCTCAGTGTTTATGACAACCCTGTGATAACGTTGGTGATATCCCCATTTTACAAATGAGGAACCTGAGAGTGAGAGAAATTAGATGACTTATTCAAGGTCACACATAGAGTAAGCTCAGGCTCGGTCTTGCACCTCTCTGACTCTGAAGTCCATGTTCTTTCCGCTGCACTATTTGTTTACTTGCCACGGATTCATTTGTGTTCAGATAGAAAGGAGACAGCTTAGGATGTCCACTGCTTTTCCTCCCTTCATTAAACAGCTCCAGAAGAATAGATGATCTATTTGGGGCCTTGGCATTCCTGACTCCATGGTAAGCCTCTTTTGTACCTATATTTGATAGCCCAGAGTGGCTCTCTGTCCTAACAGCCCTTCGTGGGGTTAGGAAGCAGAGGGAGAACGGCTGCTAGAGTTGGCAGAAGGAAGCAGTAGTGCCTACTGTTAAGACACTTACTTGCTCAGATTATTTTTGTGCCATGAGACCCAAGTCAGGGGTTGAAAACAGAGTGGGCAGCTCCAGGTATCGATACTGACCCTGGTGATACAGTCAGTTTACTGTGGGACCCGCACTTCCTTCCTGAGACTGTCTTGCTGGGTCGTCCTAGGGCATGACTGTCGTCTCCACGCAACACAGATTTTCTTAATCATTACAAAAGAGTTTGACAGTAAAGATTTACTCTCAAAAAGTGTCCTTAATCTTATCATACTTTGACTATAACTAACAAATATAATACCACAGTGACTGCAAACATATGGATCTCCTCAGAAAAAGTGCATATATTGTTACTATTTTTAAAAATTCAATTTATTTAAACTAAAAAAAAATAGAAACAGTTCACCCATTTCTTCCACCCCCGCCCCCCACCATCCCTCGCCTCTGGCAACCACCAATTTGTTTTGTATCTATGAGCTTATTTTTTTAATTAAAAAAAAATTTTTTAGATTCCACATATAAGAGAGATCACACAGTATCTGTCTTTCTCTGCCTGACTTATTTCAGTTAGTATAATGCCCTCGAGGGCCATCCATATTGTCACAAATGGCAAGATTTCATTCTTTTTTATGACTGAATAATATTCCATTATATAGGTATATCACAATTTCTTTATCCGTTCATCCACTGATGAACACTTAGACTGTTTCCATGTCTTAGCTATTGTAAATTATGCTACAATGGACACGGGGGTGCATATTTTTCAATTAGTGTTTTCATTTTCTTGGGGTAAATACTTGGAAGTGGAGTTGCTGGATCATATATGGTAGTTCTATTTTTAATTTCTTGAGGAACCTCCATACTGTTTTCCATAGCAACTGCACCAATTTACAGTCCCACCAAAAGTACACAGGGGTTTTCTCCACAGTGTTCTTACTGCCTATGTTTTCTTCTAGGAGCTTTATGGTTTTAGGTCTTATGTTCAAGTATTTAATCCATTTTGAGTTAATTTTTGTGTATGGTATTAGGTAGTGGTCCAGATACATTGTTACTATTAACAGTGGGCCCATGTCCTTTGATGGAATGATTATTGAGAAGTGCATGTACACCCACGGACTCAGCTATTTACCACCTCAGGACAGAAAGAGAATTCCACATCTCAGCCCATTCCCACTACCTCTCCTCTCACCTACATCATATCTCGAATCTAAGTTTACCCCGTCTCAGGCAGTTCTAGGAACTCTTATTACTCTTAAGAGCTTTATATGCATTCATTCATTTAATCTTTACAATAACCCTATGAGATAAGTATTATTATTATTCTCCTTTTGCAGACGGGGAACCTGAGGCACAGGGCAGGTAACTAATTTGTACAAAGTCACACAGGGAGTAAGTGGCAGAACGAGGGTTTGTATCCAGTTAGACTCTAGAATTCATGCTCTTAATCACTATGCTGTATTAAAAGTGAAAGGCAAAGCTAACCAGATCACTTAGTGGCTCTATGTGCAGTGCCTTCCAAGTTGCTGATTACTGTGCCTATGATCTGGGTAAGGACAGACATCTGTCTGTATAACCAGTCTTGGTGTGTTATGTGAATGTGTGTCCATGTGGGAAGGACATGGTGTGTATCTGGAGCAGTGTTTGGGCATGTCCTTCTTTGTGGTGATAAGCTTCCTATAGAGCATGAATCTTAGCGCCCTTGCACATGCTGTGCATCTCTCTATTTCATACATGGCTGACTGAGTGTTCATCTCGTGTGTGTGTGTGTGTGTGTGTGTGTGTGTGTGTGTAGGGGGTATATTGTAAAGAGGATATATGTGGAAAGAAGGACATGTCTAGTAAGAGAATTAGTGTTTAATTAATTAAACATTAAACTGGGTCGTGAGGACTGCTTTGACATCTGTTTTTTTTTCCCCCTCAAAGGGTTCTTTCCAAACCCTCGGAATTTTCCCCATATAGGGGAAGAAACTGGGAAACAACTAGAGGAGGTTGTCTTTTGTTTCCTCTGATTGGAAACATTGTCTTTTGTGTTCAGAGCAGTTTTTCAGCCCTCTTCTCCTCCACATCCCAGGCCTGTTCCAGCTTCTTCTAGTAACATCAAAAGCACAAGGCAATCATTGGCTTTGGAATAATTTCTAAACCAATAAAACTTTAGCCAAAAGATTGCATTGTACCAATGGGAGTCCATGTCGCATAGAATCACACACTTCTGCCTTTAGCTCCTCCACTCCCAATCTATATACAGGTAGTCACGCATTGGCACACAATGGCAGGCTTACGAGTGCACAAAGACGTCTTCTTTGAAACATGTCAGGTGGAGGGGCAAGCACAGGACAGGAGGAGGATTAGAGAAGAGGGCGAGAGGACCAGGCAGGAAGGAATCACAATGGTACACTGTGAGAAAGTATGTGAAAAGGAAGGGGGAAACCAATCATAAGATGCCAGTTTAGTATATAGTGAACAGAACAACGAAGTTCTTGCCAAATCTGTGACGTGTTCTAGGATCTGAAGAGCTCTGAATCTTCTAGCCTCCTGGGGCTATTCTGGGCTTCTGATTGCCACCGAGTCATCAGCCAAGAAATCCAAACTATTTTAGGAGGATTCCACTGGCTTTCGAATGAAGTGGAATTTATATTATATTGGTAGCACAGATAGAATATTTTATTTAAGAAGAATCTGATCTCACAGGTGAGTAGGCAAATTGCATATTGTCTGCAGGCCAGGGAGTAGAATTAAACATCTTCATGCTTTCACATTCCATTTCTGTCAAAAACAGGATATTGGCAGCAAACCATCTGAAAAAAACCCCACTGACCTACAGTGAGTACTGCCAAGCACCATGCTTAATGCTAACCTACTGTACAGCTGGTAACACAGTGACACATCATTAGCCCAGGCGGTAAAAGCAAATGGTGTTCCCAGGATATTAGTGTTTACTATTATGGTCTTCTTTTTAAAAAAATAACTACCCTTATAGAGAGTCAGTAAAACTTCTGTCACTTTTCCTATGTGAACCTTTATCAAAAGGTATTTATTAAACTCCACTCAGTGCTTAGCATTGTGCTAAGTACTACAGGGGACTAGAGCAGGTATGTAAGTCACTATCCTTCTCTTCAAGGACATTATAGTCTAGTTGGGGAAACAAGAACTAACAGTATGAAGCAATGGTAAACAATACAAAATAAAATAATTGGGTCCTCAATTGTGTGATGAGGGCTATAGGAGTCCAGAGGAGAGGGAGATCAAAGAAGGCTGACATTATCATCACTCTCATCAATAGCTAACATTTGTTGATACTTAAAATGTGCCAGGTATTGTGCTAAGTGCTTTACACATATTATCTCATTTAATAGTCTTAGCTACCTCTGAGATAAGCATTATTGTTATCCCCAAAAGATAAGGAAACTCAGATAACTAGGTGACTTATCCAAGGGGAGTAATGAGACCTGAGACTTAGAGAGGCAAGGAAGGACCTGATCACAAAAGACCTTAAGAGCCATGTTAAGAAGTTTGTAATTCATCCCAAGGTCAGAGGGAAGCCAGTTGAAAATTAGAATGAAGCCGTTTTAAGCCTGGGAGGAGTGTGTATTTTAAAAAGATTATGCTGCCTAACTGCTGGATTAAGAACACATTTTGTATTGGGAAGATACAGACCAGAGACAGAGGGACCAGTTAGATGACTATTGTAGCATAGTGCCTGGTACATATGTATTAGGCACTCAATGCCTATTTGTTGGATGGATGGATAGATTAAGGAAGAGATTCTAGTGGACAGAACTAGTGAAGTAATAATAAAGGATAGAAAGGGATAGGTTCAAATTATTTTTAGGAGGTAAACTATATGGGATTTAATGATTAATTGGATGTGGAGGATGAGAAAGAGAAGTTAAGAACAATGCCCAGGATTTCTGAGGGGCTGGTGGTGCCATTCATTCATTTAGGGAGTATTAGAGAAGAATCAGATTTAATGGAAAAGTGTGGGGGAAGGAGATGAGTTCAGTTTTGGAAACACTGATTTTATGGTTCCTGTGGTTATACAAATTAAAGTGTCCAGTTAACAGTTCGATATATGGGTCTAAATTTCAGGAGGGAGATTTAGGATGGAGAGAAAGATAAGTGAGGCAAATAGGGATCTTTTAGGGGTGACAGAATTATTCTAAAATTGGATTGTGGTAATGGCTGCACAGTTCTGTAAATTAATAAAAACTCATTGAATTCTCTAGCAGCACTATTTACAATAGCCAAGACATGGAAGCAACCTAAGTGTCCACCAACAGATGAATGGATAAAGAAGATGTGGTACATATATACAATGGAATATTACTCAGCCATAAAAAAGAATGAAATAATGCCATTTGCACCAACATGGTTGCACCTAGAGGTTATCAAACTAAGTGAAGTAAGTCAGACAGAGAAAGACAAATATTATATGATGTCACTTACATGTGGAATCTAAAAAATAATACAAATGAATATACAAAACAGAAACAGACTCACAGACTTAGAAAACAAACTTATGGTTACCAAAGGGGAAAAGTGGGGAGAGGGATAAATTAGGAGTATGGGATTAACAGATATACACTACTATGTATAAAATAGATAAGCAACAAGGATTTGCTACATAACACAGGGAACAATATTCAATATCTTGTAATAACCTATAATGGAAAATAATCTGAAAAAATATATATGAAAAAAAATCATTGAATTCTCCACTTAAAATAGATGCATTTTATGGTATATAAATTGTATCTCAATAAAGCTCTTTTTTTTTTTTTTTTGGCCACGCCATGCAGCATGTGGGATCTTAGTTCCCTGACTAGGGATTGAACCTGCGCCCCCTACATTGGAAGCACAGAGTCTTAACCACTGGACCACCAGGAGAGTCCCAAATAAAGCTCTTTTTAAAAAAAGATAAGCAAGGCACTGGCATATAGGTGGTATTGAGGCCTTAAAAATGGATAAGATCACGAAAGACTGAGGGTGATAGAATTCTTGGAATACTGGCATTTAAGGTTCAGGCAAAGGAGTTAGAGTGATCAGAAGGAAAACTAGGAGAGTTAGTGCCATGGAAGCCAAGGGAAGAGAGCATTTCCAGAAGAAGTAAATGGATGATTTTTTTTGAAACTATAGGAGAGACTTAAATATCTTTAAATGTCTATGGGATCCAGGAACCAGTTGACAGAGAGAGGTTGAATGAAGCAGAGAGAAGGGAAGATTGATTAAGTGAGGACCCCAAGAGGGCAGGAGAGGATGAGATGCAGAGCACAGGTAGAGGGATGAACTTTCTAGAGGAAGAGAGATACCACTTTTTTATAATGCTAGAAGAGGGCAGGATGGTTGAGGATGCAGGCATGTTTGTTTATTGGTTTGTTTTGAGAATTTGAGGGAATTCTCTGGAATGAGTACTATTTTCTTTGTGAAGAAGGAAGTAAAATCATTTGCTATGATTTTATTGAATATTATGAGTGAGAAGGGAGGTGGTGGCTTTGGAGCTTTGAGGACTGTGGAG
This sequence comes from Balaenoptera ricei, assembly GCF_028023285.1. NCBI lineage: Eukaryota > Metazoa > Chordata > Mammalia > Artiodactyla > Balaenopteridae > Balaenoptera > Balaenoptera ricei. The sequence continues at coordinate 97,501,818 of NC_082660.1, forward strand.
ATTTGAATAAGCTACTGTGGAGAGGTGGAGAGAGCTGTTAAGGGAATCATACTAATATAAGATTAGTAGGAAGCATTGAGAGCCTGCTTGAAGCTGGACACCACGAATTTAAAGGGGAATCAATCTATGCTTGTGTGATCAGCATATAGGTCGCACTTAAACCCACAAGAATCAAAATGTTGCTTAGGTGAGAAGAAGGAAGGAGATATGTGTGTGTGTGTGTGTGTGTATATATATATACACAATAGATAAAAGGTTAACATCACTAATATTGGAGATATCCAATATTGTATTATTATATTAGTGATGTTAACCTTTTATCTGTCACGTGTTGTGATTTTTCTGGTTTGTCATTTATCTGTATTTTCCTGTATGTCTTTTAGTTTTTCTGGCTTGTGGAGGAAGGTCTCCCCTCCTTAAACATTGTTTTCATATTTTCAGTGGTTTTCTTTTTTGTATTTTAAGCCTTTAATATACCTGGAATTTATTTTATGATATAAAGTTTTGAAATTTATCTTAGGATATGTAGTTTTGTTTTCTTCCAGATAAATAGCTCCTATGCCAAGACCATTTATTCACACAATAGTCCTTTTCCCATTGCCATATATTGGGTTTCCATATGTACTTGTACCTATTCTAGACTCTACTCTGTTCTAATGATTTAATTTTCTATTCTTATGCCGATACCTTACTATTTTGATCATAGTGCCTTCATGGTAACTTTTTTAAAAATACCTTTATTGGAGTATAATTGCTTTACAATGGTGTGTTAGTTTCTGCTGTATAACAAAGTGAATCAGCTATACATATACATATATCCCCATATCTCCTCCCTATTGCATCTCCCTCCCACCCTCCCTATCCCACCCCTCTAGGTGGACACAAAGCACCAAGCTGATCTCCCTGTGCTATGCAGCTGCTTCCCGCTAGCTATCTATTTTGCATTTGGTAGTGTATATATGTCCATGCCACTCTCTCACTTCGTCCCAGCTTACCCTTCCCCCTCCCCGTGTCCTCAAGTACTTTCTCTATGTCTGCATCTTTATTCCTGTCCTGCCCCTAGGTTCTTCAGAATCATTTTTTTTAGAGTCCATATATATATGTGTTAGCATACAGTATTTGTTTTTCTCTTTCTGACTTACTTCACTCTGTCTGACAGTCTCTAGGTCCATCCACCTCACTACAAATAACTCAGTTTTGTTTCTTTTTATGGCTGAGTAATATTCCATTGTATATATGTGTCACATCTTCTTTATCCATTCATCTGTCAATGGGCACTTAGGTTGCTTCCATGCCCTGGCTATTGTAAACAGAGCTGCAATGAACACCGTGGTACGTGACTCTTTTTTTTTATTATTATTTTTCTTTTATGGCTGTGTTGGGTCTTCGTTTCTGTGTGAGGGCTTTCTCTAGTTGTGGCAAGCAGGGGCCACTCTTCATTGCGGTGCATGGGCCTCTCACTATCACGGCCTCTCTTGTTGCGGAACACAGGCTCCAGACGCGCAGGCTCAGTAATTGTGGCTCACGGGCCCAGTTGCTCCGCGGCATGTGGGATCTTCCCAGACCAGGGCTCGAACCCGTGTCCCCTGCATTGGCAGGCAGATTCTCAACCACTGCACCACCAGGGAAGCCCACATGACTCTTTTTGAATTATGGTTTTCTCAGGGTATATGCCCAATAGTGGGATTGCTGGGTCATATGGTAGTTCTATTTTTAGTTTTTTAAGGAACCTCCATACTGTTCTCCATAGTGGCTGTATCAATTTACATTCCCACCAACAGTGCAAGAGGGTTCCCTTTTCTCCACACCCTCTCCAGCATTTATTGTTTGTAGATTTTTGGATGATGGCCATTCTGACTGGTGTGAGGTGATACCTCATTGTAGCTTTGATTTGCATTTCTCTAATGATTAGTGATGTTGAGCATTCTTTCATGTGTTTGTTGGCTGTCTGTATATCTTCTTTGGAGAAATGTCTATTTAGGTTTTCTGCCCATTTTTGGATTGGGTTGTTTGTTTTTTTGATACTGAGCTGCATGAGCTGCTTGTAAATTTTGGAGATTAGTACTTTGTCAATTGCTTCATTTGCAGATATTTTCTCCCATTCTGAGGGTTGTCTTTTTGTCTTGTTTATGGTTTCCTTTGCTGTGCAAAAGCTTCTAAGTTTCAATAGGTCCCATTTATTTATTTTTGTTTTTATTTCCATTTCCCTAGGAGGTGGGTCAAAAAGGATCTTGCTGTGATTTATGTCATAGTGTTCTGCCTATGCTTTCCTCTAAGACTTTTATAGTGTCTGGCCTTACATTTAGGTCTTTAATCCATTTTGAGTTTCTTTTTGTGTATGGTGTTAGGGAGTGTTCTAATTTCATTCTTTTACATGTAGCTGTCCAGTTTTCCCAGCACCACTTATTGAAGAGCCTGTCTTTTCTCCATTGTATATTCTTGCCTCCTTTATCAAAAATAAGGTGACCATATGTGCGTGGGTTTATCTCTGGGCTTTCTATCCTGTTCCATTGATCTATATTTCTGTTTTTTGTGCCAGTACCATACTGTCTTGATTACTGTAGCTTTGTAGTATAGTCTGAAGTCAGGGAGCATGATTCCTCCAGCTCTGTTTTACTTTCTCAAGATCGCTTTGGCTACTCAGGGTCTTTTGTGTTTCCATACAAATTGTGAATTTTTTGTTCTAGTTCTGTGAAAAATGCCATTGGTAGTTTGATAGGGATTGCGTTGAATCAGTAGATTGCTTTGGGTAGTATAGTCATTTTCACAATGTTGATTCTTCCAATCCAAGAACATGGCATATCTCTCCATCTGTTTGTATCATCTTTGATTTCTTACATCAGTGTCTTATAGTTTTCTGAGTACAGGTCTTTTACCTCCTTAGGTAGGTTTATTCCTAGGTATTTTATTCTTTTTGTGGCAATCGTAAAATGGGAGTGTTTCCTTAATTTCTCTTTCAGATTTTTCACCATTAGTGTATAGGAATGCAAGAGATTTCTGTGCATTAGTTTTGTATCCTGCTACTTTACCAAATTCATTGATTAGCTCTAGTATTTTTTTGGTAGCATCTTTAGGATTCTCTATGTAGAGTATCATGTCATCTGTATGGTAACTCTTTTTTTTTTTTTTAAAGAAATTCACATTCTTTTATTTATTTATTTATTTATTTATTTATGACTGTGTTGAGTCTTCGTTTCTGTGCGAGGGCTTTCTCTAGTTGCGGCGAGCGGGGACCACTCTTCATCGCGGTGCGCGGGCCTCTCACCATCGCGGCCTCTCTTGTTGCGGAGCACAGGCTCCAGACGCGCAGGCTCAGTAATTGTGGCTCACGGGCCCAGTTGCTCCGTGGCATGTGGGATCTTCCCAGACCAGGGCTCGAACCCGTGTCCCCTGCATTGGCAGGCAGATTCTCAACCACTGCACCACCAGGGAAGCCCCTGTATGGTAACTTTTAATATTTGGTAATATCTTGTATTTCTTTGTCATAATTTTCTTGCTATTCTTGGATATTTTGTTCTCCATATGAATTTAGAATAATTTTATCTAGTTACTGAATATACTTAATTTGGATTGTGGTTATCATATTACATTGGGAAGAAATGGTGTTAAATCGTCCCAAACAGAATCATGGTATATCCCTGCAGTTTTTTAGGTTTTATTTTTGGGAACTTCTCTTTAGTATTTTATTGTATTCTTCGAATAGGTACACCTTTCTTGTTAAATTGATCCTTAGGTATCTTATGGTCTTTTCCATGTTGTGAGTGGATTGCTTTTCTATTTCCGTTTAAAATAGCATGTGGAGGAAACTCTTGATTTTATGTCTTTTCTTATATGTAATAATCTTACCAAATTAATATTTTTAGAATTTTTTAAAAAGCTAGAGTCTCTTAGGTTTATTTGAAGTACTTAAATCTCTTTTTTCACCAATATTTATATCAATTATTTAATTTTCTTATTTTCTTTTGCCTCAGCTAAAACATTAAAAACACTGTTGAATAATAGTGGTGATATCAAACAGCTTTGCCTTGTTCATGTTCTGGGATGGACCTTAGCATTTTCACCATTGAATATCATGTTTGTTATTTGCTTTCTTTATCATATTTAAAAGTTGTCCTTTATGTATAGTTTTTATTTGGATTGCCTGCTGAATTTTGTTTAAAAACCTTTAAGAATGTATCAGTATAATCCTGTATGTTGATATATATTTCTAATGTTGAATCATTCTTTTATTTCTGGAATAAACCCTGTTTGATTATAGTGTTTTATTCTTTTGTTACCCTTCTGGATTTCATTTTCTATTTTTTGTAGAATTTTTCCGTATATATTCAGAAGTGAAATCAATCTATTGTCTTATTATTTCCGATACCTTTTTTAGATTTCTGATATTGTGGTTATACTAGATTCACTGAATGCAGTTGGGATCTTTTTATCTTTCTCTGTGGTCTTCATAGTTTAAGCAGCATGGGAATTATCTGTTTTCTAAAGAGTTTGTGGAACCCAGTTCTGAAACCATCTGAACCTGGAGTCTTTTAAAAAAAAAATTACACATCTTTAATTCCAGTCTGGCCTAAAGTTATCAGTCTCTCTAGGTTTTGTTACTTCTTCTTGGGTAAAATTAGGTAGTATTTAATAGATTTTTCAACTGTATGCTGTAGGTTGCATGTAATATTCCCTTGTAATTACTTTTATGTCCATCTAGTGGTATGCTGCAGTTGGCTAGCCAGTTGTGCACATTTCTGTGTTAAGTGACTACACATTGGTAGCTTAAAATCCACCATGGTGGGAGTTTTTACACCATGTAAATCAGCAAGCACTACAAATAGAGGGTTTTTTTTGAGAGCCGATTGTTAAATGTTTACCAGCATACTATTGTCTGTATCAATGAGTGTATCTCCTTTTCCACTGTGGTTTTTTTTTTTTGTTTGGCTTTGCTTTCTCTCTTTATCCTTAATCAGGATTTTCAAAGAACCCACTTTTTAAAAAAAATTCATTTTATTTATTTTTTATACAGCAGGTTCTTATTAGTTATCTATTTTATATATATTAGTGTATATATGTCAATCCCAAACTCCCGATTCATCCCACCACTGTCACCCCCTCCCCCCGCTTTCCCCCCTTGGTGACCATATGTTTGTTCTCTACATCTGTGTCTCTATTTCTGCCTTGCAAACAGGTTCATTGGTACCATTTTTCTAGATTCCACATATATGTATTAATATACGATATTTGTTTTTCTCTTTCTGACTTACTTCACTCTGTAAGACAGACTCTAGGTCCATCCACGTCTCTACAAATGACCCAATTTCATTCCTTTTTATGGCTGAGTAATATTCCATTGTATATATGTACCACATCTTCTTTATCCATTCGTCTGTCGATGGGCATTTAGGTTGCTTCCATGACCTGGCTATTGTAAATAGTGCTGCAATGAACATTGGGGTGCATGTGTCTTTTTTTTTTTTGTAATTTATTTTTTTTTCTCATTTTTTTTTCACACACACACACTGTATTTTATTTTTACAAGAGATAAATAAACTGACACCGAGCATTGTAAATGGATGACCACAACAAAAGCAACAATGATTGCAATTACCAAACACGAAACACACTCATACTATGTCATAATATTGACATTCAGTCCAGTAATCCTCCACTGTAACAGCTCCTTTACTTTGCAGTGAAAATTGATTTGTATATTTTTTGCCTCTGAGTCCTTGTGGGATTTTTTTTTATTCAAACAGAAAGTCACAAAAATTATAATCATCCTCATCAGTTCACTCAGTCCCATGTAATTAATTTTTTTTTTCATCTTAATCTTTTGTTAGCACTTTTATGAGTTCATCAGTTTTCCATTAGAGTTCTGAAAATGCTTATTTATTTAGTTCTGCAGTATAGTCAGTACCAGAAACCTGTACTTGTCAGAGTCTTTTCCATGAATTCCTTGAAGATGAAACCCTTTTATAGGAACATTTTTGCAAAGGCATCAGAGTACACCCAGAACTGTCTGTAAATGACAAAAGACTTAAAAATGACCACGGTTAAAGATTTGATGAAAGTTCATAATAATGCAATTGACAAGGAAATTTAGTTATTTCTGAGATATACATTTTAAAGTAATAACTAGAATTATGACTTATAACATTATACTAGAACATATAAGATTTTTAGAAATTTCATGTAATGTCTGAAACATTTATATTAACATATTTCCATACAAATAACCCAAAGAAAGTTTAGTATTAGTTGTTTTTTTGGTTTGTTTGTTTATTTTTTTATACAGCAGGTTCAAAGAACCCACTTTTGATTTTAGTTATATTTTGTATGATAGTTTCATTTTTATTTCATTAATTTTAACTTTTTAAAAATGAAATCCTTCCTTCTGTGTCCTTTTAGTTTATTTTATTGTCCTTTACCACTTTGTTAACTTGAAAAATTAATTCATTTATTTTTCATCTTTATGCATTTTCCTGAGTAGAGCTTTAAGCGTATCCTGTAGATTTTGTTACTGTGTGCCTTTTCATTCTTTTCTATAAAATTAAGAATTTCAGTTTTAATTTCCTCTTTGATTCCAAAATTGTTTAGGCATATGTTTCTTAATTTCCAAGTATTTAAGGATTCAGCAGTTCGTATTCTTTTTATTTTCTTCCTATTTTACAGGATTATAATCAGAGAAGGTAGACTATAAAATCTTTTTAAAATGTATCTATATTATATTGTTCTTTGTGGTGAAGTACATGATGAATTGTCAATGTTCCATGAATAGAAGAGAAGAATGTATATTTTCTGTAGGGTACAAAGTTCTACATGTAACTATTTTTTAAAATTAATTAATTAATTAATTATATTTATTATTGGCTGTGTTGGGTCTTCGTTGCTGCGCGCAGGCTTTCTCTAGTTGCAGCTAGCAGGGGCTACTCTTCATTGCGGTATGCGGGCTTCTCATTGCTGTGGCTTCTCTTGTTGCGGAGCATGGGCTCTAGGCACGCGGACTTCAGCGGTTGCAGCACGTGGGCTCAGTCGTTGTGGCTTGTGGGCTCTAGAGTGCAGGCTCAGTAGTTGTGGTGCACAGGCTTAGTTGCTCCGTGGCATGTGGGATCTTCCCAGACCACGGCTCAAACCCGTGTCCCCTGCATTGGCGGGCGGATTCTTAACCACTGTGCCACCAGGGTAGCCCACATTGTTTTACTGATATTTTTTTCCCCATATTCTCTATGTCCTTGATTATTTTTTAGTCTGAAACCTACTTATTTCATCTGTCTGCTTCACAGTGTACTGTATCTTTTCCCCTTGTCATTTCTCCTATTTTTAAGAATATTTGTTTCCTAGAAGTGCAACTGACAGTTTTTTTTCTGACAGTTTAAAGAAAAGGCACATCTTTAAAGTTATTAATACATATTGTCAACATTCTCTGTTCACCAAGGCAATTTACACTCCCACCAGAAATGTACAAGGGAGCAGATGGGGCTTTCCTGTGTTTTCATCTACAATACTGTTACAGAATGCTACTGAATTCAGTCAACTCCACCTAGCCTTTTCGGTCTTCTTTATTTATTTATTTATTTATTTATTATTTATTTTTGGTTGTGTTGGGTCTTCATTTCGGTGCGAGGGCTTTCTCTAGTTGCGGCAAGCGGGGGCCACTCTTCATCGCGGCGTGCGGGCCTCTCACTCTCGCGGCCTCTCTTGTTGCGGAGCACAGGCTCCAGACGCGCAGGCTCAGTAGTTGTGGCGCATGGGCTTAGTTGCTCCGTGGCATGTGGGATCTTCCCAGACCAGGGCTCGAACCCGTGTCCCCTGCATTGGCAGGCAGATTCTCAACCACTGCGCCACCAGGGAAGCCCTCGGTCTTCTTTATAAGAGAAAAATCACTGGATGCCAAGCAGTAGTTAAGAGCAGGAGCTCCCACCGGATTAGGGTTAGGGTTGCCAAAACTGACATGTCATCCAGTAGGCCTACTAACTCCTGTTGCAAGGAAGACAGTTGAGTCTTTGGGGTTTGGGTTGTTTCCATACAGAACGAGGTCAGAGAACTCAAAAGCAGTTGTGAGTAAGCAATGAAATATCCCCATGTTGGTCCTTAAGTAGTTTTCTTCACAATTCCTGCCACCCCTGCATCCCCCAGCTTTCTCACTCTCTTTGTTCTGCCCAGTGATGGCTTTTTCTTCTCTCCAGTATCTTTCAAAACTTGTTTTCTGGGGCACTGAAATTCACAGTGCTTTCTTAATGAATGAAAACTGCTGTACAGAGATCTGCATTTTCAAAAAAGACATACATTTCTGAAAACAGAATTTTAAGGGTCAGTAATTAAAGTGGAAAGAGTGCATGGTACTGATGGGGTCTTCCATTTTTTTTTCACCATGAAACAGCAGTATTTAATTATTCATTAGAAATATACATGTCCTTTGAAAAATCAGTATTAAATTCCTCTTCGTAAAGTATCTGATTCAAAGAAATCAACTGTAAAAGCATGTTTTTTACATAATTGGGAAAATTTAAATATGGAACAAGCACTAGCTGAATGATATTAAGGCATTATTTTAGTCATTGTGATTGTGCAATAAAATATCCTTTTATTTTTGAGATGCAAACTGAAGTATTTAAAGGGTAGAATAATATAATATCGTAGATATGCTTTAAAATACTCCAGCAAAAAAGGGAAATAAATCAAACAAGTATAACAAAATGTTGATGGCTTTTGAAGCTGGGGGATGGGTACATGAGGCTTTTATCTAGAGCAAGTCTAGTTTTAAATATGCTTAGAAAATTTCATAATAAAATATTTAAAATGGTAATAGTGGTGTATGTTCACTGCAACCAGTAAAACAATGCTAAAATGAATAAGGAAAACATTTTAATTTTCCCTCCCCTCTCTCCAGTCAGAGTCACAGCCTAGCTTATTTTCTGTCTGCTGAATCCATTTCTATCCAAGTTCTATATCCCCACTCTCGGGACTAGCCCAGTTTTCTCCCATGCCCACTTTATCTTCCTTTTTTTTTGGTCACATTGTTTGAAGCTCCTCAGTGAGGTGAACGTGACAACAGGGAAAGATCCAGGTGCAAGAACTAAACCACATTACTATCTAAAGACAGACCACAAGAATTGGCTGCTTGTGGATGCATCCTTCCTTAGAAAATGCAGTTGGAATCTGGTGCTGGAGATGTGAGATTTGAACTCTAAGGGATCTTAGACCTGAATTTCTACAGTATATTCATAACAAAGTAACTGAATAAGTTAGCTCATTATTCAAATAAGGCCAACCCAGCCCTTTAGGTTCTAGATGAGATTAAGAAGAATGAGAGAATGGAAATAACTTCCGAGTAATAATTGAAGCCTTTAAATGATGTGGAAACACATTCATACGTGCACACATACACACCTACATGTTTTAAATTCCAAAACTATCTCAATTAACCAACAAAAGATTACAGAAATATCAGTTGTAAATGATAAGCCATCAAGAGTTGAAATGCCAGTCATCCTATTTTTACAGTAATATAAATAAGTATAGACATAAATCTAAGACTGAATTTCAGCTTTCTGGGAAAGAAGTACTGCATATTTCCAGTCTAGAGTAGCAAGTAGGGGTGTGGGAGGAGTGGGAAAGGGAATCAATATTTATTTAACTCCTACTATGTTCCGGGTTCTGTGCTAAGGCTGTTATCTCTATTTTCTCATTTGGTTTTTAGAACAATCTGTGAGATAGGTGACAGTGCTTCTATTTTACTTGCTGTAAAGATGGGCTCAGAGATGTTAAGTAACTTGTCTGAGGTCACTCAGCTTATAAGTGTTAAAGCTAGAATTCAGACTCAGACCTGCTTGACTTTAAATCCAGAGCTTTTCCCAGTCTACTTTGTTGCCTCCCGGGAGAAAAAAGTGCTGAGAAGAAATGGCAACTTAGCACATGAAAACCCTCAAAAAGAAAAAAAAGAAGGGTGCTTTTTCTCTCTAGTTATAGCTACAAAGAGAGTGATCAAAGAGCAGGATTTCTTTGATGGTTACAATGAAACATGGGGAATCTGAAGGAGCCGTGGCTTTGAAATTAGAAAACCTAATTTGGGTTGTAACTCCATCACTTCGTAGTTTATATGACTTTGATAACTCACTTTACCTCTCTGGATCTCAGTTTCCTCATCTATAAAATGCAGACAGTAATGCCTGCCCTAGCAATCTTGTAAGGTTGTTATGAAGATCAAATGTAGAGATCAAATATACCTGAAAGCACTCTCTAGTCTAAACCATAACAACTACACAGCTATATTAACTACACAACTGTAACTAATGATTTCCTTGGTTATAATAACATTGTATTAAGATGATCAGCTCTTTGGAATTTCCCAGCAAGTTCTTCTTGCTTCTCCTTTTCTTTGCATTTTCTCTAGGAGCTACTGGACTTCCCAAAGTGAGAAACTGAGCCCTGAGCCCTAGGCAGAAAGTAAAGACCCAAAGTAAATCACATTCTGTGCCCCCTCATACCGTCACTATTTATGTATAGGTGAATCAGGTTAAGGGCAACATCAAGGGCAGACTTATAAGGGAAAAGAAGCTCCCCAAAGGTAGCCTTTTGTCTGAGCAAGTGTGAGGTTGGGGGACACAGACCTACCTGCTTTGTCCTAGTGAAGGTGGAGAGAGATTATGAATAACAGGAATTATACACACACAAACACATATGCAAACACTCACACATATGTGAGCCTCAGGGGCTTTTCACCATAAGGCAATGCCCATCAGGATAGAGTCCCTAGATGTAACCTAGGGCCATCGCTGATTCCAGTAATACTTGCATAATACCATACTTTCTGTTCATATTTTTGACAACTGCCTCTCATCTTTCCTCATCAATACCACAGGCAGGCTAACTGGTGAATCCCTGCTCCGTAGAGCAGGGATTGTATGTGGGAAGGTGCATATTCATCAATGCATTAACAAGTATTTTAATGAGCCTCCAAGGTATAGTGCTCTACTATGCTTGGAGCTCAGAGTACAGGACAGATGGGGTCCTCTCCCTTAGGGAGCACCGCAGAGGAAACTGAAACAGAATGTAATTACGGTATTATATTTTTGTAAGTGAGGGAATGTGTTAGCTTTCTTGCTTACACACCTATTTCTTCGAGACCCACCCTAATATCTTTTGGGCTCTGAGCCTGGGAATTGTGTTAATTATGAGGGAGCCCAGAGCAGAAAAACAGAGAATAACAAGCTTGAGCCAGCCAAATTCCTTCCCAGCCAAAGATGTGAAATGTAATCAGTGTTTTGTCAGAAATCAGCACTTGATCTCCTTTCTGGCATCAGCCTTCTGGTCTGAATGGAGGGGGAAGGTGATGGTCTGGCTCCTGGTAGGAAGAGAGACCATTTTATCTTCAGATGCAGGGTGAACCCTGTCCAGCAGTGTGGCGGTAACTACATTTGGGCATGAGATCTAGATGCTTAGGTGTGGGAAGAAGAATAAGAAAAGGGGACATGGTAATCTCAAAGAAAAGCAAATCGTGACCCAGTATGTTCCAGAAAGCAAAACAGATGCAGAAACTGAATAAAAATAAACCAGGTGATAAAACAGTGCTTGCTTGTTTGTTTGGCAGAAAACCCCAGAAGATATAGTGGTTTTAGCAATAGTAGTCACAGTCATCATTATCATCAGAGCAGTAGTAGTAAAAAAAAACCCCAACTATTTGGCTACCTATTATATATCAGAAAATGTATTAGGTGCTTTATTTCTGTTGTTTAATCTAATAAGCATGTACAAAACCCTATGAGGCTAGATACTAGTATCATCCTAATTTACAGAAGAGGAAACTCAGGCTGCTTGCCCAAGACCAGACAGGTCGTCGGTAAGTAGCAGAGCTAGGAGGCTAGCTTGAGGCTAACTTCAGGTCTGACTTCAAAGCCCATTCTTTTAAGAATTTTCAGTTTGGCTTTTGGTTCAGTAAAGATAAACCCCTACCCCAGGACACCCAGGGATCCTTCCCAGCGAGTGCCCGCATGGGTGTGTGTGAGTGTGTGTGTGTGTGTGCGCGCGCACGCGCTCTCTCAGTCTCTCTGTCTCTCTCCATCCCCAACCCCATCCCCACCAAGATAGCCTGACCAAGAGCTCTCCTCAGGACCCCTTTATCTCCTTGCGCTTTCCCACATAGAAACTCCTTAGCTCTGGTCTCTGTCCTGGCTCATGAGGCAGCCGGGACCCCTGGAAATATGTTCTCAAGGCATCTTTGTTACCTACTCATGGAACTGGACTTTTTTCTGGGGTCTCCTTTTTCACTGATGCTCTCGCACAGAATTTTTCGGGTCCGTGTCCTGAGGCTCTTTCCTGGTGCTTCTCTGTCTCCTTTCCCTACTCCCCAACTCCTCCACCCTCCACAGCTTAGAAAGCAATACAGGCTCTTCTTCAGCTCTTTCCACTCTTCCACTTGGGCCCTTGCTCTTTCTAGTGACCATCTTCCTTTTCTGAACATGGAACCAGTTTTTTTTTTTTTCCTTTTGTCATCTGAAATCCCCTGTCTCATAAAGAATGACTTATTTCTCAGAATTATGGCTTTCCTGACCTTAGCTGTCAGAGTGTGAATTTCCTTGGCTCTCGCAGTAGATTCCTTGTTCTGTATGTATATAGGAAGTATCAGGATACCAAAGCCATCTCCCAGAAACAGAGGTCTTGGGGAGGGATGCTTATGTCAGACTTGAGTACAAAGAAGGGCTAAATGCTCCCCACAGTCTAGTCTGAGGCTAAAGAAGGCATCATCTTTCATTGGCTCGCCCTGCTCTCTTTCTCTTACATAGTTCTGTGGTTGTGAAAGGCAGTTAAAAGGAGGACTTGGGGAAAAGCCCTAGACTCGGAATCAGGAAACCTGGTTTCTGGTACTGGCTCCGCCGCCACCCACTAGCTGCATGACCTTGGGCAGAGTGGCCAGTGCATCGCCTCTGTTACACTGCCTGCTTTGCTGTATTAGAATTACCTGATTCTGTTTTGTGTCCTTCATTGGACTATAAGCTTCTTAAAGGCAGTGGCCATGACCACGCCATATTCATTTTGGAAACCACAATTCCTAACTGGTCTCTCTGACTCATGCTGTCCCCCCTCTAATCCATTTTCCACATTGTTGTGGGAATGATCTTTTTAAAATGCAAAGCCCACATGTCACTCCCCTACCACAAACCCTTCAGTGGTTCTCCATCACCATTAAGATAAAGATTTATAAGACCCATCATGATCTGGACCCTACCTACCTCTAGCATGTGCTTTTTACTACCTGCACTTTATAATTTGTTCATTCATTCCACAGATATTTAAGCATATTTCTGCCTTGGGCCAGGCATTCGGAACACAGTGTGAGCATGGCCCCTGCCCTCACAGAACTTCCACTCCTCCCCTTTTCTCCTGGCTGACTACTACTTGTCTTTTAAGACTCAGCTCAGGCATCACCTCCTCCAAGGAGCCATCACACATGCTCTATACTTCTCTCTCTCTCCTTACCCCGTGTACCTGGAACACCCTGTGCATACTTCTGTCATAGCACTTCTATGTACTGATCTGTCTCCCCACCAGACTGCAAACTCTGAGAGCGGGTACTGTGTCCTATCCACTTTTTTATACCCAGCACATGGCTTGGTACACAATAGGTATTGAGAAAGGATAACTGAATAAACAGTACCCTCTGGTGGCTGACTGTTGTAAGTATAATCTTTTATGCATCATAAGGGTGAGTAAAGCACAGCTGATTATCCAGAGGAGGTAACTTTTTCTTTCTTTTAACGTTGGGTGAAGAACCATTTCAGAATATGTGATCTCCTAGCACCCAGGTTGTTATTCCGATATCTTTCCAAATCTTCCATAATGCAGCAAACAATATGCAAATGACAGAACAAAATTACCATTTTGAGTAATTGTGTAAAAAGAAAATGTGAGGGAAATTTGTCTCATGTAATGAAGAAATGTAATCTAGTATACAATTTTGCATTTGTCCTTTATTTCAGGGCCAACATACTCACATTCATTCATTAATTCAACAGATATTTGTTGAGTACCCACAGTGTGCCAGGCATTATTCTAGGTGTAGTGAACAAAACAAAGTCCTTAACTTTAAGAAGCTTACATTCTAGTTGGGGGAGACACACAATAAACAAATATATTTTTATTAGAGGTTATAAGTGTTATGGATAAATATAAATCAGGGTGCAAAGTGGAGTATGAGATGAGATGCCATTTGGGCAAAGGCCTGAAGACATATTAGTTATAACTTCAGAAAAATACATAAATGTTGGTTCACCAGACCTGCCTAAATCATTGTGGGACATCTAGAGTTTTCTTTCTTTCTTTTTCTTTTAAATTTTGAAATAAGTTTAAGCTCATATAGAAGTTGCTAAAATAAACCTAAGTGTCCATCGACAGAGGAATGGATAAAGAAGATGTGGCACATATATACAATGGAATATTACTCAGCCATAAAAAGAAACGAAATTGAGTTATTTGTAGTGAGGTGGATGGAGTTAGAGTCTGTCATACAGAATGAAGTAAGTCAGAAAGAGAAAAACAAATACCGTATGCTAACACATATATATGGAATCTAAGAAAAAAAAAACCGTCATGAAGAACCTAGGGGTAAGACGGGAATAAAGACACAGACCTACTAGAGAATGGACTTGAGGATATGGGGAGGGGGAAGGGTAAGCTGTGACAAAGTGAGAGAGTGGCATGGACATATATACACTACCAAATGTAAAATAGATAGCTAGTGGGAAGCAGCCGCATAGCACAGGGAGATCACCTCAGTGCTTTGTGACCACCTAGAGGGGTGGGATAGGGAGGATGGGAGGGAGATGCAAGAGGGAGGGGATATGGGGATATATGTATACATATAGCTGATTCACTTTGTTATACAGTAGAAACTAACACAACATTGTAAAGCAATTATACTCCAATAAAAAATGTTAAAAAAGTAAGTTCTTGTATCAAAAAGGGAACTGTAAAAGATCATTAAAATCTAGCAATTTAAAAATAAAAAAAAATAATTTAAAAAAATTAAAGAAAAGAATTTGCTAAAATAATAGAGTTCCAACATACCATTCATCTCCTCTTCCCCAGTGTTAACATCTTTCATAACCACGTAACTATCGCAATTAGGAAATTGTCATTGGTACAATATTCTACTAAGCCAACTACAGACCTCATTCAAATTTCACCAGTTTTTACATGTACTCAAACTTTGGGGGGCGGGGGAGTATGTGTATTTCCATGAATTTTATCCCATGTATAGATTCGTGTAATCACCACTATCATCAGAACAATACAGTTTCATCACCCCCAAAAACCTCTGGGGTGCAAAGTCTTTGTCGTCACATCTGCCCCCTGGCAACCACTGATCTGTTCTTCATCACGACGTAATTTGTAGAATGTTATATAAATGGAATCATACATTATGTAACATATTATGATTTGCTTATGCCACTCATCATAATGCCTCTGAGATACATTTGTGTGTATAAATAGATTTAAAACATTTTATTGTTGATGTTCCACAATTTGTTTTTTCATGCCTCCACTGAAGAGCATTTCAGTTGTTTTTGGCTAATACAAATAAAGCTGTTATAAACATTCATGCAAGTTTTTTGTGTGTTTAGACATACATGTTCATATTTCTAGGGTAAATACACAAGGGTGAGATCTAGAGAGTTTTATATCTTCAGAGGGGGTTATAAGCAAGTGCTGTGCTTCACAAAACAAGCAGTAGAGTAGGAAGAACACTGGATGGGGAGTCAAAGGACCTTGCTCCAGCCTTGCCCTGTCATTGATCAGTAATATGATGTTGGGTAAGCCCTTCTCCTCTCTAGGCCTCATATTTCTATCTGTAAAGTGAGGGGCTAAGAATTGATGATTTCTTCAGTCTTTTTAAGATCTAACAGTTCGGTGGTTCTGAAGAGATAGAAAGGAGGTTTCTGCCTCATTTCACGTAGGACTTATAGCTATATATATAGAATCCCAGGTGCAAACCTAGATTATGCCTCTCCTACTTCTTGCATGTTCTAAACAGCAACCTTGTGTGGAAAGAGAATATGGGGGAGAAAGTAACTAACCCTAAGGCTACCAAGGCTTGGGGGTCTGATCCCTGAGGAGAAGGGACTCTAAAACCAACAAAGAATTGCCACATGGCACAGGGCCATTCCTAAGGCATGTGTATGGAGCAAATTGTCCTCTCTGTTGCCAAAATTTTTGTTAGTTAAACTCAGGGTAAAATAACTCTGGAATACGTGTATGTGTTGATACCCATGTGTGTGCATTATATATTCTAAATGTTACATTATATGCATTTTTATACTATATATTATTTTCAAAATCAGGAAGGAATTACACAAAATGTTTGTAATAGTTAACTCTAAGGAATGTGATTATCTTGAGAGGCAACTCTGAGAGGAAAAGAAGTGTGTTTATGAACACGTTTTCTCTGTCTCTGTTTCTCTCTCTCTCTCTCTCTCACTCACGCGTGCACGCGCACACACGCTGGTTAAATCACGGACAAGAGCCAGGCTGCCGGAGGGCAAATGCTGGCTCTGCCATTTACTAGTTATATGTATGACCTTGGGCAAATTACATAAGCTCTACGTTTCTCAGTTTCTTTTGTAAAATGGCAATGATAACAACAGCGCCGACTTCATAGGGTAAATGGGAGAAGTAAATGAGTTAAGATATATGAAGCAATTAGAACAGCACCTAGTACATCGTAAGCACCCACAAGCTGACGGGAAACGTGTCTGTCAGTCGACGTCCATGTCTGTCTCGAGGCCTCCCACAGCATGGATCCCTGGGCCCAATACGCTAGGGTTCTTACACTTCAAGAGATGGCCTCACTGCCACCTCCTCGGCCACACTACTTTTCTAGTGTGTGTGATCCACACCCTAGATGGGAGTGATGCACTGCCGTCCCCCACCTACCTCTACCCTGCAACCCCTCATCCACTCCTCTGCCAAAAAATTAAACTTAAGCACTGAGGCAGTACGTTGCTTAGCTATGCCTCAGGAATTTTTAATTTTTTCGTCTCCTAAGCTGCAGTTACTCCAGTACAGGGGACTCAAAATCCTATTAATAGTTTTACATGTCCCCCAGTCTGTTAAGTGACCCCCTCCCTCCAAATCCAATGAAACAGATAAAATTCATAAAAACAGCCCTACTTCATTTAGTTATTTTTATGTAAAGCTGGCAGAATCATCTTTGAAATGTTGCAGTGTTTTGCTTTGGAAAACAAAAAAGAAGGTAGTCTCGTCTTCCTCTTCCTTTTATACGTTTGAACCTTCCTTATTCGAAGGGCCGCGGAGGTGGTGGTGTGTGTGATGGTGTCCTTTAAAGTGTGATCTGGATTAACACCTTAGCTTAGATGCTGCCACAGTAGGTGCAACATCTGTATCATAAACATCGTGGTTTCTTTTTCCCCCCCAGCTTTGTTGACATATAACATTGTGTTTTAATTGACATATATCACATATAATTGACATATAATATATAACATTGACATATAATTGACAGAAAACATTGTGTGAGTTTAAGGTGTACAATGCGATGATTTGATATGCTAATATATCACAAGATTACCACAATAAGGTTAATTAATACATTCCTCACCTTACATAGTTACCTGTGTGTGTGTGTGTGTGTGTGTGTGTGTGTGTGTGGTGAGAATATTTAAGATCCACTCTCATAGCAACTTTCAAGTATACAATACAGTCTTGTTAAGTATAATCAAGGAATCTAAAAAAAAAACCTGAACTCATAGAAACAGAGAGAACATTGTGTTTTCTTGACTGCATCGTTATGAGAATAATGAATTCTTTGCAGCTCAGCAAGGTGACAGAGTTGTTCGTAACAATTCCTTGATAATTCGTTAGATGTTCAATTTACCTCTCACTTTTCCTTCTCATCTCCTTTGCACAGAAAGTGGCTGCATGTTGAATGAAGCCCTCAGCCTCTTTTCTCTGACAGTTTGGAGTCTGAGAAGGTGGGGCAGTGGTCACCTGGGTGCTCCTGGGCAAGAATGGGAAGTGAGAAATTTGTTGTGCCCTTCCACTTCTTTGAATACTATGCCTGCTTTTTCTCTCCACCTTGTTCTCAACTAAGATGGTTAAGGTGTTACTATGGCATTAAGATCCAGACATTTTATCCAGGTACGTTCAAAGACTCCAAATGACAGTGCAGCTTTCCGTAATATATCTGCAGTCTCCGTTTCTAGCCTTATTTCCCTCCCTTGCATCTGTCAGGCTGATCTGCTTTACCCAAACATGTTCTTTGCTTTCCTGCCTGTGTTTTTGCTCATGCTATTTATAGTATTCTCTCTGCCTGGAATTCTCTCCCCATAAACCTCATTTCTGCCTGCCCAAGTCTTGTTCATCCTTCAAGACCAGCTCAGTTACATGAAACCTTCCCTAATCCCCTGACTGTCCTTTTCCACAGGCCAAATTATTTTCCCTTCTCTATGCTCTCCTAGAGCTTTGTTTGTATTCTATTGCTTGTTCTGCTATTCATTAAATTGTAATTAGCTGAATTCACACTCATCTTTTGCACTAGACTATAAGTGCCTTGAAGGCAGAAGCTGAGTCTTTTTCATCATTTTGGTCCCACTCAGGAACCCTTGTATGTGGTGTAGGCACTCAATAAGTCTTTGCTGAAATAAAAACATTTCCAAATGATCTTTAATGCTGGCATTTCAAAATCTCCTAGGTGGAAAGGGAAGATCTATTTGGGCAGAAGGTTTCAGGAAATAATCATTTATTTATTTATTATATTTTTGGTTGCGCTGGGTCTTTGTTGCTTCGCACGGGCTTTCTCTTGTTGCGGCGAGCAGGGGCTACTCTTTGTTGCGGTGCGTGGGCTTCTCGTTGCCGTGGCTTCTCTTGTTGCGAAGCACGGGCTCTAGGCACACGGGCTTCAGTAGTTGTGGCTCGTCAGCTCTAGAGCTCAGGCTCAGTAGTTGTGGCACACAGGCTTAGTTGCTCCGTGGCATGTGGGATCTTCCCGGACCAGGGATCGAACCCGTGTCCCCTGCATTGGCAGGTGGATTCTTAACCACTGCGCCACCAGGGAAGTCCAGGAAATAAACTAAGCTGGCATTGATCTTTTAGAGCGGAGTACACTAAGATGGAGATGCCAAGGAGGAGTTCTATTACCATGTAAATAAATTGCACTTGAGTCTGGGTAGAGGGCTCATCCACTATTTCATACATATTGTTCCACCTGAACATGAAATCTGAGTTCCTCCTGAACTCCAGTGCGGTGCTCTGCAGGACTGATGGACGTGACTGAGCTGAGGGGAGGGTATGAGTGGTGAAGTTTCCCCTGGGGGTGGGCTGGAGGGAAGGCTGATGAACTTAAAACCCAGAGATAAAAGACCTATAGAATGAGTGTGTGGGAGATCTCCCAAGAAACTACGAAATAAACTCTCTAAAAGAAGGGAAGGGTAAAAGGTTAGTCCATTTACATTTCAATAGGGAACAGGAACAATGACCAAAATAACTTTTTGCAGTCTCTTAAACCTTGGCAACTTGTGGCTTTTGTGAACCCCTATGTATTGATTTCCTTGTAGTGACCAGCAAGAAAATCCTTCAAATAGGGAATGTGTGTCTTTGTGTCAGGGAAGGATGGAAATTGGGGAAGACTAGGTCTGACTCTGGGTTTAATCTTTGGGCTGGGAGGTAGGAAAGAACTACAGGAAATAAGAGTAGGGTGGGCAGTTGGAAAGAAACATGCGAGTCAAATTCTTGCTGCCTTTGGGAGGAAAGAAGAGAGCACAGAGCAGAAAAGATCTGGAGGCTTAACAGGAAGGCCCATGTTCCCTAGTGCTTAGGCCTTGGAAGACTGGTGCTGAGACTCAGTCTTAAACATCAGAAACTGCCCTTCCTTTACACAAGTAGGTTGCCAAGATTATTCTAATGGTATTTTCAGGGAGGATAGATTTTTCCACAGACATAAAGCCATTTAGTCAAACCCACTAATCTAAACCAAAGAACAAACTTCAAAGAAAAATCTTGAGTCTTCCACAAACCACCAACCAACTAACCAATGAACCAACCAACAGATCAACTGACCAAGAATGCTTATCATGATAACCCCTGATTCACTTTGTTATAAAGCAGAAACTAACACACCATTGTAAAGCAATTATACTCCAATAAAGATGTTTAAAAAAAAAAAGATAACCCCAGTTGTTTTCAACTGAGGGTTAATAAGCAAGTGAAATACCTCACTGTATTTTCAAAGAAAACTGCAAACAAGGAAAATACCAGGGCTTTTAAGTGCCTTCCAAGCAATTTGAGATGTTTTATTCACATCATGAAGACAGATTTTCCCTGGAGTATTTCCTGTTCAGAAAACACTTAAGGACGCTGCTCTTTTGGGCTGCTTCTTGACATGGAAAGATTTTAATGTCACTGCTTTACCTTTAGTTTGAGATTTTGCCTCTTCAGCCAACTTTCTGCTCTACTAGTTGCATCTGGCTGTTTTATCTTGCCTGATGCAACTGTCCAAACCCCACCCAAGCTCCCTCACTTCAACCTACATTTTCTCTACAAAATGCGTTTACTATAGTATATTTTCTAATGTTTGCCATTCCTTTTTTGATTTTTCACTTTGCTAAATCCATCAGTAAATGTTTCTTAAGTGTTTGTTATGTTTAAGGCATTGTGTCTGTTACAGTGGGAGAAACAAAGTGTCATAAAACCTTTGCTCAAGGAGCTTGCTGTCTAATTGAAGATTTTCAAGCAAGGGGGTGCGTCTCATACTTGACCTTTCCTTTCAGTTCCTGTTACCCTCCTTGGCTAGGCCCTGTTCACATCACAATAGCCTCCTAAATTGTCCCCATGCTTACTATTACCCCCAATCACATTCATCCCAGTTCACCTTCTTAAAAAATTTAATTATGGTCATTCTCCCACCATCTTACCCTCTCCCCCACTCCCAACTTTTCAAAGATACCATATTGTCTAAAAAGTGAGGTTCAATCTCATTAGCTTGGCTCCAAATTTCCCTCCTTCTCGCCTTTTAAATCTGAGTCCTATCCATCTCCAAGGCTCAATTCAAGTCCCACTTTATTCAAGCATCTTTTCTCCACTTCCCCACTGAGAGTGATCTTTCCCTTCAATTTCTGTAGATTATAGCCTTCACCACTCATTGATATTTCACTTATGCTAACTTGACTTGTTTGCTTTATATGTGTGAGGCTTTCCCCTATAAAATTGGCCAAGGAACCAATAAGCCGAAGCCCCTATCACCCTTTGGACTGCACATTTATTGAGGGTAGGGCCTGAGCATAATGCATCGTACACAAGAGATGATTAATACATGGTTGATGATGAAGATGGTGATGATTTTCCCTGGTTTCAGGGTGTAGGGTGGATTATGGGGGGCGGTTACAAAGGAAAGATTCTAGAGGTAGGGGGATGAATTAATGAGGCTTTTACAATAATAGTCCAAAAAGATGATAAGGGCTTCAATTTGTTGTTTCCTTGGCCCAGAGCCTCATTGTATTACCAGAAGAACTTCAGTGAGATTGAAAAGAAAAGGAGGGTAGGACTCTGGGAGGACTGCTGTGAATTTATGTGGGGGATGAGGGAGAAGTAGGTAACTGAACCTGAGCAAGTGCAATAATGATAGTAGCAATAACCAAAAAGAGGAAATCAGAGGTGGAAGCTGGATTTAGAGGGAAGGTGATGAGTTTGTTTTTAGACGTACTGAGTTTAGGGTAACTTGAGTAACCAAGTGGACATGTCTGGCAAGCAGTGAGATACTGCCCCCCATTCAATTCAATGCAACAAATATTTACTGAACACCGACCACATGCCAGTCACTATGCTGGAGATATCGTCAAATACGACACAGCCCCTGGCCTCCGGAACTCATGTTTGATCAGGGAGGACAAACTAATAAATTCCTGTAACGTAGTAAAAGGTATAATACAATTATATGTAAAGTGCTATGGGAATAGAAATAGGGAACCAATTGTATCCAAGCAGGTGAGAAAAAGTTTCAGAAGTGACAATCTTTGAGCTGGGCTTGGAAAGATAAGTAGAACTTTGTTCAACAAACAAATAATGAAGTGACTTTCCAAGTGAAAGGAGAGTCTTGAGCAAAGGCACAAGACATGGATGTGCATGGCCTTCTAGGTGAACAACAGGTAGTCTGAAAAGACTAAACAGAATGGGATGACAAAATAAAGATGGATGGTGCAGAAGAGGTAATGATTGTCAGGAACTGAAGACAGGATTCTGTTACACTAGACTGGAGAGGCAGTTCAGTGTGATGGTTAAAGGTGTGGACTCTTAAAGTTGGACTCCCTGGGTTCAAATCCCATCTCTGCCACTTACTAGGCGTGTGGCCTTGAGCAAGTCGCTTAGTCTCTCTGTGCTCAGGTTTCCTCATCTGTAAAATGGGGCTAATGGTACCTCCTTCATAGGGTTGTTTTGATGATTGAGAGAGCTAGTATATAAACTGATTAGGGCAGTGCCTGGCATATAGTGAGTGTTATGTCAAGGTTAGTCCAAGGGCTGAATTATAAGAAACAAGGCACCATACCACTGTGTACTATACCATCAGCAGCCTCAAAAGGAAACTATAAATGGGAACTAAGTCTCCAAATAGTCTAAGCACAGATCCAGGGAGCACTAGATGAATCTCTTATTCTCACATGAGTGGAAGTTCTTTGAGAGGGTGATATTATCTTCCTTGGAAAGGTAGATCCAACTTAGGGAGAGAGAGAGGAATCTGAGAAAAAAAACTAGAATGGCCTGAGTGGGACTGTACCTTCAGGACAAATGGAAGCTCTCATTGTGGCATTTGCCCCCTGGAAAGTGGAAATAAAACAAAACAAGGTTGAAATTCGGCAAGCATATTTTATTTCAGTTTGGTAAGAAACAGAAAATTGGCCAGCAGGGACCTTAGAGGGTGAGAGAGGAGGCAGCAGGGTCCAGCGACAGGTATTTTGCTGGGCTTGGGAGTACGTAAAGGAGCCCTTTGAAGAGGGCTAGCAATTGGAAATGCAGCCCTACCTTGCTGATGAAGCACATCTGGCCACTTGAGTTTTGATGCTCTCAAGTAACCCATTGTCTATTCCTCGGCTTTTTAGAGCTCTACTCGAGGGATCCTTGAATAGACTCTTGGAATGATTGTGCTTCCCTGTGTGACTGCTGCTGAAACGGAACTGAACCTTGTCCGCCCACCTCGCCAGCCCAGGGGTTTCCCTTGACACGTCTTGGTTTGAATACTGGTCTCACCACGTCCCAGCTGTGCAATCTTGAGCAAGTTGCTGAAATTCTCTTAGCCTCAGTTTTCACATCTGTGAAATGGAAATAAGAATAGCTCCTATATTATAAAGTGGTTCTGATAATTATATGAAATAATTTATCTATCGATATAAAATAATTGACACATTAAATGCTTAAAAGATGTAAGTTCCTTTCCCCTTCCTTTCCTTTTACACTTAGGCAGCCCAAAGATCCTCTGCTCTCATTTTAGCCCAGCTGGGGACTTCATATCATCTAATGTCAACAGTAATAGAGATGGACAGAAGGAGAAGTCAGTACATGGGAAGACAATGAAGAATGGTGGCTTTTTTTTCACCCCCTACCCTGACTTGGCAGTAAAGATATTTTGATATAGCCAGTATCCCCAAGTAGGAAAGGTATTCAGATACTGGACAGCCCAAAGTGAGAAATATCTACTAAGACATGATGACAACTATGTGAAAATATATCTACACAATCATATATTTAATGTGAAGATATAGCTATGCATTCATATATTTTAAAATGGAAACATTTTCTATATTTTAGAAGGGAACAAGGAAAACTGAAAACACTTTTGTTAGGATGATACAAACATGTTGTTGTAATGTTATCTTAATATTCTTGTGCCTGTGGAGAGGGATCCTCTTTCCCTGATGTACTTAAATCTCCTTACCCTCTTTCCAAAAGAACAGTAAGAGGACAGGGTGTTGGAGTAAAGGGAATTTCACAGTGGGAATAATATGCCCCCATCTCATCTGTCCTTCTGCCCAGCCTCCATTAACCATCATGATCTACCAGAGGCCGGAGAGCTTCCTATCTGTGGTGCTTCAATGCCCTTGCATCATTAATATCATCATCTCTACCCTTCTTCTAGGAGTGGATCTTATGAGGGAGGTATGGAAGAAGTTATGCATGTTTAGCTATCAGTCCGAACCTTTGAGAGCCAGCAGGGGACAAAGGCAGAAATCACTGTGTAACACTCTGGACTTTCTTGGCAGGTGAATACTGCTATGCATGAGGCAAAACTTATGGAAGAATGTGACGAATTGGTAGAGATCATCCAGCAGAGGAAGCAAATGATTGCTGTCAAAATCAAAGAGACAAAGGTAAAGCACAGCAGTTCAGTGAGGCCAAGGCCGAGTTGACTTTACAAATGTCCAAGCTTCATCCCGATGGTTCCAGTTTGAACTTGGATCATGAAAGCAAGAAGAAATGAGGTTTTAGGGAGATGGGCAAATAAGAACCAATATTTGGCCTAGTGCTATGAATTCAGTCAAAATGATGGCAGTTCTGGGGTGTTGGAAACGTTCTATATCATGACCTGGTTGGTAGTTACATGGGTGTGTGTATGTGCAAAAAATCATGGAGTTGTACACTTCAGATTTGGGTGCTTTGCTGTGTGTATGGTATAAGTCAATACAAAAAGAAAAAAAAAGTAATGGTAGAAATGTGGGCCAGAATTACAGAAGGATCATGACTGCCATTGTAAGGACTTTGGGCTTAATCTGAAAGGCATTAGGAAATCATTCTAGTTTCTTAGGAAGGGAGAAGACGGATAGATACGGCAGAAGTGTGCAGGGTAGATCAGAATGGGATGATACTGAAGTCAGGCAAGCATGTTATGAGGCTTATGGAATGATTCTTGGCATGAGTTGATGACGGCCTAACCAGGGAAGTGGTAGCACAAACGGAAGGGGAGAGCATAGTAGGCATTGCTAGCAAGGAACTGATGGGAATCACCGACTGATTAGACATAAAAGATGAAGGAGAGAGAGAGGACTTGCAGGCGTTTAGCATGGGAACTGAAGACTCGCGGTCAAGAAGCTCAGGTGTGAGCCTCTCTGCAGCTCTATGGTTTTACGCTTGCTGCTCTGCTGGTCAGTGTAGTGATTATGAGCTCATGCTGTGTGTACAGTGTGAGGAATTATGAGAGCCTGGAGTGATAACCATTACTTTGTGCCATGCTGGGTGGTTCCAACTAACACAGGAACTGAAGTGTCCGAGAACACAGATCTGTGAACACATAGGTATGCTTAAAGATGCTTAGAGGAATATATACATAGAAATGTAGATACTCATAAAGAAAAAGGAGGTGCTTTTTATTAAACATGTATGTGACAAAAAAGTGTCAACAATGGTGATCTCTGGGTGGTAGGGTTTCTTTTTATACTTTTTATTTTCTAAATTTTCTGTAATGACCACGCATTGCTTTTATAATAAAAATAATTAATGTGATCAATAAAAAGAGGAGGTAGGTAACCTGGAGCATATGACTGTGTTGCAGGGTAAGTAAGCGGGCCGTAGGTGGTAGGAGGGGTTGACAAAACAGACATGGTGGGTAGGGTGACAAGGTGAGTGCTTAGTCCAGGGACCATGGGATGTTAATAGGTCTTATTTTTAGAATCACTGCAGCAGATCTCCTTCATGTTGTTTTATCATTTTTAATTAACCACTAGGTATGTTATCTTATTTTTCTTTTGCTAATTCTTTAAGGTTATGAAACTGAGAAAGTTGGCACAGCAGGTTGCTAATTGCCGCCAGTGTCTTGAACGCTCAACAGTCCTCATCAACCAAGCTGAGCATATCCTGAAAGAAAATGACCAGGCACGGTTTCTCCAGTCTGCAAAAAATATTGCTGAGAGGTGAGTTCCTTATGTTCTTTCAGCATGCCTCCTCTTATGAAAAGGGGCCAGCTTAACGTCACTTAATTCTGTTCAGGCATGCATCAATATGTAGCAGCTGCCACCTGAAGATTTTGCCAGCTGGCTAGTTACTAAGCCTCAGTGTGGTAGATTGCCCTGTGGATTTCTGGCACCCTTCTCTCTGTCTCTGTAGCCTACCAGTTCTAATGCACAGCCAACCATGTGCCCTAGTGATGCCATGGCTCTCTGCTGCCCACTCAGGGCTGGAGCTTTCTATGTTGGTGATGGTGTAGGAGCAGAGAAACTTCTGGCCACATAGATAGGTGCATGTGCTTCTTAAGTCTAGACTATAGCACTAGACTCCCTAGATTTGAATCCTGCCTCTGACCCTAAACTAGTTGGCTGCTCTTAGGGAAGTCATATAACCTCTCTGAGCTTCATTCTCATTCTCTCATTTGCAAAATGGGAATGATAATAGTGTCTATCTCATAAAGTTTTTGTGAGGGTTAAATGAGTTAGTACTTATAAAGGCTTAGAATAATGCCCAACACAAAGTAAATGCTCAATACTATTATTATTGGAGAGCAGAAATTGGGGATGAGAGGAGATTGCTACTTCTTGCAGTACAACTATTAGCAACATTTGACTATTTAATTAGGTACAAGTATTACGTTAATATAAATAACTTTCAAATGTTTAAGAAGAGTAAATTAGAGGTGAAGAAATGAAAATTCTTTCAAGAAGTTTGCTGTGAAGAGAAGGAGAGAGATATGGCAGTAGCTAGAATGACTATGAGGTAGAGGAAAGTTGTGGGTATTATTTTTTTAGATAGGAGAGATGCGAGTGAGTTTAAAAGTGGATGTAGGTCGGACTTCCCTGATGGTGCAGTGATTAAGAATCTGCCTGCCAATGCAGGGGACAAGGGTTCGATCCCTAGTCCCGGGAAGATCCCACATGCTGTGGAGCAACTAAGCCCGTGTGCCACAACTACTGAGCTTTTGTGCCACAGCTACTGAAGCCCATGTGCCTAGAGCCAGTGCTCCACAGCAAGAGAAGCCACTGCAATGAGAAGCCCGCGCACTGCAACGAAGAGTAGTCCCTGCACGCCACAACTAGAGAAAGCCCGCATGCAGCAACGGAGACCCAACACAGCCAAAAATAAATAAATTAAAAAAAAAAAAAGTGGATGCAGGTCAGCTAGAGATGGGGCAAAACTGAAGCTGTGGAAAAAAGAAAGTATGTGGCCAAAGCACAAATGAAGGGACATCTCTTCCATTTAACCAGAAGGAAGACAGAAGTAATGGATGTGGATGTCAGTATGCCCAGCAGTTTGGTATGAGAAATTGAGGAACTTATCATTTCATATCTACCCCTCTCTTTGTAAAATAGGAGGCAAAGTCATTTGCTGAGCATGAGCAGGAAGGTAGCAGGGTTCTCTAGCTTTTTGAACATATGGAATACAGTTATAATAATTGCTTTAATGTCTAATTCTAATATCTGGGTCAGTTTCAACTAGTTGCTTTTTTCTCCTTATTATGGGCTTTATTTTCTTGCTTCTTTGCATGTCTGGTTATTTTTTATTGGATGCCAGACATTGTGAATTTTATCTTATTGGGCACTATATATTTTTGTATTCCTATAAGTATTCCTAAACTTTGTTCTGGGACACGGTTAAGTTACTTGAAAACAGCTTGTTCCTTTCAGGTCTTGCTTTTAAGATTTGTTAGGTGTGATCAAAACAGTGTTTAGTCCAGGGGAAATTTTTCCCCACTACTGAGGCAAGACCCTTCTGAGTACGCTACCAAGTCCCCCATGAATCATGAGATTTTCTGGTCTGGCTGGTGGGAACATACACTATTCCTGGCCCTGTGTGAGCATTAGGGTTTGTTCCCTCTAATCTTTTTGGGTGACTCTTTCTCTAGCATTGGGCAGTTTCCTTATATGCATGTGTTGATCAGTATTTTATTGAATACTAGAGGCAAACCCTCTGAAGGTCCCAGAATTCTCTCTGTGCAGCTTTCTCCTCTCTAGTACTCTGCCCTGTGAACTCCAACCAACTTAGTCTCCTTGGATTCACAGCTCTGTGTTCTTGATTAGGGGCTCCATCGGGTTCCACCTGATTTCCCCTTCATGTACCATTTTATTCCCTTAATTTTTGCTGGAACAAATTTTCCCACAGCTTCCTAAGAAAGAGTACAAGGTAAATAAAATTTTGAGAATTTTTTGTTTAAATAATATTTTAAATTTATTTTCTAATTTGAGAGGTTGGAAATAAATTTTCCTTATAATTTTGAAGGCATGGCTCTATTGTCTCCTAACTTCCACTGCTATTTTGATTCCTGATCTTTTGAATGTGACCTATATTTTAAAATCTGAAGCTTTGAAGGTCTTATCTTTAATCTACTTTTTTCTGAAATTTCACCAAGATGTGCCTTGGTGTGGGTCTTTTATTATTCATTTTTCTTGGGCACTAAGTGAGTCTTTCCAATCTAAAGACTACTGACTTTTAGTTCTGGGAAACAGTCTTTTATTATTTGCTAAGGACTTCCTCCCCTTCTCTCTTCTCTCTTTCTGGGACTCTAATTAGCCAGATTTTGGACACCCTTGATTTTCCCTCTAATTTTAAGACATCTTTTATCTCCTACTTTCCATGACTTTATCTTCTTGATCTAAGATGTTTCCTTAATTTTTCATCCAATCCTTCTATTACAATTTTAATTTAAGTATTTATATTTTTATTTATAAGAGCTCTTTCTTGATCTTTGCTTCTTTTTTAGCACTCTGTCCTTGCTTTATGAATACAAACTATTTATCTTCCTGATGATATTAATGATCACTAAAAAAGTTTTCTTCTAAACTGCATTGTGTTGGTTTCCTCCACGTTCCTTTTCTCTGTTAGTTTCTGTCTTTCCCTAAATGTTTGGGGAGCTTTTCACTGCCTGTTTGAATTTAAGATTAAAAGGTGACTGGAAGATCTGAGGGGGTGGGAACAGTTTGTTGCTTGGTGAACTTTGCTATAGGATTATAAGGCGGAATGCTAGATTTTTAATTTATTTATTTTTATTTTTGGCTGCATTGGATCTTTGTTGCTGTGCGTGGGCTTTCTCTAGTTGAGGCGAGCGGGGGCTACTCTTCCTTGCGGTGCCCGTGCTTCTCATTGCGGTGGCTTCTCTTGTTGCAGAGCACGGGCTCTAGGCGTGCCGGCTTCAGTAACTGTGGCACGCAGGCTCAGTAGTTGTGTCTCACAGGCTCTAGAGCGCAGGCTCAGTAGTTGTGGCACACGGGCTTAGTTGCTCCGCGGCATGTGGGATCTTCCCGGACCAGAGATGGAACCCGTGTCCCCTGCATTGGCAGGCGGATTCTCAACCACTGCACCACCAGGGAAGTCCGGAATGCCAGATTTTTATTGAGTGGGCCCGTCTGTAGGTGTTTTCTCTTGGGTCAGTTGCCCGTGGAAGGAATCCACCAATCTCCTGCTTCTGGAGGGGGATGAAGGGTACAAGTCTGGCTGCCATTATTCTAGGAGCCAAGCAGGGAAAGGGTTTTAAGACTGCTTTTAGTATGGCGTCAGGATGAGAGAGGGGTGGTCTGTGGTTGGGTGGGTCTAGTGGTCTTGCTGTTCCTCATGCAAGCTTTCAACTGTCTGTGGCAATAAATCAGCTTCATGTTTTTGGCTTCCCAATTCAGCTTTCTCTGCTCTGTTATTGGTTACCACTCATCCATCCCTTTCTAGTTTCCAGACATTTGTTGACAATATCTTACTTGCATCTCTTTTTCCATCCTCTTTGTGGGTTTATGGTTTTTTTTCTTTGTCATTTCAGTGGGATTTCATGAGAGCAGAGATAAAACATGTATTTAAACCACTGTATGTAATCATGTCCACTCACTCTCAAGTCTCTGAAATGTCTTGTGCCACTACCACACTATTGAAAGTATTCTTTCCAAGGTCACCAAATGAATACCTTGTTGCTAAATTATAATAGACATTCCTTTGTTTTATCTTACTGTTTCATCTTACTTGGTCTCTCAGTAGCATTTGTCCCTACTGACCATTGTTACTTGAAATTTCTCTGCCCTTAGCTTGAGAACACTCCTGGTTTTCTTCCTACCTGTCTGGTTTCATTTGCCTTTGTGAGCAACTATTCCTTGACCTATTCCTTTATGCTGTCGTTCTTTGTGATTCTGTCTTAAGCTATTCTCTTTTCTCAGTACACATTCTCCCTGTTGCAGACTTGTAGCACCTAGGGCTTCGGTTACCATTTAGCTGTCGATGATTCCCAACTCTCTATATCTAAATCTTCTTTTCATGGGCTCATGTATAGCCTATGTGGTAGGAAGAATAGATGGCTAACTATGTGGTATGGCTTGAGAATCATCTATGCAACCTAAATATCTTTCTCACTGGTCTCTCATAGGGTCTGAAATTCTTCCCCACAATTATTCATTGTAATGTATTAAGAACCAAGACTTCAGTTAAAATGAAATTTTAACTGGGAGAGTTATTCCTTCCCCCTTACAAATGGCACTTATTACATATTATCCCTAATAGAGATCAGAACCTTGAGAGATAGCTAATGTTGTGTTTTGCTTAAATACAGAAACACAGACACACACACAGACACAAACACTTACATATATGTCAATGTCATTTTTATCTCATCCTTAACCTTCCAGCCACTGTTAACATTTGGGAGTGTGTGTGTGTGTGTATATATATATATATATATATATATATATATATATATATATATATATATATATATATACCTCACAAACATAAGGTCATGTCGTATGTACTGCATTTTACCCTATGTTTGAAACATAACACATCACGAACTTTCCCCTGGCATTGGATATTTTTTTATAACCTGATTTTCAGTGACCTTATAGTGTTTCATCTTTTGATGTATGACACATTACTTAGCTCAGTCCCCATTGTTAGACAACTAGGTTACATACAGTGTGTTGAGTGCTCTTATAGTTGTATCTTTGCATATGTCTTAGTTACTTCTTTAGTAAAAAATTTATGAAGTACTTAGAGAACGGGACGTCTGGTTTGCAAGTGGGAACCTCTGTGTAGCGTGTGATGAAAAAACATATTTTAAAATAGCTGATGTTGAGAAGGGCAAGAAGATTTTGTTCTGAAATGTTCCCAGTGCCATACCGTGGAATGGAGAGCCAAGCACAAGACTGGGCCAAATTTCCATCGTCTACTTGGGTGAAAAACAGGTCAGGTCCCTGGATTCTCTTACACAGAAGTCAACAAGAACAAAAGGCATCACCTGGGGAGAGGAGATATTGAATGGCGTATTTGGAGAATCCCAGGAAGGACATCCCTGGAACAAAAATGATATTTGCTGGTATGAAAAAGGCAGAAAGGACAGACTTGATAGCTTATCTCAAAAAAAGCTACTAGTGAGTAATATTTGGCCACTGCCTTATTTACTACAAAACAGAAATAGCTCATGACTTTTTTATGTGTACCATATTTAAATTGATCTCATACACCAGAATTCAGATCATGAATGGCTGATAGGACATTTCTGTTGGACAGTCATGACTTAAATAAGATTGGCTTGTGGATAAATGAGTATGATCAGCTTTATGAATTTTGATAGTAATTCCAGTTCAGCAAGTGCCATCACTATTTTCCCCTTCTATAGATATGATTGGGGGACTTCCCTGGTGGCACAGTGGTTAAGAATCCACCTGCCAATGCAGGGGACAAGGGTTTGATCCCTGGTCTGGGAAGATCCCACATGCCGCGGAGCAACTAAGCCCGTGCACCACAACTACTGAGCCTGCGCTGTAGAGCCCGTGAGCCACAACTACTGAAGCCCACGTGCCTAGAGCCTGTGCTCCGCAACAAGGGAAGCCACCACAATGAGAAGCCCGCGCACTGCAATGAAGAGTAGCCCCCGCTCACCGCAACTAGAGAGAAAGCCCTCATGCAGCAACGAAGACCCAACGCAAAAATAAATAAATAAATTTATTTAAAAAAAGATATGATTGGACTTGATTAAATAATGTTCAACTTTGCACCGAGGTGGTGAATGCCATCTCAAAACCTATAGGAGACTGTGTTTACATTTAGATTTATATAACTGGTGGTATTAATATATTTAACTACTGAGAAGATCCCTTCACTGTCTCATTGAACAGAGTAAGACTCACCTGTGCTTCAGGCTGTGTTCATTAGCCTGTTAAGGCCAGGACTAACGATAAGCTGGCAATGTCCGCTTTCTCTTTTTGGTCTTAACTATGCCAATTTAATCAAAATTCTCTGTATCTAAAATGTTGCCTTTTACTTAATGACAGGCATTTTAGTCTGGTTTAGGTATAATGCCAAATAAAGAGTATTTAATACTTCTCACATTTATATAGATAATCTATAAGGTCGGATGTTTTTAAAATTCAGCATGACAAGATACAGTAGCAAATTTTGCTTGTGAATTCTTCACTAAGTCAGACCAAGTTATGGTTCAGGATTGTCTTTTAAACAGCTATCCAAAAACACATACAACTGCAGAACTACTGTATATGTGTGATTGGTAATGGTGCTTTTGCCAACTCATTAGAAGGATTAAAATAGAGGAGATATACCATCAGCACAAATTTTGTACATTATGTGATCATAAGGCTTAAGAATTAAAATCAAAATCACAGATCAAAAAAATTTTATGAAGTAGAACTGTGATGTCAAAGAATATTTACATTTTAAGCTATTTTGATATGTAATGCTAAATTTGGCCTCCAAAATTTGAATCATTTTCAGTCCTAATAAAAACATGTAGGCATTATTTAATATAGACATAAAAAGCTCCTATGATGTCTTTATTTATAATCATAAATGCTGTCTCATTTTAATTTACATTTCTTTGATTTTACATGTAGCTGGGCTTTTTAATATATTTGTTGGCTATTTTCATGTGTTATGAATTAACTTTCTGTTTTATTTGTCTACGCTTCTCCTGTCACCACTTTACTTTCTGCTCATTCCCAGACACCTTAAAATCTGATCTGCCTCTAGTTTTGACCCCTTCCAGTCCATCCACTGCAGCTGGAGTATTGTTCTTATTTTTTTTTAATTTATTTTTTAAAATATTTTTAATTTATTATTTTTTTTTGGCTGCGTTGGGTCTTCATTGCTGCGCGCAGGCTTTCTATAGTTGCAGAGAGCGGGGTCTACTCTTAGTTGTGGCGCGCGGGCTTCTCATTGCGGTGGCTTCTTTTGTTGTGGAGCATGGGCTCTAGGTGCGTGGGCTTCCGTAGTCGTGGCACACGGGCTCAGTAGTTGTGGCTCACGGGCTTAGTTGCTCTGAGGCGTGTGGGATCTTCCTGGACCAGGGCTCGAACCCGTGTCCCCTGCATTGGCAGGCGGATTCTTAACCACTGCGCTACCAGGGAAGCCCTGGAGTATTGTTCTTGAAACATAAATTTGAGCACATCACTCCTCTGCCTCAAAAGCTTCAGTGGCTCTCATTGTATTAGTCTTTCATTTGTTTATCCTGACCTGAATTTTATTCCTGAAACCTCTCAATTTCCAGAAACAGCCAAAAGCTATTGTAGGTAGATGTGTAACAGGGTATCCATGCATAAGGATATGTATTTGTTTAACTCCTCATCCCCTTACAACTAGTTCACCATACAAGTTTCCTCTCTGGTCTTCCTGCATTCAATGCCTCTTCTCTCCACTTTAACATGCATATTGTTGCCAAGTTAATGTTTCTTTCCATCCTGTTATTTGCATGCTCAAGGATCTTCATTGGCTCTGATTCAGGTCTGGCACAGGACCTAAACATGTATATTTTGATCAAAGCTCAGAGATAAATCTGATGTGGAACAATGGTTTAGAATTGCTGAAGTATGTAAAAATATACCTTTTTTTTTTTTTAAAGGAACTGTCTACATGGTTAAGGGTATAAAGTTTAGAATCCAATGAACATAGGTTCAGTTATATATTTTTTTCTGATCTTTGTGTGACCTTGAGCAAGTTCCTTAACCTTTCTATGTCTCATTTACAAAATGGAAATAACCTTTGCTACGCAGGGCGATAGTAAGGAGTAACTTTATGTAGAGTACATGCATGGTGTCTTACATATACTAAATGCTCAATAAGGTTAGCGTTTGTGTTGTTGTTAGTCATTCAGTTATTCATTCAACAATTGTTTATTCATTATGTGTCCAACACTGTGTTAGGGACCATGGAAGATGGATCCTGCTCTTGAGACTCTTAGAATTAGTTAAATGGAAATGTTATAAAAGGTCAAACAAAGTACAGGATTTAGGGGAAGGTTTTAACCAAGCCCCAGCATGCTGGCTTGTTGATTAGCATTAAAAAAACAGAGGGGGAGAAAAAATTCTCTCAAACTGCTCTTACCAAGCCTTCAGAGGTCTAGTTTTGATGCTGCCTGCCAGATGGAAAATGATGCAGAGGGGAAAGAATCCTGTATTTACTTCTCCTAATTAAGACAGGATGGGGGAGTGTGTTTGAGGGGTGAACATATGTGAATAAATATGGTATAACCCTTAATTGGTTCCTGATGATTAAAATTTAAGTGGTTTCCATTGGAAAAGCACAGATATGATATTTTTCACTAAATGAATCAAGCCCTAGCAGTCATTTATTTTCACCTTGTTTAACCAGAAATCAAACATTGGATAAAGGTTGCAAACCTATTTTGATGTATATTGATGTACTTTTCTCTCTTCCAGGGTCGCTATGGCAACTGCATCTTCTCAAGTTCTGATTCCAGACATCAATTTTAATGATGCCTTTGAAAACTTTGCTTTAGATTTTTCCAGAGAAAAGAAACTGCTGGAGGGGCTGGATTATTTAACAGGTGTGAAAATACTGTGCTTTCCTTTCCATTCTAGTCCTTTTCTTTTGGTGTGCTTTTACTTTAAAATAATCTGTAAAGGGCAATATTGATCATGAAAATGCTTTTATAATCTTTAAGATGATACATGTATCTCTTTAGATAGAATATATTTTAGTTCATGTAACAGAAAAGAGAAATGAGTTGTCAATGACTCCGGGGACAGAATGGGTATGCATACAGTCCTTACTTAAAGGTAAAAAACAAGAAGTTGCTGATGGTTTTCTCCTTATGAGCCTGTCAGTAATATAACGTCACTTGTTATAAGGGGTAGAACTCGGGTGGTGATTAAAGAATATTAGAGAATGTCTCACATGGGTATAGGTACCACCCAAATGATTTTAAGGAAATTTAGGAATTAGCAGATTAGGAAGAAAAATATCTGAGTTGCAGAGAATTTTAGAAGAGGAGGGAGACAACCAGTCTGTTAAAAACACTGACTACCTTCAGGATTGTTGAATGATCATTCCATGAGAAAAATATACACACACAATAACTTTGTGTTTGCAGTTATCTTTGTCACTATGTTAAAATAGCTGTCATTTGTTGAACCTCTACTTTATACCAGACACTATGTATTAATTTTATATCATGATTCTTACAACGAATCTGTGAGGTAATTATCATCCCCATTTTACAGATGAGGGAACTCATATTAATTTGCACAATTAACCCCTATTAATACTGCCAAAAATATATAATACAACTTACTTTGAAAAAAAGAAATAGGTCGAAGGTCATGTAATAAGGAAACATGTGACCACTTTGCTCTAATATCTACATATGTGTTAGTGCAGGCAGAGTAGACGATGGGCAATCAATCATCTCAGCAACTTAGGCTTAGATCTTTGCCTAAAATACCTTTACCATTGAAGCAAAAGTGGTTTGGGGGAACTTGAGGTCTCAGCACCTTGGATTCAGGTTGTATGGTACATGCAATCTAAAGCTTCTTATTAAGAAAACCTCCTTTCCACGAGATGTTGGGTTGGGCAGCAAGAATAACGATTGTAAAATTCCAGAACAGAGAGTATGCTTTCCTTACCTTCTTTTCCACCTTTCCTTACAGCCCCAAACCCACCATCTATCCGAGAGGAACTCTGTACTGCTTCCCATGACACCATTACAGTCCACTGGATCTCGGATGATGAGTTCAGCATCAGCTCCTATGAGCTTCAGTACACCATATTCACTGGCCAGGCTAACTTCATCAGTAAGTCATGGTGTAGTTGGGGCCTGTGGCCAGAGATAAGGAAATGTAAGGAAGCAGTAAGCTGCTCAAGATTGGCCGGGGCGCCACGAGGCAAGTGTTTGTAAGACATGTTAGGTTGTTTAGTGTTTCGTAGTAGACAGTGCAAGCTCCCCCAGGGCATTGCAAAGACCTTACTGATGGGTGACAAGCAAGTTGTGTATTTGCTTGCTGGACAGTCACTGGGGCCACTCCCATTTGTTATGTAATCCTTAGCTTTTCCTCAGTTAATCCATGTCACTCCACTCTCCCAAATCAGAACACAGCTCAGAATTCATTCCTGAGTAGCTAAGCCACCATCATTGCCGATCCTATGTGTGTGAACATCTCTCTCCTTGACTCTTCTTCCACTTCATTATCATGGTAAAATACATTACATTCAAAGACTACCACTTCCTTTACCACACCTATTTGTATCAGTGAATAAGTGAAGTGACAGCCTCCTGCCTCTGTCACTCTTCCCTCTACCCCTTCTCCCTTTCCTCCAAGAATTACACCAAATATAAAATGGCCCATCAGTGGGCCATCAAATGAAAGACGTTCGCAAAGCAAAGTCATTTAGCTTACATGTTATGGTTTCACCTTCTGATGAATTGGAGCAAGACAAGGCAGTAGGATCTTAACTAGAGCTGCAAGTTCCCCTCAATGTGCTGGGGAAAATGGAAATGAAAGCAGAATTCAAAGTGGATTCAAGATGGGAACTGATTTGCACCCTAAGGTTGCATAGCTGCAAATTAGTATTTTCTTTTTACCTTGTGTTTGTGCTTCTGTGTCTGACTTCACAGACCCGCATGAGAGGAGTTTTTCCAACGAAACCGTCCCGATAGGCTTCCTTTTCCCGTCTTGTGACAATTTAGGGCCACGTGGTGGGATGGGGAGGTGAGAGGACATTTGGGCTCAAACTCTAAAAAACACTTGCCTCGTGCAGCTCCATCCTAAGCCGCTTGGCCCTGGTAGCTGCTTTCCTGGGTGTTTCTTCAGGTTGTGAAGTCGCAAAACGCTAAGGCCTCCCCAACATACTTGTTTGCAGTTGTCTCTCCTGCTCGGGAAAGTCTTAAAGCCAGTAACGGTGCTTCTCTTTCCTGATATGGGGAGAGCAGTGGTCTCCTGGGAGTTGAGAATAAGTCCAAGAAGTGACAAAGATCAAAAGGCTGTCACCTCTGTTTTCAAGGGTACATAGTCCTTTGTAAAGAAAAGCTTAGAGGATAATTCTTAATAGTGAGAGGACCATAGCATCTTACAATTGGAAGGGACCTCAGACGTCATCTTGTCAAATCTTCCCTTCTACCAGAAACCCTGCAGGTGTTTGTCCTGTCTCTGCTCAAACATTTCCAGTGATGGGTAGCTGAATTCTAGCAAAACAGCCCATTCAGTTGTCGTGCAGCTATAAATAATTGTCAGTGCTTCCTTATAAAAGGCCTAAGACTTCCTCCTAGTGAATAATAATAACAATTTGGATACGTATTATGCTTTTCCATTTACAAACACTCCCATATATGTTATGTCATTTGGTCCTCATGACTTCTTCCTTAGCCTTATGAAATAGATGATATTAATTCTATTTTATAGACGTAGAAACTGAGGCTCAAGTTAAATGAGTTGTCCAAGGTCACAGAGCTACAAACTGATGGAGTCATTATTTGAACCCAAGCCTGTCAGACTTCAAGTTTAATGCTCCTTGAATTAAACCAGCTACCAATTAGTCCTAGTCCGCTGAGGATAGCTGTATTATTGCTCTTGTGTGTTAGCTGATGCCCCCTTGTCCTGTACCTTTTTTCCAGCAGCCATGTTGACTATTGTGTTGACTGAGCATATAGTCAGCTGAAATCCCCAGGCATTCCAAATCCTATTCCTATACAATTGAATATCTAAACTGAAATACAACATCTTGAATTTATTCCTATGACATTTTATCTGATTAGTTCTGATTCCTCATTCCAGCCTACCAAAATTCTTTTGTATGTAGTTTCTGCCTCTCAATATATTTACTTTCCCTTCCAGCGTGCCTTCTATGTCTTCCTCCTTCGACCATTGATAGAAAAGTAGAATAGGACAGGAACAAAGGCAGAGCCCTGAAGCAAAATTTTGGATAGCAATGGGCAGATAAGTTGAAACTATTTTACTAGGAAAAAATATTCATGAAGATTCCAGTCCTACATGCCGGTCTGGCCTGCCACTGTTGACTGAACCCTGGTTGTGAGAGCTACTTTCCCTTGAGGTTTTCCTATATTTTCTCTTTTTTAAAACCACTTTATTGAGGTATAATTGACATACAAAAAGTTGTCCAGCAACAGGTGAATGGATAAAGAAAATGTGGTATATACATAAAATGGAATATTATTAAGCCTTTAAAAAGAAGGAAATCCTGCCACATGCAGTAACATGGATGAACCTGGAGGGCATTATGCTAAGTGAAATAAACCAGACACAGAAGGACAAATACTACATGATACCACTTACATGAAGAATCTTAAAATAGTCAAACTCCACATTTTCTTTTTTTTTTTTTTTTTAAAGATTTATTTATTGATTGATTGATTGTTATGTTGGGTCTTCATTTCTGTGCTAGGGCTTTCTCTAGTTGCGGCAAGCGGGGGCCACTCTTCATCGCGGTGCGCAGGCCTCTCAGTATCGCGGCCTCTCTTGTTGCAGAGCACAGGCTCCAGACGCTCAGGCTCAGTAGTTGTGGCTCACGGGCCCAGTTGCTCCGCGGCATGTGGGATCTTCCCAGACCAGGGCTCGAACCCGTGTCCCCTGCATTAGCAGGCAGATTCGCAACCGCTGCGCCACCAGGGAAGCCCCCACATTTTCTTTAACCAGAAATTTCTTCCTTGCTGGTTAGAATTTTGTCTGGAGAAGTACTTCTCCTTATTTTTTCAACTTTCCCCCTTTATTTCAAACTTTCTCCCCACTTTATGTGAGATTTGAAATTGTCACAAGCCAGTAATGTTTCAGATGATGCTGTTAGCTGAATGAGAATTCCAACAGATGTTTGGATAATGGTCTTCCCCATTACTGTATATCTTTCCTCTGTTTCAGCTTTGCGTTTTGCATTATGAAAGCACTGGCTATAACCTCTCCCTGGCCAGGCAGTCTGTAACATACTGCCACAGAGATGTAACTTCTATTTCCCCTCATTTTCATTCTCATGCAAATGCTCTCCACACACATTTACACTCAGGTTCATGGATTTCCATATTGTGGTCTTTCCATTTTGAACAAGGTTGATACTTCCATTACCATAATTCAATGATAAATCCCATCTCATTAAGTCTCAGTGATACCCAGAGGATCATATATTTACCTTTTTAAATTTTAGAAATGATTTCAAAATTACAGAAAAGTTGCAAGGCCAGCACAAAGAATGCCCATATACTCTTTACCCAGATTCACCTATTGTTAATATTTTATCCCATTTCCTTTATCA
This sequence comes from Balaenoptera ricei, assembly GCF_028023285.1. NCBI lineage: Eukaryota > Metazoa > Chordata > Mammalia > Artiodactyla > Balaenopteridae > Balaenoptera > Balaenoptera ricei. Next base: position 97,541,259 of record NC_082660.1, read on the forward strand.
TTTGCTAACATTCTCTGTTTCTGTCCATTTTTTCTGAACCATTCGAGAGTAATTGGCATACATCATGGCCTTTCACCCCTAAATCCTTCAGTGTGTGTTTCCTAAGAATAAAGAAATTCTCTTATGTATCCACAGTGCGGTTATCAACTTTAAGAGGTATGACGTTGATGCAGTACTTTTAACTAATCCACCATTGATATTCTAATCTTGACGGTTGACCCAATAATATACTTTATGACATATTAAGGACCCAATGTTGTCCTATATAGTCTAGGATCAGGTATTGGACTTAATTGTCATATTTCTAGCATCCTTTAATCTGGAACATTTTCTCAGCCTTTCTTTGTCTTTAATGGCATTGATACTTTTTAAAGTACCCTTTGATTTGTTTATTATGCTGTTCCTTATTTTGAGTTTGTCTGATGTTTCCTCACGATTACATTCAGATTACACATTTACGGCTGGAAGGCTACATAAGAGACGTGTTCTCCTTAGGACATCACATCTGGAGACACACGATGTGTACTTGCCCTTCATTGGTGATGCTAATTTTGATCACTTGATCAAAGGTGTTGCCTGATTTCTTCTTTGCATAGTTACTATTTTTCCTTTTGCAACTAATAAGCAATCTGTGCCATGATACTTTAAGACCATGAAAATATCCTGCTTCCTCATCAAACCCATCCCACCCCCATCCCTGTTTTAGCATCAATCAATAATTCTCACCTGATCCAATCTTTACTCTGATGATGGCAAAATAATGATTTTCCAACTGAGCATCCCCTTCCATGTTTACAAGTTGCCACTCTGCATTCTACTGTAAGCAAAAGTCTCATCCTTCATTTGTTTATTTATTTTTTTTACTTCTCAGTATGGACTTATGAATTCTCTTTTTTCAATGGTTTATAATTCTTTACTGCCCTTATTTATTTTGGTGCTCAGATTGCCCAAATTTAGCCAGTGGGAGCCTTTTAAGCTGACTCCTGGGTCCTTATAGTCTTCCATCATTTTCTCCAGTGCTTCCTTACTTTTCAGCATAACAAAAGGTTGTACGCTCATTTTGACCATATCCTGCCCCAGCCCTGAAGTCAGCCATTTTTCCGAGGAACCCTGGTCCCTTTTAGTAGGAGAATGTTATTACAGACCAAAACCTGGGTACTAGAAGTACACACATACACCCATGTACATATACATATTCACACATAATATACGTACACACATACTTAACATATGTGCAATATGTATGCACATACACATACATATTTTAGAAATCATGAGTTTATACCAATATTTCCAATTCCAGTCCATCCTGCAGGTTCTTTCTTACCTTCCCCCATTTCATATTTGTATGTTCCTACTTCCACAATGAGAAGCCTGGTTCCCAACAACATCAACACGGGTACTCATTTGCTCAATGACATATCTGAAATAGTTTCAGAATGGCGTTGTCCATCCCACTGCAAACACAAACAATAGTGAGGATTTGTTTACAGTTCTCCTCTTGCCCTTTGCTGTGATTGTTTACATTTGAAATGCAGGAGGCTTCATTTGTTTCGGTTTGCCTTCAGGTTTAGACCCCACTCTTCCCATTCATATTGACAGCATTTACATTTTTTGAATTTTTAAAACAACAATGTTTCCAAAAGGGAAAACTATACAAAAAAAGGTGTACTCAGAGAAGTGGCATTCTCTCCTGTATCCTTTTCATTTTCTTCCCCCACCTCCATCCCCTGTAGGCAACCAGCTTCATTGTTTTCTGGTTTTTCCTTCTTGTTGTTATTATTGTTTTGTAAATCTAAGCAAATATATGTATGTTTTCTTATTTGCCTTTCTTTCTCGCAAAAAAAAAGGTAGCATACTACATAAACTCTTTTGCAATTTTCTTTTTTAAATTAACAGTATATCTTGGAAATCACTCCATTATCAGTTCATAGAGATCTTCCACCTTTTTTATAGCTGCATAGTACTTCATTGTGAAGTTTGTTTTGGTTTTGTATTGTTAGCAGTATATCTGGAAGATCATATATTTCCCTCTTAGTATTAAAATTTAATGTGCAGTTTATGATTCATACTGTGCATTGATACATAGGCTACCAAGCCCTCAAACATTTTTCCTGGCCCTTATCCTTGTGTCTTTTCATGAAAATCACTGAACATCGCCACCAATTATTCTTCTTTCTATAGCATATCTGTTTGCACCCCATTATGCTTCTTTTTCTAGTTTTTATTTAGACTTCTTCTACCGCTCCCCAAATTAATTATAAAACCCTTCTGATCATATCTCTTTCAAATCACTTATTATTATTTCCAATTTTTAACCTCACTAAATCCTTTGCTAGAGCTGCATAGAAATGACTAAATTCACCACTCATTTTCCCTGCCCTTTCTTTTCTATCTTCTGGTAGAATTATGGTTAAAAAGTGGTAACCTGACTGAAAAGCAGATAACAGAAGAGATAAGTCTAAATTCACAGACTAGAATGTCGATCCCTCTTTTACTAAAAGTTAGCCAAATACATGTTTTTAATTATGTACATTTTCTCTGTTTAAGTCAATGTTTATGGTCTAAAGAGTTTCAAAAGCAGAAACCTAGATCTCTGATCCCTTTCCCTACTTGGGAGGGAAGGAGATTCCAGACAACAATGTGTTCCTGGACCACCCAACCTCAAATGAGTATTGGAATCAGAACCAGGAAGGGGTAAAACTGGGCAGTGTCAAGTGAGGAGATGATATTCTGCTTTGACTGTCATGTCATCTCCTTGGCTTCCCTATGACACCTTGGAGCCCACCAAGATTGGAAGTAAGGGTGAGGATGGTGTGGGAGAGTTGAATCATAAGCCCTGAAAGCTTCGATACCTTGCAGAGACTAAGGAACATTACTGTTTGCTCCGTGAATTGTGATGTAGTGGAGAGAACCCTGGACTAGGATTAAAGAGACCAGAGTTCTCCTCTCAGCACCATTGCCAGCTATCTGTGGCCTTGGGCAAGTCACTTTTCTTCTCTCTATCTTAGTTTCCTATCTGTAAAATGAGGGAAATATAGTGCCTAGTTGTCCTTTTGGCTCTGAGGTTCCATGTTACTGTGCTCTGCTCCACCCATTCGAGGTCAGACTCAGATCTCAGAGGACTGGACCTTTGGGGTAAAGACCTAGAGACTCCATAAAAGAGATGATTCTGTGACTTTGTATAGAAGTTTTCCTGTATTATTTGGCAGCAAATTGGAGTAACCTAACTTTCACTAGTGGTTACGTTCAGTTACCAGAAGCAAGGAGCCTGGCATAAGCTTAGCTCCGTGGGAGAAAAGAAGCAGAGGAGGTTCATCTCACTATGTCTTCCACGGCTCAAAAGAAAGCAAAATGAAATTCACTTTTGGGGGAGCTTTTGATGAATTTTCAGTGTGCTTCTCATCATCCTACCTCTATTACCTTAACATCCTTGCTTTCCCCACGTTACAGGCCTGTATAATTCCGTGGATAGCTGGATGATTGTGCCCAACATCAAACAGAACCATTACACAGTCCATGGACTTCAGAGTGGGACACGCTACATCTTCATTGTTAAAGCCATAAACCAAGCAGGCAGCCGGAACAGTGAGCCTACCCGACTCAAAACAAACAGTACGTTGTGGTGATTCCAAAAGGGAGAGAGCAGTTTTGCCCTCCGTGCCAGCAAGTACGCTTAGCCTGACACTGGCACCCACAGCAGTGTAAGGGGGCAGTGGCACCGGGTAGAGGGGCTGTACTGTTGGAGTCTGTGCTTTGGGCAGGGGGTTTGTTTGTGTCCTTGGGAGGTATGTGGACACAGAGATACACATAAAACAGCTGGTGGCCTGGGAGGATGTTAGTGAAGAGTTTTTCTCTGCACTCTGCCTCCACGCTTTGGGGACAATTGAGTAAAAGAGTACTGTTTGTGATAATCTGGTAAAATCCTCCTGCTGAGAAGCCATACCTGCTAGGAATGCTTTTGACTGAAAGTGACAGAAAAATCCAACTAATTTAGCTTAACAAATAGTATTTTTTAGCAGCTTAAACAAATAGTGTTTTTTTCTCTCTTTCGCGTAGCAAGAAGCTCGAAGGTTAGGCGGTTCAGGGATGGTGCAACAGTTCTGTGATGTCGTAAGAGACCCAGGCTCCTTCTCCTTTTGTGTGTTGGCTTATTGCCACATGGTCACAACATGGCCACTGCAACCTCTAGACGTCATATTTCCTTTCAAAATAGAAGGGGGAAAGTGTTGGTACACGTGATGGCTGTCCCTTTCATCAAGAAAGCAGACACTTTCCTAGAAGTTTCCTCCACCCTCTCTGACTTCTGCTTCAATCTTCTTAGTCAACCCTAGCAGCGAGGGAGGCTAGGAGCTTGAGTATTTAGCTTTTCTGATCTCTATAGTAAAAGCGGGTAAGAGAGAAAAAGTAGGGGGTGAGTGTTACGTTCGCCAACGGTGTCTGCCAGACGCGTTTTGTGTTATACAGCTCTTGCCATACTCAGCTGTTGGCTTCTAGTAACTAACTGGTTTTGTCTATGACTGTAAGGAATAATTTGTTGTGAATGACCCTGCACAACAAATATTTTTTCTAATTATTGATGATGCGAAAGTCACTCTAACAAAGTTACCTAATTATATGTTATTTACATCCCAGTAGTTAGAGGGCAAACAATTTGTCCTGTAGTTGAGTTATTCTCAGGTTTTTTTGTTCTGCCACCAAGCAGCAGTTATCTTGTCTATTCCCTCACTTTGTCTCACCTCAAATACTCCTTCCCCTGAAATCTGCTCAAAGCCCAAACCACCCACTGAAATAAAGCAAAGTACAAAACTTATTTGAGAACATGAGACCCTGAGAGCCCCCTTTTAACTTGATAGCCTGTGAAGGGAGGACAGTTTATTTTTATTTTATTGAAAACAGTGGCTTCTGGCCTGCTTCCTTAATATAATCCAAACACCAGTCAACTTTTACTGACTCAAGAACGATCATGATGTTGAGGCTCCTCTGATAGTGAGGGTCCTGGAGGACAAAGATAGAATTCTTAAATACTTCCTCATGCATTTTCTTTGTTCTACTTTTTTCAGGCCAACCCTTTAAACTGGATCCCAAAATGACTCACAAGAAGTTGAAGATCTCCAATGATGGACTGCAGATGGAGAAGGATGAAAGCTCTCTGAAGAAGAGCCATACCCCAGAGAGGTTTAGTGGCACAGGATGCTATGGGGCAGCAGGAAATATATTCATTGACAGTGGCTGCCACTACTGGGAGGTGGTCATGGGTTCCTCAACATGGTAAGTGGATCCCACCTTTCTTTTCTCCTCTCTCCCCTGTTGTTAGGTTCCTGGGAGATTCAGTTCTATAGCACAAACGTAATACCAGTAAGTCAAGGTTAAAAGGCGTGTGATGGAAACCACTGCTAGAAAAATTTGCCAGTTTTTAAAAAATAAAATTAGGGAAAATATACTGAGCTAGGAGTTGAAAATTACAGCACTCTAATTGCTAACTTTTTTTAAAGCTCTAGTGCTGTCAGTATTATGGGTCTAAATGTAAACTATTTAAGGAAGAAACATGTATTCTATTTCTTAGATATCCTGTACGGTGTCTAGCATAACTCAGATCATTAATGTTTATTTCTCTCTCCTTTCTACTGTCTCACAGGTATGCAATTGGCATTGCCTACAAATCAGCTCCCAAGAATGAATGGATTGGCAAGAACGCCTCCTCATGGGTCTTCTCTCGATGCAATAGTAACTTCGTAGTCAGACATAACAACAAGGAAATGCTGGTGGATGTGCCACCACAGTTGAAGCGTCTGGGTGTCCTTCTGGATTATGACAACAACATGCTGTCTTTCTATGACCCAGCTAACTCTCTCCATCTTCATACTTTTGATGTGACCTTCATTCTTCCAGTTTGTCCAACATTCACAATCTGGAACAAATCCCTGATGATCCTGTCTGGCTTGCCTGCCCCAGATTTTATTGATTACCCCGAGCGGCAGGAATGCAACTGCAGGCCTCAAGAATCCCCTTACGTTTCTGGGATGAAAGCTTGCCATTAAGTTTCAAGAGAGCGTGTAATTCACTGGCTCTCCAGTTCAGCAGTTCTTCCCCTCCTAAACCTAAAGTTAGTGTCCAATATACAAGATACAAAAATAAAGTTCATTTGAAGCATCCAAAATAACTAGATATTATAGATTTAATTTTTGTGCATTAAAGCTTGTATTTGAATTAATGTATTGAGTTTCTCAGAACAAATTATCTGAGTAGTCTGGGTTCAAGCCATTGGAGAAGAAATTTGAAGAATGCTTCTCTTGTCATTGGAGAATTAAAAATTCCCCGTGGTTTAGGAGTATAAATGATATGGGAAGGAATTAGGGTCATTCTAGGTAAATCATGTAGAAAGATGCTCTGGACAAGGGGCTAGCCAGCCGGAAAGCAAGGGTGTGTCAGCCTTGCTAGTACTGGCCAATTAGGCCAAGGAGAATTTTGAAGTGTCAAATGACCCCATATTCTATATAGCTTTTTATGAGAAAACCTACAATCAAGGATTTATTATAAAGAAAACATGTCTGTGTATATATAATATATATATAAAATGAATAAATAATATATATTATATATTCATTTTATAATTATATATACATAATAAACTTTTTAATTTAGTCATTTGCGTGAGAAATATACTGGAAGGGAAAATAAATGATACCATCCATTTTTGTCCCCTAAAGGGAACATCAGAATCAGTCAACATTTCTCCCCTCCCTCCATTCATCCCTCCCTTCCTCCCTCCTGTCACACACACACATGCACATGCAATAATGACATAGATGGTGGGAAGAGCTCTAGGTTGGATTAGGAGAGACAGGGAGACAAGATTGCACAAGAGATGCTATTGCTGGATAGAAAATTGATCCAGGTAGATGCTACCTAATGGAGGAGGTTTGTCCGAATTCTTAAAAATTCTGTCACAGAATATTTCAAAGAAATACAGTTTTCTTACTCTCAAGTACATACAGTTACTAGAATTAGGCTTAAAAAAAAGAGTTGCATAATGGAGGTTCTTTAGGAACCTTCTTTATTTACTTACTCAGTAAGAATGGAGTGTTGTAGATGCAACAACTATTTGCATATAAATGTACTTGTATTTTCAGATAAAACACTTCTGAAGTGCTTAAGAATGCCTGAGAATAGTTCGTTTTCTTAAACAGGTTAAATAATCATTCTTCCCGAAATCTTGTTTACACTATTCATTTGCTTAGCCAACCCTTCACGGCAAATGCGGATGTAAGCTTCAACCCAGTCCTTATCACTGTCATGGAAGGGAATCAAGCTTTGTGGTCTGTGCTTCTGTCAGTTCCGCTGCTGGGATTGGGAGTGTCAGCACCAGAGCTTTCTCCTTTCAGGAGCTGAGTCGGCTTTAAGGAGTCTACTTCTTGGGAGTCGTGAAAATATTGTTGTTGCACAACGTGTTAGTTGTAACAAGTCCCCAGATCGGAGCCTTGAAACAATGCCAAAACTCCCCCTCTTCCTTTCCACAGCCTTGATGGACGTTCATTCATGAATTCATTCAACCAACTATTAGATGCCGGGTACCACGCTGCAGCTGACCTATTGATAATCCACAGCCCCTGCTGTCAAATGGCTTATTATTCTGTAGGAGAGACAAAGTATCTATATAAATCCCCTAAGGAACAGTTTCATATTGTTTGTACACCTAACATGGAAAGCAAGACTGATGCAGATACAGATGGCAGGCTCACACTTACCTATCTAGTGGCAAAGTCAGCTTTTTTGGTTTTAAAAACCCTACGTACTTACTGCTAATCAGGAAATGAGCAAGCTCGGTAAGATTCAGCAGTGCTGGGAAATAACTTGCTGTGATGGAAAGCTCATCATAGCCTTCAGACTAAAATCATCTATTTCCTCTGCCATTTACTAGCTGTGTGACCCAGGGCAAGTACTTCACTTCTCTGAGCCGCTGTTTCCTCTTCTGTACAATAATACCTACCTCACAAGGCTGTTGCAAAGATGAAAAAAAGATAGCACATGGAAACTGCTTAGCACACACCGGGCATTTAGTTAAGTATGGCATTAGTGTGGCATACTTAACTATTAAGCATGGCATTTAGTTAAGTATGCAACAAATATTAATCTCCTCCGCTCAGCCCCAGGCCCAGTACAGTGTAGCAGTGCTTTAAAATGGATGTCTTTCATTTCTAAGTTACTCTAAGTCTCTCCTCTAGGGCCTATCTCCAAATTCTTAAACAAAACAGATGATTTTAACCCCTTCATAAAATCTTTCACTGGCTCCCATAGCATTCAGTAGAAAGTCCCAGTTACTTACCCACTTTGGCTTTTCAAGTCCCTATTTGCTTTCCCAGCTTCATCTTTTGCCACCTTCCCCATCACACTGATTACTCTAGCCAAGCTTAACGATTTACACAAGTTGTTCTCTGGGCCTGGAATAGAGACATTAGTAACAATTTTGATGCCCAGAGTAAACAGTAGGAATTGTTCTTAAATTAAGGGAATAGTGTGAAAATGCTGTAAGTTAGGAACACTCCACCTTCACCCCAGTCCGATTTTCTTTACCTTGGCCTTGGGACTCCCATGCCATTCATTTTTTGTGCCTTTTAGATTTTAGTGCCCTGAGACAAAGCTTCAGATTCTCCACCCTACTTTTGACTCTAGCCTGGACTTCCTTTCCCCACCTCTGCCCCGCTCGACTAGATTAACTCCTGATCCCCTAGGCTGGGTTATGTTCTCCTCTCCGGAGCTCCCATGGCACCCTGAGCACTCCCCCCTCTCAGCAATAATCAGACCACCTGTTAGAATCATTTTCGGTGTTTGTTAAAACAATTGATTCCTAGACCTCACCCTCGATCTTCTTAATTAAAACATCTGGGCACATAAGTGGAATTTTACATTTTTAACAAGCTCCCCCAGGTAATTCTGATGCACACAAAGGTTTAACATATAAGAATCGTCTTCCCCACTAGACTGTGAATACCTTGAGGGCAAAGGCTGTGTCTTTTGGTTTTGTTGTATTTTCAACACCTGACATAGGGTGTGGAACAGAGTAGTTGCCTGGCTAATGTTAATTGCATGAATGTATGAATGAACAAATGAATAATCAAAGTTCCCCTGTTGTACTCTGATATCCATATTGGGGTTTGTTGTTTTCTGGGCAGAAATGCTTGGCTACTTCTCCATTTGGGCTGTATTGATATTATTTTGCAAATGTCCCAGGACTCATACATATAAATGAGTATTGTCTTCCTCAAAAGCTCTTTTGGAAGTTGACTTGGGGAATTGTCTGGAGCATGTGGCACCACTCTTTTCAATAACTTTTCAGTCTTTTCAAACTTTGAATGTGGATTTAAGTTTTGGTCATAGCCCAAAATCACTCAGAGCTAAGCCTACTGAATAAAGTAGGAAAATAAACTGGGTTTGGGGTGAGCAGTGAAGTTTCTGAGCCAAATAATAAAAAGTGCTTTCCAAGAAAAAACATGGTGGCAAAGTATTCAGTGGGGGTGTGGTGAGTCCCAGATACTTCAGTAAACTTAAGACTTTCATAGAATACTGGCAATGCCAGGTACCTTAAGAGAAGTCATTGACTACCTCTAGCTAAACCCAGTTGGACAAAGGGAAGAGGACCTGTATTTAACATCTTCAAGGAAGGAGATTCCATAAGTTTTCATTGTTGCTCTCCTCAGTCTGTTCTCCTACAATCCTTTCTGCTAGCACATTATTCTTTCTGTCTGCAATTTATGCTTATTTTCACTTTTTATATCATCTTATTGAAGAAAGCACAAAAATAATCAACAATAAAGTTAAACATGTTTTGAGAATATGAAAGAAATTTTAATGCCACATTGGAGTTCTGGCTACTTGTAAGTAAGAGTAACTGCATCTGTATGTGTTTTTATCATGCAATTCCATTGTGTAAACTTTGGATGCAGTGAATTTCAAATTGCAGCAAAATCACTTCTATGTTCTTTTCGGCTAAAATACGCTAGGTGAATTTTCTAAGCTTCCGTGGTTTACATATTTATATATGACTACCTGGTTGGAGCAAGCCACAGATGGACTTTTTGATAAGTGCAAATGTTTGATACCCTTTCTTCTACAGAATGGAGAATGTGAGGCTGACAGATGAGAACTACTCCCACACTTATTTTAATTCCTGAAGCCAACTGCAGCCTCAGAGCCATTGGGCTGTACTTGGCTGTGTATTACAGGTTGGCCAGGTTGACCGCCATTAGGTCTGGTGAAACTGCCTTTTACAGTCTGGTCTGCCAGCTTCAGACATATGCTATGTTGTTGTTCTCGGCTAGAATATTTATTAGACTATTGTTGGACTATTTTTTATCAAATATTTTATCCCAGGCTTGTTTGTACTGGGAGCTCTGGACCAATAGTGTCTCTCCTAGTGACAGAAATCTGAGCATCTGCGGATTACACAGCCTCATCCCTCTAAAATATCCCAGCCCGTTCAAAATGCTATATTATGAATTAAATAAATATATATGTATTCATGAGTTCTTGATTGTCTCTCACTGGAGTTTGAATTGGGGGAAGATTAAAAGGAAAAAGGTCATGAGTTACTGGAATTGTCTAAATGACTTAGGGGAAATTAATTATGTAGTGGGTAGAGATTTGGGCAGGGAGGATCCGGAGCATCTGGAAATCGAGATCCAATCATGAAGACTTTGGTTTCAGGAGCAAGATACAGTCAGGAAGACTAAAGAAATGAAGGTATAAGGCCCAAGGAAACACGGCACATTCAGTTTCAGTGATTGGGCCAGAAGGTGGGAATTAAGGAAGAACAAAGAAAATCCCAGTGCTGGAACCTAGTGGTTAAAGTCAGGATAGGGCCAGATGTAAGCTGACTTGCTGTTAAACATCTGGCCTGTAGAAGGAGCCTGGGAGAGTTAGGAGATCCCCGCCCCGCCCCCCCCCCCCCCCCCCAGAGCTGGGCTTGGACATACTTTAATGAGAGTTACTAAAGGGGGAATGCAATGTGAAGCGAAGCAGGCCAGTCGAGGGTGGCAGCTAGCAAAGCGACTAGGAACTATAGCCCAAAGGCAAGAGGGTTAAAATATAAAAGACAAAAATTTGGAATTTCAGGGGTTAGTGGCCCATCTGGAGAACAGCAGCCCATGCAGAAGCTGAATATGGGGCTATTACCCACAGGTAAGAGTTTATACATTTTTGGGGATGTGATGTTTGGAAAGGCTGGCTCCATCTTAATGTGCCAGGCCAGAGCAGACATGGAGTTCTTTATATTCCCCTTCCTAGAAATAGGGTTGGTCCTAGAGTCTCAGTGAAGCTGAGCCTGTAGGTAGGGGTGAGGTGGTCTGTTACAAAGATTAGGAGTAATGGAGGCCAAATAGGTTGTTACATGGATACTGGAAATGTATATAGCATGAGAGCTAATGAGAATGACTCTCCCTCACTGCGAATTTCTAGGAGTTAGGGTTAGGACCAAGGTGGTCTTCCTATAACTGTTGGGCATAATGCACAAATTAAAGTTGTGATAGGTCTGGCCTGGTCATTCATGAGGCGTTTATTTATGTTCCAAGGACTCTACTCATATCTGCGGGGGCATATTAAAAAGTATTCCTGACTTTATAATCTGGTGGGGTATGCAACTCCATAATTCTTCCCCAATAATTTGCAATCTCTGAATTAGAGTTACTAGTGGTAGCTGAAAAACGAAGCCTTTATTGGAGACGCAGGGGTGAGAGTGGAAGTTCTTACCTGACTTGTACATAGGAGATACTTGGTAAGTGCTGGTTGAATAGAATAAGAACCTGATAAGCAGAATGACAAATGGGCCACCTCATATATTGTGAGGTTTGTCTTAGGTGAACTCCACACCACCACTCATATAATTCCTCTCAGGCATGTATCTCTGGCCCAGCATTCCCACAACTCCCTCTTGGTTAACAGGCTATTGTTCTTTATGGCCAGTCTCTTTCAAAGGGAGCATTTAGAAGAATTAATATATTAGCCACCAGTAATGTGTAAATGGAAGGGCATGGGCAAAATTCACATCTCGGACTTCCATGGTGGTGCAGTGGTTAAGAATCTGCCTGCCAATGCAGGGGACACGGGTTCGATCACTGGTCCGGGAAGATCCCACATGCCGCGGAGCAACTAAGCCCGTGCGCCACAACTACCGAGTCTGCACTCTAGAGCCTGTGCTCCACAAGAAGAGAAGCCACCGCAATGAGAAGCCCATGCGCAGCAACGAAGACCCAACACAGCCAAAAAAAAAAATTCACATCTCTACCAACTCCTCACTCTACCTCTTCCTTCCTTCTCAGAAAACAAGAAAATGTTAACAAGGACCTTCCAGAGGCAATGCTTTTGTTGTCTAACCTAGGGGTGACTGGGGTGGGGCAAGCTTCAGATTTTCAGGTTTGGAAAGGGTCAGCCAACAATGCTCTGGCAAGCCTGTTGGGAACATATTTTGGGCCAAGAGCAGTCTTTCTTTCTTTTTTTTTTTTTAACATCTTTATTGGAGTATAATTGCTTTACAATGGTGTGTTAGTTTCTGCTTTACAACAAAGTGAATCAGTTATACATATACATATGTTCCCATATCTCTTCCCTCTTGCATCTCCCTCCCTCCCACCCTCCCTATCCCACCCCTCTAGGTGGTCACAAAGCACAGAGCTGATCTCCCTGTGCTATGTGGCTGCTTCCCACTAGCTATCTATTTTACATTTGGTAGTGTATATATGTCCATGTCACTCTCTCACTTTGTCACAGCTTACCCTTCCCCCTCCCCATATCCCCAAGTCCATTCTCTAGTAGGTCTGTGTCTTTATTCCCGTCTTGCCCCTAGGTTCTTCATGACCTTTTTTCTTAGATTCCATATATATGTGTTAGCATACGGTATTTCTTTTTCTCTTTCTGACTTACTTCACTCTGTATGACAGACTCTAGGTCCATCCACCTCACTACAAATAACTCAATTTCGTTTCTTTTTATGGCTGAGTAATATTCCATTGTATATATGTGCCACATCTTCTTTATCCACTCATCTGTCAATGGACACTTAGGTTGCTTGCATGTCCTGGCTATTGTAAATAGAGCTGCAATGAACATTTTGGTACCTGACTCTTTTTGAATTCTGGTTTTCTCAGGGTATATGCCCAGTAGTGGGATTGCTGGGTCATATGGTAGTTCTATTTTTAGTTTTTTAAGGAACCTCCATGCATTTTTCACAGAACTAGAAAAAATTCCACAATTTGTATGGAAACACAAAAGACCCCGAATAGCCAAAGCAATCTTGAGAACGAAAAATGGAGCTGGAGGAATCAGGCTCCCTGACTTCAGACTATACTACAAAGCTACAGTAATCAAGACAGTATGGTACTGGCACAGAAACAGAAATATAGATCAATGGAACAGGATAGAAAGCCCAGAGATAAACCCACGCACATATGGTCACCTTATCTTTGATAAAGGAGGCAAGAATATACAGTGGAGAAAAGACAGCCTCTTCAATAAGTGGTGCTGGGAAAACTGGACAGCTACATGTAAAACTATGAAATTAGAACACTCCCTAACACCATACACAAAAATAAACTCAAAATGGATTTGAGACCTAAATGTAAGGCCAGACACTATCAAACTCTTAGAGGAAAACATAGGCAGAACACTCTATGACATAAATCACAGCAAGATCCTTTTTGACCCACCTCCTAGAGAAATGGAAATAAAAACAAAAATAAACAAATGGGACCTAATGAAACTTAAAAGCTTTTGCACAGCAAAGGAAACCATAAACAAGATGAAAAGACAACCCTCAGAATGGGAGAAAATATTTGCAAATGAAGCAACTGACAAAGGATTAATCTCCAAAATTTACAAGCAGCTCATGCAGCTCAATATCAAAAAAACAAACAACCCAATCTAAAAATGGGCAGAAGACCTAAATAGACATTTCTCCAAAGAAGATATACAGATTGCCAACAAACACATGAAAGAATGCTCAACATCATTAATCATTAGAGAAATGCAAATCAAAACTACAATGAGATATCATCTCACACTGGTCAGAATGGCCATCATCAAAAATTCTACAAAGAATAAATGCTGGAGAGGGTGTGGAGAAGAGGGAACACTCTTGCACTGTTGGTGGGGACGTAAACAGGAGTCTTTCAAATAACAGAATGTAAATGCCCACTCTACTTGTGCATAGACGACAAAGAGGATCTGCTACTCCTCCCGCCAGATTGGAAGTCCCAGAAACATGGAATTTGGGCTGATTCTCCCGATGTACAGTGGCAGGAGAAGGCCATTATGATGTACATATCTTTTTGTTCAGCTCAACTCCCTCAGTGATAAGGGAGGGTGCTGTGATATACCAGAAATGTGAAATTCACAGCAAGCAGCAAGTACACAAGGCAAGGGGAGTCCAAGGCCTAACTGATTTAGCAGGTAAAGATACAGTGAATCACGTTCAGAGTCAGTTTTTTATTTTATTAGTGAAAGGAAAAGTAGTCAGAGTTTCCTGCTCCTAGTGGTTGGTATCCCAAGCACCAAAAAGAATTACACTGAAACAAAAGGGGCCAGAGGACTGCAATGGTAGTTATGAGATATCCAGTTGCTCTGAAGCCAATTCTAGACTGCAACTAAATGACTTTATAGTCTGTAGCTCTCTTCTGAGTGGGATGAGTCAGGAAGACTCTTATCTCATCAGATCTCAGCAGGTGGGAGGCGATGAAAAACTGTCTCTTGACAGTTTCCCACGGGAGAGGAGAGATACAGAGGTGAGTGGGAGATGGCCCTGAAGCAACTTCTTGCAAGCCTCCTATCTTCTTGTTCTCTGGGAGGATCACAGGCATTTTGCCAAGACTCAGATTAGCTGTGGTTCAAGCCTTTGCCTGCGGGGTTTATGTGGATAATGCAGTTTCCAGGGTACCGTGGTGGAGCTGTTGTTCTATAGCAGTTAGCTGAAGGCCCAGGTACGTTCCCTGGAGGGGGAAAAAAGGAAGTAAAGTCAGAGTCTGTTGAGGAACTTCCTTTCTCCCTCCTTCCTGCTGACCTTCTATTTATGTCCTTTCATTCAGTCTCTTTGGGGTTTGGGACAGGGTGGGGCAGGAATTAAAGGAATAATGGGACACACAACAAATTCAGGCCCTGAAAGATTCAGTACCAAGGCCAGAGAATCCCAAAGCCCAAGTCCTTTGCTATCCATTTCTGGCTCTTAGTTTTTCAACTCTGAATTGAAATGTATGAGTAATTTCTAAGGTCCCTTCTAGCTCTAACAGTATTAATTTCCATAAATGCAAGTTTAGTGAATGTAGTGGTAGAAGCCTAATCTGCATACCTACCCCAAGAATGTTGGGACATGAGGGCAGATCATCAGGAACCCTATGACTAGAACAGAAAGGTGGATAACATTACTGTCACTTTAGGACCGCTATCAGATTTCCTTTTGGGGTCACTCTACTCCTCCATACACACTTCGATTCATTCAGAGCTCCCCCCACCAATCTCCCCCACTTAACATTTGCCACCATTATTTTTGAGTTTTCCACTTCAGCCCTCTCCCCCTTCTTTCTTTACTTACTAACTGTACAAGATGCAAATACTGATCTAGCTAGCCACAGCTCAGTTTCAAATTTCAGGTCAGCTGTCTGACAGTCGTCCATGTAGGAAACTGCCAAAGACATTCCATTTTCCAAGGGCAGAGCAGGTCACTTGATACAGCAATCAACAGGAGTCCTATGTGCCACCTTTCCCAATCATAGCCCTTCTTCCTCAAACTTCCACAAATGCACCCCTTAACTTGGCATAGCCACTAGTCCAAGTTATCATTCAATCACCCATTTATTCATTAACTCAACAAATAATTTATTGATAGCTGCTTTGTGTCAGGTGCTGTAGTTCGGTGATAAAGAAAATACGTAGTCTCTGCCCTCATGAGACTCACAATCTAGAGGTGAGACAGACCACCAACAAATGAACACCTTTGTAATAATAGGAGCTATCACTGATTGATTGCTTACAGTGTCCCTGACACTATTCTCAGCACTCGAGATGTAGTAACTAATTTAATTCTCCCAGTAACACTATGAGGTAAAGACTACTAGTATTGACTCCAAAGGACACGAAGAGTTAATTCCTGTGCCCTCGCCCAGACCAGGAGATTCCGTGGTGCCCGGTAGTTGCTAGCAAGGGTCTTGGCTCTGGCTGCCTTTGGCGCGGGGGTAAAGGAGTCACGGCCCAGCACCTAGGAAAAGATCCAGCCTAGTGGCTCCTGGATTCGGGGTTGACCAGGCAGGATTCCCAGGACTGCGCTAGACACCCTCGAAACCTCTCCCACCGGGGTTTTCCCATCCTCTTTTTTCCTCCCCTTTCCCTCCCGCTCCCCAATGCCCCCCCTCCGCCCCTTTCCAGGCCGGCCCCTCCCTCTGAGACGCCTCCTCTCTGAGTCATTTCCCCTTCTCCGCCCCAAGACCTTGGCTCTCCCTTCCCTCTGGCTGGAAGGAGAGGAAGGGCAAACTGGCTTTGGGAACCAGGTGAGCGCTTTTCTCAGCGAGGACGAGAAACGCCTCCCGCCGCACCACCCTACCCCCCAGCGCCCACTCCGTTGGGAGGGACAGGAAGTCGAGGGAGTTCCCTCCGGCTGAGCGGCTGGCTTCCCCGTAGTCCGAAGGCCCCGGTGGCCGAGCGTGGGAGGTGCCACACCCCGCCCGGTGTCTCCTGGGATGCGAGGAGGGAAGCGGCGGCCCAGTTGGACTGGCCTGCAGCAGGCTCGTGCGGGGTGAGCTCAGCGCGCCGGGGAGGGACCTCGGGGCCCGCGAAGCTGGGGGGCGGGGAGGGCCGGGCCGCCAGCCCCCGAGGAAAGCCCGCCCTGGAAAGAGGAGATGGGAGAGGCTCTAGAGGATGCGCGTGTGGAGCGGGGGTCGAGGCGCAGGACTTGGGGAACACGCGTCTGCGCGGAGAGGCGCGGGAGGACGCGCCTGGTTGCAGCAATTTATGGGGGTGTGTGTGGAGAACCTTAGCGCGTGCGTGCGGCGCGTCCGTGGGGGGGGGGGTGCGTGCGTGTGGGGGGCCGTGCGTGTGGGGTGCGTGCGTGTAGGCGTGCGTGGAGGGGGGAGGAGAGAACAGGAAGGAATGCTGAGGGACGCCGGGGGTGGGGACTGACACCGCGAGCTTGCGGGATTGAGGTAAAGATATCAGAGCATCTCCGGCTGACAGCTCCGAGTCAGCATTCTTAACTTTTTAATTTTTTTGAAGGGGGGGTGGAGGGTGGACGTGACCCGTTTGAAATTCTAAGGAAAAGTATCGATCATCTCCTCAAAAAGAAAAAACAAAAACAAAAACCTAAACAAAAGCACATGGTGGTTCCTGGGCCCAAGGACGGCCATCCGTAGACCCCAGACTGTGGCTGAAGTCGGGCAGAAAATCCAAATAGGTGACTTAGGTATTCGCCACTGGGTCTTGTGATTCTGCGACGGGGGAACGGAACAGGTGACCGAGCTGTTGCCTCCTTTCTCTGCGGGCCCGTCCTGGGCTTGGTGGCTTCCAGGCCGTGTCACCGTGCCTTTGGGAGGTGGCGCCCTCAGAGTGGGTGTATGAAACGGGGTCGCTCCCCAGGGTACGGCCGCTCCGGGGCCCATGGCCTTCCCCATCCAGCTGGGGAGCCAGGCCTTGCAACTGGGTCCCGTGAGCCGGCCGGCTGGTCAGCCCAGATCTGGGCACCGGCCTCAGACGTGCTGGTCAGCTCCCTGCTCTTGCTCAGGTCCTCAGGTCGGAGCGCAGCGCGTCCTCGGATCCCCGCACCCGGGTGTAGTGTGGGGAGTGCGGCTCTAAGGTTGGCCCTTGGCTGGGTAAGTGACTAGGAGAGCAGCGGATTGGGGTTCTGATTCCGTCTTTATCATTAACTGACTGTGGGATGTGAAGCAATTTCCCTCATCTTTCTGCGCCTCACTTTCCTCATTTGTAAAATGGGAGAGTAGCTCACAGCGTGGTTGGAAGTGTAAATAAGACTATAATAAATTCCCAGCAAACGGAAGCATTTAATGAATGTCATCATACCTTAAGTATAAATATAAATAAGTAAGTAAGTAGATAAGTTAAAGTAGAAATTGTATCCTGAAAGAATGTATTAAACTGCTGGTTTTCTTTTTGGTCTCTTCTAGGCACACCTAGTTGTGCCATCCTCAGCCAAAGCCCACCAGATCCATCCTGTAAAGTCACACGCCTGAAGTAAGTGGGCTTTTAGTTTGAATCTTTTGTGATGTTCCGAGAGATAAGGCTTAGTCCACCATCAGCTCTCACCTGGATTGCTGCCTTGGTCGCCAAGCCTTCACACTTGGCCTGCTTCCCTCTCGTTCATTTTCTGTGTTGCAGTCAGAGTTATCATTCCCTCTGAGCTACAAAGTAACCTGCTGGTTGGGAGCACAGACCTTGGTGTCAGACAGATCTCTTTCAGATCCCAACTGCACCCTGCTCCATCACTTTTTGTGTGACCTTGCACAAGTTACTTCACCTCTTTAAGAATCCTCTTCCTTATCTGTAAAAGGGGATAATGGTGGTCTCTACCTCATATAGGTGTTGTGAGAAGTTCCAGAAGTAATGCATATAGAGTGGCCCATAGTAACTCATAGTAGCTCAGTAAATGGCAGATTAAAATGGATTAGAGCAGTGAGACTGCTAACAAGAGTTAAGCAATGAGGTGGTAATGAGCTGAAGAATGGGAGAAGTCAAAGGATGGGAGATCTTGATGAGAATGAGGAGTGGGTATTCTGAGAACCAAGAAGTAATAAGGGTAAGAGGTTGTAGCCAGAGATTGGGTTAGTGGAGTTCAGAAATTCTGAAGTGGAGCAGCTCCATGTTTATCGGGTGGTCTAGGGCACTAATAGCTAGAAATGGCATGTGAAGTGGCATGTAGTCAGAGGTTGCAGAAGTAGAGGAGGTCAAGGGACAATGAAGCTAGAGTGTTGGATGAGTCATCCATAGCCATTGAGGTTGCTTATCTGATGACATGGGTTGGAATGGAGAGGAAAATGGAGCTAGTGCCGATAAGGTCCACCCTGATTAACAGGGAGCAGTCATTTATTTCACAGATATTTACTGAGCTCTTACTAAATGTCAGGTTATAACAAGACAGACAAGAGTCCTGCTCTCATGGAGCTTACAGTCTAGTAGGAGTGATAACAGACATTAATAATCCCACCTATAAGTAGAAAGCTGCAAATTGAGATAAGAGCTATGAAGGAAAAATAAGCATTCTATAAGTACCTATAACAGGAGGACCTGACTCTGTCTGGAATGTCAGGGAAGACTCTCCTAAAGAAGTGATGAGAACTGCAGGATCAGCTGGGGTAGAAGGAGATAGAGGAGGGATGAATGGAGGAAGTGTTCCACATAGAGGAAGCAAACATCATGTGCAGAGACCTGAAGCTAGAACATGTGCAAGGGACTTGAAGTACTGAAAGGTGTCTGCTGTGGCTAGAGCACATTAAGCAAGGGAGAGAGTATTGGGAGCTGAGACTGGATGGCGGGGCCCCTTAATTATTTTGGGCTTTATCCTAGGAGCATTGGGAATACTCCTACTAAAGGGTTTTGATTAGGTGAATGACATGATTTATCTGTATTTGTTTCTTTTTTTAAAAAATAAATTTATTTATTTATTTTTGGCTGCGTTGGGTTTTATTTGCTGCACACAGGCTTTCTCTAGTTGCGGCGAGCGGGGGCTACTCTGTTGCGGTGCACGGGCTTCTCATTGCGGTGGCTTCTCCTGTTGCAGAGCACGGGCTCTAGGCATGTGGGCTTCAGTAGTTGTGGCACGCAGGCTCAGTAGTTGTGGCGAACAGGCTTAGTTGCTCCACGGCATGTGGGATCTTCCCGGACCAGGGCTTGAACCCATGTCCCCTGCATTGGCAGGCAGATTCTTAACCACTGCACCAGCAGGGAAGTCCTAGATTTATCTGTATTTCTATGTTTCTTCCTCCCACCTCAGTTTTATTCAGATATAATTGATATATAACATTGTACAGTTTAAGATGTACAACATAATGATTTGATATGTTTATATATTGCAAAATGATTACCGTAGTATTTCTTAAGTAATGCACAACTATATGCTCATTAGAACAAAATAATCAAACAACACAAGTATATAAATTGTGAAAGTCCAATTTGTATTTTTCTTTCTATGCATTAGAATACATATGTACACATGTATAATACAGTAGATGTATACATTATTCTATATATAGAATTATATATATAATATAGCAACTAGCTTTTTCCACTTAACAGTGTGTCTTTGACTTTTTCCATGTCTTTATTTTTTAATTACTCAATAATATATAAGTATATTTTCATGGTAAAAGATTGAAACAGTACACAGGTGTAGAGATAGTAAATCTTGAGACTTGCCTTTTCTGCTCCCTCTATAGTTGTTACTTCCACCCCCACCCCCCAAAAAAAGCAAAACAAAGAATAAACTAATTGTCAACAGTTTGGTGAGTATCCTTACAATCGCCTTTCCATGCATTTATATGAATAAATAAGTCCTTATACCATGTATGATTTATTCATATCATTATGCAGCTTTTAAATTTCTTATTTATTGACTTAATTACACAATTGACACACGAATACATTTTTCTTTCAGAGGATTAGAATGTTACAGGGAAGGCTAAAACCTCCTTTAGTCGTCATTGATTTTCTCCCTGATTCTTCCCCTCCCTACTCACTGTTGGACTTAGCTTCTTCCAGACCTTTTCTCTCTTTCTCTCTTTCTCTCTCTCACACACACACACACAATATATATATACTATTATTTAGTGTTATTTAAAAATGTAAATTATTTATACTCCAGTAAAGATGTTAAATATATATATATATATTTATATATATAAATTTTATCATGCTTATGTGTATTGTTCTGCTACTTGCTGCTTTTCACCCAACATAATGTCTGAGAACTTTTCATGTTAGTACATGTAAATCTAACTTGTTCTTTTTCACTGTTTCGGAGTATTCTACAGAACAGATATGCTATAATTCATGTAGCCATTTCCCCATTGTCATGATTATTTCCGAGTTTTTTGCTAATATAAAATGTGCTGCAATGTATATCCTTCTACATGCCTCCCTCTTTCCTTTCTCTACTCACTCCAAATGCTACCTTTAATCAATACTAGATTCTTATGCATATTTAGGTTTGTTTCAGAATTCTTTATTTGGTTCTACTGATCCATTTATTTATACTTGCATTCATACCACACTTTAAATTTCTATAGTTTTATAATGTTTGATATCTGACATGGAAAGTCATCTTTTTTCTTCAATTTTGTGTTATTCTTGCATATTTACTTTTTAATATAGATTTTAGGATCAAATTATCATACCCAAATAGAATCTTATTGGCATTTTTGTTGGCCTCGCATTGAGTTTCCGGATTTAACGGGGGAGAATTGGCACCTTTACATTAATGACTCTTCCTTTATATGAATATATGTGGTATGACTCTCCATTTATTCAGATTTGTAAGTCCTTTAATAACGTGTCATTTTCTCCATAAATGTATTGAACATATCTTGTTTGGGCTATTTCTAGATACTTTATAGCTTTTGTTGCTACTATTAATAGGATTTTTTTCTTTCATTTTGTAATCAGGGGTATATAAGATAACTTGTTTTTTGTTTGAAATTGTGTCCAACAACTTTACTGAATTCTCCTTCTTTCTAATAGTTTGTTCATTGAGTCTGTTGGATTTTCTAGGTTGGCAAACAGATTATGTGCAAATATTGATAGTTTTCTCTCTGGTTTCAATCTGTATACCACGTGTATTTTTCTTAGCTGAATGCATTGCCTAGGACTTCCACTATAAGACTGAAGAGTAACAACGATATCAGACATCCTTAACTTATCCCTCCCTTTAATGGGAATGCTTCGAAAATTTCATCAAGTATGCTTCTTAGTGTGGGTTCTGGCAGTTGCCCTTTATTAAGTTAAGTAAGTTTTCTTTAATTCCTACTCTTTTGAGGCTTTTTAAAAACAAGAATGGCTATGAAATTTTATCAGTTGCTTTTTCACCTGTAAGTTGGACATATAGGTTTTTCCCCTTTAACTTGTTAATGCATTGGATTGCATTGATAGCTTTTTAAAAACTTTCTATTATGATAATTTGCAAACATAAATGACAGTAGAGAGTACAGTAAACCCCCATGCACCCATAACTGAGCTTTAATAGCCATCAACATTTTGCCATACTTGTTTCAGCTATTCCCCTCCCCTCTTTTGTTCTGGGATGTTTTAGGCTAATCATGAGCATCATATGATTTCACTCCTAAATATTTCAGTATGCCTCACCAAAAAAATTGTAGCAAAAATGACATCTCATATAATCATAATGCCATTATAATACTAATACCCAGCATATCTTCCGATTTTTCCAATTGTCTAAAAAATGGTTTTATTTTTTAGACTTTAAAAAAAAATAAATTTATTTTATTGTTGACTGCGTTGGGTCTTCGTTGCCGCGCGGGCTTTCTCTAGTTGGGAAGAGCCGAGGCTACTCTTTGTTGCACTGCGCGGGCTTCTCTTGTTGCAGTGGCTTCTCTTGTTGCGGAGCATGGGCTCTAGGCACGCGGGCTTCAGTAGTTGTGGCACGCGGGCTCAGTAGTTGTGGCGCCTGGGCTTAGTTGCTCCACGGCATGTGGGATCTTCCCGGACCAGGGCTCAAACCTGTGTCCCCTGCATTGGCAGGCAGATTCCTAACCACTGCACCACCAGGGAAGTCCTAAAAAATGTTTTTACCATTGGGGTTTCTTCCAGTCAGGACCCAACCAACAACTCATTGTATTAGGTTATATCTCTTAGATTTCTTTTAAGTTTTTAAAAAGCTAAGACAGGACAACACCTCCTCCCTTTTATTTTCATGGCATTGGTTTGTTGAAGAAACCTGCCATTTGTTCTATAGACTCTCCCACATTCTGGATTTGGCTGATTACTTCCGTGAGGTGCTGTTTTATCTGTTTCTGTATTGTTTGTATTTCCTGTAGACTGGAAGGCGGATCTAAATGCTTGATTAGATTCAGGTTCTTATTATTTGTTGAGACTGTTCAGTGGTTGATACTATGTACTTTCTTTTACATAATGTTTGCCTGTCTCACTCTTAATGATACTAAAAATGGATTGAAGTGGTGTTAGTCTGATCCTGTCATTGTAAAGTTCTCCATCATCCTTTCACCTAGTGGCTTTACCATCCATTTGATAACTATTATCTGAGTCAATTATTTCGTTAAGGATTTCAAAATAATAAGTTTCTAATTCTATTATTCTTTCTGAATTTATTAGCTAGCATACCTCTGTAAGAAGAACTATCTCTCCTCTACTAGGGCTACTTGGTAAGCCTAAAATACAGTTCCTATACGAAAGACAGGATAAACGCTTAACTCTTTCCCTGTAATTGCCAATTTTCCAAGTAAGGAGTTGGTGTCCTGTTCCACATTGACAGGTCTGTAAGTGTTAAACTTCCCTGCATTCCTAATATTAACCTATCAGGTCAGGGGATGATGTGGTTTTTTTTCTTTTTTAATGTACTCTGAGATTTGAGGGACTAATCTTTTATTTAGCAGTTTTTATCTGTGTTCATAAGTGAGATTGCCTATAGTACTGATTCTCAGCCTGGGGCTGAACCATCCCTCTAGGGGACATTTGGAAATGCCTGGAGGTGCTTTTGGTTGTCACAGTTTATTGGTGTGTGTGTGTGGTGGGAAGTCCTGCTGGCATTTAGTAGATAGGGATCAGGGATACTAAATGAAGAATTGTTCCGCCAAAAATGCCATCAGCATCCCCTTGAAAAATAATGGCCTATAGTTTTCCTGTGCTTGATTATGGTATTAAGGTTATGCATTTTTATATCTACGTTCATAAGTGAGATGGGCCTATAATTTCTTTCCCTTTACTTGTCAGTTTTGGTATCAAGATTATTCTAGCCTATAGTTGTATGGTGTCATTTCCCTTCTTTACTTTGCTTTGGAAATTTTTGTATAAAGTTTGATTAATCTGTTCCTAGATGGTGTGGTCAAACTCTCCCACAGAACTTTTTGGGGCTGGTGACTTTTGAGGTAGAGTATTATCATTTCACATTCTTCTATGATTAATTGGTCTATTTAAGTTTTCTATTTCTTAGGCCAATTTTGGTTGTTTATTTTCTTGGAAATTATCCATTTCACCTAGGTTTTTAAAATTATTGCTATAAAAATTATACATACTACTTTTTGGATAATTTTTTAATCTCTTGTTTCTGTAGTTTGGTTCCCTTTCATTTTTTATGTTAACTTATGATGGCTTTATTTTTGAAATCATACTTGCTAAAAATTTGTTCATTCTATTGTTCTTTTCAGAGAACTATCATTTCCTTTTATTGATTTACTCGACTGTTTAATTATTGTTTGCTTTCTATTTTGATAATTATTGATTTTTTAAATTGAGGTATAATTGGCATACAATGTTATATTAGTTTCAGGTGTACAAAGTAACCATTTGATATTTGTATATATTGTTAAATGATCACCACAATAAGTCTAGTTAACATCCATCACCGTACATAGTTACAGAATTTTTTTTTCTTGTGATGAGAACTTTAAAGATTTAGTCTCTTAGTAACTTTTAAATATGTAATACAGTATTACTAACTATAGTCACCATGCGGTACATTACATTCTCGTGATTCCCATGACTTAGCTATTTTATAACTAGAAGTTTGTACTTTTTGACTCCCCTCACCCACTTTGCCCACTCCCCACCCCCTCCCTCCCTGCCTCTGGCAACCACCAACCTGTTCTCTGTGTCTTTGAGGGTTTTTTTTTAAGATTCTGTATGTAAACGAGATCATGTGGTATTTGTCTTTCTACATCTGACTTACTTCACTTAGCATAATGCCCTCAAGGTCCATGCATGTTGTCACAAATGGCAAGATTTCATGGTTTTTTATGGCTGAACATAGGGGGTATGTTTTGTTTTATGTGAAACTGCCATATCTTTGTACCATTTTACTCTCCTACCAACATCCTTAGTAGCATTTGGTAGTGTCAGTTTTTTTAATATTAACCATTCTGGTGAGTGTGAACTGGTACCTCATTGCAGTTTTTATTTACATTTCCCTAGTGACTAATGATGTTGAGCATCTTTTCATGTGCTATTGGCCATTTGTATATCTTCCTTTGTGAAAGGTCTGTTCGAATATTTTGCCCATTTTCTTTTTTATTGCAGTAAAATATATATAACATAAAATTTATCACTTTAGTCACTTTTAAAAAAATTTTTAATTTAATTTAATTTATTTTTTAATACAACAGGTTCTTATTAGTCATCAATTTTATACACATCAGTGTATACATGTCAATCCCAATCGCCCAATTCATCACACCACCATCCCCACCCCCCCACCACTTTCCCCCCTTGGTGTCCATACGTTTGTTCTCTACATCTGTGTCTCAATTTCTGCCCTGCAAACCGGTTCATCTGTACCATTTTTCTAGGTTCCACATATATGTGTTAATATATGATATTTGTTTTTCTCTTTCTGACTTACTTCACTCTGCATGACAGTCTCTAGGTCCATCCACGTCTCAACAAATGACTCAATTTCGTTCCTTTTTATGGCTGAGTAATATTCCATTGTATATATGTACCACATCTACTTTATCCATTCGTCTGTCGATGGGCATTTAGGTTGCTTCCATGATCTGGCTACTGTAAATAGTGCTGCAATGAACATTGGAGTGCATGTGTCTTTTTGAATTATGGTTTTCTCTGGGTATATGCCCAGTAGTGGGATTGCTGGATCATATGGTAGTTCTGTTTTTAGTTTTTTAAGGAACCTCCATACTGTTCTCCATAGTGGCTGTATCAATTTACATTCCCACCAACAGTGCAAGAGGGTTCCCTTTTCTCCACACCCTCTCCAGCATTTGTTGTTTGTAGATTTTCTGATGCTGCCCATTCTAGCTAGTGTGAGGTGGTACCTCATTGTAGTTTTGATTTGCATTTCTCTAATAATTAGTGATGTTGAGCAGCTTTTCATGGGCTTCTTGGCCATCTGTATGTCTTCTTTGGAGAAATGTCTATTTAGGTCTTCTGCCCATTTTTGAATTGGGTTGTTTGTTTCTTTAATATTGAGCTGCATGAGCTGTTTATACATTTTGGAGATTAATCCTTTGTCCGTTGATTCGTTTGCAAATATTTTCTCCCATTCTGAGGGTTGTCTTTTGGTCTTGTTTATGGTTTCCTTTGCTGTGCAAAAGCTTAGAAGTTTCATTAGGTCCCATTTGTTTATTTTTGTTTTTATTTCCATTACTCTAGGAGGTGGATCAAAAAGGATCTTGCTGTGATTTATGTCAAAGAGTGTTCTTCCTATGTTTTCCTCTAAGAGTTTTATAGTGTCCGGTCTTACATTTAGGTCTCTAATCCATTTTGAGTTTATTTTTGAGTTTGGTGTTAGGGAGTGTTCTAATTTCATTCTTTTACATGTAGCTGTCCAGTTTCCCCAGCACCACTTATAGAAGAGACTGTCTTTTCTCCACTGTATATCCTTGCCTCCTTTGTCATAGATTAGTTGACCATAGGTGTGTGGGTTTATCTCTGGGCTTTCTGTATTCTTCCATTGATCTATGTTTCTGTTTTTGTGCCAGTACCATATTGTCTTGATTACTGTAGCTTTATAGTATAGTCTGAAGTCAGGGAGTCTGATTACTCCAGCTCCGTTTTTTTCCCTCAAGACTGCTTTGGCTATTCGGGGTCTTTTGTGTCTCCATACAAATTTTAAGATTTTTTGTTCTAGTTCTGTAAAAAAATGCCATTGGTAATTTGATAGGGATTGCATTGAATCTGTAGATTGCTTTGGGTAATATAGTCATTTTCACAATACTGATTCTTCCAATCGAAGAACATGGTATATCTCTCCATCTGTTTGTATCATCTTTAATTTCTTTCATCAGTGTCTTATAGTTTTCTGCATACAGGTCTTTTGTCTCCCTAGGTAGGTTTATTCCTAGGTATTTTATTCTTTTTGTTGCAATGGTAAATGGGAGTGTTTCCTTAATTTCTCTTTCAGATTTTTCATCATTAGTGTATAGGAATGCAAGAGATTTCTGTGCATTAATTTTGTATCCTGCAACTTTACCAAATTCATTGATCAGCTCTACTAGTTTTCTGGTGGCATTTTTAGGATTCTCTATGTATAGTATCATGTCATCTGCAAACAGTGACAGTTTTACTTCTTCTTTTCCAATTTGTATTCCTTTTATTTCTTTTTCTTCTCTGATTGCCCTGGCTAGGACTTCCAAAACTATGTTGAATAATAGTGGTGAGAGTGGACATCCTTGTCTTGTACCTGATCTTAGAGGAAATGCGTTCAGTTTTTCACCGTTGAGAATGATGTTTGCTGTGGGTTTGTCATATATGGCCTTTATTATGTTGAGGTAGGTTCCCTCTATGCCCACTTTCTGGAGAGTTTTTATCATAAATGGGTGATGAATTTTGTCAAAAGCTTTTTCTGCATCTATTGAGATGATCATATGGTTTTTATTCTAAAATTTGTAATATGCTGTATCACATTGATTGATTTGCATATATTGAAGAATCCTTGCATTCCTGGGAAAAATTCCACTTGATCATGGTGTATGATCCTTTTAATATGTTGTTGGATTCTGTTTGCTAGTATTTTGTTGAGGATTTTTGCATCTATATTCATCAGTGATATTGGTGTGTAATTTTCTTTTTTTGTAGTATCTTTGTCTGGTTTTGGTATCAGGGTGATGGTGGCCTCGTAGAATGAGTTTGGGCGTGTTCTTTCTTCCACAGTTTTTTGGAAGAGTTTGAGAAGGATGAGTGTTAGCTCTTCTCTAAATGTTTGATAGAATTCACCTGTGAAGCCATCTGGTCCTGGACTTTTGTTTGTTGGAAGATTTTTAATTACAGTTTCAATTTCATTACTTGTGATTGGTCTGTTCATATTTTCTATTTCTTCCCTGTTCAGTCTTGGGAGGTTATACCTTTCTAAGAATTTGTCCATTTCTTCCAGGTTGTCCATTTTATTGACATAGAGTTGCTTGTAGTAGTCTCTTAGGATGCTTTGTATTTCTGCGGTGTCTGTTGTAACTTCTCCTTTTTCATTTCTAATTTTATTGATCTGAGTCCTCTCCCTCTTTTTCTTGATGAGTCTGGCTAATGGTTTATCAATTTTGTTTATCTTCTCAAAGAACCAGCTTTTCGTTTTATTGATCTTTGCTATTGTTTTCTTTGTTTCTATTTCATTTATTTCTGCTCTGATCTTTATGATTTCTTTCCTTCTGCTAACTTTGGGTTTTGTTTGTTCTTCTTTCTCTAGTTCCTTTAGGTGTATGTTTAGATTGTTTATTTGAGATTTTTCTTGTTTCTTGAGGTAGGCTTGTATAGCTATAAACTTCCCCCTGAGAACTGCTTTTGCTGCATCCCATAGGTTTTGGATCATCGTGTTTTCACTGTCATTTTTTGATTTCCTCTTTGATTTCTTCAGCGATCTCTTGGTTATTTAGTAAGGTATTGTTTAGCCTCCATGTGTTTGTGTTTTTTACGTTTTTTCCCCTGTAATTGATTTCTTATCTCATAGCGTTGTGGTCAGAAAAGATGCTTGATATGATTTCAATTTTCTTAAATTTACTGAGGCTTGATTTGTGACCCATGATGTGATCTATCCTGGAGAATGTTCCATGCGCACTTGAGAAGAAAGTGTAATCTACTGTTTTCGGATGGAATGTCCTATAAATATCAATTAAATCTATCTGGTCTATTGTGTCATTTAAAGCTTCTGTTTCCTTATTTATTTTCATTTTGGATGATCTGTCCATTGGTGTAAGTGAGGTGTTAAAGTCCCCCACTATTATTGTGTTACTATCGATTTCCTCTTTTAGAGCTGTTAGCAGTTGCCTTATGTATTGAGGTGTTCCTATGTTGGGTGCATATATATTTATGATTGTTGCATCTTCTTCTTGGATTGATCCCTTGATCATTATGTAGTGTCCTTCCTTGTCTCTTGTAACAGTCTTTATTTTAAAGTCTATTTTATCTGATATGAGTATAGCTACTCCAGCTTTCTTTTGATTTCCATTTGCATGGAATATCTTTTTCCATCCCCTCACTTTCAGTGTGTATGTGTCCCTAGGTCTGAAGTGGGTCTCTTGTTGACAGCATATAGATGGGTCTTGTTTGTGTATCCATTCAGCAAGCCTGTGTCTTTTGGTTGGAGCATTTAATCCATTCACGTTTAAGGTAATTATCGATATGTATGCTCCTATGACCATTTTCTTAATTGTTTTGGGTTTGTTTTTGTAGGTCTTTTTATTCTCTTGTGTTTCCCACTTAGAAAAGTTCCTTTAGCATTTGTTGTAGGGGTGGTTTGGTGGTGCTGCATTCTCATAGCTTTTGCTTGTCTGTAAAGCTTTTGATTTCTCCATCGAATCTGAATGAGATCCTTGCTGGGTAGAGTAATCTTGGTTGTAGGTTCTTCCCTTTCATCACTTTAGGTATATCATGCCACTCCCTTCTGGCTTGTAGAGTTTCTGCTGAGAAATCAGCTGTTAACCTTATGGGAGTTCCCCTGTATGTTATTTGCCATTTTTCCCTTGCTGCTTTCAATAATTTTTCTCTGCGTTTAATTTTTGCCAGTTTGATTACTATGTGTCTCGGCGTGTTTCTCCTTGGGTTTATTCTGTATGGGACTCTCTGCGCTTCCTGGACTTGGGTGGCTATTTCCTTTCCCCTGTTAGTGAAGTTTTTGACTCGAATCTCTTCAAATATTTTCTCTGGTCCTTTCTCTCTCTCTTCTCCTTCTGGGACCCCTATAATGCGAATTTTGGTGTGTTTAATGTTGTCCCAGAGGTCTCTTAGGCTGTCTTCATTTCTTTTCATTCTTTTTTCTTTATTCTGTTCTGCAGCAGTGAATTCCACCATTCTGTCTTCCAGCTCACTTATCTGTTCTTCTGCCTCAGTTATTCTGCTATTGATTCCTTCTAGTTTAGTTTTCATTGCAGTTATTGTATTGTTCATCTCTGTTTGTTTGTTCTTTAATTCTTCTAGGTCTTTGTTAAACATTTCTTGCATCTTCTCGATCTTTGCCTCCATTCTTTTCCCGAGGTCCTTGATTATCTTCACTATCATTATTCTGAATTCATTTTCTGGAAGGTTGCTTATCTCCATTTAGTTGTTTTTCTGGGGTTTCATCTTGTTCCTTCATCTGGTACATAGCCCTCTGCCTTTTCATCTTGTCTGTCTTTCTGTGAATGTGGTTTTTGTTCCACAGGCTGCAGGATTGTAGTTCTTCTTGTTTCTGCTGGCTACCCTCTGGTGGATGTGGCTATCTAAGAGGCTTGTGCAAGTTTCCTGATGGGAGGGACTGGTGGTGAGTAGAGCTCACTTTAGTCACTTTTATGTGTACAATTCAGTGGCATTAAGTACATTACATTGTTACCCAAGCATCACCACTAGCCACCTCCAAAATTTTTCATCTTCCCAAACTGAAACTCTATACCCATTAAACAATAACTCCCCATTACCCTCTCCCCCCAGACCCTGGTAACCGCCGTTATACTTTCTGACTCTATGAATTTGACTATTCTATGTACTTCATATAAATAGAATCATATAATATTTTTTATTTTGTGCCTGGCTTATTTCACTTTGCATAATGTTTTCAAATTTAATACATGTAGCATGTTTCAGAATCTTCTTCTGTTTAAAGGCTGAGTAATGTGTTGTATGTCTAGACCACATTTTGTTTATCCATTCATCCATTGATGGACATTTGGGTTGTTTCCACTTTCTCATTTTCTTCTGTAATTGCATTTTTCATTGATTTTTTTCCTACTTTTACAATTGATTTTTTTCTATTTTTTAATTGAGTTATAATTGACATATAACACTGTTTTGGTTTTAGGTGTACAACATAATGACTTGATACATGTATATATTGCAAAATGATTACCACAAGTTTAGTTTATAGCTTTTATTAAATTGATCTGATTGATTTTATTCACATACCATAAAACCCACCCTTTTAAAGTATACAATTTAGTTATTTTCAGTATATTCACAATGCTGTGTAACCATCACCACTATCTAATTCCAGAATGTTTCCGACACCTCAAACAGAATCCCATAACCATTAGCAGTCACTACCACTTCCCCTTTTCCCCGAACCCCTGGCAACCACTAATCTACTTTCTTTCTCTACGAATTTGTCTATTATGTACATTTCATATAAATGGAGTTTCGTGTCTGACTTCCTTCATGTAGCATAATGTTTTCAAGGCTCATCCATGTTATAGCATGCCTCAGTACCTTGTTCCTTTTTATGGCTGGATAGTATTCCACTGTAAATATATACCACATTTTGTTTATTCAGTTCATCAGTTGATGGACATTGGGGTTGTTTCCACCTTTTTTGCTATTTAGTATAGTGATGCTGTGACTATTTTTGTACAAATTTTTGTTTAAATACCTGTTTTCAATTGTTTGGGGTATATACCTAGAAGTAAAATTGCTGGGTCACATGGTAATCCTGTGTTTAACTTATTGTGGAGCTGCTGAACTTTTCCATAGTGGCTGCATCATTTTATATTCCCACTGGCAATGTATGAGTGTGCTAATTTTTCCACATGCTTGCCATTTTTCATTTTTTAAATTACAGCCATTCCAGTGGATGTGAAATAGATTCTTATTCAGTTATAAAAAGGAATGAAGAACTGATACATGATACAACATGGATGAACCTTGAAAACATTATGCTAAGAAAAGAAGCCAGACACAAAAGGGCACGTATTGTGTGATTCCATTTATATGAAATGTCCAGAATAGGCAAATCCTTAGAGACATAAAGTAGAATTGTGGTTGCCAGGGGCTGGGGTGGGGGGAGAATGGGGAGTGTCTGCTTAATGAGTACAGCATTTCGTTTTGGGGTGATGAAAATGTTCTGGAATTGGATAGTGGTGATGGTTGCAAAACTTTGTGAATGTACTACAAAGCAATGAATTGTACACTTTAAAAGGGTGAATTTTATGATATGTGAATTATATCTCAATAAAAAAAAACCAGAGTCTCATTTTAGGCCTGGAGGTGAGATTTGTAGCATTTCTTTCTCCTGTTTTTGGCAGCATGCATACCATGTCGAGTCACCATGAAAAGTTGTACAGTTTGTTGACTGAAAAGGCACACAGCCAAGGGTGTGAAGGGGGACTGAAATTAGCCCATACCCTGCTCTCTAACCTGTGTTCCCTAACTTGGTGCTCCCCTAGCGCAGAGGAAGAAGCACCATTTTACCTTTTTGTAATTCAACTGCTTGGAGGAGACTGAATTACTTACTTTGATTTGTCTTCTTGAAGAGGGCACCTTTTGGTACTTTGCATAACGATTCCATATATTCTAGTGGAACTCCTAGTACAATGGATACTACTTTCCCATCGTGGAATTTGGGCCATCTCACAGCCTTTTACTCTAACTGGGTCTAATAACCAGTTGTAAAATACCCCCATAGTTCCCTAAAGGTCTGTTGACTGTAACTCACTCTCTGGTATAATTTCTTTTTCTTTTCAATTTTTTTTTCTAGTTTTTTTGAGATATAATTGACATACAGCACTGTGTAAGTTTAAGATGTACAGCATAGTGATATGACTTACATACATCATGAAATGATTACGTCGTCTCATATAGGTACAACATTAAAGAAATAGAAAAAATATTTTTTCCTGGTGATGAGAACTCTTAGGATTTACTCTCTTAACAACTTTTATACAGCAGTGTTAATTATCTTCATCATGCTGTATATTACATCCATAGTACTTAATTTATCTTATAACTGGAAGTTTGTACCTTTTGACTGCCTTCACCTAATTCCCCCCTCCCCACCTCTGGTGGTCACAAATCTGATTTCTTTTTCTAGGAGTTTGTTTCTTTGCTTGTTTTGGAAGTATAATTAACCTACAACACTATGTTAGTTTCTGGTACACAACATAGTGATTCAATATTTCTATACATTTCAAAATGTCACCGTAAGTCTAGTTGTCATCTGTTACCATACAAAGATATTACATAATTATTGAGTATATTCCCTACACTGTGACTCATTTACTTTGTAACTGAAAGTTTGTACCTCTTGATCTCCCTCACTTATTTCTCTCCTCCCCCAGTTTCCTCCAATCTGGCTACCACCTGTTTGTTCTCTGTATCTATGACTCTGTTTCTGTTTAATTATGCTTGTTAATTCATTTTGTTTTTTAGATTACACATATAAGTGAGATTATGTGGTATTTGTCTTTATCTGTCTGACTTATTTTGCTTAATATAATACACTCTAGGTCCATCCATGTTGTTGCAAATGGCAAGATTTCATGGCTGAGTAATGTTCCATTTTATATATATATATATATATATATATATATATATATATTCATCTATCAATGGGAACTTAGGTTTCTTCCATATCTTGGTATTATAAATAATGCTGCAATGCAATATCAGAAAAACAACCCAATCAGAAAATGGGTGGACTATCTAAGTAGACATTTCTCCAAAGAAGATATACAGATGGCTAAAAAGCACATGGAAAGATACTCAACATCACTAATTATTAGAGAAATGCAAATCAAAACTACAATGAGATATCACCTCACACCGGTCAGAATGGCCATCATCAAAAAAATCTACAAACAATAAATGCTGGAGAGGGTGTGGAGAAAAGGGAACCATCCTACACTGTTGGTGGGAATGTAAACTGGTACAGCCACTATGGAGAACAGTATGGAGGTTCCTTAAAAAATTAAAAATAGAGCTACCATAAAATCCAGCAATTCCACTCCTGGGCATATATCCGGAGAAAACCATAAATTGAAAAGATACATGCACCCCAGTGTTCATTACAGCACTGTTTACAATAGCCAGGACATGAAAGCAACCTAAATGTCCATCAACAGAGGAATGGATAAAGAAGGCATGGTACATATATACAATGGAATATTACTCAGCCATAAAAAAGAACAAAATAATGCCATTTGCAGCAACATGGATGGACCTAGGGATTGTCATACTGAGTGAAGTAAGTCAGACAGAGAAAGACAAATATCATATGATATCACTTATATGTGGAATCTAAAAAAAGGGTACAAATGAACTTATCTACAAAACAGAAATAGAGTTACAGATGTAGAAAACAAACTTATGATTACCAGGGGGTAAGGTGTGGGGGAGGGATAAATTGGAAGATTGGGATTGACATATACACACTACTATATATAAAATAGATAACTAATACGGACCTACTATATAGCACAGGGAACTCTACTCAATACTCTGTAATGGCCTATATGGAAAAAGAGTCTAAAAAGAGTGGATACCTAGAGGAGTGGGATAAGGAAGGTGGGAGGGAGATGCAAGAGGGAGGAGATATGGGGATATATGTATATGTATAGCTGATTCACTTTGTTATAAAGCAGAAGCTAACACACCATTGTAAAGCAATTATACTCCAGTAAAGATGTTAAAAAATTTTTAAAAAATAAAAAACTGGAAAAAATAAAAAAATAAAAAAGAGTGGATATATGTATATGTATAACTGATTCACTTTGCTGTACCCCTGAAACTAACACAACATTGTTAATCAACTGTACTCCAATAAAAATTAAAAAAAAAACTAGTGCTGTGATGAACATAGGGTTGTTTATGTATTTTCTAATTAATGTTTTCATTTTCTTCAGATAAGTACCCATAAGTGGAATTGCTGGATTTTATGGTAGTTCTGTTTTTAATTTTTTGAGGAATCTCCATACTGTTTTCCATAGTGGCTGCACCAATTTACATTCTCACCAACAGTGCACAAGGGTTCCCTTTTCTCCATATCCTTGCGAACACTTGTTACTGTCTTTTTGATAATAGCCATTCTGACAGGTGTGAGGTGATATCTCATTGTGGTTTTCATTTGCATTTCCTTGATGATTAGTGCTATTGAGCATCTTTTCATATTCTTGTTGGCCATCAGTATGTCTTCTTTGGAAAAAAGGCTATTCAGTTCCTCTGCCCATTTTTTAATTGGGTTGTTTGTTTTTTTGATGTTGAGTTTTATGAGTTCTTTGTATATGTTTGACATTAACCCCCTATAGGATATATCATTTGCAAATATTGTCTCCCATTCAGCAGGTGGCCTTTTCATTTTGTTGATAGTTTCCTTCACTGTGTAAAAGCTTTTTAGTCTGATGTAGTCCCATTTGTTGATTCTTGCTCTTGTTTCTTTTGCCTGAGGAGACATATCCAAAAAAATATTGCTAAGACTGATATCAAAGAGTGTACTGCCTATGTTTTCTTCTAGAAGTTTTATGGTTTCAGGTCTTACATTTAAGTCTTCAATCTATTTTGAGTTTATTTTTGTATATGGTGTGAGAAAGTAGTCCAGTTGGATTCTTTTGAATGTAGTTGTCCAGTTTTCCCAACACCATTTATTGAAGAGGCTGTGTTTTCCCCATTGTTTATTTTTGCCTCCTTTGTTGTAGATTAATTGCCCATATAAATGTGGGTTCATTTCTGGGCTGTCTATTGTATTCCATTGATCTGTGTCTGTTTTTGTGCCCGTACCATACTATTTTGATTACTGTAGCTTTGTAGTATAGTTTGAGATCAGGTAGCATGATACTTTATGTTTTGGTTTTCTTTCTCAAGATTATTTTAGCTAATTGGGATCTTTTGTATTGCCACACAAATTTTAGAATATTTGTTCTGTGAAAAATGCCATTGGTATTTTGATAGGGATTGCAGTGAATCTGTAGATTGCCTTGGGTAAGATGGTCATTTTAACAATATTAATTTTTCCAATCCATGAGTGCAGTATATCTTTCCATCTCTTTGTGTCATCTTCAGTTTCATCAGTGTCTTATAGTTTTCTGAGTACACGTCTTTTATCTCCTTAGGTAGACTTATTCCCAGGTATTTTATTCTTTTTGATGCAACTGTGAATGGGATTGTTTTCTTAATTTCTCTTTCTGAGAGTTTGTTGTTAGTGTTTCTGGTATAATTTCTATGTCAGAGTTCTTTAGTTGCAGGCAATAGAAATTGATTCTGAATAACTTAACTTGAGCAAAAATAGAGGTTTTTGGAAGGATACTGGAGTTACTTGAAACTACATGGAGTGCTCAAAAACAAGGTTTCAGGGAGGTCAGGAACTAAGGAAGCTTGGGGCATTTGGGTATCAGAACCTCAGTCTCTATAGTCCCCACTCAGGTTTTAAAATTCAGGCACAGAGAATCTGATTATTCCATTAAGAGATATGGGATATCTTATCAAAACCAAGATCAATGAAAGAATGCTGGACAAACCAAACAGTAGTTACCAACAGAGGTAAGAAAAAGAGAGGTGTCAGCATCTAAGTGGAGATGCTGAGTAAGACTTTAGATGAATAAATCTGGATCTGAGAGAAGAGGGCTAGACTTAGGTAAACAATTAGGAGTTGTAAGGAATGATTGAAATCATGGACATCGTAGAGATGGCCTAGGAAGAGAGTGAGTGGCCATGTACCCCTCCAGCTCCATTACCTGAGGGCAGGAGTGCTTACTGGAGTAATTTGTAACTAGAGAATTTTTTTCTACTTTTTAGAGGACACGCTGTTCCTAGTGACTGGGAAAAGAACCCAGGATGTGGGAATATAACACTGTGCTGGGAACACTCTGTCTCATAAGAAGTTGTTATGTGGAGATTTTAATAGAATGTAACTTCTTTCTGTCAGTTATAATAAATGCCAACTTATTTTTCTCTAACATTATTTATATTGCACTTGGTCCTCTGCTAAGAGTTTTATGTGTGTCATCTTATTTAATCCTCACAACAAAATAATGAAGTAGTTATTATTATCACCATATTTTACAGATGGGTTACTGTAGTCTCAGGAGTTTAAGTAACTTTACTCGAAGTCATCTTGCTAGAAAGCAGTGGAAATGGAATTTAAGTAAGGTCTATCTGAGTTCAGACATTTTTACTCTCTATCAAATGATACAGCAATGCCAACATTAGCTATGGTTTAGGATTATTGAGCCCTTACTGTGTACCATGTAGTGTACTGAATACTTCATATGCATACTTCATTTAATCCTCATAATAACCTTTTAAGAAAGGTTGTGATCAACTGTTGTTATCCCTATTTAATAGCTGAGGAATCTGAGGCTTAGAGATGTTAATTCCATGGTTGTCACATAGTAAGTGGTAGAGTCAGGGCCTGAACACATCTGTTTGATTCCAAAGCCTGTGTGTTTCACCAATACACTCTATCAAAAA
Organism: Balaenoptera ricei; assembly: GCF_028023285.1. NCBI lineage: Eukaryota > Metazoa > Chordata > Mammalia > Artiodactyla > Balaenopteridae > Balaenoptera > Balaenoptera ricei. The sequence goes on from NC_082660.1 coordinate 97,578,576, forward strand.
TAACTAATTCTTAGAACAGTGGCTCTTTTCCCTGGCTGTGTATTCGAATCACCTTGGGAACTTAAAAAAAAGTCAATGCCAAACCTCATCATCAAAGATTCTGATTTAATTGATCAGGAATGCAGACTAGGCACTGTATTATTTTTAAGATTTTATTCATTTATTCAATTTATTCAATGAACATTTAATGAATGTCTTCTCTGTGTCAAACACTTTCTAGGCATTTACTCTCTAGCAAGATGTATTAGTTAGCTATTGCCACAACAATACATAACAACAACCACAAAATCTCAGTGGCATGAAAAGTTAAGAATTTATTAAGCACTTATTCTCACCGATCTGGAGGCCAGCTGGGACTCAGCTGATTAGGCAGGGTTCTGTTGGGCAACTCTGATTCGGGCTGGGGTGAGTCTATTTTTTTTGCTGCAGGACTATGAGTAAACTGGGGTGGCTCTACTGCATGTATTTCTCATCCTTGGACGAGTGGACTACCTGGGGCTTGTTTCTCTCATGGCTCATCTCATGCCAGTGGCAGAATCACAAGAGGGAGCATGTACAACTGTGCAAGCACATATCAGGCCCCTACTTGAGTCACATCTGTGTACACTCCATTACCCAGAGCAAGTTTCAAAGTTGAGCTCGAAGATAAGAGGTGGGAAAATAAGTTCCACTTCTTTGGTGTGGACCTGCCAAGTTCATGGCAAGGGCTGAGAATTGGGGCCAATAATTCAATTTAAGGGGGAAATACTGAAAGTGAATAATAAACCTAACTCATAAGAAAATAATCAAGTGTGTTAGAAATTGATAAGTAATATTGCAACAAAGAAAACAAATTCTGGAAGGTGGTGTGAAGGTAATTCTAATGTGCAACTGGGACTTAGGACCACTGATCTTACAATGTTCAACCTGGAAAGAAACCTGGGCTAACATTCTCTCCACCATTTTGAAAATAATAAAACAGATTCAGAAAGTAGAAGAATCTTACTCAAGGTCCATAGGTAGGTAGTTATAGAAATGGAACTAGGGCTTGGATCTCCTGACTCTCTAGACTGTTTCTCTTATACCACAGTATTCTAATCTGTGGTCTTAGAATTCTCCCTTTACCAGTGGTACCAAATTGACTTGTGTTGTAGAAGGACACAGTCATTCTTTCTTATCTTGACCACAAACATTAGAGGTATACTGCCTAAATCCTATCCTTCCCTTAATAATGCATTTTAGAGCTCAATTTGACATTTCCCTTATTTGTACTCTTCAAAAGTCTGTGGACATTCTATCCTCTCTTTAGTTTTTTTGTTTTTTTTTTTTTCTCTTCAAGCTGAAGACTGTTGATTTTGGTCTATCTTCCTGTGATCTCCTAGTCCCAGCTAGCTCTCTACTTGGTTACTGGGCCTTCTCTCTTCCCCAGCTCTGTGATGCTTTGAGTAGTCTTTCTTGAGTTACTTTTTTACTCTGGGCTTCCACCAGGCCTTACAGTCATCATTTCTGTTTTGGGTTACAGTCTTCTTGATTTGCCAGGATGAACAGTCAAAAGAAACGAAAAGATATGGAACCTGCTTGCACCTGGAGCTTATTGTCTGAACAGAAAGGTGAGTAGCTGAATGAGGTAAAAGGGTATAATCTAGGTAGTCTTGTTCATTCTCTTTCCCCTACTTCTCCTCATGGACTGTGGGATTTTTCTGAATCTTTAAAATTGTGTTGTATGTGTATAGGTATATGTATATTAAGGTATTACATGGATACAGAATTTACCCATTAATAATCTCTCCACAATTTTTGTGAAGAGGCATCTGGTGTCTATAATGTTTTCCATAGTCCCCAAAGCATCTATAATCATAAAAGACTCTTAAGTCTCTTCCTTTACTGTAACCACAGATTTTCACAGGAGACAGCACAAAAGAGTAAAGAGTGAAGATTTCTGGAGTCCTTCCCCATGTGGCTGATTCCTGAACTCCAAGGAATGTTTAGTTATGGGGAATAGAAACTGGTTATCTTCAACAGACCACTCACTTGCTGCCCATTTCTGTGACATTCTAATATCTGCCTCTCCATACTCTGCTTCCTCCCATACACCTAGTCACAGCTCCCAACTATGTCTCACTCTTGCCTATAAAGGTGTGCAAGTACTAAAAACCTATAGGAACGTGAAGGGATGTGTGTGTGTGTGTGTGTGCATTTGAATGTAGGTCATTGTATATTTCTGTCGAATTAACATCAACAATGTCTTATTCTTTCTCATTAACAAGTTAGGCTCAACAGAAGCTCCAACAGAAGCAATAAGCTAACGTTCAAAGGAAAACAAAATACCAGAAACAGTCACTTCAAATAATGAATGCCCCTTTAAGTTCATGCCTAAAATTTTCCTTATTTATCATATAAATATAAATGTTTACACCCTAAATATATTTGTGTGGGAATTTCTTAGGTTTACTTCATGTTGGACATTAGCTATGAAATACCTTTTTGGTAAGTTAGAATAGATGTGAGGTGGCTTTCTTTCTTTGTTTTATTTCTGTTTGGGGAACAGCATGAACGGCTGTAACAGTGTGACTAAATTTCTGTGTATTTCATGTTTTGGTACAAAGGTGTATTTGCGATACTCTTAACCCCAGCTCTTCCTCCCACAGCTGCTTCAAGTTCTCTGGCTTCATTTTCATGGAAGGAGCTTACAGGTAGATGTCTTTTCTGATTTACTCTTTTTCTGTTTTGGGAATAGTGTCTCCCATGAACCCCACTCATCCCCACTCCTCTCCCATTTCTTCCCCCATATTCACTGAGCAACAATCAATGGTTTTTTGGGTAATATTCATGAAGTCCCAAACTGTCATAACAAATAGGACTTTTATATCATTTAGGATAGATATTCAAATACTAGGAGGACCTCTGATGATGGTAGTCAAGCACCAGATGTACAGGACTTTATGGATAGAATAGATCAGTCTGCTTCTGGAATGATCTAGATTGAGGTCAACAAATTACAGCTAGTGGGCCAAATCCAGCCAGCTGCCTGTTTTTGTAAATAAACTTTTACTGGAACCATCCATGCCCATTCATTTACATATTGTCTAGGGCTGCTTTCACGCTAATATGGCAGAGTTGAGTAAAGGTATACCTTGTTTTATTGCGCTTCATTTTATTGTACTTCACAGATATTGTGATTCTTTACAAATTGAAGATTTGTGGCAACCCTGTGTTGCCAGATGATGATTAGCATTTTTTTTGCAATAAAGTACTTTTTAATTAAGGTATGTACATTGTTTTTTAGATATAATGCTCTTGCACACCTAATAGACTACAGTACAGTTAGTGTAAGTGTAACTTTTATATGCACTAGGAAACCAAAAAGTTTGTGTGACTTGCTTTATTGCAATATTCGCTTTATTGCAGTGGTCTGGAACTAAACCCGCAATATCTCCAAGGTATGCCTGTAATTGCAGCAGAGACCTAAAAGCCTAATCTGTTTATGGAACTTTACAGAAAAAGTTTGCAAACACTTATCTAGATCAGCATTCCCCAACCTGCATTCTACAGAATACTGTTCTCCAGGAGTTAATAATTTTGCTTTTAAAAAAGGGTTCGGTAGTCATTTAAGTCCAGAAAATACTGGATTAAACAAAGTTAAGCAGTCCGTTTTTTTTTTTAACTGTTGATTCGCTCAGAGCCTTTCATATGCTAATATGTATTGAGAAACTCTAAAATGGGATAGAAGGTGCATTCCCCTTACCTTATTTGACCACTGGACACCTTTTTCACAGCTCTCCTATTAATATCTTGCAAAAATGTTACACGAGAAACTTATTTGGAAAATACTAGCTTAGATATTCACTTAACAGAAGTTTGAACTTGATAACTGACTCCTTGGATTATTTTTTCTAGTTGCAGAAAGTGAAAAACTACATAGTATAGTATTTAAGCATATAGGCCATGGCTTCAGACAAACCTGAGTTTTAATTGAAGTCTCTGCCATTTACTAGCTGTCGAACCTTGGACAAGTTACCCAATGCTATAAGCAGGACTGACTACATATTTATGGGGTATGGTGCAAAATGAAAAGACAGGATTCCTTGTTCAAAAATTATTAAGAATTTCAAGATAGGAACAGCAGAGCATTACACCAAGTATAGATCCTCTGAGCACGAGGCCTAAGCACAGATTGCACACCCATGAATGTATAACCCTGGTTATAAGTTTTCAGTTTCCTCAACTATAAAATCTGGATAATACCTACTTCATGGGATTATTATGATGATTAAATTTAAAAAAAATGTATGTAAAGGGCCTAGTACAGTATCTGACACAGAATAGGCATAATAAATGGCTTGTTTTTAATTCAAAAGCAAGCATTTGTAGCCATTTTCAATAAATATTGAGTGTCTACCATGTTCCAGGCACCAGCTAGGTACTTAGGGTACTATGATGAAAAAGACAGACAAGGTCCCTGTTTTCATGTAGGTTAGTGGGAAAGACAGATAATGAAAAAAATAAACAAGACAATTGTAAATTGTGCTAAGTGCTATAAAGGGAAAACAGGGTCCTGGGAGAGGGTATAGTAGAGAGGATCTGCTTTAAACTGGGTGGTCAGGGAAGTCTTCTTCTAGGAAGTAATGTTTAAGGTCTGAAGGATGAGAAGGGGATCTCCATGGGAAGAGCAGGAAGAAGTGTGTTCCAGGCAGAGAGAATAGCTGGTGGAAAGGCCTGGAAGTGGGAAAGAACATGGCATTTGTGAGGAACTAAAAGTAAGCCGGTGTGGCTTTAGTATAGGGACTGAGAAGGAGAGTGATATAAAAGGCTGGGGAGTGAAGGTAGATAGGGCCCAGATCGTAGCAGACCTTGTAGGATGAGGTAAGGATTTTGGATTTTATATCAAGTGCAATGAAAAGCTCTTGAAAAGTTTTGGGCCATGGCAGTGACGTGATGTAATTGATAGTTTTAGAAGATCACGTTGGCTGCTTGTGTGGAGAGGAGCCACAGAGGCTGTTTCAGCAGTCCAGGAAAGAGTTGATTGATAGTGCCTTGTACTTGGGTGGTATTTGAGGTTGTAGTGGCAAATAAATGGATTGGAGGCTTATTTTGGAGATATAAATGATAGGCCTTGCTAAATGGATGTGGAGGATTCAAGGGAAAAAAAAGAAGTAATGAATCCTAACATTTTTCTGAGCCCTGAGGAGGGTTTTTTTGGGGGGGCGGGCAGTGGAATAGAAATCAAGAGCTCAGATGCGTGAAGTTTGAGGAGCCTTTGAAACATCTGAGTAGAGATGGTGGTGATGGTAGTATTAGTTATAGTTGTTGTTTGTATTGTTGTCTAGGATTCTGTGATTACTGACTCTTGGTGTCACCCCATTAGATTACAGGAAAGTATTTAGAAAACATCTAAAAGAAAAATACCTAAAAAAAGGAATTGACAAATGTTATCACCATGGCAAGCATATAGAGTCACGACTGCTTGTTGTAAAAGAACACTGTATATCAGAAAAGCCACCATGCGGAATTCCTCAACAAAATAATTTTATTGAGATGGAACATATATTTGATCCTGATGAAGAGGGCTCCAGCTTATCCCAAACTGTGGTGCTTCAGGGATGTGCTGGGATTGGGAAAACAGCTGTGGTGCATAAGTTCATGTTTGACTGGGCAGCAGGAATGGTTACTCCAGGCAGATTTGACTATCTCATCTATGTAAACTGCAGAGAAATAAGCCGTTTTGCTAACCTTAGTGCTGCTGACCTGATCACTAACACTTTTCAAGATATAGACGGACCAATCCTGGACGTTATTCTTGTATATCCAGAGAAGCTTCTGTTCATTCTTGATGGATTTCCTGAGCTTCAGTACCCTGTAGGTGACCAGGAAGAGGATCTTAGTGCCAATCCCCTGGAGAGGAAGCCAGTAGAGACCCTCTTATGTAGTTTCGTGAGGAAAAAACTGTTTCCTGAATCCTCCCTCCTGATAACTGCCCGGCCTACAGCCATGAAGAAGCTTCACTCTCTGTTAAAACAAGCTACCCAGGCAGAGATCCTGTGGTTTACAGATGCTGAAAAGAGAGCATATTTCTTGAGTCAGTTTTCAGGTGCTAATGCTGCAATGAGAGTTTTTTATGGTCTGCGAGAAAATGAAGGCCTTGACATTATGTCTTCTCTTCCCATCATCTCCTGGATGATCTGCAGTGTCCTGCAGTCACAGGGAGATGGTGACAGGACTCTTATGAGATCACTTCAAACCATGACTGATGTGTATCTGTTCTACTTTTCCAAGTGCCTCAAAACCCTTACAGGCATCTCGGTGTGGAAGGGACAGAGTTGCCTGTGGGGCCTTTGCTCTTTGGCTGCAGAGGGACTGCAGAACCAGCAGGTCCTGTTTGAAATCAGTGACCTCAGAAGACATGGGATAGGAGTGTATGATACCAACTGCACTTTTCTCAATCACTTTTTGAAAAAAGTTGAAGGAGGTGTCAGTGTCTATACTTTCCTTCACTTCAGTTTCCAAGAGTTCCTGACTGCTGTGTTCTATGCCCTGAAGAATGACAGCAGCTGGATGTTTTTTGATCAAGTGGGGAAAACGTGGCAAGAAATATTCCAACAATATGGAAAAGGGTTTTCATCATTAACAATACAGTTCTTATTTGGCCTCTTACATAAAGGAAAGGGAAAGTCTGTGGAAACTACCTTTGGGAGAAAAGTCTCTCCAGGACTTCGAGAGGAGTTATTGAAGTGGACTGAGAAAGAAATAAAGGATAAATCTTCTAGGTTACAGATTGAGCCAATGGACTTGTTTCACTGTTTGTATGAGATTCAGGAAGAAGAATATGCAAAAAGGATAATTGATGATTTAGGGTCAATTATACTGCTTCAACCTACCTATACAAAAATGGACATTCTGGCTATGTCATTCTGTGTAAAAAGCAGTCATAGTCACCTGTCAGTGTCTCTGAAGTGTCAGCACCTACTTGGATTTGAGGAGGAAGATCGAGCTTCAGCATTCATGCCACCAACCTTGACGCTTAATCAGTGAGTATACTAATGTCTTTTCACCAGTGTTTTGGCCTACAGAAATGATGGGCCTTCTTGTTTATTTCAAGTATTCAGGCACATAATCATTTCTAGCATTGTCAATAAATAAATTGAATTATCTCTGCTTTCCATATTGTATGTCAATCAACACAATAAGGATTTATTGAGTATCTATCACATATTGAACACTGGCCAAGGTAGACACTGAGGGAAAGCTGACATTTGTGAGAACTTAACTATGTGCCAGGCACTGTGCTAGCCACTGTAAGTGTGTGTATGTGAGTGTGTGTGTCTATTAGTCTTCACTGTCTCTCTGTGAAGGTGCTTGATAATTATAAAAAGTTATGAGCGTATAAATCATTAAGATTATCATTGAAGACTCTGCTATTTTGGTGTTGATGACTATTCTGGAAAAGGTTGTAAACTTAATGTTCAATTGGTCCTCACTCTTCTCTACATATACTTCATCAGTGAGGCCTCAAAGAGCTCCAGGTTGGTAAGGGACAGAGCTGCACTCCTGTGTATATTGCTATAAAGCCTGGGTTCTTTCTGCTAGACTCACACCTACATGGAGAGTTGAGAGCTGGAGTTCAAAGAGGCTTAGGTAAACCACTTACACAGTATGTACTCTGTATACTACAAAATACAGCTCTACTGACTTACTAAAGCAGCCAAGAAGACTTATACCTGCATTGTCTGGAAAATGCCACTGGTCATAAGTCTGTTCTCAGTACTCAGGTTAATATGGACAGTGCCTCTCATTTAGTTGTGGGGCCAGGGGAGGGGTAGGGGACCTTGAGAAGGAGACAGGAGTGGGCAGAATGCTCAACTTGGGAAGTGAGTTAACCCGAGTCTTTTCTCTGGTAATTGTTAGTTCCTCAGTGGGCAGTAGCATAGAGGTGGAATTGAGCATGGCATAGGTGTGTTTGTGGAAAGTGAGGAGGGGAAGTGAGGTGCAGCAAGACTTTGGGACCAGAGGGGAAGGGGTATGAGAAGTTACGTGGACTTGGAATTACGAAGCACTTTGGCTACAGTGTCTTCATGAATTCATGACAGCTTCAATCCAACTGTATATTATAAAGTAAAATAATGGACAATATACATTGAGAGATTTTAAGCACTGGTGGAAACACAAAGGGGCTTCTAGTTCATTTTGGGTTTCCAGAAAATCAGCCTTAGATGGAGTCCCCATCCTTCAACCCCATTGCTTTCATCAGAAGGCTTAAATTCTTTTCAAAGTTTAACCCCCCCCCCAAAAAAAACCCACAAAAACACCCACTTTTCCCAAGCGTGTTGACTAAGTGAGAGTTTACTGCAGTTGATCCTTGAACAACAAAGATTTGAACCGCACAGGTCCACTTACATGGGGATTTTTTTCAATAAATGTGTACTACAGTACTATAGGATTGAGGTTGGTTGAATCCTCGGATGCAGAACCTCCGATATGGAGGGATAGAGAGGGCTCACTGTGAAGTTTTACGTGGATTTTCAACTGTGGGGGTGTTGGTACCCCTAACCCCCATATTGTTCAAAGGTCAACTGTATTGAACTTTCCTAGTTCTCAATTATTGTCGTTAATTCTTCTATTAGTACTGACAACCAAGAATCAGTTACAGTGTACAGATAGCTTGGGCAAGTCACTTGACCTCTCTGAGCATCTGCAAAATGGTGATTACAATACCTGTCATTGGATTAAGGACCAGATAAGATAAATTCTGTGTGTAAAGTGTTTACCTCGGTGCCTGGCATACAATACCATGGCTTTGGCTTTGGAGTCAGACAGACCTGAGTACTGACCTTCATTCTGTTCCTATGTGACCTTGGGCAAATTACCTTTTTGTGCCTTAATTTCCGTATCTGCAAAATGGGGTAATACCTCCTAAGGTTTTTGTAAATTAGTACTAAGATGGCAACAGAAGCCAAAATAAGCCTTTTACTTAAAATTTTGTTTTTAATCATTTTATTTTTGCTTTCTCATCTCTTTTAGGCCCTTCCAGCTGCATAATTTGCCCGTCTCTCCACTACACTTGCTCTGCCAAGCACTGCGTAACCCATACTGTAAAGTCAAAGACCTGAAGTAAGTTGAACTTTGCTTTAAACTCTTAGGTATTTGCAGGTAAAGACTGGGTTGCTAGAAATTACACTCCCAGCTGATGAAAAGATAACGCTACAAGCCTAGAAGGGGTAAGGGAGTCAGGCAGCGATCCCTGCCAACCCCTCCTGCCTCTTCTCCTTTTGTATGTGCTGTTTTTGCTGTAGCAAGTGGGTGTCAGGCTGTAAAACCCAAGAGTTTGTGTCTGATGCCCGTCCTGGCCCTACCCCACTCCCCTGCCTTTTCCTTCCAGACTCCCATTGTCTTTCCCCTTGGTTTCCTTTTCTCTCCCTCCGTTCCCCACCCCCATCCTCCTCCGCAATTATTCCCCCAAGTGCCACTGCTCTGAAGCGCCCACCCCCCACCTGGACCTTACATCCTCGCTCACTCTCAGGTGTCTTGTCTGCTTGTCTGTCCACATCGTACACACACAGACAGGAGCCTGCTTGGTTTCCCACCTCCTCGCCACACAGATCGGTGTCTGCTTTCCTTCCCTTCTGCCCCAGAGGAAGAGGTAGCCTTTCCAAACTCACCCGAGCCAGTAAATTCACTTCCTTTTATTTTTTGTATTTTTGTGAGCATTTATTTTACTTTACACAACACCAAAGTATATAAAGACATAAAAGCCCTCCATCCCACTGCCCCGTACCCCTCCCCACCCCATACCCCGACTCCTGCTTCCCCACTGGGGGCTGGGGAGGCTTCTCCTGTCATGGGGCTGAACGACCATAGCAGTCCTCGTCTGCAGCTCGTGCTGGCGTCCTCTGTATGCAGCCCTGAAGGATTCCTCTAGGGGTGGCCCTGTTGTAAGCCCGGGGTTAACCCCAGGCCTGTTTTGTTTCTCATGATATAACTCGCTCAGAACATGAATGAGCTTCCTGACCAGTTCATTGCTGGAGACTTGGGATGCAGGAATCCCCACTCACTACCCATCACTCCCTGATGCACCGCCCCTGCCAGTTCCGACATTTTCTTTGATGGTTTGTGGTTTGCAACTGCTCTTCTGGTGTAAATTTCTGGCTTGGCAATAATCTGGTTGCCCAGACCAAGGACCCTCTCAAGTTAGCTTAAAGAAAAAAGGATCTGTGTAAAGTGGATTTTCACTGAGCACAACTGCAGGAAGTGAAAAGTGGTCGGGCTGCCACTCTGCACGTCTGGGGTCACGGGATCAACTCCTCTCTGCTTCTCTGTCTCTCTGCTCCCTGGGGCCTCAGACTGTGATTCTCTAAAGGGCACTGGGCCTTTGTAAAGCACGCGGTTCTGTTCCCCCACATCCAAGGCCAGGCCTCAGCTGTGGCCTCGGTGTCCATGACTCCGACCTTGCCCCCGACTCCCAATGACCCACTGCTTCATTGCCCGACACCATCCTGGCTATGAAATCTGCCTCTCTGTTCAGATTCTCTAGTGTGAGGATCTGTTTGGCTCAGGATGGGTCAAATGTCCACTCCTGATCCAGTCATCTACAGTCTAGTTTCAGGGGTGGGGGGGAAGCAGAGACGGGGGTGTTATATACTGTCTGCCCAGGTCCACCAGATGCTAGAGTTGGGGGGAGACACACACAGAAGCGGCAGTAGTTCTGGGGTGTCGAGTACTAGTGCTCTGGAACACAAAGAGGGTCATTAAAACACGTCTGTCTCTCTAGGTCTCTCTCCCCCTAAGCCCCCAATCTACAACTTCCCCAGCCACCACCCCATACCCTACCTTCCACCCCATTTCCCCTCCTCTCTCACAGTTCCCTTGCCCCATTCACCCACCCACCCACCCTTTCATTCCCCCCTCCCAAGCCCTCCCCCGCCCCTCCCCCTCCCACTGAAAACGGATTTCCCATCAGGGTACATTTCTATTCTGTTTCACATTTCTGAATTCAAAGGTTTTATAGCCAGATTCCCCTCCCACAGTGGAAGCAAGTTTTCTGCCTTGAAAAATTCACTTTACACCAAGGGCAGCCCGTTGGCCTTCGAAGTACTGGAGGTGTCCCCTGCTGGTGGGAATCAGAGTCCCTCCCGTCTCTTTGTGGTTCTTGAGGGCCCATTCCCTGGCCCCCCACATCAGACCGCAGGCTAGAATCAGAGGGCCCCCAGCGGGGAGACCTCTGAGATGGAGCTCCTGCTGTGAACGGCGCTGCTGGTGGGGATGGTGTGGGTGCGTCTGGGAAGGGGAATAAGGGGCGTGAGTGTGAGGATGGGAATGAGGCAGGGAGCTGGACAGGAGGGGGTTCCTGTGAGGCTGTGGACCCGGACTTTGCTATCCCATATAAATAAAGCATGGGTGGGCCCACGGACCTGAGATCTCCCTCCCTCTGCCCACCAGAGGTGTAAATTTTCTGGTTCCCAACTCCGGGAAGCTGCATAAGGTCTCCGCGCAGCTCCTCTGCTCCCTCGGCAGCTTCTGACCCTTCCACACCCTTCTGTCTTCCTCCACCTCCTGTGGCTCCAGAAGCGGCTGCAGTAGGAGCAGTGGCCCCTGCCTCCTCTTCCTCCTCACCTGCTCCTTCTGCCCCGGTCCCACTGGCAGTGGCCAGGCCTGGTCCCTTTGCAACCAGCTCCTGGAAAGAAGTGAGCAGATCTGACACCTGTTCTGGGGGCGGGGGGGGGGGTGGTGGTGGCGGGGGTGGCGGAGCAGCGAACGGGACTGGGGGCGGGGGGGGGGGGAGTGTGGGGGGGGGGCGGGGGAGCGGCGAACGGGACTGGGGGCGGGTCCCGGGACGGGCCAGGGACCAAGTCAGAGTAATCTTACTGCCTGCGCCAGCTTCCACTTCAGGAGGTCCTGCTCTCTCTGCACCTCCGCCAGCCTGGCATGGGCTAGCTGCAGCAGGAAGGCCGCCTCCTTGCGCTCCACCTCCTGCTGTGCCTTGAGCAACTTCAGGTCTGAGACCAAGGCCTCCGCGGCCGACCTGTGCAGTTCGGTTAAGTCTTGCAGCCACTGCACCTTGTGCGTGTAAAACTGGCTCTGCCTGTGGGCAAAGCGCACGCCCAGGGCCAGGCTGCCCCAGACACAGGCCTCTTTGGCCTCGCTGGGCACCTGACGATCCTCCAGTGTGGCCCGGAGCTTGTCCTCCACCTCCGCCCAGGACAAGTGTATATTCTTGAGATAGAACGCAGAGCCTTTCTCGTGCCTGCTCATCCTCTCGTTGATGAAGGCCACCACCATGTCATGCTGGAACCCATTACTGGGGTCCTCGGGTTTCAAGGCCATGATGGCTGAGGGCCTTTGGGGCTTGGCTGGCCCTGCGGGGATGAATCAACCAGTTGTCCCCTCCCCCTCCGTCTCCTCATCTCCGCTTGCTTCCCCCCTCCCCCCCTCGTAAAGAGCTCTCCCCCCGACTGGCTTGCGCTGCCCCAGGACACCTCCTACCAAGCCTCACCTTCTGGCCAGCGCGGGTGCAGGCCGAAAACACGGGCCTACCACGCTTAAAGAGAGGGTAACCGCTCTCTCTTTCTCCCCGAGGGCTCCGAGGAAAGAAAGCCTCGCGTTACCACTCCCCGCTTTTACCGTTGGACTGTTCCAACCTCCAGAAACAGCGGGGGTGGGTGGGGTGCGTGAGGAAGATTCCCGCCCCCCGCCCCCGACATAAGGGAACTCCCTACGCTGTTGAAAGTCTTTGCAGGCGAGAAGAAACAGGAGTGGTCAGAAAAGATTCAGAACCAAGAACGTGAAGCGCTTGTAATCAAGTACAAAAAGTCTCAAACACCCCCCCCCCCACCACCATAATGGTTTGTCCCACTCGGTGGGCCCGCCCTTCCTAGAGGTGGAATATTCTAGAACAGGAAACAGCCCCCGTCCCTCAGTGGCCTCCGCTACCTTGTGGAGGAAGAAGGTGGAGCCAGAGTACAGCCTCATCCCCATCACCCTAAGTGGTAATAAATCCTGGCCATATCCCCCCCCCCAAAACGTGTCTTGAATTTCTCTACCTCCAGCCCTTCCCCCCTCCCCCTGGGCAATTTATTCCCTGGACCACTGCAGCCCTCTGACCCCAGGTTTGTTTCCTGCCCTACCCTGGCATCAGAGGGATCTGACCATGTCTCTTTAAACTTCTAATGGTTTTTCCAGGCGTAGAGGATAAACCAGACAGCCCTCAGGTTGAGTACTACTTTGCCACTTACTGCATGACCTTGTGCTATAATTAAATTTCAGTTTTTACCTATGGGCCTAAGATGAGGACTGAATGACAAAGAGCATGTAAAGTAGTAATGTTTTCTATGGTCCCATTTTTGTAAAATGTACAAATCCTGTGTGTGTGTTTGCATATGTTTCTATGATCTTGGAGAAAGGAGTGGGAGCATACACATCAGACTCTCAACGCTGGGGACCTCTGGGAGGTGGAGTTGGAGGGGAAGTTGGGAAAAGGTTTTCGTCTTTTAAAATAAATCTTTCTGTGATTTCATTTGTTACAGAGAACATATAATGCTATATGTATGCATGCATTAAAAATCTGGAAAATTATATACCAAAATTTTAACAGTGGTTACCTTTGGGTGGTAGGAATACAGAACTTTCTCAAAAAAACTTTATTCTTTATATTTTTCTCTACTGTAAAAATTATTTATAATAAACATGTATTATGTTTTTCAGATTTTTAAGATATTTTTTTTCCTGATAACTTCTGATCACTGTAAACAATTTCTAAATATCTAGAAAGCAAATGTCTCCCTGTAATCCAACCCTTCCCTTCAACCTGGAAGATAACCATTGTTAGCAGTTTGATATATATCTTCCAGTGTTTTAAAGTAGGCCATAGCAAATAATTGGCAGTTTCTCAAATGAAGCATGCCATCTCTTGCCTCCTGGCTTTCACTCAGGCTGCTCCACAAGTGGATTGTCCCTCAGCGCCTCCTGCTCTCCCCGCTCCCATTCTCCTCATCCATCTAAGTCCGGTTCAATTTTTATTACCCTTTCAGAACAACACTCAAGTAGTGGTTCTTCTTCCAAATATTTCTTGCTCCTCCAAACCCCACCTCAAGCTAGGCTGAATTGTGCCACCTTTCTGTGTCCCCATGATACCTTGTGCATACCACTTGCACTACTTTTCACACTGTATTATAATCCATGATTTTCTAATTTTTTCCCCATTAACTGGGCATTCCTTGAGGGCAGGGTCTGGATCTTAATTATTTCTGTGTTTTCAGCATCTAGCACAGTGGTAAGCATCTGATAGATTAATTATTGAATGAATTTAAATAATTCATTACATCGGTAAGGGACAAACAGGTACCTTTAAAGAGAGTTCTATTTTCTTCTCTGAAATGCCTTCTTCTCCACACAGACTGATTTTCTGCCACCTCACAGCTTCTTATGGCAGAGACCTCGCCTTAGTATTTGAAACCAACCAATATCTGACAGATTTGGAATTTGTGAAAAATACCCTGGAAGATTCCGGAATGAAGCTTCTGTGTGAAGGATTAAAACAGCCAAACTGTATCTTACAGACGTTGAGGTAACTGAGAGCAGGAGAATTTGTTGTCTGTGTTCATGTAGTTTTTTTGTCAATTTCTTTTGTTTTGGGGGAGAGCATGAATAAGGTAATGAGGTCATTCTTCTGTTCTCTGAAGGTTGTACCGATGCCTTATCTCTCCTGCTTCTTGTGGTGCGCTAGCAGCTGTTCTCAGCACCAATCAGTGGCTCACTGAGCTGGAATTTAGTGAAACAAAACTGGAAGCTTCAGCTTTGAAATTGCTCTGTGAAGGCTTAAAAGATCCAAATTGCAAAGTACAGAAGCTCAAGTAAGTTGTCACTATTAGTTTCCATACTGCAAGAAAAAATTTAAAAATATGCAGCTCAAGATGGATGTTCTAAGATCAAAACACATTTCAAGGAGTCATGGAGAGGAAGAATAAAAGTGGCAATAACGAAAACCCACACTTACTGAGCAATTACTTTGTGCTAAGCATTCTGCTGAGTGCTTTGTATACATGATTTCCTTTAATGCGCACAACAGCTCTGAGAGATTCAGATTACTATCCCCATTTTAGCAGATGAGGAAACAGAAACCCAAGTTCAGAAGGCTAAATAACATGGCAAAGGCACAAGTAGAAACCCAGATGTGTCTGACTTCAAAGTCCATGTAGTGACCATAATAAAAAATTTACCATATATGTATTAGTCAGGTTTCTCCAGGGAAGCAGAACCAAAAGGATGTGTATAAATATATAGAGAGATTTATTTTAAGGAATTGGCTCACGCGGGTTATGGCAGCTGTCAAGTTCAGTATCTGCAGGGTAGGCCAGCAGACTGGAGACACAAGGAAGAGCCAGTGTTGCAGTTCAAGTCAAAAGGTAGTCCGCTGGCAGAGTTCCATCTTCTTCCTGGGAGGTCGGTCTTTCTCTGTTAAACTTTCAACTGATTGGATGAGGCTCACCCACATTATGGAGGGTAGTTTACTTTACTCAAAGTGTACTGATTTAAATGTTAATTTCATCTAAAAAGTACCTTCACAGAAACATCTAGAATAATGTTTGACCAAATATCTTGGTACCATGACCTAGCCAACTACTTGACACATAAAATTAACCATCACAATATATATGTGGGGTTTTCTAAAGTAAAAGCTCTTTAGCATTAAAGCTTTCTAAATCCACTTTGAAACTCATTTTTTTGGCAAAATACCTCTATTTAAAATTTCCAAGTTGGGGAAATATAGATACGTGGTGTCCTTATGAGCCCTCTTCAAGACTGAGTTTGGAGCCTGGTAACTCAAGAGAAAATTGAAGACTCAGAGGTTGTAATGTATATCATAGAAATTCTTGAAAGTGATGGAAGAGAAAGTTGATGGGAAATAGTTCAAGGAATTGGACTACCTAATATGGAGAAACAAAGATTGAGAAGACGGGAAGGTCAGTAAAAAAACCACTCTTTGTGCCAGAGAAGAAATGTTATATGGATGATGGTGATGAGCTGGGTCTCTCTAAGGACGGCAAATTAATTAGTAATGAACTTACAGATAAAAGAAAAGGAAAGGAAAGATCTTTTGACTGTAAACTTTATTAAGGATGATTATAGCATTTTCCCCTGTGATTCGAAAGAAGATATGAGATAGAGTGCTAAAATCCATGCAGGGAATTAAAATGAGTTTAGGTTGTGTTGATATTTTCTCCCAATTCTTTTCTTTTTGGGGGCAGTCAACATGTTTTGAGTTCTCATTGGGGGACACAGTGTTGTGGGAGCAACGTACAAGTCCCTCTTCATGGGTAAAAGGGGGTTGTGACATATTCAGGGTTGGGGGGTCTCGTATGGGTGAGCCTGTATTTTCTTTGCTCATGATGTTTTGCGGGTAGGGAGTAGGATGATAAAGTGGCCAATTCTGTGTCTGTTCATCTTTCTTTCTCTCCAGGTTGTGTGCTAGCTTTCTCCCTGGAAGCTCAGAGACTATTTGCAGATACCTTGCCTCTGTTCTCATTTGCAATCCAAACCTCACTGAGCTGGACCTGAGTGAAAATCCCCTGGGGGACACAGGGGTGAAGTATCTTTGTGAGGGTCTCAGACATTCCAACTGTAAAGTAGAGAAACTAGAGTAAGTTTTTTAGAACTATCATCTGGCATCATCTTATAACCATTGAACTTGTTAAATGCCTGCTGTGTGCCAGGATCTATGCTTGGTGCTTGCCAGAAGTTATTTCACGTAATTCACTCCTTGAAATAACTATATAGGGTGGGTTTTCTTACCCCATTGTACAGATGAGGAAACTTTGAGGACTGGGGGGGAAAGTGACTTGTCCAAGGTCACACCATTAAAAAGTGGTATAGTCAGGATGTGACTCCAAAATCTATCTCCATACCCCATGCTCTTTCCAGTATACTGCCATCCTGTGTGTTTACAGGAGTGATGCTAATTAAATGTTAACTCTGTAAAGAATACTACTATGATGTACCCAACACTGGGCTAGACGTGAATGGAGTTATCAGAAGGACTACAAGTGACAGGGCTGCCCTTAAGGACACACAGATATGAAACAGTTAAGAGAGCAACACAGTTCAACGTGTAATCAAGTGCCGAACACTGTAGAATCATTTAGAAATGCCAGATGAGCCCAGGGAAAGGGAGGAGGTCACTGTGGGTGGAGACCTCAGGAGGAGGCTCTGTGTAAGTGGTGGGCCAGGAGCTGGAACTTGAAGGACGGCTAGGACTTAGCTAAATGGGGAGGCTGGGAGAACATTCCCAGGAAGCTAAAGGACAGCAGTGGCTGATTTTTCTTCTTTGTCTCTGGGCAGCTTGAGCACATGTTACCTAACAGATGCTAGCTGTGTGGAGCTCTCTTCTTTCTTGCAAGTGAGTCAGACTTTAAAAGAGCTGTTTGTGTTTGCCAATGCCCTGGGGGACACAGGAGTACAGCGTCTCTGTGAAGGTCTGCGGCATGCGGATGGTATAATCGAGAATCTTGTGTAAGTGTCTGCTTGTCCTCGTCCTGCTCGTGGGCACTGGCATTTGAGGTTCAGTGGGACTCCCTGCTGCCATGGTTAACAGCCACCTTGGTGTCCCCATCCCTCCAGGCTTTCCGAATGTTCCCTCTCTGCAGCTTGTTGTGAGTCCCTCGCCCAAGTCCTGAGCTCTACCCGGAGCCTGACAAGGCTGCTTCTAATTAATAACAAAATTGAAGATTTGGGGCTGAAATTGCTGTGTGAAGGATTAAAACAGCCTGACTGTCAGTTAAAGGATCTGGCGTAAGTATCGTGGACAAAAGCCGCAGGCAGAGTTCCTTGATGTTTCAGCAACTCCCAAAATTAAATGATTTTTTTCTGGCCTGGTGATATCATCTCTGAGGAAACAATAAATGAAGACCCAGATAATTTAGGGGGAATAAATCTTCCCCTCTCCATAATCTCTGTTTGGCCCTGGCCCAAGGGATTTTTTTTTACACGACACTCTGATTTTCTTTTCTTTTCTTTTTAAAATAAATTTATTTACTTATTTATTTATTTATTTTTGGCTGCTTTGGGACTTCGTTGCTGCGCGGGCTTTCTCCAGTTGTGGCGAGCGGGGGCTGCTCTCTGATGTGGTGCACGGGCTTCTCATTGCAGTGGCTTCTCTTGTTGCGGAGCACGGGCTCTAGGCGTGCGGGCTTCAGCAGTTGTGGCACGTGGGCTCAGTGGTAGTGGCACGCGGGCTCTAGAGCGCAGGCTCAGTAGTTGCGGCGCACGGGCCTAGTTGCTCCGCGGCATGTGGGATCCTCCTGGACCAGGGCTCGAACCCGTGTCCCCTGCATTGGCTGGCGGATTCTTAACCACTGCACCACCAGGGAAGCCCGACACTCTGATTTTCTAATGTGTTTTTCTAATGGGTAATCCCAATACCTAAAGTGACCCAATGCAGATGAAATGATGCCAACCTTATCTACCTTACTTCCTGGCAGACTGTGGACGTGTCACCTGACTGGAGAGTGTTGTCAGGATTTGTGCAATGCACTGTACACCAATGAACACCTACGAGTTCTTGACCTCAGTGACAATGCCTTAGGGGACGAGGGCATGCAGGTGCTGTGTGAAGGGCTGAAACACCCCTCCTGCAAGCTACAGACCTTGTGGTAAGTGCATAGAGACTCTTTGTACCAGGCTGTATATGAAATGCAGGGTCTTGTTCCAGGCTGTATATGAAATGCAGGGTCACTGTGGAACTTGGTAAAACGGATTTCTTTCTTGAATCGCCAATCCCCCATAGGCTAGCAGAGTGTCACCTCACAGATGCGTGCTGTGGAGCCCTCGCCTCTGTCCTCAGCAGAAATGAGGACCTAACGTTGCTAGACTTGAGTGGAAATGACCTTAAGGATTTCGGAGTTCAAATGCTGTGTGATGCGCTGATTCATCCAATATGTAAACTACAAACGTTCTAGTAAGTTACTGTGGTGGGGGAAGTGGGAGAGAGGGGGTCAGGACAGGCACGTTGGGTTTGATCATAGTCACTGCAGTGAGAAAAGAGAAGAAAAACTGAGGGCTGGCCACGCCTAGGCAAAATATCAAAGTAAGTGAAATTACCAATAGGCCTCTTCCTTGGACACAGGGACAAGGAGAGAGGTAGAGAACAGGTAGTGCTGGATCCCATTGCTAAGAAAAGCAACAGGGTGTAGGAAAAAGAGCATCAGATCCACATTCTGCTAGGTCTGGCTTAAATACTAGGTCTAGCATCTACTAGCTATATGACCATGCTTACTTAACCTCCCTGAACTTGAGTATCCTTGTCTATAAAATGGGGCTAACGTGAGTAGTACCTGACTACCTGGTGTTAGCATGGGGATTGCATGAAGTGAGACGTTAATTATGAATGTGCAGCCCCTGGCACACAGGAGGTACTCCATAAATGTTAGACCCTTTCCCTTTCTTCTTCTAATACCTGCCAGAGGGCTTGATGTGTACATTTTGAGAGTCTTCAAGACTCAGGGGGATGAAGCTGTTACAGAATTACAGTTACAGAAAGTGGAGGTCTTCACCCTTTCGGGTCAATGTCCATCTGCCAGCTCAGCAGGCTGGCATAACACACAAAGTAATTCTTAATTAGGATATAGCTATGCTCTGTTGGCAGCTAACCAGTGGCCAAATGGCCATTTATTTCTGGCATTCAGAACTGGAACACATAATGGAAAATAAAGGCTGAGTGCAAAAATTCCACATTCCAAAGCCAATTTGATGGATTGAAGCGTAAATGAAAACAGCATAAAGGCCTGATTACAAGTCTGGCTGAAACAGAAGCTGGTTCTCTACTAGCAAAGTGAAGTCTGTTAGACTCGAGACTGTGGTGATTACTGCCCAGGAAGAGGGAATTATTCACAACATAATAAGCCTCAGGGGTTTAGGGACCTCCCTGGTGTCTTTCTCAGAAAAGGGTGACTGGAGTCTGCATTTTCAGTAGGTTGAAATAAACTCAACAATCAATCGTAATGTTTCTTTAAATATAGAGTAATTTAATGTGGTAGCACCCTATGGTGTGTAAGCTTCAGCAAAGGTCCTAAACGACATCACAGAGAAATTATTTTGTGATGCCATTATTTATTTTTTATTGTAAATTGTTGCACCGTTTCCTGTTTCTCTCACCCTTTGTCTTTTAACCAATGTGCTTCCATTGTGTTTTCAGGCCAGCCTTCAAACCCTTGTAATTTGTCAATCTACAAGTTGATAGCAGTGTGCAATAGTAGCTCAAAATACAAAATAAAGGACACACACACACGCACACACAGAGTAGACACCATTCACTGACCTCAAATAAATTTTGAACATCAGAGTGTATATAAGACAGCTAACACTGAAATCAATAGAAATATATACTTGCCCAAGTAAAGTGAGAGGAAACTGTTGATCGTTTAATGTGGTGGTGGGCAAGAGAGGGGATAAATCCAGGAGAGCCTCCTAAAAGGGGAGTCTTGTCTGAAAATTGGAAAGGCTGAAGGAACAAGGTTGTTTTCTAAGAGCTGCTTCAGTGTGAGGTCTGAATCTTATTCCTCATTGTATTTTCCCCATAAACTTTCTAGTTCAGTGCTTTGCGTTTAGTAAATGCATATAGGAAATCAGTTATTAATTTAGAGCATCCGGGGGCAAGGCAAGGAGACAGTTGATGATATGTTCAGTAAAGACTAGGTATCTAGACCTTCAGAAGATTGAGGGAAAAAAAGAGGTTGTGGCCTCAGAGGGACAGTGCTCACCTTCACTCGTTTTACAAGCACTTGCTGAATATCTGCTATGTGCTAGGCAAATGTGCCAGGTGCTGGGAGACAAGAATGAGTAAGATGAGAGACATGATTTGTACTCTTTAGGGACCAGTGGACCTAGTGGTAGAGACAGGCACATAAACTGATGAATGCAGTAGGGTAATCATGAAATCTTAAGGGAACCATGGCAGGAGACAACTCACCCCGCCCAGGAGGCTCAGGGAAAGATTCCTGGAGGAAGGGCCACCTGAGTTGAGTCTCGGGACTATAGCCAGGGACATATAGGGGTAAGGATGGAGAAGGGTAGTCCATGCTCAGGAGATAGCATGAGCAAAGGTAGACAGACAATAAGCAGCATGTTTTGTGGTACTTGAGGGGGATAGAGGTGGGAAACCTCTAGGAAGTTCGCTATTGTTAGAGCATAAAGTGCAAAGCAGAATGTGTCAAGGAATGAGACTGAGGGGGTAGGCAAGGCCTTGTATGCCATGTGTGATTAGTAAGGTCTGTTTGCAGAATTCCGGGTTCGAATTCAGTTGTCACTCTTTTCTTTCACATATCTGAGCAGTAGTACATTTGGGGGCCTTTCCTCACCTTCCCAAAACTGGTTCCAAGGATGGAGCCAGTTTTGCTTCCAAAGCTGGTTGGAGAATCAGTCCACTGCTACTGCTGTTTCTTACTGCCACATGGGGCTCATCTTGAGAACTGGTGATCCTACCCAGTCCCACAGAAGCTTGGTGACTGGATGGTGATGCCCTGGCTGGTGTGGATCCCTCCCAGCCCTGCAGTGCCGTTATACTGGGACTCCGAGGTTGCATATATTTTAGTCCACACCCAAATGTGCAGTCATTGTTCTCTAAAGTACCATATGTGTCAGAGTGTCTGGGTCTAGAAGAGCTCTTTGAATCAGCCACAGGTATGTATGTGTGAAGCCAGTCCTTGCCCACAAAGATGTAGGCCCCTGAGTTGAGTCAGGAGCCCCACTTAAGCCTTCTTCTTTCTTCAAGATATTTTATTTTTGGTGCCTTGGTGCCTTTCCCAGGCACTGGGCCTTGGATAAAGCCCCCTAGATCACCCTGACACATGTTCCTAATTCTAAATTTGGAAAGAAGGTGTTGAGAGTAGGTGGTCTCTTAACTCCCGGAAGACCTCCAGGCTTCCTAAGCATATTGGCCTGCCTCTTCTCCAGCAGTGAGTTATACATGTCAGGAGGTAAGACAGCTTTTGCTAAGTCATTCAAAAAATTCTAAAGTTCTTTTTCCACTTCCATGGCATTAAATGTCTACTTACCCTACAATTGCATAACTAGCAGGGCTACTCATTTCACTTTGCTAGATAAAGATTAGCTTCTATCTATTAAAAACTAAAAACTGTACCTCACTACACACTTGAAAGAGTTTATACCTAATTTTGTAGTCAATAGGTTTTAATCAGGGATACACATGTGGAGTTTGAAGTGCCTGCAGGACATTGTGGGAAGTTTTCTAGTAGGTAACAGTTGGATATAGGAGTGTTCCCTGGAGGTGATAGCTGAAGCCATGGCAATGGATGAGATCCTCTAGGGAGAATGAGAAGAGAAGAACCTCTGAGGAACATCTCTTGGGAATTAGCCCTGGGCAGTACCAACTTTTAAGAGGTGGGTATGGAAAGGAAAACCCATGGAGAAAACCAAGAGAGAAAGGTGTCCTGGAAGCTATGGAAAAAGTGAGTTTCAAGGAGGAATTGCTCAACAGTGTCAAATGCAGCAGAGATTTCCAAAATGATGAATACTGAAAAGTGTCCTTTGGATTTACCAATTAGGAGGCCATAGGTGACCTTGTCAGGGGCTGTTTAGTGATGCGATGGGGCTGGAAACCAGATTGCAGTGACTTGAGAAGATGGAAGATAAGGAAGTGGAGAAGGAGTGGAGACTACTTTTTCAAGACTTTTGTGAGAAGGAGAAGAAATGTGGGGTTGTAGTCTGGGGAGGGATTCTTCGTTTTCTTTTTTGTCTTGTTTTTTAGGATAGGCAGATTTGTAAGCTGAGGGAAAGGAGCCCATAGAGAGGGAGAGGTTATAGATACAGGATCGGGAACTGATGGACTCATGGAGCAGGGCCTTGGACAAATGCAGGGAGGGATAGGAGTGAGAGTTCAAGAGGAAGTTAAGCATTTTCTCTTTTGGGATCCGAGGAAGGGAGTTAAGGGTGAGGGAGAAGGTAGATACTGGAGTGGATGAAGTAACTGAGTGGTGTTGTGGTGCAAGTGTGAATAGGAATCTTATCCTTAAGAACAGGAAAGAAAGGTACTGAAGGCGTCTGTTGGCTTGACTTGACACAAGATTCTTTTCATTTTTCATAGCATTGACACGGATCATTTACATGAAGAAACATTCAGAAAAATAGAAGCTTTAAAAATGAGCAAGCCTGGAATCACCTGGTAGTTTCCAAGGAGAGCCCCTGAATCAGCTGCGTATAGACCTCCTCTGTCTGGCACCATCTCTAACAGTTGTGCAGTATTCTTGTTCTAAACCTGTTAACCTTTGCTGAGGACGCTAGTGTGAAACAAGCAGCAGTGATTGCTATTTCTTACATAGAACCATCCACTAAATAGGATGTAAAAGGTGGAAGCACCTTAGTTGAAATGTCTTCAGCAATAATACCTTACATTCTTATATTGTGTTACAATGTTTACTGTGTTTTTACAAAAACCTTCCAAGGTCGGAAGATGAGGCTCAGAGAGGTTGTGACGAGCTCCAAGTCACACAGCTCAGTGGGAGAGTTGGGACTAGCATCCAGCCAGGTTTCCCAATACTCAGACAGGGCAGGGAAACAACAGAAAAAAAGACATGTGAAGGAGTCCACTTAAAGAGACAAGATACCTGAAATGATCAAAGAACAAGAGGGTGGACAAACACATGTTATATATTATGGTGCTGATTTTAAGTAAAACTGTAATTCACAAAAGAAAGTGAGAGGAATGAGTTGGGTTAATAGATAAAGGCTTCATTGAGGTGAGACTTAATGTGGGCCTTGAGAATGAATAGGATTAAGATGCGGGGAGATAAACTGGCCAGTGGCTATAAGACTGCAGGCAAAAGGGCTATGTTTGTGAGCAGCTCACCAGAAGCACCTAGGGAGAGAGAAATATTTGCATTAGAGTTTCTTGAGCTGCCACAATATTCATATCCTAGGCTCCTGAGGGTGCTCTCCAGTTCCCAGGCTCCACTCCCTTTCTGAACTTTTAATACCTCCCCCATGTGTTTGTTCTTGGTCATGGACTCTTATGACTGACTCACTACTCATCCCTCACAGCGTATTCCATAGCCTAGCATGGATCCTGCACAACCCCATGTTTCTATCTCTGCCTGGCTTCCACAAAACACTAGATGAGACAAGTGGAGAAAGGGAGCGCCAGGCAAGGAAAATAGCACAGAGCCTGTGGGACCGACAGAAAAGTAGGCTGACCTGATTAAGGTGTAGAGCTGTCTCTGGAAGCTACTTACTAGCTGTGTGACCCTGAATAAGTCACTTGGATTCTTGGAGCCTCAGTTTTCTAATCTATAAAATGGGGGTAAATTGACATTAACCTTGCAGGGCTGCTGTTCCCAGCATGGTGCCTATCCCACAGTAGGTACTGATTAATGGTAGCTGTATGTATGAGTGTGTACCTATAATATAGTTGAGCTGTGTAGTCTTTGAGCCCCCAGACTGTGTAGTCAGTGTGAACTGTGCATTTGAACTAAATGTGTGTGCTGGAGGTGGCGAATCTAGTGGGGGAAGAGACACACAGTGGAAAGTTATTGCAAGCGAGAGGTCCAGCTCTCCATGTCCTCATCTATCATCAGGTATTGTTCCCTGCTGCCCTAGGAGGTGGTAACTCTCAGTTAGAGACCCGGTCTGGCCTGAGAAGAATGGTCAAGGTAGCAATTTGTTTCCAGTTTTCTCAAGTTCTTCTTTCCCTTTAGTTATTTAACACTTATTTATTGAGGATTTATTATGTGCCAGGTTTTGTGCTAAGTGTTGGCTTTACAGAGGTGAATATGCCTTTTTCTGTGCACTTTCCTTACTATGTTCTCTGACTGCCCTGGTCCCTCTGTCAGTCTGGTGAACATCTGATAAAATTCAGTCACGTTAAGAACTCAAAGGTATAATGTTAAATGAAAAATTGCAGAACCGTGTGTGTGTGTGTGTGTGTGTGTCCTGTTTGTGTACAAAAGGATAAATATGCATGTGTATGTATGTGTCCAGAGTATGTAAGGAAGGATGTAGACAAGAAATTGCTAACAGAAGTTACCTCTGGCAAGAGGAAGTTGGCAAGCAGGGGCATTGGGAGAACAGGAAAGGAACTTTTCATTTTCATCTATAGCCCTCTGTTTTACTTGATTTTTACCATGTGCATGTATTACTTTTATAATTAATAAACTTGATGTTAAAAATAAAACTTATTCATACTGAGGAGTTATTTTTCTTCTTTTAAAACATGACAATTTAGAAGAAAATACAGGGCAGTCATTTATAAACATGACATAAAAACCCAAAGGAAGAGAAAGATCTGACATCAAAATTAAAAATTTCTTTATGAAAAAAAATCACCATAAATAAAATCAAAAGAATATTGATAAACTGGAGGAACATATTTGTCATGTGTATAAAGACAAGACTAATGTCCGTATATATAATAACAAATGTCCAAATATAAATAACAAGTCAGTATGAAAAGCAAAACATAGAGGACTTCTACTTCCAGTAATAATGAAGTAACAGTGAGTGGATTTACCCTCTCACATGAACGACTCAAAAAAATGGGCAAAATATGGGAAACAGCAGTTTCCGGACATTGGATAACAGGCAGGGTTGGGACAAAAAATAGCAAGATGGTAGTTTTGAATAGAACTGTATCAGTAGTCATATTAAAGTCAATGGTCTCACAGCAACCCAATTAAAAGGCTGAGATTGGTAGAATGGAAAAAAATATTTTTTAAAGACTCAACCATATGCTGCTTATAGATAATCCATTTTAAATATAAAAACAAATAGGTGAAACATAAAAGATGGGGAAAGATACACTATGTTAACATTATTTTTTAAAAAGCTAGAGTGACTATATTATTATCAGAGAACGTACACTGCAAAGGAAAGAATATTAACAGAGGTAAAGCGGGCCATTTCATAATAATGTGGCTAATTCGTCATGAGGACATAACAATCCTAAAGATATGTGCATTTTAGTAACATTCAAAATACATGAAGAAAAAACTGACTTGAGAAATAGACAAATCCATAATTTTAGTCAGAGACTTCAATATCTTTCTCAATAATGGATAGACCAAAAAGACAGAAAATAGGAATATGGAAAATTTGAATAACACAAATAATATATTTGACCTAATTGACATCTATACAACACTCGACCCAACAACAACAGAAAACATTCTTTACAAGTACACATTGAATATTTACCATGATAGACCATATCTGGATCATGTAACAAGTCTCAGTATTAAGTTAAAGGATGCAAGTCATACAAAGTGTGTTCTCTGACCACAACGGAGTTAAATTAAAAATCAGTAAAAGAAAAATACATGGAAAGTCCTCCAAATGTTTGGAAAGAATTACACACTTCTAAATAATCCATGGCTCAAGAGTAAGTCTCAAGGGAAATTCGAAAGTATTTTAAACAGAATGAAAATGAAAACATGAGACATACAGATTTGCGGGATATAGCTAATGCAGTGCTTAGAAGGAAATTTATAGCACTAAACAGCTATTTCAGAAAAGAAAGGTCTTAAATCAATGACTTCAGGTTACATAATAAAAAACTAGAAAAAGGAGATCAAATTTAATCCAAAGTAAGCAGAAAAAAGGAAATAAAGATAAGAGCATAATATATATTGTATGATTCCATTTTTATAAAATTCTAGAAAATTCAAAGTATTCTTTAGTGACAGCAGATTAGTGGTTGCCTAGTGGCAGTTGAGGAAAGGAAGGGATACATTATAAAGGTGCACAAGAAAACATTTGGATGTGATGGATATGCTCATTATCTTGTTTGTGGTGATTATTTCAGTCAAAGCTCATCAAGTTGTACTCTGAAAATATATCTAGCTTTTTGTATGTGAATTGTACCTCAACAGAGCTGTAAACACATACACACACAAACACACACAAACATGTCTGAAAGAGTCATTTAAGAACACCAGTTGGCTAAGCCCCTTATTCTGCAGATAAGGAGCCTGGGATCCAAAGAGGTCAAGGTCACACAGCCAATTCATGATAAGACTGAGATTAGAACTTGTGTCCTTATTCCTGGTCTTGCTCATCTTAGTATACTAAAGGCAGAGCTCAGATCAAAGGAATAAATTGCAAATGGTTGGTCTTCAGTCTTTTGTGGCATACCAGTGGGACGGAAACATGTGCATGATGAAAAGGGGTGATTTCCCAGGGTTCTTTCAGTGATGTGCCGGAACTGGCTCATACTGACTGGTGAAAGTTGATGGTTACATTTTCAGGAATTTTGCAATCAGTTGTTAAAGCCATTATTAAAAAATCACATGATATAAACTTGTAATTACATAAATTTTATTAAAGGTAATAAATATTCTAGACTCATGACTTCCTACTTATTTTTATCACATTTTACTATCATCTGTGCTCTTGAGGTAATTCACATCTGTTGTATTTGTGTAGTGGAAATGTTAAATAATGGTGTTTTACTCTGCATCTCTTCGGTAGCTTGAAAATGGCCATAATGGGAGTGTTTACAACACAAAAATGGGCAAATGCTACAAATTAAGGATCCCCCTCCTCCTCCTCCCCAGGAGAGCTGGTTGTTAAAACTTTACCAGCACATTTTTGCCTTAGAGCATCACTTTCCCTGCCATTCATTTAAGGCTGGCCTGGAAGGCAACCCATCAGTACCTAAAGTCATGCTAGATAAACAGTGGGCAGTCAATAAATGTTTGAGGGTAACTTAACTAACCATCCCAGGTTATTCAGGACTCTTGATTCCTGAACATCCCAGGAAACCCCTCAGTCCTGGGAAAGCCAGAAGAGTTGATCACCCTAGTGTTGGTACACTTTTTTTTAAAAAAAAAAAGGAACCAGGTGGGTAAATCAATTGAAAGCTCTCTCCATTCTTGGGAAAGTAGCTTCAATATATCTCTTTCTGTGAGCTAACTAGTGGCACATTTGTGCATAAAGCTCCACACTTTACACAATCTCAGTAGTAGCCAGGAGGAAAGATAGGACCTTACATGTGATAGGTGTTCAGAGATGTCCACTGGTGGTAGATGATTGCAGAGAGGCAGGCCTGTAATGGGAATGGAGGCCCAAGGATGGTGGAAAGCTGGAGTCTGTTCTACCAGCTGGTGGCAAATGCAGGTGGCAACAGACTCTGGATCTGAGGCAAGCAGGGGTTGGGGAAGCCTCAAAAGAAAAAGGATCACAAAGGTAGTGTCAATGAGAGTGATAATGAGTGTGAATACAAAAGGGGGTGGCTGCAACTTTGAGGTGTTTATTGTGGTTGTTAGCACTTTGAGGGCATCAAAGGAGTTTATTGGGAAGCACCTGCCTATTCCACTTTGTTTTCCTTTTCTTCTGTTCAAGACTCACTCCGCCCAAGGGCTAAGTAGGCAGTTGCCTGTGCAGCATGGGAAAGTTTTCTCTGTCCAAAGACCTTCCCCCTTCTGCCCCTTCCCCACCACCCAGACCTGTAATTTTTATAAGCCAGTCTCTCTCATGAGTTAAGGTGCTCAAAAGTGCTGTGCAGGGAGGAAACAAGAAACTATTGCCAGCCTGTTAACATCTCACCTCAGGTTAGTAAGTTCCTGATTGGTTTCCAAGAGTCTAGAACATACAGAACATGTGAGCTAGGTGGTAAGAACAGGAGAGGGGAAGGTTCTAGAGCGCTGACAGACAACACGGAAGCCTGTCTGGGCATATCAGTAAAAGCCTAAATTGGAAAGAGAGGTAATGACCTTGACGTGGAAGGGAGTCACCACAGACAAAATGTCACCCACTTCTCAGTTTTGTTTATGGTTGATTGTTTCTCTTGCTCACTTATCTCTTTCTTGCTTTTCCAATCCAGGGAATCTTCCTTGAAAAAGTTCCATTCTGGGACTTCCCTGGTGGTCCAGTGATTAGGACTCGGTGCTTTCACTGCGGTGGCCCTGGGTTCAATCCCTGGCCAGGGAAGGAACTAAGATCCCGCAAGCCACGTGGCACGGCCAAAAAAAAAAAAGTTCCATTCCCTAGTGTGAATGTATCACACACTCGTTCACCAAGCCTCTCTCTCACTTAATGCCCATCAGAACGGAGGGAGGGGGGAGGCATGCCCCCTTTTCTGAAAGAAACAGATAACAGTAGTAGTAGTAGTAGTAGTAGGAATTACTGTTCAGGCACTCAGCTGTGACAGGCATTGTGCTTTACTATATATTCTCATTGAATTCTATGAAGTAGATATTTATTTTCTTCATGTTCTATATGAGATGCAGAGTGGTTAAGTAATTTGCCAAAGGTCACACAGGTAAGTGGCAGAGCCAAAATTCAAACCTATCTCACCCCAAAACCTGCGCACTTCATGTGGACTCTGGCTAGGGTTGGAGGAAGAAGGAGGTAGACATAAAGGGGGAATATTTTCATTCAACACATGTGTATGCACTACTTACTATGTGCTGGGTTTATGGGGTGTAAAAAGATGAGTAGGCACAGTCCTTTCCCTTAACAAGATCTCAGTTGAACAGAGGGGATATGTCCACTGTTCTAATAGCTCTACTAGAAGGCAGAGTTTGATCAGGACCATAATATAATAATGTTAATAGGAACCAGTTATTGAGAGCAAACCATGTGTCAGGCACTATGCTAATGTAGTCTGCATATATTTAATCCTTGTGACAACTCTGGGGCGATTACTGCATTTTACAGGTCCGGAGACAAGGCTAGTAGAGGCTTCATTAACTTCTGTGGCTCAGAATAATGTGTTACTGGGCCTTCAGAGGCAGGAGAGGACTGGGCTGAACATTCACTTATGCCTTCCTTTTGAGTGAACTAAATGTATATGCACCTACCTCAGAGCCTACAGACCAGAGCCACCAGCTGCTTCAAGATCATGCATACCTCATCCAGCACTTGGTCTGAAGTACCTTGTCACTATACTTTCGTTGCATTTGGAACCTTGAGAACAGTGAAGGCCACCAGAGTTCATCATTGGCCACCACCACAAATGCACCCCAACAGCGTTTTTTTGTTTAAAACCATTCATTCGTTACGATTGTACTTTGCTGCCACCGATCTGTACACTTTCAAATAGATAAAATGATACATTTTATGTTATGTGTAATTTACCACAATAAAAAACATTTATTACACAAAATGTTCACTTTTATACAAAGTTTAATAGGCATTGCAGGTTTACAGAAAATCACTTTCCTGCACAAACAACTTCAAAAGCTAAATAGTATAGAGTTCATAATTAGGACAACAGAGCCTTTTCCCAGGAAAAGAACAGGAGAGGGGAAGGTTCTAGAGCACTGACAGACAACACGGAAGCCTGTCTGGGCATATCAGTGGCTCCGCCACCACCTCAGCAGTTTGAGAGAGCAGCCTTGCTGCGATCATATCTCACATTCTCATATAGTCATACCTCATTTTATTGTGCTTCTCAGATATTGTGTTTTTTACAGATTGAAACTTTGTGGAGACCCTGTGTTGAGAACAGAACTGCACCCATGTGAGACGATAGAGTTAACCAATAAACGTTGTGTGTGTTCCGACTGCTCCACGGACCAGCCGTTTCCCCATCTCTCTTCCTCTCCTTGAGCCTCCCTATTCACTGAGACACAACAATATTGAAATTAGGCCAATTAATAATGCTAAAATGTTCTCTAAGTGTTCAAGTGAAAGGAAGAGTCACATGTCTTTCGTTTTAAATCAAAAGCTAGAAACAATTAAGCTTAGTGAGGAAGGCATGTCAAAATTCCTTAAGCCAAAGTCTAATCCAGAGCAAGGTCCTAACTCTCTTCTATTCCATGAAGGCTGAGAGAGGTGAGGAAGCTACAGAAGAAAAGTCTGAAGCTAGCAGAGGTTGGTTTACGAGGCTTAAGGAAAGAAGCTATCTCCATAACATAAAAGTGCAAGGTGAAGCAGCAAGTCCTGATGTAGAAGCTGCAGCAAGTTATCCAGAGAATCTAGCTAAGACAATTAATAAAGGTGGCTACACTAAACAACAGATTTTCAATGTAGATGAAACAGCCTTCTATTGGGAGAAGATGCCATCTAGGACTTTCATAGCTAGAGAGGAGAAAATACCTGGCTTCAAAGCTTCAAAGCTTCAAAGAACAGGCTGACTCTTGTTAGGGGCTAGTGTAGCTGGTGACTTTAAGTTGAAGCCAATGCTCATTTTAGGATTTCAAAAATCCTAGAGCCCTTAACAATTATGCTAAATCTACTCTGCCTGTGCTCTAAAAATGGAACAACAAAGCCTGGATGACAGCATATCTGTTTACAACATGTTTTACTGAATATTTTAACCTTACTGATGGGACCTACTGCTCAGAAAAAAAATATTCCGTTCAAAATATTACTGCTATTGACAATGCACTTGGTCACCCAAGAGTTCTGATGGAGATGTGCAATGAGATTAATGTTGTTTTTCTGATTGCTAACACAACATTCATTCTGTAGCCTATGGATCTAGGAGTAATTTTGACTTTCAAGTTTTATTATTTAAGAAATACATTTCATGAGGCTATAGCTGCCATGGATTGTGATTCCTCTGATGGATCTGGGCAAAGTCAATTGAAAACCTTCTGGAGAGGATTCACCATTCTAGATGTTGTTAAGAACATTTGTGATTCATGGGAAGAGGTCAAAATCAACACTAACAGGAGTTTGGAAGAAGTTGACTCCAACCCTCACGGATGACTTTGAGGGGTTCAAGACTTCAGTGGAGGAGGTCACTGCAGATGTGGTAGAAATAGCAAAAGAACTAGAATTAGGAATGGAGCCTGAAGATGTGACTGAATTGCTGCAATCTCATGATGAAACTTGAATGGATGAGGAGTTGCTTCTTATGGATGATCAAAGAAATTGATTTATTAAGATGGAATCTACACCTGGGGAAGATGCTGTAAAGATTGTTGAAATGACAACAAAGGATTTAGAATAGTATTGATGCATAAACAGCTGGTAAAGCAGTGTCAGGGTTTGAGAAGATTGACACCATTTTTCATAGAAGTTCTATTGTGGGTAAAATGCTATCAAACAGCACTGCATGCTATACAGAAATTGTTTGTGAAACGAAGAATCAATTGATGTGGCAAACTTCATTGCTGTTTTATTTTAAGACGCAGCCACCGCGACCTTTAGCAAACACCACCGTGATCAGTCAGCAGCCATCAATATCAAAGCAAGCCCCTCCACCAGCAAAAAGGTTACAATTTGCTGAAGGCTCAGATGATGGTTAGTATTTTTCAGCAATAAAATATTTTTAAATTAAGGTATGTACACTGTTTTTTTAGACATGACACTACTGCACACTCAATAGACTACAGTATAGTGTAAACATAACTTTTTTTTCAATGTGTAAGATTCCTTTATTCTGAGACATCCAAAAGATACATCAAGTAAACTCACTTTGCTAATATTTACTGAGCATATGCTGTGGGTGGCCAGGAAGTGATAGGGGAGGGGGGTGGACCAGCCTCAGACACAAAACCTCCAGGGACATGCTGTGGGGCCATGTGACAGAGAGGACATTTGGGCTTGGCTTTTTTTCTGAAACAAACAAACAAAAAATTGTGTCACTCCATCTATTGCAGTATTCACTTTATTGCGGTGGTCTGGAACTGAGCCACAATATCTCCAAGGTACGCCTGTACTATTTTGTGCTTCTTCTCCTCAGCCCTTCTTCCCATGATTTCTTTCCCTCGCAAATATTTGTACTGTGTCCCTCAGATCCTTTGCTGCGTGATAAACAAGCTCTCCTACATGCTCTTCCTAGTCACCATCACCAAATGCTGCTCACTCCCCCTTGCCCTAGCTGACTCTGGCACTTTGCCAAGGACACTCATTTATAAGGACCGCAGGAGTGACTTGCAGCCTCCTGCTTTTTTGAGGCAGCTTCCGGGCCATTGTTTCTCTGCCCTGCTGGAAACACAACATTAAGTCACATGCTAGTCTAATCATCTACCACAACCTCATTTTTGTTGTCTAGACACTGTTCATGCCCTCAAAGTAAATCAGGCATTTTAGCTTTTAATACACAGCCTTCCTTGCCAATATCATGTCATTGTCCTGAGGGGCTTCACTGTTCACCTGTTTTATTCATCCAAAATTTTGGCCTAGCAGTTCTTGACTTCTTAAAACCTAATGACTTTGACCTGCCTCCATTTTATTTATTTTTTAATTTTTATTTTATATTAGAGTATAGTGGATTTACAGTGTTGTGTTAGTTTCAAGTGTATGTTGATCTCTTTTATTATGGGCTGAATGGAGTGATTTTGAGGAAGACAATTTTGTTTTTTTGTTTTTTTAATTTAATTTAATTTTATGTTGGAGTATAGTTGATTTACAATGTTGTGTTAGTTTCAGGTGTACAGCAAAGTGGTTCAGTTATACATATACATATATCCATTCTTTTTCAGATTCTTTTCCCATGTAAGTTATTACAGAGTATTGAGTAGAGTTCCCTGTGCTATACGTAGGTTCTTGTTGATTATCTATTTTATACATAGTAGTGTGTATATGTCAATCCCAAACTCCTAATTTATGCTTCTCCCCCCACCATTCCACTTTGGTAACCCTAAGTTTGTTTTCTAAACCTGTGAGTCTGTTTCTGTTTTGTAAAGAAGTTCATTTGTATCATTTTTTTAGGTTCCACATATAAGTGATATCATATGATATTTGTCTTTCTCTGTCTGACTTACTTCACTCAGTAAGATAATCTCTAGGTCCATCCACGTTGCTGCAAATGACATTATTTCATTCTTTTTTATGGCTGAGTAATATTCCATTGTATATATGTACCACATCTTCTTTATCCATTCATCTGTCGATGGACACTTAGTTTGTTTCCATGTCCTGGCTCTTGTAAATAGAGCTGCAATGAACATTGTGGTACATGACTCTTTTTGAATTATGGTTTTCTCAGGGTATATATGCCCAGTAGTGGGATGGCTGAGTCGTATGGCAGTTCTATTTTTAGTTTTTTAAGGAACCTCCATACTGTTCTCCATAGTGACCTGCCTCCACTTTAGTCACACTCTTTCATGGCTGCTCTCTTGACTTGTACAGCCCAATACATTAGCCACTAGCCACAGGTGGCTATTTATTTATTTATTTTAGACAGGGCGAGGGAAGGAGCCAGGATATAGAGGAGTTTTGCAACAAAGGCCAGGTAGTCGGGGACATCAAAAGATTACTGTTAGTAAAGCAATTATACTCCAATAAAGATGTTAAAAGAAAAAGAAAACCCAGACATCTCAAGTTAATGAATTTAGCGCTTTTTAAATTGTTTTGTATTTTTTATTGGGATATAGTTGCTTTACAGTGTTGTGCTACCTCCTGCTGCACATGAAAGTGAACCAGCCATATGTATACACATATCCGCTCCCTTTTGGATTTTCCTCCTATCCGGGTCACCACAGAGCACCGAGTAGAGTTTGCCGTGCTATACTGCAGGCCCTCACTAGTTATCTATTTCATACCCAGCGGCATATATATGTCAACACCGATCTCCCAATTCATCCCCCCACCCCGCTTTCCCCCCTGGTGTCCACACATTTTTTCTCTACACCTATGTCTCTATTTCTGCTTTGCAGATATGTTCATCTTACCATTTTCACGTGTGGGAAGATGCAAGAGTCTGGGCTCATTGAAATCATTCCTCTGATAGGCACCTTAGCTCTCTAGGGCCAGTATCCTGTTCTTTCCCATCCTGAGTCCACCCAGGGCTCACTGCTGGGGCGGGCTATAGTGGTTGAGGGCATCCTTTATTTGCTAATATGGCAGGCACCGTTTTTCATTCACAGCTCCAAATACCTGTTTTGTACCCTCATCCACAACACCCTCCTGACTGCCTACAGCAGCTCCCTGTTCTCCTTGGGCCCCGGAAGCAGCTCCCAGCCCACCCTTGCTGCTCAAATGCAGCTGTCTGACCCACAGCCATTTCCATCCAATTGCTGCTCCCCAAATACGCTTCCTAGGCAGCTGGAATTATGTCCCCATGCATCAGAGGCCCATTTTGGTAACTTTGGAATTTGTCTGTAGCAACTCCAACTAAAGTACGGGCAAACTCAGGTGCAAAACTCTTGAGTCCCTCACCCCCAGTATCAGGTCAGGAAAAGCCCTGCAGGCCCTGTTTGCATACTTTGCTCCTGGTCCCTCCCCTCGTCCCCCCCCACGGCCCCCTCCCCCCGTGCCTCTGTGTGCACGTGCAGTTGGCTCTGGCAGCCATATTGTCTCCCTTTTGCTGGTGGTGTGTCGGCGGTTATGTTGTCCCCAGGGGCTGCATGGGTGTGTTTGTGAGTGTTTCTCCTCGAACCCATCAGTATTAGTGCAAGAAGGTTTGGTGACCTTATAGTTTATTGTCCCAGCCAGGTTATAAAAGCAGTGCTATTAGTCTTTACACCGTGACAAAACTTGCCCCGCGGGGAGGTAAGTCCCTGACCTGAGTGGGGCCAGCTGTGATCTATGGTCACACTATTTATACCCTTATAAATACGAGGGTACAAAATCAGGGGTAAAAATATCCGTATGCAAGCAGGGGTTCTGGCCCAGAAAGGCAGTTTGAACCTCTTGGTAATAAGCCTGAGTCGATTGCATTAGTCTTTTGCAGTACTGAGTTGTATCTGCTTGCAGCAAAGTGGAGTGGAAAATCAGGGTGTAATGCCCAGTCTCCACTAATCTGTCTGTGATATAGTCATAAAGTGACAATGTCTGCCAAAAGGAAAGAGCGCCTTAGGGCCAACGAGACTACCTTAGGCCAAGGTAGATATAAGTATTCAGAAAGTTTAGGAAGTTTTAATTTTGAAACCCCATTAGCTCAAGTAGTCAGTTCCAGCAGAAAGCAAGGTGAGATTGGAGCTCCAGCCCTGGAGACCTCCTGGCCAGGGCTGGTCTGTGAGCTGGAAGGGGGGTGGTGGCCAGTGGCTTCGGTACTTCAGTGACCTGGAATCCTTGACACTGCAACCAGTCCGGTCCTGGCCCTGAGGCAGTGGTGACCCCACCCACTGTGACCTGAAGGTTGTATTGGCTTCCCTGGGTCCTGACCACACCTGCAGCTGATGGTCTCCCAGCCCACCCTGGCCAGGCCACCAAGGATGTGGCACCTTTGGGCAGTGAGCTTGGTGGGGCAAGAAGAATGGTGGCAGCCCAAGTGCTAGATGGGCTATGAGGAACCTTGAGGACCGGAGAAGGGAGATCAGCATGGGTGTCAGCTAGGCCACTTCAACTTCAGACCATGGACCTACACACTTCTGAGGATCTGGTGTGACCGCTGTTTCCCAGTTGGAGGAGATGCTCCTTGGCCCTGGCAACAATGAACAAAGGCTTTGCCAGAGCAGAAGGCTGCTGGAATCCTGAAAGAAGACAAGTGGAGGGGTCAGTAGCCAATAGGTGGTCTCCATTCTACCAGACCTTGATAATGGAAAAAAGAAGGGGTAAGACAACATACCACATTTGGTCAATAGGAACACTAAGGGAAGATTTTCTGTCTCTTGTTTGAAGTCTTGTGTATATAATTGAAAAGGTTTCTCTTAACTTTCCCCCAAACCATTAAAAAGAAAACTTATTTTGTCATATCTACACAGACCGTCTAGCAATAAGGACTCTTGTAAATGCTCCAGTTTTTCCCTCTTTTTAAAAATTAAGTTTTGGGGCTTCCCTGGTGGCACAGCGGTTAAGAATCTGCCTGCCAATGCAGGGGACACGGGTTCGAGCCCTGGTCCGGGAAGATCCCACATGCTGCAGAGCAACTAAGCCCGTGCGCCACAACTACTGAGCCTGCACTCTAGAGCCCACGAGCCACAACTACTTAGCCTGCGTGCCACAACTACTTAGCCTGCGTGCCACAACTACTGAAGCCCACGCGCCTAGAGCCCGTGCTCCACAACAAGAGAAGCAACCGCTCACCGCAACTAGAGAAAAGCCCTCGCGCAGCAACAAAGACCCAACGCAGCCAAAAGTAAAGTAAATAAAATAAAATAAATAAATTTTAAAAATTTTAAGAAAAGTAAAAATTAAGTTTTTTGAGATAAATTTCGCTATTTTAACCACTTTTAAGTGTACAGTTTAGTGATTTTTCGTATATTCACAATGTTATGCAACTATCACCACTATTTAATTCCAGAGCATTTTTGTTACCCCAAAGATAAATCCTGTACCCTTTAAACAGTTGTTCTCCATTCTCCCCCTGGCAGTCACTAATTCGTTTCCTGTCTCTATGGACTTGCCTACTCTGAACATTTCATATAAATGAAACTGGACAATATATGGCCTTTAGTGTCTGGCTTGTTTCACTTAGCATAATGTTTTCAGGGGTCACCTATGTTGTAGCATGTATCAGCACTTCATTCCTTTTACTTTTTCTTCAGCTAGCTCAACAAAAGAGATGATTTATTCTACACCTGTTACATTCAGCCACAACTGAGAACAGAACTAGCCCATAATGTTACAGGTCCAGGGCAAAGGACCAAAAGGGACCGTTTTGATATGAGCAAGGTGGGTCTCTCAAAGGTAGTCGAGGCAGTCAGAATGGCCATGCATGTTCTAGATCCATTGAGATAAGTTCTAGACAGTAGGCATGCAGTCCAACAATTTGTACCAGCGTCCCTGGCTATGGCTTCTCTTGTTTCTGCTCCTGTGGCTTCCATGGGTGTACAAGTTTACTTGGACCTCTGCCTCATCTTTCTTCTTTTGTGCTTTAGCCTGCACATTCTCTTCTTCCTCCACTTCACTCTCATGGCACAGAGATTTCTCAGAAGATGGTGCTAAGGCTGAGAAACTTCACTCCTTTTTTGATGGCTGGATAATATTCCATTGTATGAATATATCATGTTTGTGTATCCATTCATCAGTTGATGGACAATTGGATTCTATCCAGTTTTTGAATAACGCTGCTGTGAACATTTGTGCACAGGTTTTTGTTTGAATGTAGGTTTTCACTTCTCTTAAGTATATACTTAGGTATAGCATTGCTGGGTCATATAGTAACTCTATGTCTAACTTTTTGAAGAACTGCCAAACTTTTTTCCACAGAGACAGCACCATCTTATATTCACAGCAGCAATGTATGACGGTTCCAATTTCTCCATATCCTCACTGACACATTGTTATTTTTCATTTCTGTAATTATAGCCACCCCAGTGAGTGTAGCTCATTGTGGTTTTGATTTGCATTTTCCAAATAACTAATGATCTTTTCATATGTTTGTGCCATTTGTATATTTTCTTTGGAGAAATGTCTATTCAAATCCTTTGCCCATTTTTAAACTGGGTTCTTTGTCTTTTTATAGAGTTTATAAAGTTGTAAGCATTCTAATATATTCTATATACTAGACCACTATCAGCTATATCATTTGCAAATATCTTCTGTAATCCCATGGGTTGTCTTTTCATTTTCTTGGTAGTCTCCTTTGACATACAAAAGTTTTAATTTTGATGAAATCCAATTTATTTTTTCATCGGTTGCTTGTCCTTTCAGTATTATGTTTAAGAAACAACTGCTTAGGGCTTCCCTGGTGGCGCAGTGGATAAGAATCTGCCTGCCAATGCAGGGGGCACAGGTTCGACCCCTGGTCTGGGAAGATCCCACATGCCGCGGAGCAACTAAGCCCGTGAGCCACAATTACTGAGCCTGCGCTCTAGAGCCCGTGAGCCACAACTACTGAAGCCCGCGTGCCTAGAGCCTGTGCTCCACAACAAAGAATAGCCCCTGTTTGCCACAGCTAAAGAAAGCCCACGTGCAGCAACGAAGACCCAACACAGCCAAAAATAAATAAATAAAATAAAAATTTTAAAAATTAAAAAAAAAGGAAACAACTGCCTAGTCCAAGGTACAAATATTTATTACCTATCTTCTAAGAGTTTTATAGTATTAGTTATTACATTTGGTTCTTTGATTCACTTTGAGCAAATTTTTACGTATTGTGTGAGGTAGGGTTCCAAATTATTATTATTATTAATTTTGCATGTGGATATCCATTTGTTCCAGCACCATTTTTTGAAAAAACTATTCTTTCTCCATTGAATGGCCTTGGCACCCTTGCCAAAAAGCGATTGACTGTAAATTTATTTCTGGACTGTCAGTTCTATTCCATTGATCTACATGTCTGTTCTTATAATACCCCCACTATTTTGATTACTGTAGGTTTGTAGTACGTTTTGAAATTGGGAAGTGTTAGATCCCAGCTTTACTCTCCTTTTTGAAAATTGTTTTTGCTATTCTGGGTCCCTTGCATTTCCATATAAATTTTAGGACCAGCTTGTCAGTTTCTCCAAAGAAGGCAGTTGGAATTTTGATAGGGACTGCTTTGAGTCTGTGGATTAATTTTGACAAGTACTGCCATCTTAATAGTATTAATCCATCAACACAAGATGCCTTTCCATTTATTTAGGTCTTTAAAATTTTTTTTCTACAAATTTTGTAGTTTAGAGTGTACAGGTCTTACACTTCCTTGGTTAAGATTCTTCTTAAGTATTTCATTCTTTTTGGTGCTATTATAAATTGAATTGTTAACTTTTTTTTGGTTTTTCACTGCTAGTGTATAGAAATAACACTGATTTTTTTGTATATTGATCTTGTATCCTGCAACTTTGCTGAACTCATTTGTTAGCTATAATATTTTATTTGTGGGTACTTTAGGGTTTTCTATATATAAGACCAAGTCATCAGTAATCATCGGTACTTTTAATTCTTCCTTTACTATATGGATGCCATGTATTTCTTTTTCTTGCCTAATTTCCCTGACTAGAACCTTCCGTACAATGTTAAGTAGAAGTGTCAAGAGCAGACATCCTTGCCCTGTTCCTGATCTTAGGAGAAAGCATTCCTTTTTTCACCATTATGTATGAGGTTATCTGTGTGTGTTTCCTAGATACCCTTTATCATCTTTAGGAAGTTCCCTTCTATTCCTAGTATTTTGAGTTCTTTTTAATCATGAAAGTGTGTTGGATTTTTGTTAAATGCTTTTACTGTGTTTATTGAGATAATTGTGTTTTTCCCCCTTTAGTCTATTAATGTGGTATATTATATTAATTGACTTTCATATGTTGAACCAATCTTGCATTCTAGGGATAAACCCACTTAATCATGTCATATAATCCTTTAATATGCTGATGTATTTGTTTTTCTAGTATTTTGTATCTAGATTCATAAGGGATATTGGTCCATAGTTTTCTTTTCTTCCAATGTCTTTGACTGGCTTTGGCAATGTTGGCCTTATAGAATTAGTTGGGATGTGTTCCCGCCTTTTCTACTTTTTGGAAGAATTTGAGAAGTACTGGTTTTAATTCTTTTATTGTTTCATAGAATTCACCAGTGAGATCATCTGGTCTTAGACTTTTTTTTATTGGAAGTTTTTTTTTGTTTGCTTCTTTTATTTATTTATTTATTTTACTGCTAACTGTGTCAATGATTATACCTGTGGTATTTTAATTTGTAGAGGTAACTGAATGTCAACATGGAGAAGCTAATGCTACTGAAAGAAGATTTTTATTACTTATATTTTCCAGGAGGAGGGAGTATGCCGTACCATGCAAGGCCACATGGGGAAGCACCAGTGTCAGTCAGTAGGCAGAAAGGAGTGAGTGGAAAGCCTAGGCCAGAGCCTTTACTGGGGTTTCCAGGAAAGGCAAGGCAAGGCAAGGCAGAGCAGGGTAAGTAGCTTAGGACTGGCTAGTTTGAATAATTCTAGTGGGCCTTGGGGCATAGGGGGGCTGTCCCTAGTTGTCTGTTATCTGGCCTGGGTTGACTTAGTTCAGGGGAAATATGGGCTTGGTATGTGAGAGTTAGATAAGGAGGTGGCTCAAAGTATGGGCTCTGTTTATATCACAGAGGAGATATAAACAAATTTAGCCATTAGTTTGGCCCTGTAATTAGTGGATGCCAAAGAGACAGATACAGCTTCTAAGAAAACTCAGTTCAAACACTGACTCACTTTACCTGTTATTCAGATTTTCTAGTTTCTTCTTGAGTCACTTTTGATAGTTTGTGTGTTTCTAGGAATTTGTCTGTCCCTAGAAACAGATTATCTGATTTGTTGGCATACATTTGTTTGTAATATTCTTTATAATCCTTTTTTTTTAAAATTTCTCTAAGGTCAGTAGTAATGTCCTCAGTTTGATTCCTGATCTTAGTAATATGAGACTTCTTTTTTTCTT
The DNA here is from genome assembly GCF_028023285.1 of Balaenoptera ricei. Taxonomy (NCBI): domain Eukaryota; kingdom Metazoa; phylum Chordata; class Mammalia; order Artiodactyla; family Balaenopteridae; genus Balaenoptera; species Balaenoptera ricei. The sequence continues at coordinate 97,619,654 of NC_082660.1, forward strand.
CGTCAGTCTAGATGAAGGTTTGTCAATTTTGCTATTCTTTTCAAAGAATGATTAATTGATTTTCTCTATTATCTTCTGATCTGCAATTCATTTATTTATGCCCTAATCTTTGTTATTCCTTTTCTTCTGCTTGTTTTGGGGTTAGTTTCCTCTTGTTTTTCTAGTTACTTACGGTGGACATTAGGATATTGTTTGAGATCTTTCTTCTTTTTTAATGTAGGTATTTTACTGCTATAGGCTTCCCTCTGAGCACTACTTTTGCTGCATCCCACATGTTTTGGTATGTTGTGTTTTCATTTTCATTCATCTCAAAATATTTTCTAATTTACTATGTGATTTCTTCTTTGACTCATTGGCTATTTAGGAATGTGCTGTTTAGTTTCCACTTATTTGTGAATTTACCAAATTTCATTCTATTGACTACTAATTTCATTCCATTGTGGCAAGACAGCATACTTTGTATGATTTCAGTCTTTTAAAATTTACTGAAACTTGTTTTGTGGCCTAATATATTGTCTCTTCTGGAGAATGTTCCATGTGCATTTGAGAAGAATGTTTATTCTGCTGTTGTTGGGTGGAGTATTCTCTAGATGTCTGTTAGGTCTAGTGGGTTTATAGTATTACTCAGGTCTTCTATTTCCTTGATAATCTTCTCTATTTATTCTATCCATTATTGATAGTGGAACATTGAAATCTCCTACTATTATTGTAGAACTGTATTTCTCACTTCAATTCTGTCAATTTTTGCTTCATATATTTTGGGGCTCAATTTTGGGGGGAACTTATATTTATAATTGTTATATATTCTTGAGTGTTTGACCCTTTTATAATTACGTATTGTCCTTCTTTGTCTCTTGTAACAATCTTTGCCTTAAAGTCTGTTTTACTTGATATTAGTATAACCACTCCAGCTCCCTTTTGGTTATTGTTTGCATGGAATACATTTTTCCATCCTTTTATTTTCAACCTATTTGTGGTTTGGGTTATAAATGGGTCTCTTATAGACAGCATATACCTGAATCATGTTTTTTTTTTCTTTCCATTCTGTCGTTCTCTGACTTTTAATTGAGAGTTTAATCCATCTACATTAATGTAATTACTGATAAGGAAGAACTTCCTTCTGCCATTTTGCTATTTGTTTTCTATATGCCTCATTTTTTTGTTCCTCAGTTCCTTCATTACTGAATTCTTTTGTGTTCAATTGATATTTTGTAGCATACCATTTTAATTCCCTAGTCATTTCTTTTAATATACATCTTCAAGTTATTTTCTTAGTGGTTGCCCTGGGGGTCACAATTAACATTCTAATCTGTAGTAATCAAGGACCAGGAAAAACTTCTAGCTATCCAGAGTGAAGGCAGACAATAGTAAGTACATATTCAAATTCTTGTGATGTAGGAGGTTGTACAAAGTTCATCTGTAAATGCTCAAAGCATCCCTAAGGCTATGGTTTCTGTCTATGTCCCACCTTAAGAGTTTTTCCAGGGACTTCCCTGACGGTTCAGTGGTTAAGACTCTGCACTTCCACTGATCCCTGGTTGACCCCTGGTTGGTGAATTAAAGGATTTGATCCCTGGTTGGTGAACTAAGATCCCATGTGCTGCGTGGCCAAAAAAAAAAAGTTGTCCCAGAGCAGTTTTCAAGTTTGTTTACTATGATAGGTCATAGCCTGCAAATTTTTCATCAAGCTTCATTCCAGAGAGACTGGAGAGACCAAGGGACAGTCTTGGTGTCTCCATAGCCCATTTGATGAAGGGAACATCCAGATTTCTCCCAATATCCTTTTTTTTTTTTCAGAGTCTGATGCTTTAACTGAAGTTTGCTCAAGGTTTCATAGAAGTAATCTGGAGTAACCAGATCATCTTTGATTTGCTGAGCCAAGTGAACTTGTGTGAGAGCACTGTGTTTAGCATACTGATCAGCCAAGGCATCTTCTTTCGCCTCATGGGTTTGTTCCTTAGTATGAGCATGGACTTTAATTACAGTCACTTTCTTGGAGAGGAGTACAGCATCTAGTAAAGCTTGAATGTGCTCACAGCTGCTTAAGTACCAACAGCTATCAGGAAGCTCTGTTGTTTCATTAGTATGCCAAAATAATAAACCACACCAAAGGCACATCTTTTTTCTGTGTATATGTTAGCCCTTTCATTCCTTGCTGGTTGGTAGGCTAGAGTCAATCCTATAAGTCAACTAGTTATGTTAAGTGGACTTCAGGAAAATAATTGTATTCAGTAAGCTCTTGGAAAGTGGTGACAGTATACCTAACTTGAAAATATACTTGTTCAGTCTCAAGATATGACTTGTCTACAAAGAATTCTAAGTCTGGGTTTTGTGGAGATGTTTCATGGGGATAAGAAAGAGACAGATGGAGTTCTTAGGTTAAAGTTAAACAATCATGAGACTCTCACTTCTTTGGAAGAGGGAATAAGATAGCTGGATTAAGATTATGACAAAAAGCCATATGAATGGCTAATAAACACATGAAAAGATGCTCAACAGTACTAGTCATTAGGGAAATGCAAATCAAAACCACATTGAGATACTACTTCATACCCTCAAGGATGGCTCTAAGAAAAATAGATGGACAATAAGTGTTGTAAGGATGTAGAAAATGGAAACCCTATACATTGCTGGTGGGAATGTAAAATGGTGCAGTCACTGTTGAATAGTTTGATAGTTCCTCAAAAGGTTAAACATAGAGTTACCATATGATCCAGCCATTCTACTCCTAGGTATATAGCCAGGAGAATTAAAAACATATGTCCACACAAAAACTTATGCATGAATGGTCATAGTAACATTATTCATAATAGTCAAAAAGTGGAAACAACCTGAATGTCCATCAACTGATGAATGGATAAACAAAATATGGTATATACCTGCAATGGAATATTATTTAGCAAGGAAAAGTGATGAAGTACTGATGCCTGCTACAACGTGGGTGACACTTAACACATGCTAAGTGTAAGAAGCCAGCCACAAAAGGCCACATATTGTATGGTTCTACTGACATGAAAAGTCCAGAATATGCAAGTCCATACAGACACAAAGTAGATTAATGGTTGACTATGGCTGGTGGGGGAGGAGACGGGGAAGTGAGTGCTAATGGATATGGCTTTGCTTTTGGGGATCATGAAAATCTTTGGGAATTATATAGTGGTGATGGTTGAACAACTTTGTGAATATACAAAAAATGACTGAACTGTTCACTGTAAAACATAAATTTTATGGTATATGAATTATATCTCAATTTTGAAAAAGAGTATGACTCCTAGAGAAGGTAATATGAGCTGAGGACAGAAGCAGCAGTTCATGGGAAGTGAATCTGAAAGCAGAAAAATGTTTAGTGTTTTTAGTGAGAAGAATTTCAACTGCATGAGGTACCATTAGGTGGAAAGGTGACCCCAAGATCAAATGCAGCTGCAGCTATTGCTCTTAGACAAGTGGGATATGTTTAACTACTGAATAGGGAGAAAGATTGTAATACTAAATGAGTCTCTGATTTCCATTATGTTTCTGAGATAAAACACAAAGAACTTGACCATCCCTTTTATGTTTAAAGAGAAAAAAAGACTTCGTAAAATTTGGGGGTGACCCAGAATGGTAGGGTTGTGGATAGTAGCCTTGAGTTGGTCAAAAGCTAACTCTGGGGCTTCTCTGGTGGCGCAGTGGTTGAGAATCTGCCTGCCAATGCAGGGGACACGGGTTCGAGCCCTGGTCTGGGAAGATCCCACATGCCGCGGAGCAACTAGGCCCGTGAGCCACAACTACTGAGCCTGCGCTTCTGGAGCCTGTGCTCCGCAACAAGAGAGGCCCGCGCACCGCGATGAAGAGTGGCCCCCGCTTGCCGCAACTAGAGAGGGCCCTCGCACAGAAACGAAGACCCAACGCAGCCAATAAATAAATAAATAAAAGTCATTTGTGAGACAAATATTTAAAAAAAAAAAAGCTAACTCTGTAGTACCCTTTGAAGGCAGAGGTTCAGGGATGCCATTTTTAGTCATGTCATAGATGACGGCAGGTGATTCAGAAAAGTTGGGAATCCACTAACTGCAATATCCTCTAAAGGCTCTAAATCTGCTAAGTTGCCTTTTAGTAATAAGGTGAGGGCGATTTTGAATGGCTGTACTTCTATCTGCTCAGAGAGATTTGCCTCCCTAGAATATACCATGGCTTAGGTAGTGAATCTGAGTGTAACAAAATTGTAAGTTATCCTTACAAACTGTATGTCCTTTTATAGCCAAAGTTTCTAAGAGATAAAGAGGCCTCTTGAGAAGAGGTTATATCAGGTGAATATAAGAGCAGCTCACCTGTATATTGGATCAAGTTAGAGGAACAGAGAAATTGTAATTCTTGGAGATTATGATTGAGAACCCGAGATAAGTAAGAAGGGGCTTCAGTGAGGCCTTCTGGCATCACAGTCAAGGTGTAATAATTTTTGCATGTTAAAGTGAAAAGGTATTGGAAATCAGGATGTAAGGGAACACTAAAGAAGGCTGAAGAGACATCTACTGCTATGAAGTATGTTGAATTTGGAGGTATAGAAACCAGGACAGTGTTGGGTTGGGAACCATAGGGAAATGTGGGATACTGTACGGTTTGTAGCCTTACATCTTGTACAAAGAGGTACCTATGTCCAGTAGGATGTTTTTACTGGATGGATAGGAGTGTTGCAGACACTAGTACAAGGAATGATTAAGCCTTTAACTATGAAATCTGTCACAATGGGTCATACTCCTTCTAGTGCTTTGGGTTTTAGGAGATATTGGCCAATTTAGGCAGAGGCATTGTGAGGTCAATATTGACTTGTAAGCGTTCTATATCCTTTATTTTTCCCATATCTGTAGATGAGGGGGCCCCGAGGATATTGGGTAATGAAGAAATTAAATCAGAAAACTGAGGTAATTTTAGGAGGAAAGTGAATGGAGGACTCAGGAGTAGTCCTCAGGTACTACTCAGGTAGTTGAGGACAGCCAACTTAAGATGGCATACTGGGTTATCAGAGTCTAAGAGATCAAGAAAAAGTCCTTCGGGTGTACACCTAATAGTAGTTCCCCACTGAACCAAAAAGCCCCATCTGAATTGGTTAGAGAGGGTGGAAGGACAGAAGAGAAACGTACGTTGAGAATTTAAGGGTCCCAAAGAGATAGGCAAAGGGCTAAGCAAGAGGGAGAGAGTGTATTCAATTGGTAAATCCCATCACGGAGATTTTTTATTATCCCAAGGGAGGGTGGTGGGAAACTAGAAGGAATTAATGGTAGAGAGTGTGGCTCCAGTGCCTACTAAAAATGAGATTGAATGACCATTTGTGAATAAACAGAGTTATTTCTCCTTGTTGATCCAAAGGCAATTAATTGGGGATACTCTAGGATGCCTTTCTTGGAGGAGAGGAATCACTTTGTTTCTGATTGAGCAACCTGTATAGGGTTGCCAGGTAAAATACAGGAAGTCTAATTAAATGTGAATGTCAGGTAACAAACAAATCACTTTTTAGTGTACGTGTGCCCCAGATATTTCATGAGACATACTCACGCTAAGATATTACTCGTTGTTTATCTGAAATTCAAAATTTCCTGTATCTTATTTTGCTAAATCTGGCAACCCTAGTTGAGTGTCTTGTTTCCTGGCTGAAGTGGGACATTCGCAGGCCCAGTGTCATTTTCTCTGCAATATCTACAAGTATGCATGTCTATCTGTGTTGTATTTGTGGAGGGCCGTTTATTTCCTTCAAGCTGTTAAAGTCATAATGACATAATTTTGCAGTGTGTGGTTTTCTCTGTGTTTATTATGCTCTCCTCAAAATGCTGAACAAAAAAGTGCTGGACACAAAGTGTAACTCATGAATGGGTGTAGTCTGCAAGGCTATTTTGTGCTTCTGAATATCTGATATTTCAGGCTTAAGGCCATTAACAAAGAATGTGAGAGAGTAGCATGGACATATATACACTACCAAATGTAAAATAGATAGGTAGTGGGAAGCAGCCACATAGCACAGGGAGATCAGCTTGGTGCTTTTTGACCAACTAGAGGGGTGGGATAGGGAGGGTGGGAGGGAGGGAGACGCAAGAGGGAGGAGATATGGGGATATATGTATATGTATAGCTGATTCACTTTGTTATAAAGCAGAAACTAACACAACATTGTAAAGCAGTTAGCACTAATGCCCAACCCTGAATATTCTTTAAAAGTGGTTTCTAATTGGTCCCTAAAGTTAGAGACAAATTCATTGCGCCTTTGTTGACAGGTTTGAATTATTCCTCAGTCAATGGAAGAGGGAAAGCCTTCAGGGATTGCCTTGAAAAGACCTTCTCCTATCTCTATGCCTTGTGCGTATCTGGAGAGTTCTGAAGGTAGGGATCTAAAAGTGAGAGGAAGCTAAGAAAGGGAAAGAGGAGGAGAAAGAGGGCAGAGCAGAGGACAGAGAGCAAGAGAGGAGGAAGGCCAGGAGGGAATTGGTTTATAAGGGGCAGGCACAGAGTTAGAAAGGAGAAGGTCTTTGGGAAGAGAGAAGGCTGAGGTTGTTTTAAGAGAGGACTCAATAGATTGGAATCTTTCTGTACTGTTTCTTTTCTCAGCTTCTCCTCACCAGTTAAAGAAAGCTGCCATCTTATTTCCTTTTATTCCTTTTATTCTAAGGCTCAAGTCTCGATGGGTCCCAAGAGTCCCAAATGGACCACTGCAGTTCAAAATTGTCTTCCTCTACATACAGATGGCCGGAAAGCACATGAAAAGATGCTCAACATCACTAATTATTAGAGAAGTGCAAATCAAAACTACAATGAGGTATCACCTCACACTGGTCCGAATGGCCATCATCAAAAAATCTACAAACAACAAATGCTGGAAAGGGTGTGGAGAAAAGGGAACCCTCTTACACTGTTGGTGGGAATGAAAACTGGTACAGCCACTATGGAGAACAGTGTGGAGGTTCCTTAAAAAACTAAAAACAGAGCTACAATATGATCCAGCAATCCCACTCCTGGGCATATATCCAGAGAAAACCATAAATTGAAAATATACATGCACCCCAATGTTCATTACAGCACTGTTTACGATAGCCAGGACATGGAAGCAACCTAAATGTCCATCAAAAGAGGAATGAATAAAGAAGACATGGTACATATATACAATGGAATATTACTCAGCCATAAAAAAGGACAAAATAATACAATTTGCAGCAACATGGATGGACCTAGAGATTGTCAGACTGAGTGAAGTAAGTCAGACAAAGACAAATATCATATGATATTGCTTATATGTGGAATCTTAAAAAAGGATACAAATGAACTTATCTACAAAACAGAAATAGAGTTACAGGTGTAGAAAATAAACTTATGGTTACCGGGGGGGTAAAGGGGGGAGGGATAAATTGGAAGATTGGGATTGACACATACACACTACTATATATAAAATAGGTAACTAATAAGGACCTACTGTATAGCACAGGGAACTCTACTCAACACTCTGTAATGGCCTACATGGGAAAAGAATCTAAAAAAGAGTGGATATATGTATATGCATAACTGAACCACTTTGGTGTACACGTGAAACTAACACAACACTGTAAATCAACTATAGCCCAATAATAAAAAAACAAACACCCTAAAAATAGAACTACCATATGATCCAACAATCCCACTCTTGGGCATATATCCAGAGAAAACCATACTTTGAAAAGATACATGCAACCCGATGTTTATTGTAGCACTATTTACAATAGCCAAGACATGGAAACAACCTAAATGTCCATGGACAGAGGAATGGGTAAAGAAGATGTGGTACATATATACAATGGAATATTACTCAGCCATAAAAAAGAATGAAATAATGTCATTTGCAGCAACATGGATGGGCCTAGAGATTATCATACTAAGTGAAGTAAGTCAGACAAAGACAAATATCATATGATATCACTTATATGTGGAATCTAAAAAATAATACAAATGAACTTATTTACAAAACAGAAACTCACAGACTTAGAAAACTTATGGTTACCAAAGGGGAAAGGTGGTGGGGGGAGGGATAAATTGGGAGATTGGGATTGACATATACACACTACTATATATAAAATAAATAACCAACAAGGACCTACTGTAGAGCACAGGGAATTCTACTCAATATTCTGTAATAACCTATATGGGAAAAGAATCTGAAAAAGAATAGATATATGTATATGTATAACTGAACCACTTTGGTGTACACCTGAAACTAACACAACATTGTAAATCAACTATACTCCAATATAAAATAAAAATTAAAAACAAAACAAAATTGTCTTCCTCAAAGTCACTCCATTCAGCCCATAATAAAAGAGATCAACATACACCTGAAACTTAGGATCATCATCCCATTCTCTGCTCCCAGAGAACCTGAAAGGCCAGAAAACCTCAAAAGGCGAAAAGGAAATAGAGGCAGTGACTTCCGTCAGACAATGGGTTAACCCTTTCAGAGAGTCAAAGCCTGAAACTTGAGTGCAACCAAAAAGAACGTGAGTTGGAACAGGACTTACCATTCGACCCACCAGGGGCCTCCAAGAAGGGAGGAAGAGGTTCCCCAGCTTGCTCTGTCCGCAGCTGAATCTCAGTAGGCCCAAGGGTTATCCAGACCCAATCCGAGTCATAGCACCAGACTGTCAAAAATAGTTAAAGTGACTCAAATAGAGGTTACAGACTTATTCAGTTGATATGCATCCAGGAGCACCTCAGCATCAGGTAACTCCCTGAGCCGAAGTAGGATTGGGGTTTTTACAGGACGAGCAGAAGAGAGGGTTATAGGACTGTGGTCTTGTCTCAGGTTGCAATTTTCTTTAACTGTTAGTGCCGCACAACTTGAAGTTGGAATGGTTGGAGATTGTTCTGGTTTATGGCGACTCTCTGGGCATTGTTGGTGCAATCTCATTTTGGCTGCTCTCAGAACAGTTCTTTGGAAAGCTGTCTTTTGTAAGCCTGTGGGTCCTCTGTTAACTCTCTAATGCCAGTTAAGGTACAGGGGACAGACGGCTAGAAAAGAAAGAAAACAAGAAGAGAAATAAAAAGAAAGGAGACAACATTCCAAGAAAGGAAAAAACTGGGATCTGTTTTACTTCTTTCACAATTGTCTCTCAGCTTCCACCGTTTATGCACTCTCCACTCAGGTACACAGATTCTTAAGTTCAAACCTCAGATTTTTCCTTCCCCCTACAGCACAGCTCAAACCATCCCAGTGCTCCCCACAATACACCCTTGTACCCCAGGTTTGTTGCCTTCATATCCTCCACCCCATAGCCACAGGACAGGTCACATCTCTTGGGTGAGGAGCATGAAATCAGGGAAGGCTTCCTGGAGGAGGCTGTATCTGAGCTGGGCTGAGAGATGGGGCAGGATTTGCCTAGGCAGAGACAGTGGGAAAGACTTTCTAGTAGGAGACAGTGGTATGAATTTGTTCATTCTTCAAATAAAGTATTATGGAGGGCCTTTTTAATGCCAGGCATTAATCGGGTACTGGGTAAGAGTGCGGGTTTTGAGGACAAAGACTCAAACCCCAAGCCCTGCCACTTGCTGGCCATACTAGGGGTTGGGGGATCAGCCATAACATAATCAGTGAAGCAGGCTGAGTGGAGACTGACAAATTGGAGAGCAAAAGCCCTGTTTAATGAGGACAACTGCTCAGATGCTGACAGTCATAGCCATGTGGGCTAGTTGGGTGTGATATTCTGATAGTTCAAGAAAAGCTAAAATACTGGATTTTTATGTGAAATACTTTAATTTTTAAAATATTGGCTACTACATTTAAAAGAATAAGTTTGTAGCTCAAACTATATACATCTGTAGGCTGGCTCTCTCCATGGTTGAGACTTAAAGGCTTAACGCTGTACTTAGTACAGCAGGCAAGACCCTATAGCTAGCACCTCTGCTTCATGCCCTGCCTTGATTCTCCCTACATCTCTCCTTCCCTGCCACTCTGTGGCCCAACACACTGAAGTTGTTCTCCACATGGGCCTCTATGTTCATGCACATGTTGTTGAAATGCCCTTCTCCACATCCTCACCTCAATTTTCTTCTCTTAACATCTCCTACTCTTCAAGAGCCATCTCCCTTTAAGAAGCAAGCCTTCACCAGCTCCTTCTCTGTGCTTCCAAAAACACTGGGTAGTACTTACTGCACTGTATTGTCATTCCTTGTCTACACATCTTTCTTCTCCACTAGTCTGAATATACAGTGCCTGGGACATAAGGGCATGCAATGAATATTTGTTTGGTAAATGAATAAATGGAATGAATATGTGCTTACAATGTCACTTGCTATATGTAACCACACACCAAGAAAAATATGAAGTCCCCTTTCTAGCCACTCATCCATTTATCCAGCAGATATTTATTGAGCACCCATTATGTGCCGGGGACTGTTCTAGGTGATGGAGATTCAGGAATGAACATGCCAGACGAAGTCCCTATCTTCACATATCTGATATTTCAGTGTGGGAAGACACTAAACAAAATATGTAATATAATATAAGATGGTGATAAATGCCATGAGGAGAAAATAAAAGCCAGTAAGGCCTTAGAGGGTGACAGGTGCACTTTTAGACAGGGTAGCTGGGGAAAGGATCTCTGGGAAGGAGACATTTGAGCAAAGATTTGTGGGAAGGGTGGGAGCAAACCATACAGATAGCTGGAGGAGAACAGTAAGTGCAAAGGCCCTGGAGTGGGAGTATGATTGGCATGTTCGAGGCATAGCAAGGAGGCCAGAGTGGCTACAGAGGAGTGAGCAAGGGGGAGAGTGGTGGGAGGTCAGAGGGGCAACGGAGGGCTACACCATGTTATCATCACCCTCCTCGACCACCCACTGAGCACAAAGCCTTAGCTGAGAAATAGGGTAAGGAATTTCAGACTTGCTGGGTTGTGTGGTGGTAGTGCCTGGGAGATATGCATGGGTCAAAACAGCTTTCCCCACAGACACATGCTTCTCTTAGTGCCCTCTCTACCCAGAGTCTTTACCGCAAGGCTCTCAGATGCTGGTCCCACCTGAGACCAGGCACTGTTTGCCTTGGGAGGGTCATGAAGTAGTGGAGATTGGCCAGAGTCATTTCCTGCTGGTTTGGGGCTGGGACCAGGCTGCGCACCTCCGCCCAGTTGGAAAGGGCTTCCGAGTTGTTATTCATCAGATACGTGGGTGTTTAGAACAAGTCTCGAGTTTCCCACTTCTACACCTTTTCCTCTCCCAGGAAGTCATACCAAAAAGCCAGGAGACCTGTATCCTACTCCCTGCTCGACCTCTACAAGGTGCTGTGAGACCCAGGGCGAGGTTGGAGCTCCACGGAATGAAGGATTTGGACTCGATGGTCTAGAGGTGTCACATCATGTCCGTGTCTTAACTCTTCCTGCGTGATGGGCAACGTGACTTCTAACCCCAGAAGTGGGCCTCCTGTGGCCCTCTTCGCGAAGCTGCATGCAGGTGTAATAGCCGTGCCGCTTATTCAAAGGCAGTGGCAGCGGCGGGGTTTGACTGAAGCCCCAAGGTCTCTTTCCCCAATTATCTCCTCCCACAGCTTTCCCTCTCCTGCATGCCCTGACATTCCCACCATTAATCATTCCTCACAAGCAAAGGTGGTGGCACCTAGGAGCCGGCAGGCCTGCACACCCACCCCGCCCAAGCAGGACTCGATCACTCGATCGTGCTCCTGGAGGGCAGAAAGAAAGAACATCTCCTCTGAGCGAGAGACACACTGGCTTCGAGACTGTCAGGAAACCACTGGGCGTGGCTCAGGCCAGGGTCTCTACTGAGTGGCCCTGAGCAGCTCCAGCACGCGAAGAACTGGGGACCACTAGGAAGCCGACTGCCTGGGAATGCTACAGTGGATGGTGGCTCTGAAGGAAAACTTGGTTGACCTCGCAACGTGGTTTGGGGCTAGCTGCTGTGTAAATTCTTCCTGAGTCGTGGAGCTTTGGGACCTTGAGGCACAGTTTAATCCCCTAAATGAGCATAGGAGGAGGACATAACTTGTCAAGGCCTGGTCACTCAGGGGAAGCGTACCCATTCCTGCTTTGCTGGTCTCAGCTTTGTGCTTCCCGCACAGTTGCTGCTGCAAAGGATTATGGGAGCCCTAAGTCCTTCTTCCCATCAGAAACGCCGAACTGGGCAAGAAGACCTGAGTCAGTGGAGGAGGCTTTGGGGATGGGGGTGCTGGTGCCTCCCAGTGGCCCAACACCTGGGGCCAAGGAGGGACCCCAGCTGGGGAGGAGGACAGATACTTCCCTTAGACTCTAAGGGTGAGAGCATCCTGTGAGCTCAGCCAGGCCTGGGATCCTGGCCCAAATTGCTTCCTTTATGAGCTCTCTTTGTAAATATAGGGGCTTATTAGGAATCAGGATGTCCCTTTCACTTTAAACCGGGAGTCACAGGAGCACATGAGGTGGGCCAGGTGTAAGCAGTTGGGGGTGACGGGGACTGGGAGCCCTAGAGGGTTACAGCCCCGTGTGAAGGCATCAGCCACTCCTCAGCTGTCCTCAGTTGGTGCCATGCTGCAATCTGCCTGGATGGCCTCATCTACCAGTTGTTTTAGGAGAAGGATCTTTACACAGTGATTTTAGAAATGTCCCACATATTTCAATGTTGATAAGAAATTACATTTGTATTTATACAAAAAGCACATCTATAGTGCTTACTAAATGTAGGCACTGTTCTAAGCACTTTGCAGATAATAACTTGTATGATTCTTGTAGCAATAACAACCTCACGAGATAGGTCTTCTTTTATCTCATTTTATGGGTGAGGAAAATGAGGCACAAAGAATTGAAATAACTTACCCACAGTCCCTCAGCTGGTAAGTGGCAGAGCCCGGGCTTAAAGCCAAGCTGCCTGACTCTGGAGACTGTGCTCTTTGTTGCTTTGCTATGCTGCCTCATTAAAACTAGCAAACGAGCACACTCTAAACAGCAAAAACAAAACACCGCGCAGGACAAAAAACAAGCAGACAAGCAAACACAGAAACAGGCCTTTCATTTGTTTCCTACTTTAAACCAAATCTGACAGAATTTGACACCTTTGCCATTTTTCCTGCTTTTGTCATCTATCTTCTTTGTAAGCTCCTTCATGCCTGACCCCCATCTTAACAACTCTTTTTTAGATATTCCCAATGATCTTTTTTCCAGCCCTTCCATAAAGCAACCTGACCTCCTTGCTTTATTGTCCTTCTTGCCCTCTGAAATACTACCTCTCTCTTTTCATTGTTCATTATAGATCTTTACCTGCAAAAATCCTACTCAAATCCTCCCAGAATCCCTCTCTCCTGCCAGGTGGATCCCATGGAGCTCATTCTGCAAGGAAGATTTGGGGGCTTACCGCCATCCCTTGCAGTGGCCCACATTCTGCTTTCTGTACTTGTGTTTATTTGTTTTCTGTGTTGCATAATGTGGGCTTTCATAATCTCGTACTTTTCAGCATCACTCCCTGTTTGGTGTGTATTTGTCTTGTCTTCCCAGCAAGAGTGTGAGCCATGCAAGCAGGAGCTGTGTTACCTATGTGTTTTACTGTCCCTTGTTCACAGCTGGGAGGTCACATCACATAATTGGCAAGGGCATGGGTTATGGAGCTGTCACACTTGGGCTCAAGGCCTCGCTCTGCCACTTACAAAGTGAGTGACCAATGAAAGCTCATTTTATCTCTCTGAACTTCATTTCCCTCATTTGTAAACCGAGGAGCATAACTAATACTTCCTTCATAGGATTAGCGTGAGACACAATGCGTATTAAATGCTTAACCCAGGGCCTATCAGCTAGTAAGCCTTCAGCATTTGGCAACTCATTACTATGTCACAGTACCATTAATCACCTCCCGCAGCTGTGAAACTCTTCAATTTCTTGGCTCCAAAAGGACCTCTGAGTTTTAGGGTTACTTTCACTCAGGTATGGCAATTTTAGGAAGTGTTGAATAAGACTGGCTAAAAAAACCAACCAACCAACCAACCAAACCAGGGCCCTGCAATTGTACAATTAGAATGTGATTTTTCTGGATTCAAGTCAAACTTGACCTCTCCCAACTGGAAGGAATGGGACGGTCTGAAACCTCTTTGGGTTGGATAGGTGTGTGCCTGTATGTGCGCTCATGTGCGTGTGCTTGCGCCTGCACATACATGCATTTTTTTCCAAAGCAGAGCCTATGACATGTGTTTATACAGTGCGTCAACACAAACTGCCTAGGAGTAGGCTTCCCCAAACACATTAATGTACACAGCAGGTTGAGTCACACTATCGGTTAACATAGGGTTCCTGGTACTAACTCTTTCCAGCCTCCCTACTATCGCTAGGTAAGCAATCCCAGGCTACTCAGCACAAGCTGATTCATACTTCTTGTTAAAACACGACTTACCAAAGGAGAACTTTCTGCGTGATTCTTCCCTCCAGGACAGGAAACAAAGATTTCCCAAATTCGATACGACAGGAACCTCCATAGTCCTACCTAAATATATTCCTGACGTGCCCTTGCTTCACAGCTTTACTGAAAGCTGCTGCTGGCCGTTCTCTGGAGGCGTCTGGGGGCATTCTCAGCAAGGTGTTCAGAGAGCATATTTAGGGGTTGCGGGTTCACATGGGGTTGAGTGCCAAGGGAAATTCCTGTCCTTACACACAGGTATGGGAGGGAGAAGGAGGGCTCTTTCACTGAATAACACCATCACAGAATTTACTTGAGAGTTTCCCTTTCCGGAATCCCTAGTTTGGGACTCCCAGCCTCCTGGTGTGGAGAATTGTAGAATCACGTGCCACTTCTTTTTATTGTTTTTAAGGCAACTCAGTGTTAACTTGGAATAAGGGAGTTTGTTGTTGTTGATGTTATTCTAGATTTGTTTATCAACAAGTATACGAGATCATGCACATCCAAATGAATGCTACCGTTCAAATAGTCACTTTGCTATACCATGAACTTGAAAAAGTGAATTCACCAAACATTACTAGGCCGGTTCCTTTAAGTCACAGTCTACCATGAGTTAAGAGCACGTGTCCCAGAGCCAGCTGACTTGGGCTGAAGTCCTGTCTCTGGCATTTATGTGATCTTTGGAAAAATTCTCTCTGAGCCTCATTTTCAGCAATAAGGTGGTTACCAGGGACTGAGGTTTTGACCAACAGCAGCTTTACTTGTGAGGGGGATGACTGGCAGCTGTTTCACAGCAGGGAACTCGTAAAGCAAGATAAATATGGCTGCTCAGTAGATGTGCGCAGTAAAGGACGGGGAGGGGGAACAGGAGCCAATGGGTACTGCCCACTGAAGAGAGCAGAAGACCATCTAACTGTGCATGTGAAATAGGATGCAGGCTATGTAACAGGAATATTTGAAGCCAGTTGAGAGGGACGAGAATATGAGTCCTGAGTCTATCTGTTGCTATATGTGAGATTTGTGCAAATTGCTTGATTTCCCTGTGCTTCTGTTTCTTCCGCTATAAAATGGGCATAATAATACCACCTATATATCATAAAGCTTTGAAGAAGATTGTGATATAAGACATATAAAGAACTTAGCATAATGCCTGGCCCATAACAATCTCAGTGTGTGTGTGTGTGTGTGTGAGAGAGAGAGAGAGAGAGAGAGAGAGAAAGAGAAATCACCTAAACACAGTCCTTATCCTCCTTCAGAGCTTGCATTCTTAGAAGCATGAAGAGGACCAGTACATGAGTAGCTGCATTAACCTCTAAGTGCTGAGCAAATGGTATTCACTAGTGCTGTAAAGATGACATCACATCATATGGGAATCAGGAGACAATCTATGGAGGAGTTAGCATTTGTGATGAGGCTTATAGGATGAGTAGATATTTGACAATGAGACTTGGTGGGGTGAGTGATCTAGAAGGAGGGAATAGCTTTGTAAGGGCACAGGGGTGGAAAAGTGAGGCATATGTTCAGGGAACAGAGAGTATTTTGTTTTGTTTGGAGACTACTTGTAAGACTTCGGCCAGCTCTGACATCCTTTGGTGTTACAAATAGCAGAAAATAGACAGGAAAGGTTGGGTACCTATTGGATGCCAGATGAAAATGTTTATGTCTTGGCAAAAAGGTGATGGGGAGTCATGGAAGATTTTTGATTATAAGAATGACATGATTACATTGGACTTTAGGAAAACTTATCTGGCAGGGTTTTAAAAGATGGATTTGAGAGGAAGGTTTGAGGCCAAGAGATGGGCTAGGAGGCTACTGCAACCATCTAAATGAGAGATAACAGTGACTGAACTGGAGTAAGGCAAGAGATGGAAAGAAGATAGATTATAAAGACGTTCTCAATAGGATTTGGGACTGGTGGATTGGCAGGGTGAATAAAAGTAGAAGTCAATGAATACCCCAATGAAGAGTTATAATGGGAGCACCAGCAACAGTGGCTGGGAAGTGGCACAGGTTTGGAAACAGAGGATGATATGTGTGAGGTAAAGTTTGATGTGCAAGTGGGGTACCTAAGCAGAGATGCCTGGCAGGCAGTTGGAAAAAGCAGTGAAGCTTCAATGGTGCTGTGACTGCACAAGGAATTTTTGAAACAACTTCTTCAGAACCATTCCAACAGGAATGAATTAAAATCTTTAGACTCAAAGCACTGAATAGATGGTGCCCTTCTAAATATAATTCAAAATTTTAAAAATCATACAAAACCATAAATGGTGTATAAGGAAGTCCAATAAATTCTGATTTTCCCACGTTGACTACTTCAACTATCAAAAAATATATATGTCCCAGGGAGGCAAGTATTCTTCAATACATGCAAATCAATGTGATACACCATATTAACAAATTGAAGAATTAAAACCATATGATCATCTCAATAGATGCAGAAAAAGGTTTTGACAAAATTCAACACCCATTTATGATAAAAACTCTCCAGAAAGTGGGTATAAAGGGAACCTCCCTCAGCATAATAAAGGCCATGTATGACAAACCCAGAGCAAACATCATTCTCAACGGTGAAGAACTGAAAGCAATTCCTCTAAGATCAGGAATGAGACAAGGATGTCCACTCTCACCACTATTATTCAACATAGTTTTGGAAGTCCTAACCATGGCAATCAGAGAAGAAAAAGAAGTAAAATGAATACAAATTGGTAAGAAGAAGTAAAACTGCCACTGTTTGCAGATGACATGATACTATACATGGAAAATCCTAAAGATGCCACCAGAAAACTACTAGAGCTAATCAATGAATTTGGTAAAGTTGCAGGATACAAAATTAATGCACAGAAATCTCTTGCATTCCTATACACTAACAAGAAAGATCAGAAAGAGAAATTAAGGAAACAATCCCATTCACCATTGCAACAAAAAGAACAAAATACCTAGGAATAAACCTACCTAAGGAGGTAAAAGACCTGTACTCAGAAAACTATAAGACACTGATGAAAGAAATCAAAAATGACACAAACAGATGGAGAGATATACCATGTTCTTGGATTGGAAGAATCAATACTGTGAAAATGACTCTACTACCCAAAGCAATCTACAGATTCAATGCAATCCCTATCAAATTACCAGTGGCATTTTTTACAGAACTAGAACAAAAAATCTTAAAATTTGTATGGAGACACAAAAGACCCCGAATAGCCAAAGAAATCTTGAGGGAAAAGAACGGAGCTGGAGGAATCAGACTCCCTGACTTCAGACTATACTACAAAGCTACAGTAATCAAGACAGTATGGTACTGGCACAAAAACAGAAATATAGATCACTGGAACAGGATAGAAAGCCCAAAGATAAACCCATGCACATATGGTCACCTTATCTTTGACAAAGTAGGCAAGAATATACAATGCAGAAAAGACAGCCTCTTCATTAAGTGGTGCTGGGAAAACTGGACAGCTTCATGTAAAAGAATGAAATTAGAACACTCCCTAACACCCTGCACAAAAATAAAATGGATTAAAGACCTAAATGTAAGGCTATAAAACTCTTAGAGGAAAACATAGGCAGAACACTCTATAACATAAATCACAGCAAGATCCTTTTTGACCCACCTCCTAGAGTAAGGGAAATAAAAACACAAATAAACAAATGGGACCTAATGAAACTTAAAAGCTTTTGCACAGCAACGGAAACCATAAACAAGATGAAAAGGCAACCCTCAGAATTGGAGAAAATATTTGCAAACGAATCAACGGACAAAGGATTAATCTCCAAAATTTGCAAGCAGCTCATGCAGCTCAATATTAAAAATACAAACAACCCAATCAAAAAATGGGCAGAAGACCTAAATAGACATTTCTCCAAAGAAGACATACAGATGGCCATGAAGCGCATGAAAAGCTGCTCAACATCACTAATTATTAGAGAATGCAAATCAAAACTACAAATGAGGTATCATCTCACACCGGTTAGAATGGGCATCATCAGAAAATCTACAAACAACAAATGCTGGAGGAGGTGTGGAGAAAAGGGAACCCACTTACACTGTTGGTGGGAATGTAAATTGATACAGCCACTATGGAGAACAGTATGGAGGTTCCTTAAAAAACTAAAAATAGAAAAAAAAAAAAAACTAAAAATATAATTACCATATGACCCAGCAATCTCACTGGGCATATACCCAGAGAAAACCGTAATTCAAAAAGACACATGCACCCCAATGTTCATTGCAGCACTATTTACAATAGCCAGGTCATGGAAGCAACCTAAATGCCCATCGATAGATGAATGGATAAAGAAGATGTGGTACATATATACAATGGAATATTACTCAGCCATGAAAAGGAATGAAATTGGGTCATTTGTAGAGACATAGGTGGACCTAGAGACTGTCATACAGAGTGAAGTAAGTCAGAAAGAGAAAAACAAATATCGTATATTAATGCGTGTATGTGGAATCTAGAAAAATGGTACAGATGAACCGGTTTGCAGTGCAGAAATAGAGACACAGATGTAGAGAACAGACATATGGGCACCAAGGGGGGAAAGCAGGGTGGGGGTTGGTGGTGGTGTAATGAATTGGGAGATTGGGATTGACATGTATACACTAATATGTATAAAATAGATAACTAATAAGAACCTGCTGTATAAAAAATAAGTAAAATAAAATTTAAAAAACATATATATATGAAAAGCTTTACTCCCAGATCTCTCTGTCTCTGTCTGTTTGTCTCTCTCTCATAATGGTGCCATAAGAATGGCCTTGGTCTGTCTTTTGGAAACCTGAGATTGACTTCTGAGCCAGCTCCCAAGCCACACAAAGACAGCAGGCTCATTACCTTATAATTATGCCTCATTTCTTGACCACAAAACAGCATTACTGAACTTGATCACCGACCTTAACTATTAGAATTAGCCTCAAATGATCTAGCTATTTTCAAAGAGAAAATTCCCTTAAAGGGTAAGGATTTGCTCTAATTTAGGACATTAGGGCGTTAAAAGAATATTTCGCCCTATCTCACACAATACACAAAAATAAATTCCAAATGGATTAAATCCAGATTCACAAATTTGTTCATTTAACAAAAAATTATTGAGTACCTGGTATGTGTAAGGCACCATTCTAGGCCCTTGGAAAAACAGGCAGAAATTCCTGCCCTCTTGAAACTTACTTTCTAGTTGGGTGAAAAAGTAAACAATAAGTAAGCTGTATAGTATGTTGGACGTTAATGAGTGCTATGAAAAAAGGAAAAGCTAGTGGTGACTGGGAGGGCTGGAGTGGGGAGAGCTGCAGTTTTAAATTGTGTGAATAAGGGAGACGTTGAAAACTGACGTTTGAGCAAAGACTTGAAGATGAGGGAGTTTGCCCTGTTGACATCTGGGGTTAGAGTGTCACAGACAGAGGCAACTGCCAGTGAAAATGCCCTAAAAAGTGGGAGCACGCCTGGCTGGTGTGGAAGGTGAACAAGAAGAGCAGGTGGCTGGAGCAGAGTGAGAGAGGGAAGAATGGTAGGAGATAAGGTTGGAGAGGTGGTGGAATGGGTGATGCAGATCACCTTAGGGTCTTCTAAGTTATTTTAAAGACTTTGGCTTTTACTGCAAGAGAAATTGGGAACTATTGGAGGATCTTGAGCAAAAGTGAGACGTAATCTGACTTACATAGAAAAGAATCACTCCAGTTGCTGTGAGAATAGACAAGGGGGACAAAGGCGAAGCAAGGAGACCAGTTAGGGGCCTATTGCAGTGAGCCAGGCAATTGATGTTGGTGACTCAGACTCAGATGGTAACAGTGAAAGGTGGGGAAAGTGGTCAGAGCCTGGGTATATTTTGAACACGAACCCAGAAGAATTTGCTGATGAATTAGTTGTGGTACATGAGGGAAGCAGAGGGGTCAAGGATAACGCAAAGGCTTTTGGCCTGAGAAAGTGGAAGGAGAGAATTGCCATAACTGAAAGATGGGACAAAATTATAGAAACACCAGAAGAAAATATAATATTATATATTAATATTAACATTATATAATAATATTTCTATAGTCTTGGATTGGAGAAAGATTTCTTAAAGAAGACATGCAACTCAGGAGCTGCAAAGAAAAAAATTGCTAGATTTAACTACGACAAAATGCAAACTTCTTTATAGTAAAAGACAAAATTTTTTAAAAAGTGATGGACTGGAAGAAAATATTTATAATGTATATACCAAACTCAGATTAAGATTCATAACTGTAAAGAGTACTTCTACAATATGAAAAGATAACTCAGTGGGAAAATGGTATAAGGTCATAAAACAGGCAGTTTACAGGAAAAGGAACACAAATTAGGCCAGTAAATCTATGAAAAGAGGCTTAACCTCGTTAGAGAAATACAGATTAAAACAACAATGCAATACCAGTTTTCATCCATGATACTAATAAAATTAAAAGACTGATAAATTTCATTGTTGACAAGGCTGTGGAGAAACGGGCACTCTCATACACTCTTAATGGAGGTGTAGATTTGTAAAGAATTTCTGGTGAGCAATGTTTCATAATCTGCCCGAAATTAAAATGTTCATACCCCTTGATCATCCAGCAATTCCATTTCTAGGTACCTAATCTACAGAAATAATCACATAAGTGGGCAGAAATATAAGCAAAAGTATGTTCAGTTCACCATTGTTTATAATAGTGAAATACTGGAAATGACCTAAGAATTCACCAAGAGGAGAATGGTAAAGTAAGTTGTGGTATTGTACATTCATACTGTGAAATACCATATAGCCTTAAAACGGATAAGGTAGATCCATAGATGTAGTTGTACATGGTGACATAAAGAGATAACAAAAGAGCTTTCCGGGGGGAAAAAAACCAACTTAATAGAACAATACATATGTTATGATTACCTTAAAAAAAAGAAAAAAACCCACCTCATGTGCATGTGTGTAAATTCATAGAAAGGCTGAGAAAAATGCAAAACTCCCATTGCTTGTGAACATGGCATGAGATTACACATGTGGGTGAGAGAATGGAGACTTTCTTTTTATCCTCTGTATGCTTCTTTGTTCTTTGAAATCCCTTTACAGTCAAAATGTATTACTTTTGTAATTTTTAAGTATAAAAAAAATGAGGGATAAGTCAGATACTGCAGATTTCTGAAAGTTCCCAGAGAAGAACCCTGAAGGCAGTGGCATGTTTGTTACGATATAGTTACACTGTGCAGTGTGACGGGAGGGACAGCATCTAATGCGTGCTCTGTGGCCTTGGGAAAGACACAACGTTTCTGAGCCTCTGTTTTCTTGTATAGAGAATGTAGATGATACCTGCCCTATCTATTTTATTATCAGTTGTGAAGATAAAATGGAAAAGCAGTTTAAAAATTATAAAGCTCTGTAAAACTGTGCAAGATATTTGATAATATTTCACGTGCCAGTGAATGACTCGCTTCTTCTGAGCAATAGTAAATGACATCAAAATTCAGTCCGAAGTGGAAACTTTAGATTATCTCTTATTTTAACAGAGCTCTACCTGTCCAAGTTAGTTCCCACATAGCAACAGTGTAAGCATTTTACTTAAATTTTCTAGAGTGTTTTGTGTTTGTATGAGAGATTCTGGTGCAGATGGATCTTGGCAATAGCCTTAAGCTATACCCTCCACTCCCCATCTCAGGGCCAATCACCTTGGACATACTGAATTAATTAGCAGGCTCTTACTTAGCACCTGCTTTGTGCTTAGCACTCTCCTGTGGGCAGGAGGCCAGACGTTCAGGTTTGCCTGGGACTGTCATGGTTTACACTATCTGTCTCATGTAATTGCTAATAGCACCACTTTCACTCTCAAAACTGTCCTAGTTTTATGATTAATTATATAATCACCCTACTATAGTCACCTACGGCGCACGGAAGGAAACACAGGAAGTCCTTAGCTGATAAACACCAGACTCAGAGAAATTTCTTTCCCCATTCCAGCTCCCCACCACTGGAAAAGCCAGTATTACTTCCAGAGGAGCCATTATGAAAACTGTGGGTCTCTTGGAGGCTTGGTGGCTCAGAGGTAAAGGCAGAACCCAAGCTGAGAAGAGCTGGTGTGGACCTCCAGAAGGCTGCCCTGCAAGTTGTCCTCCTCTGCAAAATCTCCTCCCTCAGACCATTTCTCTTTATTCATTGCCTGATACTCCTGTTCAGAGATTTATCTGGGGGAAGACAAGCACTCTATTTTCAATAGTGTAAACAGGTTGGGGAATGTTCATGGCAATTGATTTTTTTCCCCCTCCTAGCATGGAGCTGATACCTGCTTATACAGAGGAAGCAGTGTGTTTCTTGGAGGAATAGGATTGGAAAGAAAACAGTAATTTTGCCACACAGGATTCTGGGGGAGTAAAAGCCTCCCTTAGGGAAGCCTAGGTACACAAGGGGCCAGTGGACCATGAGGGTGGGGGGCAGAAGGGAAGGTGGGTGACAAAGACATGTAATAGTTATTTGGGAAAAAAACGTTGCCTTGTGCTTAACCTGTGTCTTGGGAAAAGGAAAGGAATGTTCTTTCTCTGCCACCTGCTACTCCTTCTCCTCCCCTACCCTACATTGCCCAGCACCCAGGATTCAAGCCAGTGCTAGACTATGCTCTGCGTAGGTTTGGAATGAGACTTCATTTATAGCATTGCTTTAGCAGAAATGTGTACTCTTGGGTCCAAACAATGGGCTTACCAATACATTTTGGGACATACCCTTTCTTAAGTTGGGAACTACCTGTATAAGACCTGGTCCCTGCCCTGGAGGGGCTCACAGCCAGTGGATTTAGGGGAAACCCCATTAATAAACAGGAGACTACTGAAGAGTAATCAGGTGCCAACTGTAGGGTATTGGATCTAAGTACAATACAGATTTATCCAAGAGGGAGCCCAGAGGGGGGTGGTTTGTGGGCTCTTCAAATTTTTCACATAGGACAGCATGACTGATCTGCGCTAAGAATATGCTTAGATAGCAAAAGGAGGGAGGAGAAAGTTCTAAGTAGTGATGGAATTCACCTGAAGCCAAAGTTTGGCATCAGACATGAACATGGACAGAGAAGGCTTCGAGAGGGTATCATACCTGATGAGAGCAAAATGGCTTTCTGAGGAACAGTGGGAAATTGGCTTGGCTGAGATGAGATGGTGTCAAATATTTCCTGTGAATTAAAGTTCATAAAACACCTCACTGCAACTTGCACATACTTCATGTGACTGAACACTTTGAGGCAATAACCTTTGACAGCATTTTTCAGGTGGATGATTTAACATGACTTAAGTTCAGATGAGGTGAGGACCAGATCCTGGAAGGCTGGGAATCCAGAATAAGGACTTTGGACTTGATGAAAAGAGTCCATAATGGTGTCATTGAAGATGCGTGGTCAAGATTGTAACATTGGCACGTGGCTGGTACACAGAGTGAAGGGGGAAGGAGTCAGGGAGGCCATTTAGGAAGCTGCTACAGTAGGCTAGAGGTGAGGAGCTGCGTGCCTGGACCAGGATGGAAGCAGCAGACTGGAGAAGGGACAGATCTGAGAACTATCGTAGAGACAGAAACACCAGCATTTAGAGATTGCGGGTGAAGAGCCAGAGGAGGCCCTTATGTATCTCAGGGTAACGTAAGCATGAGAGCAGCTTTGTTAGAAGTTCATGTTCAGTTGAAGGCCTCTCATCTCTGCAGCCTGCCATTCCTTTCTAGTGAGCCCCCTTTCCAAGTTAACTCTGTAGCACCTATTCAGTATCTTAATTCTGCAAAAATTCAGACTCATCCAGTGGAAGTCTTAAAGCATTTATTCATTCACCTGATTTTGCAAAATTAGGTGGATGAATAAATGCTATCGGGTTTCTAACTTGGAAGACAAAAGCATGCAATTCATCCTACTGCTAGGGCTTCACAAAAGTGTGACATGTCCAGAGTTTGTTCACATAGAAATGAATGCTTTCTTGCTTCATGTCCGCTGTGCCCTTTCTGTGAACCCTGTCTCCTGAGAAAATCTTAGAGGCCAATTTGCTAACTTAATTTGTAAAAGGTTAGTGAATCAATGCCCTGAGACTTTTATAGAAGTATTTGAAATTAATTAGCCTTGTCAACTTTTATTTATATAGGCTCTCTTCCAAAAGGAGCTCTCTTTTCCCCCCAAGTATAACTTTTCAATAAGATTGATTTTAAGCAATAAAACTTAGAGAATCTGTGTAAGATTGAAGAATTTAAATACGTGGGTTTATTATTAACACAGTAGCAAATATGCCAAGGAAACACGCCCCATGAAAAGTGTTTCAAAGAAAGACACATCTGCTCTGAGAAAGGTTTGTACCCAATAAGTAAGCCCGAAGAGGCTTGTTTGCTTGGTGATGCCAGCAGATAAGCCTGGCAAACCTCGGTGTGACTGAAGAAGCCAGTTTGAGACTCAGCCTAGCCCAGGCGAGCTACTGGACCCTGGCTGTGCTCAGCGAACCTTGGCACGATGGTGTTCACATATTGGAAGGCCTTTCTGATCCTAAACTGCCTTGCAGGTAAGGAAAGGATCTCCAACCGACCAAAGATCATTGGGAATGGAGTTTCTTTTTAAACTGAAATTGCAAATTTTTACATAGACTATTCCCCTCCTGTGCTTAAAAGGAACTATGATTAGTATGCTGAGTAAAATAATTTTTGGAAATCTTGCTTAGCAAATATGTGCCATGCCGATATTTTGGGGGCCCAGCCTGTAAATAGAATTGTTTTATGTAGTTTCTGAATTAGGATTTTTTTCACAGAAAAATCACAGTATCTTCCTTTTTTTCGTTTGAAAGTTGAACAGATGAATTTACTCAGAAGCTGAAGTTGTGCCAAGGATACATTTTTCTCTGTTTTACTTGAGCATTTCCTTCAAACTCATTTTGATTGACTTGCTAAACCTGGCTGGGAGTGCCTACCATGCTTTACTATCTAACATTTCTTAAGAGTTGTCCTTTTCCAAGCATAAGACTGTATTTAGGAAAATATGTGAGTGATTTATCATTGTGCACAGTATGGGTGTTTTTAGGGGTTTGAGCAGAACAAAATTATTTTTAGAGTCAAAATCCTAATGTTGGTAGACCCAGGAGAGAGCACTAATTCAGAAAAACCCCTTGGCTAGTTTTTTCAAATACCGGATACATTTTGAATCTGTTCTTATGATAAATTAGGTCCATGGTAGATAAAACAAGATTGTTTATCCAAGAAATGATATTTTTAAGCCATCAGTAATATTAGGCAGTTATTAGAATGAGGTTTACTAAGCATATTTAATGACATAAGAAAATGCTCAGGATAAAATATTGAGTGAAAAAGCAGGATATACCCACAGGATATGCCTAGAATAAATTACTAGAAGGTTATATACCAAACTGCTCATGGTGATTGCCTCCGGCTGTTGGGATTAGAGATTTTTTTTTATCTTATTCTCTGCCTTGTTCATATTTTCCACGGTTTCTACAAAGAATATTACACTATTTTTATAATCAGAAAAAAGTGTTACTTTTCAAAACTATATGGTATTTAGTAATAGTTCTCTAACTGTTCGTTACTGTTTAAACAAACATGTTCTGTGGAGTCACCAGAAGGCAATACTGCATTTATCCAGTGATCTAACCAGGACTTAGAGCTGGAAAAAGCCGCCTTTCTCAATTTCCATCCTGGTGGGAACATATGTTACTATTTTCCCTTTCCCCCAGGGATATTCATTTTAAACCTTAACTTTAGACAGTGAAAGTCTTTGTCCCTTTTAAAGAGCTTCCAGTCATTAGCTAATTGGGTCGCCCCTGGGCCTTCTGCACTAGCCCTCTAAAAATCACACCTGTAGTTAACACCTACTTCCCTATGTGACGCCTTTCTCTGGCCTATACTAGATGCCAGTTTCAGGACAGTTGCAAGAGTGGTTTTTCACTATAACAAACATATATATATATATATATATATATATATATATATATATATATATATATAATTTTTACTGATTATAAATGTAATGTATGGTCTTTGTAGAGAGGTTGGAAATACGGAAATGTATAAATAAGAAAATAAAAGTCACCAGAAATCTTACCAGAGATTTGGGTGAATTTCTTATTGTTTTCCTTTGCAAGTGTATATATTACATTACAAAATTGGGTTTATACCTTGTATACATTTTTTTTATTGTTTAAAACTTACTTAGATGATGTCAGGATCTTACTTGATTATGACTTTTGGAACAAAGCCCAATCAGAGTGACCAATAAATACTTCAGAGCCTTTGTTTTAAAATTACTGTATAACTGTTTTTGTTGGTGTATAGTGTACATATACAATTTAGCTGGCCCAAAGCAAAATGTGGTAGTGTCAGTCTAGGAGATAGAATGGAAATATGGTACAATATATTGTTGTTTGCTTACATAAGTATGGAAGTCAGAGAAAGAAAGAGTTCAGTAATCTATGCCTGGCATTAGTAGTGTCCATCAGTTGATCCAGAAATGGCTGTGAGGTAACTGGTAATGTTTCCATCCATGTGTAATTTGATGTCCTACCTGGACTTGTTTCCTGGTCAGGAAGAATGCCACATTTTTGGTGTCAAGCATGGTGCTTGGCACATAGTGGGCACACAGGAAAGGTTTACTGAAAGAATTAACTACCTTCCGAAATCTTGCCATTTGTGACATGGATGGACCTTAAGGGCATTATGCAAAGTGAAATAAGTCAGAGAAAGACAAACACTGTATGATCTCACTCATATGTAGAATCTAAAAACAAAAACAAAAAAACAAAAACCTGAATTCATAGAAACAGAGAGTATAGCAGTGGTTACCAGGGGTGATGGGTGTGCAGTAATAGGGAGATGTTGGTCGAAGGGTAGAAACTTCTGGTTAGAAGATGAATAAGTTCTGGGGATCTAATGTACAGCATGGTGACTATAATTGACAATACTGTATTATATGATTGAAAGTTTTTAAGAGGGTAGATCTTAAATATTGTCACCACAAAAAAGAAAACATAATTATGTGATGTGATGGAAGTGTTAGTTAACGCTATGGTAGTAATCATTTTGAAATATATATCAAATCAACACTTTGTACAGCTTAAACTTACACGATGTTATATGTAAATCATATTTGAATAAAGGTGGAAAAATAAAAGAGTGGATTACCTCCTCAAACCCCAAACATCCAGAAATGATTTTCACTTACATATATAAAATGAATTTTTTGTACAGCTAAGCATGACAGATTTTATTTTAATGAAAACTTTTCGGCTGACTTCTAAGGAAGTTAGGTTAAATTCCACTTCAGGAAAATAATGTTAATCAAAAATGTCTTCTGCGAAAGTTCAAGCATATCATTTTAGATGCTTGTAATATATATTAGTCACCTGTTGGAAAGATATGTTAATGTTGTTTCCATTCTCGGGTGGTACGTGCTATGCATTTTAATGCAGTAATATATTTGAACTTTGGTTTTGCAGTCAGATCCATAAAGTTAGTGATCATTTGGTTATATTATTCCCTAACTCAAAAAGGAAGCAATTTTACATGAAGTTGCTGGAAATTAAATCACTTCAAATGCATCAGGTCAAATATGGCTATTTGGTATATTAGGAGAATAATAATCCCCCTACAAGCAAAGCGCCTTCCACATTGTAGGTATTAAATAGATGAATGAACAATCATTACCAAAACATGAGGCATTTAAAATCTTTCTAGAGTGTTGATTGACTCAAGTGTATACAACTTGGATTATTTTCCTTTAATAGTATGCACTGATATTTAAAAGCAGTCACACATATTTCAACCACGTATATGTTTTTTTGGGGGGCGTGTTTTTTTTTAATTCAGTCAGGTCAGTGAGTGAAATTGCAATTCTGAGTTTTGTTTAAATCAGGTACTAATCTTTATTTTGCTGTTTATTCACAGTCTTGTCAATGTGGAGATTTTTTCTGACTTTTTCAATTTTTAAATAATTTCTCAATTTAGACTAAATGAATCCAAAGGAAGGGAACACTTTTTTTCCTGACACACACAGAATCACTTTCAGTTTAAGACTAAATTTGTACTGTTCACTATCCACATGTGGCTATTTAAATACAAATGAATTCAAATTAAATAAAATAAGAAATTCTGTTCTTCAGTCACACGAGCCACATTTCAGGTGCTCCATAACTCCATGTGGGTAACGGCTGCTGAATTGGACAGCACAGCTGTAGAACATCATCACAGAAAGTTCTATTGGACAGTGCTGGGCTAGACAGCGGTCTCAGAGGTTTAAGTAGTGTGCACTAATTGAATGATGTGACATTTTTTTAAAGTTCATCTGGAAATATATAACTCAGCTCTGAAGTGTATTGTCATTATATTAGAGATGGACAGTTTCTGAAAACTGTCTTTTCTTCAGAATTTAAGGATTGATTATGGTGCTGAGTATTGGGAATCAGGGCAATAAAAATGGCCTGGAAATATTGCCTTGCCAATTGTTACCTATTTACAGAACAATGTGTCGTATTCTTAAAAACATATTGTCTCACAGTAGATTTGGAGGTTACCATACTTATTCTGAGATGATATTGTTGAGCTTTTACAGATCTCAATTTACATATTTATATGTCTTCTATTAAAAATATGTTGAAAATCCCAAATCCTTGATTTTCATTTGCCTCCATTCTGGTCTGTACTATAAATGGTTCCTCATGCGTTGACATGGCAGGCAGAGATTGTGTCTGTCTTGTTCATTAGTATTTCCCCAGTGTTAGCACTGTTTGTGGCAGAAAATAGGTGCTCAACAGGTATTAGCTGATAGGCATCAAGGCTTCTTCCATGGCTTACCTTGTGCAAGAATTGTGTTTACTCTGCCTTCAGACACTTTTGTCGAGGGTAGCCCTTAAAGGTTCTTTTGGTTTGTTTTTTGTTTTTGTTCTTTTTTTGCCTTACCTATCATAAATTATTACCATTAGCCAATCCCATAATAGATACTGGGACATAAACTAGAGGACAAAAATGATGGCCAAATAATATCTTCAAAATCCCTTTTTTAGGGGAAAGTTTATGGGAACTTTAACGGCCACCAAATCCCCATTCTATCCCTTTAATTTTGGATGCTTTAAAGACATCTGGAAGTCACTATTTGGGCATAGCCAGAGATAGATGTGGCTAACTTCCAGGAGAAATGAGATGGGCTCCTGAGGGCAGGAAAGAGTCACTTAGCTTTCTCCAGTGAACTTTCCATCAAAAAAAGTAGCTGATTTCTGCAGGCCAATTTTGGTTTTGGGGTAGGCATTATGGGAACCAGGAACACATAGGGAGGAGAACATTGGGAAAGGGAAAACTGCATGGAGTTAGAAGGTGCTGCATTGGTGTCTACCCTAAAACACTTCTCTCAATTCATCAAGACATTGGTTGCCATGTAAACAGCCAACTCTGACAGAGAAACAGCTGGACCAGATGGTCTGGCTGTGACAAAGAACATGGCTATTGAATCCAGGAAACCAGGGGTAATCAGTACAATGGTTTGCTTTTTCTTTAAAATTTTCAAAATGTTTGTTAATTCCCTGAGTTCCTTTTGCCTGACCACTGTCATTAAGAAAAAATAAAATCAAAGTCGTCTTTGGGAAGGGGGCCAGGAATTTGTCTTTCTGTACTATTTCCTCTGACCTTCCCACCATCTTTGTATCCTCATCCTGTCCCAACCTGTAAGGCAGCTAGCGTTCTCACTCTAGCCCCCCTGCAGCATAGAGAGCAACTCTTAAACTTGACCTTTTCTAATACCTGCCTGACAGTCTTATGTTCCATCCTGGAAAGCTTCTATACTCTGACTTCGCAATGGAGAATAACCAGTTATTACGATGAGCCAATGCCTCTATAGTGTTACCCAAAGTATTGTCCCCTATAACATCCCTTGGGAAAATGTTTACGTAGTACTAAGGATTTCAAGTACAGTGGTAGGCTGGATTTTGGGGTAGGGAGCTCTTTGGTATTCCTCCAAATCATATGGGCAGCAGATCCTTTTCTAAGGCCAATAGTTCTCTCAGGCCCCTTTTACAATCTTAAATCTTGAGGGAGATTTCTGGTTTGGACAAAATGACATAGGTTTGTGTCTCCTTGCTTCTCCCTGCTAAGCACAAGTATAAACCCTCCCAGGAAATAATGCAAGAGACAGCCAAGGGAGAACTTTGAAAGATAGTAAGAAAAAAGCAAACTGGCTTGGATCCTGGGAACTACAGAGTGGCAGGGTATCTTATGCCTCTTTACCCAAAGGAGGAAGGGGCCCCAGTCCTGGCATTTCCTGATCCTAACATAGCAGCCCACAGGGAGACTGATTCTTCCCCCAGACTGAATGGGAGTCCCTCTAACATCAGATGAGCTCAACACCACTGGCAAGGGGCAATCATCAGGAGACCCACCAACAATAGGAGACAAAAGAAGCAATCTCCTTCTTCACTGGGCCTGAGACTCCCTACTTTCACCTAGCGATACTGAGGAGGGAGGGTGGAACAGGAAAGAGGGATGAAACCACAGAAAGTATCTGGTTCTAGAAGGCTCTTTGTCTCTCCTCCCCCACAGAGAGACACCAGGGCAGCTGGGGGTTCCAATAGGAGTGTCCTGACATACCTATCTCCCACTGAGAGATACCCAGAAACCTGACCTAGGGAAATGCTTCCACGTGCTCAGGCAACAGGATCAGGGATAAATAGAAGCCCTGGTGACCCCAGATAACCAAACAGACCAAAACAACACCACAAAAATTAAACTGGCATTAGAAACATGCAAAAGTAGGCCAAGACCTGTGTGCAAAACATGAAACAAAATAAAAGTGACTGTCCGCTAAAATAAAAGATTTAAGTAGTTTTCTAACATAATAGACAAAATGTCTGTAGGTTTTGACAAATGTATAATCACATGTATCTACCATTATATTATTTTACAGAGTATTTTCACTGCCCTAAAAATCCTCTGTGCTCCACTTACTGATGTCTTCTTCTACACCAACCCCTGTCAACCACTCATCTTTTTACTGTCTGCATAGTTTTGCCTTTTCCACAATGTCATATAGTTGGAATCATACAGTGTGTAGCCTTTTCAGATTGGCTTCTTTCACTTAGGAATATGCATTTAAGGTTCCTCCATGTCTTTTCATGGCTTGATAGCTCATTTCTTTTTAGCACTGAATAATATTGTCAGTGTCCGGATGTACCACAGTTTATTAATCCATTCACCTACTGAAGGACATCTTGGTTGCTTCCAAGTTTGGGCAGTTATAAATAAAGCTGCTATAAACCTGTGTGCAGATTTTTGGGTAGACATAAGTCTTCAACTTCTCTGGTTAAATATCAAGGAACTCAATTGCTGGATAGTATGGTAAGAGTATGTTTAATTTTGTAAGAACCCACCAAACTGTCTCAAAATGCCTGTACCATTTTACATTCCCACCAGCAACAAATGTTGCTGGTTCTCCACATCCTCATCAGCATTCAGTGTGCCAGTGTTGTGAATTTTTTAAAAAAATTAAAAAAATTTTGGCTGCACCGTGCGGCATGTGGAATCTTAGTTCCCCAACCAGGGATCGAACTTGTGCCCCCTCCATTAGAAGCACGGAGTCTTAACCACTGGACCACCAGGGAAGTCGCCCAGTAGTGTTGTTTTAATTTGCATTTCCTTGATGACATAAAATGTGGAGCATCTTTTCATATGCTCATTTGCCATCTATATAGCACCTTTGGTGAGATGTCTCTTTAAGGTCTTTGCCATTTTTTAATCTGGTTGTTTGCTTTCTTATTATTGAATTTCAAGAGTTCTTTGTATATTTTGGATAATGGTCCTTTATTATCTATGTCTTCTGTAAATAGTTTCTCCTAGTCTGTGGCTTGTCTTTTCATTCTCTTGACAGTGTCTTTCACAGAGCAGTTTTAATTTTAATGAAATTCAGCTTATCAATTTTTTCTTTCATGGATCATGCTTTTGGTGTCATCATCAAACCCAAGGTCATCTAGATTTTTTCTTATGTTATGTTGTAGGAGTTTGATAGCTTTGCTTTTTACATTTAGATCTGTGATCCATTTTGAGATAATTTTTATGAAATGTGTAAGTTCTATGTCTAGATTCTTTTTTGTTTTTTGTTTTTGGCACATAGAAATCCAGTTGTTCCAGCACCATTTGTTGAGAAGATTTTCTTTCCTCCATTGTATTGCCTTTGCTCCTTTGTCAAAGATCAGTTGACTATACTTATGTGGGTCTACTTCTGATCTCTCTATTCTGTTCCATTGATCTATTCGTCTATTCTTTCACCAGTATTACACAGTCTTGATTACTATAGCTTTATAGGAAGTCTTTAAGTTGGTTAGTGTCAGTCCTCCAACTTTGTTCTTCTCCTTCAGTATTTGTCTTGGTTATTCTGGGTCTTTTGCCTCGCCATATAAACTTTGGAATAACTTTGTTGCTATCCACATAATAACTTGCTGGGATTTTGACTGGGATTACATTGAGTCTGTAGATTAAGTTGGGAAGAACTGACATCTCAGAAATATTGAGTCTTCCTTAAACATGGAATATCTCTCTATTTATTAATTCTTGTCTGATTTCTTTCATCAGAATTTTTTAGTTTTCCTCATACAGATCTTGTACATACTTTGTTAGACTTACACTGAAGTATTTCATTTCTGGGGGTGCTAATGTAAATTGTATTGTGTTTTTTTAATTTTAATTTTATTATAGTATAGTTGATTTACAAAGTTGTGTTAGTTTCAGGTGTACAGCAAAGTGATTCAGTTATACATATACATATATTCATTCTTTTTTAGATTCTTTTCCCATATAGTTTATCCCAGAATATTGAGTAGAGTCCCCTGTGCTATACAGTAGGTCCTTGTTGGTTATCTATCTTATATATAGTAGTGTGCGTATGTTCTTCCCAAGCTCCTGATTTATCCCATTGTGTTTTTAATGTCAAATTCCACTTCTTCATTGCTGGTTTATAGATAGGAAAGCGATAAAGTTTTGTACATTAACCTTGTATCCCGAAAATTTGCTATAATCATTTATTAGTTCCAGGAGATTTTTGTTGATTCTTTTGGATTTTCTACATAGGCAGTCATGTCATCTCTTGTTTCCTTCACAATCTGTATACCTTTTATTCCCTTTTTGTGTCTTATTGCATTAGCTAGGACTTCCAGTATGAGGTTGAAAAGGAGTGATGAAAGGGAATATCCTTGCCTTGTTCCTGACCTTAGTAGGAAAGCTTCTAGTTTTTCACCATTAAGTATGATGTTAGCTGTAGGGTTTTTGTAAATGTTCTTCATCAAGTTGAAGAAGTTCTCTGTTCCCAGTTTATTGAGAATTTTTATCATGAATGCATGTTGGATTTTGTCAAATGCTTTCTCTGAATAAATTGATATGATCATGTGATTTTTTTTCTTTAGCCTATTGCTGTGATGAGTTACATTAATCAATTTTCAAGTGTTGAACCAGTCTTGCATACTTGGGGTAAATCACACTTGTTCTTGGTGTAGAATTCCTTTTATTCATTGTTGGATTTGATTTGCTAATATTTTGTTGAGGATTTTTGCATCTATGTTCATGAGAGATGTTGTCCTATAGTTTTCTTGTAATGTCTTTTTCTGGTTTCAGTATTAGGGTGATGTTGGCATCTTAGGATGAGTTAGGAAGCATTCCCTTTGTTCTGTTTTCTGAAAGAGATTGTAGACAATTTGTACAGTTTCTTCCTTAAATATTTGGTAGAATTCACCAGT
This sequence comes from Balaenoptera ricei, assembly GCF_028023285.1. Classification (NCBI taxonomy): domain Eukaryota; kingdom Metazoa; phylum Chordata; class Mammalia; order Artiodactyla; family Balaenopteridae; genus Balaenoptera; species Balaenoptera ricei. Next base: position 97,653,702 of record NC_082660.1, read on the forward strand.
GAACCCATCTGAGCCTGGTGCTTTCTGTTTTGGAAAGTTATTAATTATTGATTAAATTTATTTAATAGCTATAGAATAGATATAGGCCTGTTCGGATTGTCTACTTTTTGTGTGAGTTTTGGCAGATTGTGTCTTTCAAGGAATTGGTCCATTTCATCTAGGTTATCAAATTTGTGGGCATAGATTTGTTCCTAGTATTCCTTTATTATCCTTTTAATGTCCATGGTACCTGCAATGTGGTCCCTCTTTTATTAATAATTTGTGTCCTATGTATTTTTTTCTTAGTTAGCCTGGCTAGAGCCCTAACAATTTTCTTTATCTTTTCGAATAACCAGTTTTGGTTTCATTGGTTTTCTCTATTGATTTCCTGTTTTCAATTTCATTGATTTCTCCTCTAATTTTCATTATTTCTTTTCTTTAAAAAATTTAAAAAAATTTTTATGGAAGTATAGTTGATTTACAATATTGTATTAATTTCTGCTGTATAGCAAAGTGATTCAGTTTACATATATATATTCTTTTCCACTATGATTTATCACAGGATACTGAATATAGTTCTCTGTGCTATACAGTAGGACCTTATTGTTTATTACTCTTCTTTTTCTAGTTTCCTAAGGAACAAGCTTAGATGATTGATTTTAGAGCTTTCACATTCAGTGTTGTAAATTTCCCTCTAAGCACTGCTTTGGCTGCATACCACAAATTTTGGTAAGTTGTATTTTCATTTTCATCTAGTTAAAAATATTTTTAAATTTCTCCTGAGCTTTCTTCTTTGACCCATGTGTTATTTTGAAGTGTGTTGTTTAATCTTCATGTGTTTTGGGACTTTTCAGTACTTTTTTTGTTATTGATTTCTACTTTATTTTCATTGTGGCCTGAGAGCAGACACTGTGTGACTTCTTTTAAATTTGTTAAGGTTTGTTTTATGGCCCAGAATCTGGTCTATCTTGGTGAGTATTCATAGTGTTTTAAAAGTGCATCTCTTTGTATAGAACACTCTACCCCAAAACAGCAGAATGCACTTTTTTTTCCTCCAAGCACCCACAGAACACTTACCAAAATAGACCATAGGCATGGCCATATAAGAGACCTCAACAACTTTAAAAAATTTTAAATTATACAGTCTGTTCTCTGAGCACAATGGAATCAAACTAGAAACCAAGAACAGAAAGACAACAGGAAAGTCTCTAAATACTTGAAAATTACACAACACACTTCTAAATAATCTGTGGATCAAAGAGAAAGTCTTAAAGGAAATTTTAAAAATATATATAGAACTGAATGAAAATGAAAATATAACATATAGACAAATGTAACATGCAGCTAAAGCAGTGCAGAGAGAGAAATTTATAACACTAAATGCTTACATTTGAAATGAAGAAAAGTCTCAAGTCAATAACTGAAGTTCCTACATCAAGGAACTAGAAAAAGAAGAACAAAATAAACCCAAACAAGCAGAAGGAAGGAAGTAATCAAGAGTTGAAATCAATGGAATTTAAATAGGAAAACTATAGAGAAAATTAAATGAAATAAAAATCTGGTTCTTTGAAAAAAATTGATAAACCTCTAGCAAGACTGGTAAAAATAAAAAGATAAAAGACACAAATCATCAATATCAGAAGTGAAATATGGGATATCACTATATATCTTGCAGTCATTAAAAATATAAGAAGGAAAAAATATATATATATAAGAAGGAAATACTATGAACAACTTTACATTCATATATTTGATGACTTCTTAGAAGAAATGGATCAATTCCTCAAAAACAACAAACTACTAAAACTCACCCAATATAAAATGTATAAGCTGAATATCCCTATAATCATTAAAGAGATTGAATTCGTAATTTAAAAACCTCCTGAAAAAGAAATCGCCAGGCCTAGACTTTCACTGGATAATTCTACCAAATGTTTAAAAAATAATTAACAACAATTTTACACAATCTTTTCCAAAAAATAGAAGAGGAGGGAACATTTCAAACTCATTTTTGAGGCTCATATTAACCTGATACCAAAACCAGACAAAGACAGTACAAAAAAGAAAACTACAGACCAATATCTCTCATGAACTTAAACTCAAAATCCCTCAAGAAAACACTAGCAAATTGAATCCCACGATGTTTAAAAGGAATTCTACCCAAGTGGGATTTATTTAAGGTATGCAAGGCTGGTTCAATATTCAAAAATCATTCAGTGTAATCTCTCATTTCAACAGACTAACTTAAAAAAAAAGAGCATATCAATTGATACAGAAAAAGTACCTGACAAAATCCAACACCCATTCATGAAAGAAAAAATACAAAACAAAAAACCCAAAACCTCTTAGCATGTTAGGAATAGACGATGTGTTAGTTTCCAAAAGCTGCTGCAACAAATTGCCATAAACTGGCTGGCTTAAAACAGACAAATTTATTCTCTCACAGTTCTGGAGGCCAAAATTCCAAAGTCAAAGTGTTGACAGAATTGATTCTGGAGAATCCATGCCATGCCTTTCTCCTAGCTGGCTGCTAGCAATTCTTGGCGTTCCTTGGCTTGTATATGCATCACTCCAATTTCTGACTCCATCTTCACATGGCCTTTCCTTCTATGTATCTGTGTGCCAAATATCACTGTCCTTGCTCTTATAATGACAGCAGTCATTGGGTTTAGGCCCCACCTTAAATCCAGGGTGATCTATGTCATCATTAATTACATTGCAAAGACCCTGTTTCCAAATAAGATCACATTCACAGGCACCAGGGATTAGCACTTGTTCGTATCCTTTTGGGGGCCCCAATTCAACCCATGGCAGAGGAATTCCCTTAACTTGATAAAGAACATCTACAAATATCCTACAGCTAACATTGTATTTAATGGTGAAATACTGAATGCTTTTCCCCTAAGACTGGGAACAAGGCAAGGATGTCTACTTTCTCAACTCTCTTATTCAATAAAATACTGGAAGTTATAGCTGCTGTAATAAGGCAATAAAAATTAATTAAAGACATACAGATAGGAAAGGAAGAAATAAAGTTCGCTCTACCCAACAAAAGACTGGCATTTAAGTTGTATAGAGAACTCTCAAAATTCAAAAGTAGAAAATTAAGCAATCAGAAAACGGGCAAAAGACATGAAAGACATTTTGCTGAGGAAGATATACAAATGGCAAATAATCACAGGAAAAGGTATTTAGCATCATTAATTTGCATTAGGGAAATGAAAATTAAAACCACAATAATATATTACTATGCACCTATTAGAATGGCTAAGTTAGAAAATAGTGACAACACCAAATGCTGACGAGGATGTGGAGAGGCTGAACCACTCATACACTTTGGAAAACAGTGTGGCTGTTTTTTGCTTACTTTTAATAAAACTAAACATGTAACTACCATCTAACCCAGCAATTGCACTCTTGGGAATTTATCCCAGAGACATGGGAATTTATCCTCATACAAAAATCTGTACATGAATGTTTGTTGGAGTTTTATTCAATTGCTAAAAACTAGAAACAACCCAGATGCCCCTAAATGGGTAAATGGTTAAACAAATCGTGGTACATACATACCATTGAATGTTACTAAGCAATAAAAGGCAATGAACTACTGATACACACAACAACTTGGATGAATTTCTAGGTAATTATGCTGAGTGAAAAAAAGCTAACCAGCAAAAAGGTTACCATGCTTCCATTTATGTAACATTTATGAAATGACAAAATTTTAGAAATGGAAGACAGATTAGTGGTCGCCAATGCTTAGGATCGGGGATGGGGTACAGGAGGGAGGTGAGTGCGATTATGGAAGGGAAATATGAGGGATTTTTGTGGTGGTGGACTGTTCAGTATCTTGACTGTGGTTGTGGATACACAAACCTACACATGTGATAAAATTGTGTAGAATTAAATGCATACACACACAGGAGTACAAGTAAAACTGGAGAAACCTGAAATGAATAAAATAAGTGGACTGTATCAATATCAGTGTCCTGGTTGTGATATTATACAGTAGTTTTACAAAATAAGTTACCATGGGGATGCTGAGTAAAGTGTACATGGGATCTCCATCTTATTTCTTAGAATTGCGTGTGAATCTACTATTATCCCAATAAAATTTTCAATTAAATATTGTTGAGGGCCCAAAAGACTTTTTGCTATGTAGGTTATTTCTATCTATATTTATTGTATTAGAAAGTAAAACTAAAAGAAATTTAAACACAAAAATACACAAGCATGCATTCCATTAGCCACTAGAGGGATATCATTACTTGTCATGTAACTGCTGGAACACTCCGTTGTACACTCATGAGAAGATGAGAGTGAAAAAAATAACAACTTAGTATTATTCTGAACACCATTTTGATCTTGTAGCCTCCCCAAAATGGTCTCAGGGCTAGGATGACCAACTCGTCCTAGTTTTACTGAGACTTTCCTGGTTTAAGCACTGAAAGTCCTGGCAAAACCAGTATAGCTTGCCCGAGACTCACCTGGTTTTAAAACTGAAAGTGCCATATCTACAGAACCTCATCAGCCCTGGGCAAACTGAATTGGTTTTTCTCCATACTCATGGACTTTTTGGGTCCTTGGACAACACTTTAAGAACCTCTTTGTCAGGCCATCCTTACACAGAAGAAATTCCCAGTTCAGTGTTATTACCTCACCATCACATAGGAGTTGAACATCTTCACATTGTAATTTATTAGAAACTCCCCTACCCCATGCCAGTTGCTTGCTCGACTTTCCTATGTGGTTCATTCTGCATTCTCCTTGCCTTGGATTCCTCAAATAAGATGTCATTGAAAGTGCTTTGTAATGAAAAAAATGTCATCAGAATGTGAGTGTGTACCATCGTTTTTTGATGATTATCTTTTCAGGTCCAGTTAGTGGAGTGCAAGTGACCATCCCAGACAATTTTGTGAATGTGACTGTTGGATCTGATGTCACTCTCATCTGCACCTACACCACCACTGTGGCCTCACTGGACAATCTTTCCATCCAGTGGACATTCTTCCATAAGGAGTCACAGCCAGTTTCTGTAAGGACTTCTTCCCCTTAAACTCCTCTCCTTTGGTAGTTCTGACACATAAACTGTTGGGGTCAGTGTGAGAAGAAGGAATGGTAAGCCAGTGGCAACAGGAGCAGAACCTCAGATACAAGGGGTTTGAAGATAGCTGTTTAGGGAAGATCATCATCTAAGTGACTTGGCTTTCGTCCTCTCCTCATATTCAGTTACAGCCTGTTATCTCAATTCTGTGTAGGTCAACATCAAGTATATCATGTATTCTAGAGTAGACAGGAAGGGTCTTTCTCACAGGTGAAATGAGCAGTAGTTCTGAAAGGGCTTCTCCCCTCCCCCAAATCTCTCCCTATTATTTCCAGAAAACCCCAGTTCAAATATATGTCCTAGTTGATCTGCAAATCTCTGTCAAACTTAATATCTGGGCTCTGCCTGTCAAGTGAGCTAGCTCATTGTGCCAGACTGAGTCCTGATGGAATGAGACTCTCCAGGTGGGTGGATAAGGGCAAAGTAATAATGAACCTTGGGTAATAAAAGGCATCTGGAGGCTAGAGGATAAGGGACAGGAGGGGAGGCTAGGGTCTGGGGAAGAGGTTGCTGGAGGAGGGTGGGTGAAAGTAAAAGGAGGAGGATGATTCTACTTGCAAGCTGCCTATTCCCAGTTTTTTTTCATCTGGCCTTAAGGATAATGCCTTCTTTAAATTAGTCCAGGGACTAAAATTGTATACTCAAAAGTATGTGTGTGTGTGTGTGCACGTGTACGCACGTGTACGCATGTGCATGCACTCATGCATGTGAGTGTGCAAGCATGTATGCCAACACATATCCCTTGAGGGAAAAAGTCTGTAGCTTTCATCAGATTTTCAAAAGGATGTATGATCCAAAACAAGGAGTTCAGAGAAGAGATAAATCAGTGTGGTTTGGATATAGTGGAGTTGGGCCTTGAAAGAAAGCAAGGGTTCTGATTATAGAAAGACAGAGGAAGAGGCGAGTTGAGCGGGATAGAGGAGGCCCAAGGGCAGAGGTGGAGAAGAAGGAGGGCCAGGGTCTCTTCAGCCATCACTGGTCTTTCGGTCTTTTGTCTTTACCAAAGGTCCTGAACATTTGTTTAGCAGGAAACATCGTTCAAGAGGAGACTATCAATGCCACCCTCTAGTCAAAGTTCAACAATTTTGCTCAGTACTGGTTACCTTAGACAAGTATCTGAATCACTCTATGCCTCTCTTCAAAATATGGTAGAATAGTAATATTCTTCTACATGGGCAGTATACCATGCAGCATTCAGTTCTCAGATCCACCCACTTCTAATCAAACACAGCACAGCCCATGCCTCGATAGTGAGGGTATGAAGGAAAAGGCAGTCAGTCAGTGTCTAAAAATGGTGTATGCAAGAGATGCTTGGGAAAGATGTAGTTGGACCTGTCAGGCAAGAACACCTGTACTGGACCCCTTCATTGTTTGGGGTCTCTAGGGCAATGGCACCGGCTTTTAGGAGTGGGATGGGAGGGTCTGAGTTTGGTAACAATTCAGATCAGCACAAGCCCCTGGCAAAGCTGGGACAGTCTTGAGTTTGCCTTCTCATGCCCATGTCTGGAATTCCTTTCAGCTTCCTCCAAAAGGCTTTGGGACCTGTGGCTGCCTTGAGCAGGCCAGTGGTCAACTCTTGCCATAAGTTCATCTTCTTTTTCTCCCCCAAGATCATTGTGTTAAAGGAGCAGTTGACTCCAAGACCTAGTATTTCTCAGTACCCAGGGGAGAATATCATCTCTTACTGACTATCCCCTCCATGGGGTTCCTTTGTGAATGGGGGCTACGGAAGTATGCCATAAGTCTTCTGGCCAGGAGCCAGGGTATTCATTAGCATGGTCTTTCTCTTAGAGAAGCCCTCCTCTCAGAAGACATGGACAGATTCAGATAGTCAGTCCCTCAGCAGGGAGTCACAGCTGAAGCCTCTAGGCCCCAGAACAGGCAGGCTAGCATAGAAGTTTTGGTTCCCCTGTGATCACATGAATGGCTTCCTCTTCCATCCAGCTAGTCACTGGTAAAAGTACAGAGACTTCACCTGCCCATGAACAGAACAGGCATTGACCCTACTTAGCATGAGTCTCTCAAACAACACTTACTCTTCTAGAATAGCCACAGTGGAAGAAACCCTTTGCCATCTTCATCTTTCTAACACACGTATAATGTGGACAACTTCTTTCTAGAACCTAGTATCTTTATATTCCATGGCTGCTCAGATTCTTCCAACTTGGCCTCTGCAGATAGCATTATATCAAATGCTTTTCAGATGTTGGTGGGGTGAGGGTGCTTCACCTCCTCAGGGGCGTTTGAAAATGAGAGGAGTATTGGTTTAAGTGTTATAAATGGGAGTCACTACCGGCATTTACTGGGTGGTGGCTAGAGACGCTTAATGTCTTGCAATATGTAGGAGAGACCCACACAGGAAAGAATTGTCTGCCCCAAATGCCAGTGTGCCTCCAACTGAGAAACACTCCAAGTTCTTCTCTTCCCACCACCCCTTCCCATCAAAGTTTATCTATTCTGTGTCCCATTCCCTCAGGTGTCTATTCTTGTTAAATCTGATAAATTAATGTAATGCTAAGGTGTTAAGGACTGGTGATCGTTCACTTTGTTCTCTCCCAAAGAAAATAATTTAAGCAGAAACCTTCCAGGCTTCAAAGAAGCAGTTTGGTTGGTGGGTGTCTCTGGCAAATGGCAGGCTGGGAAGGGAGTGGTTTGGAGGCAGGGAAGCCTTCCTTTTGGTGTTATATTCCTTCCACGTGCAATCCCAGCCCCCCCCTATGCAGTCTAGAGAAAATTCTGGGCTTGAGACCATTGCCACTCTACACTCCTCACCTCCCATGGCTAGCGCCTTTATGAACAGTGCAGGAAAGCAAGAAGCTGGAAGGGAAAGAATGGGTGGTTTGCTGTGGACTTCCATGCCCTTCTCATTTCCAGAATGTACCCACAAAGCAGCTCTGGAGGCTAAAGGCATTTATTAACTCCAACTCAGACTCAAACAGAAAGCAGGCTGAATTCTTTCAACCCTTCTTGTTTATACTCCAGCTTCTAGTTAGAGAGCAGTGTCACAAAGCTGAGGGGAAAGAAATCTTTTTGGACAAATCTGGCTCCCAGCTGCGTGGCCTCCTGTGAATAGGAACTTGGCACAGTAGGAAGAGAAAGGCTGTCATTGCAGCTGGCAGCCGTCGAAGGCCTCATGCGGTGAACCCACTCGGCATGGGAAGCATCATGCCAATGAATAGCAGCAACTGGCAGGAGAAGGGTTGGGTTGGAGTAGCGGATGGGATGGCCCCAAGAGGGGAAGGTTGCCTGGGAATAATCTTCCTCATCCAAGGCAGGGCTATGAGTGCCGGGTTAAGGTATTCAGCGGGAATTGGGAGGTCTGGATTCTAGGTCTGACTGCAAATTGTGTGACCTTGGGAAGATCACTTCCTTTACTGGGGCCTCAGTGTCCTTTTCTGTAATAGAAGAGGATGAAATCAGAGGTTGCAAACTGGCAGCCTCTGGGCCTGATTTGGATGCATGTTGGTTGGCCAGCCCAGTATTTTGTTCGTTTCCACAGTTTGAAAGCCTTGTTTGTCTTGGCTCTCCAGTTCACCACAGTTCCCACTATCCTCCATGATCTTACCACTACCCACCAGCCCCTCCCAGCCATTTCCCATATGTCCCAATACCCAGCTGGTTTCTGAAGGCTCTTCAACCTTAGCAACCATGAGCTAAATTATCTCTAAGGGGCTCTTATAACTAATGTGCTATTATGTCTCCACATGTCAGCCTCTAACATCACCAAGGGGCAGGCAGAGGGGACCCTGGGGGGAAAGTGGGGCAGTCTGTCATGAACACAGCCACAAAGGGCAAGTGGGCAAAAGAATGAACAAGCACCGCTTAAGGAAACACTTGGATGGGTTTTCTTAAAGCTGACTTGCCAGCCCCCAAATCACCACCCCCAAAGGATGTGGCCTGTTGAATGAACATCCATGGCTGTTCCTGGACCTCAGTTGCTTTGATCTCTAAATTGACAATATACTTTCTTTGAAAAGTGTACAATACTCACAGGATCATGGGCCTGGATTTGGCCATCGTTCAGCTTTGATTTCTAAAAGGGTTATTCTTTTGTGGAAAATGGAACCAAGTTTCAGTCTTTCCTGTGTGATTAGATAAGTGGTTTCAGGAAAGCATTTCATTTTTTTTCTCTTTACAAGGACAGTGTGACAGTGTGGACTTCCCCTAACAGAAAGCCCCTCCGTCTGTGTGTCTGGCCGCTGACTGGCCCTGGGGACTTTCCTTCTCACACAGCACCCTGAGGCCAAGGCCTTTCCCTTTTAGGTCTCCATGTTACACCTCCTTACCTCCATTTCTATCCCAGACACCTCCAGTATTATTTGTGAGAGGGCAGGATATATTAGGCTACAGTGCGAGGAGCAAGGATAGAAGGGTTGGTGAAGGTCCTTTTTGTTGGGAAGTTACAAGTCCAGGGCCTCATGACTTATTTGCTCATTGATTCCTGCCCAGCCGTGAGACTTTTACAATGTGGCTTCTTTCCATGTCCTGGTCCTGACCTAAAACACATTCTCCTGGCCCCCTGCTTTCTGCAGAAATAAAGTCCTTTCAACTAGATCCTCTGGGACTTACTGTGGGCCGTAGGCAGGACTGATGTATCTCCCTGTGATGTCATCAGGCTTCAACATAAAACAGGCCGACCTACCCTCAGTCCTCCTAGGAGCAGGGGAAGTGGCCAGATGTCTAAGTTGTAAAGGGCTTCCTTGATAGACCATAGGCTGCGTTCCAGGTAAGAGTCCACAGGACTGCAAATTGTTCATTAGAAAGTAAATAAGGCCAGCGCTGGCTAGTGAAATGGAAAGCCGGATATCTTGGATGTCAACTCACATGAAGGTAATAGACCTTTGACAAGTTGAACTTCCTCCCGGCCTACTTGAATACCTTAGGTTACACTGGCTTTCCAGTTTGTAAGTCAAACAAGACCCCTCTGGGGCAAAAGTTTGTGATTTCAGTAGGTGTGAATGGATGAATTGAATTATAAATGGTTCCTTTAGGGCAGAAAAGAAAGCTAGTTGATGTTAGAGAACCGGAGGAGAGAGACAAGTTGTTTTCTCCTTAAATATGCTCTTTTCTTTGAATTTTCCATCAGAATCTCCCTTTCTGCTTTAGTTTAAAAGTATATTGGCTTTCTACCTGAAGGAGAATACATTTGAATTTATCTAGACAATATCTTTTGGTTTGCTGATTGCCTTCCCTCTCATTAGCCTGTTAATGTAAAAAGCACTGGACAAGGAATTAGAAGAACTGCGTTCTTGACCCGGCCCAACTGTTAACTTTGTGTGTCTTTTTTTTTAACCTCTTTGGGCTTCAGTCTCTTCTATAAAGTGAGGAGAGTGAATTAAATGAACCATAAGTCTCTTCTAGTAGATTTTATGAAATATTAATTGCCATTGGACTAGGGCAATCCCAGTTTATTGAATAATAAAAAACAATCCCTGGAATTATACACATTTATATGAAACTAGCAAAGTGTGTACATAGACTTTGTGTATTATGAAGGGACCTCAGGGATCACCTAGTCCAGTGATTCCCAAAGTTTAGTCATTCATGTCTCATCTTCATGATTTGTGTCATATTTGTGTATTACCAACACTAGTAATTATTTAATGTTGTTTTCTCTATTGACTTGGTGTTTTTTTTTTTTTGGCTGCACCACGCAGCTTGTGGGATCTTAGTTCCCTGACCAGAGATTGAACCCAGGTCTGGTAGTGAAAGTGTTGAGTCCTAACCACTGGACCACCAGGGCACTCCCTGACTTGGTTTTTAAAAGTCTTAAAAATGTCTGCCTTAGTTTCACTGTAAGCAATAATATCCATGAAGTCACAGATTTGATGTGATAGCTATGTCTCTAATACACATTACATTTTTAAAGTTTCCAATTTCTTGCCACCTAAAATCAACTTGTGGGCCTATGCTTAGGGAGTACATATCATACTTTAGAGAACACTACTCTGGTTCCTCATTCAGATGTGGAAACTAAAGGTTGGAGAGATTAAATAACTTTGTTTCTTATTGCAGAGTAGGTTGCCATGTAGACATGAGGAGAGGCTACTTCCCCCATGTCACAGTCAGAGGTCCAGCATGGCTAAAACCCAGGTCTTATGGAGGCAACCTAAGTGTCCATCAACAGAAGAATGGATAAAGAAGATGTGGCACATATATACAATGGAATATTAGCCATAAAAAGGAACGAAATTGAGTTATTTGTAGTGAGGTGGATGGACCTAGAGTCTGTCATACAGAGTGAAGTAAGTCAGAAAGAGAAATACAAATACTGTATGCTAACACATATATATATATATGGAATCTAAAAAAAAAAATCATTCTAAAGAATCTAGGGGCAGGACAGGGATAAAGACATAAAGACGCAGATGTAGAGAATGGACTTGAGGACACGGGGAGGGGGAAGGGTAAGCTGGGACGAAGTGACAGAGTGGCATGGACGTATATACACTACCAAATGTAAAATAGATAGCTAGTGGGAAGCAGCCGCATGGCACAGGGAGATCAGCTCGGTGCTTTGTGTCCACCTAGAGGGGTGGGATAGGGAGGGTGGGAGGGAGATGCAAGAGGGAGGAGATATGGGGATATATGTATACGTATAGCTGATTCATTTTGTGATACAGCAGAAACTAACACACCATTGTAAAGCAATTATACTCCAATAAAGATGTTAAAAATAAATAAATAAAACCCAGGTCTTCTTACTCCTAGACCAGGCCTCTTTCCATCACACCATGCTGCTTCCACAGTTGCCATTATGATCTGAATATCCATATTCTTTAACAGAGATGGGACTATAATCAAGATCTTTCTTAAATCTAGTAAATAATAATAATAATAAATAAATCTTTATGGCTTTGGGTGAGTCGTTTAGTCTCTGTGTTTGAGTGCCCTTATTTGTCTAAAAGCAGTAATAATTCCAGTTCTGCCTCCTGCCATGTGGGGTGAAAGGTAGTAGCTACCATTGACCAAGCACTTCCTAGGCCCTTGGCTAAGTTGCTTTGCTTCATCCTCGCACCACCACTATGAAGCGAAGGGGCCAGATGGTTTCTCAGGAGCCTCTCTGCTCTGAAACGTTATTCTTCTAACAAACAGGATGAACTCAGTTTTGCTTACCCAAAGGAATATGCATGTAAGGAGCATGAATATTCTTTTAGGGAAATCAGATATTCTAGATAATCCCACTGGGTAAAGTAAACTGAAATCAAAAATGTTTATCAAGTAGGAAAGACGATGGTTTTGGTTTTCCCATCAGACGTTTGTGTCCTATATAATGAGTTTCCTCCAGGTAGACTCATCAGGTGAGCATCTTGATCTGTTAGCCTAAGCTTAGGAGTTGAATCCTGTCAGCTCCAGCTGCCTACTGTCTATAAGATCTGCATATCTCCCTGCCCTGATGACATCACAGAGCTGCTTTGAGCACAAATGAGGTAGCGGCTGTGCAATGCTGTGAGAAAGCTAAAGTGTCCCACTGAGCTGAGAAACTTTTGCCACAGGGACCTGTTCCTTACCGGGGGCGGGGGGAGGGGGATACTGCTTCATTTTTCATTCAGTGTCAAAGTAGGTAACATTGGATAGGGGGAACTTCCACGTAGCTTATCCTAGCCCCGGACACTGTCCAGTTCTCATTTCTGTCATTTTCTGTCCTAGATTTACTATTCTGAAGGTGGACGAGCTACAGCCATCGGGCAATTTAAAGATCGCATTGTAGGGTCCAATGCTCCAGGTAACGCATCCATCACTATTTCGCATATGCAACCAGCAGATAGTGGCATCTACGTCTGTGATGTTAACAACCCCCCTGACTTTTTCGGCAAAAATCAAGGCACCCTCAACGTCAGTGTGTTAGGTATGGACAATTTTTTCTGCTTTTTCTCTTCTTGGAGCAACTTAGGACACTGAATGAGCTAGGGCAGTGAGTTATTGGTACCAATTAAGTCCCAGGGTAAATATCCTCCCTGCTCCTTTTATTATCGGGAAAATAAAGACACACCACAAACCCAACCCATAGAGTAACACTGAGAAATCACTCATAAAACATGTTGAAACAATTGTCAAACCAAAAGGGCTGCCAACATGACAGATAGCAATAGATGACCACTTCCTGGACCCCTATCTCTGAAGGATGCGATGAGAACAGATGGGAAAATGCACAGTCCCACTATATGATCACTAGCAACTCTTTCAGAGGGAACCTCCAATTAGGGCCAGTCCTACCTGGGGGAAACAACTGTCAATTTGTTACCTCTCCAAAGCCAGCCGCAATTCCCACCATTAAATCATTCTGTGGAATAAAGGCAGATGGGTCCCTTTCTAAAATATTAATGCTATTTGGAAAAAAGAAAGAGTTGAGAATTAATTTATTTATGCACAGATATTCAGTATGTGACATGGGGCAAGTCATATCTGCTCTTAAATGAATTTGGAGTGGTTCATTTATGCAGCATTTATTGAGTGCCTGCTTTGTGCCAGGAGCCAGGATGGAGGTGTGGTTTCTGCTCTTGGGGAAGTTCACAATTTTGGTGATTCTTAGGGATCCTTCCCATCTCTGTCTGAGAGGACACTGGGAGTTTTGCTCCTGTCTGTACGCCTAGCAGGTCCTGTCTGCAGGCCTTCAGATGTACTGAAGGGAGGGATGAAAGGGCTGTCAACCTTCACCAACTAACCAGTTGAGCTAAGGGCTCTCCCACTTCTAAGTAACCCCAAATGGAGCTTATCTAGCCGTTGCTGCTCTTGAGCTGTGTATATCCATCACGGGAAAGGAGGAACTAGATCAAACCAGTGACTCGATAATTGAGTAGCTTTGAAAAGCCGCAATTGGTAACAAGGTGCACACCCCAAGAGGACTGCCCAGAACCGTCTGAGCTTGCTGCCCAGGTGATGCCTAAAAAGAACCAGCCATTTACTGTGAGGTTTGCTACTGCATCTACCCACCTGGAAAAGAAGAAAAGGTAATCGAGAGCTGATTTCTAGGAACGGGATAACTCCATCATGTTTTTATTTTGCTGCACCCTGTGCTAGGCTTTGGGGTACAGGGGATGACAAGAGAAGTATACACAAGCCCTTTCCTGGGAGAGTTGATATTCCAGTGTGGAATAGATGCTAGCACATCAGGCTGGGAGTCAGAAGACCTAGGTTCTAGCTCTTACTCTGCTACTCAGTGGCCTCCGACAAGTCAGTCCACCTTTCTCTGGCCATTTTGAGATGGGGTTGAAATTCCTGCCCTGTCCTATTATCGTTATGAGAATCAAATGATATGCTGGAGATTCAGTGTTCATAGAATTTGAGGGATTAGTCCCCTAATGGTTTTCTGTTACTCCCTGGCTCTGGGTTGTCCTTCTGACCAGAAGCAACCTAAAGAAGCCAAGCCTCTTTTTCTCTGAGCTTGGAAATAGCCCTGAGGTAAAGTTAGGGTGGTTAATATTCTTAAATTTAAAGTTCAGAGAGTCCCCAATCAACTTCCATAAGAAGTTGAGGGTCATTTCCTCTCTAAGTTGTTTTTTCCCATGAGTCTTTGGGTCAGTTGTTCTTGCAATGACTGTGTCATGACTTTTCCTTAAGCATCCAGTACCCAGGCAAGATAAGAGACAGAAGGCTCTGTGGATTTCTTTGTTTGGGAACTCTCAAAATCCTGTTTTTATTAATTAGGCTAAGAACAAAGGCATTCCACAAATTTATGCTTTCTGGAAATTTTGAGACTGATAATTTCCTCTAAAAATTGCAGAGGCTGTTTGCAGTTCTCAAATTCTATTGCACATGAGTGCCTGCTCTGCTTGCCCTGACTGAGGGGTGGGGCATGGTAGGGGCAGGTGTGTAAGGGAGACCAACTGAGGAGAGAGGTATTGATATTTCCTTAAATATTGCTCTTCCTAGCAATGCGTCTTTTGGAGACTTTTCATAACCCAGTGGTAGACATAGATCCCATGCATTCACTCATTCATGCATAAATTCATTCGGCAAACCCTGAACACATGTTCAGTTACTATGGTAGGCAATGGAGATGGAAAGATGTAAAAGTTCAGCTCCCGGCCCTCCTAAACTTCAAAGTCTAGTGGGCGAGGCAGATATATAACATAAGTTTACAGTGGAGGGAGGAGAGGAGAGCTGGGAGATCACAGGGGAAAGGGCATAAAGCCATGCAGGGGGAACTGGAGAAGGCTTCCTGCAGAAAGTGACTTCTGCATTGAATGTTGAAGGATGTGCAAGAGCGTGTCAGGCAGAAGAGGAGCTGAGGTGGCAGGGCACGATTTAGGTGAAGGAAACAGCAATGCGCAAAGGCCCAGGTGGTTTGGACAACCATTCATTTGAGAGACTTCCATTAGGTATGATAGCCTTGGAAAATGAATCTCTGAAAAATACCCAGCAGAAGTTTGAATAATTATTTTGTATGCATTTGGAACAAGCATCATCTTCCTTCTGCAATTTGGCACATAAAAAGAAAATGATGAATTTAGAGAAGGTTTGAGAACACACTGAAACATTTTCATTTATTTTCTGAGGTGAGCCTCTTCTTCCCATCCCAATTCTGTTGAAAGCAATAAAGCTAAATGGTAGATCAGTGGCTTTGCCAGTAAAACATCCAAGTTCTGCCAGGCACTTTAACTGGATGAAATGTCAATTCAATACTGAATCAGTAGTCTTAGAAAATATATGGGTTTGGGATGTGGTTCAAAGTGATTCACTAAGTGTTTGGTTAATAAAAAATAAAAGAAAAATGTGTTCAGCAAAATAAAAAAAATGCCTATCTGGGTTTGATTCTGGGCTCAAGAAATGAATGCAAGTCATTCCAGGTTTTTGTCCATAATTAGTTCAAGTCCTGGGGTCTGGCTCCGTGATGAAGCACCCCCGTTTAATTTTCGGTTCAGATTATTCTATTCCACTTACGGTGGAATAAAATCACCACGTTTTTAAAAAAGGCAATATCTAAATCTAGTGATAGGTGCACTGGATTTCTGGTTAAATAGCCTAGTTTATTTAGGGTAGGCAAATCCAAGGAGTTATCTCCATCTGAGGAAATCCACAGTAAGAAAGAATAAAGAGGGACTTCCCTGGTGGCACAGTGGTTAAGAATCTGCCTGCCAATGCAGGGGACACGGGTTCGTTCCCTGGTCCAGGAAGATCCCACATGCTGCGGAGCAACTAAGCCCATGTGCCACAACTACTGAGCCTGCGCTCTAGAGCCCGTGAACCACAACTACTGAAGCCCGTGTGCCTAGAGCCCATGCTCCGCAACAAGAGAAGCCACCACAATGAGAAGCCCACGCACCGCAACGCAGAGTAGCCCCCGCTCGCCGCAACTAGAGAAAGCCTGCGCGCAGCAATGAAAACCCAATGCAGCCAAAAATAAATAAATAAATAAAGTTATTTAAAAAAAGAAAGAATAAAGAGCTAAACGGAAAAATACTTCTTTTAATTAAAAGACACCTGTTTAAAAGAAGGGATGGCACAACAGACAATTGGCTTAAGAAGGTATGGTACATATACACAATGGAATATTACTGAGCCATAAAAAAGAATGGAATACTGCTGGTTGCAGCAGAATGGATGGACCTAGAGAATATTATGCTTAGTGAAATAAGTCCAACAGAGAAAGACAAATACTGTATATCATTTATACGTGGAATCTAAAAAATAATACAAACGAATGTATATGCAGAACAGACTCACAGACATAGAAAACAAACTAGTGGCTATCAGAGGGAAGAGGAAGGGGGAGGGACAGATTAGGGGTGTGGGATTAACAGATACAAACTACTATATATATAGTAGATAAGCAACAAGGATATACTGTATAGCACAGGGAATTATACCCATTATCATAACCTATAATGGAGCATAATCTGCAAAAATACTAAATCGCTCTGCTGTACATCTGAAACTGTAACAGAATATCGCAAATCGAGCATACTTCAATTAAAAGACAAGACGTGATTGTGAAATTTTCAAAGAACTCTAGCTATATCCATCTGTTTTCCTGCTCACATGTACAGTGGGTTAGAGTCTGAGATTGCAAGGTTGTCAGTGGCAAGGTCGGAAATGTGGCAGCAGGAGTTCATTCCTGCCTGTGGCCAACAGCAATTCCATGTGTACGATACTATATACATTATTTTATTTATGTAAATACAATATATTTGGATAAGCTGGAGGCCAGGTAATCTCCTGTTCACATTTTACAGATGAATCAACTGAGGTTTGGCCATGCTAGGTTACTTGCCTAAATACGTCTAGGGTAAAGTTGTGGAGCAGGGTTCGGTGTGGATCCAGAGCTGTGCTCTTTACTGCTGCTTCCCAAGTAAGAGCCAGAGAGCTGGGCAGGCTGGAGCATTTAGGGTCTAACTAGCCTAAGGCAGAGAATCTATGCCTTTGGAGTGTTTTATATCCAAATTAAGGAAGGTGAATTGGAAAGTATCGATTCAGATCCTTATCTATAAGTCAGACTGAGGATAGAATAAGCTGTGAGCATTAAGATAAGTGAGGAGAATCAGATTCTCAGCTTCCCACAGGAGTTCCCCATACGCAGCTGAAACTCAGTATATCCCAACTGACCTCATCATCGCCCCTTCCTCCTCCTCACTACTTCCCCGAACACCTGCTCCTTACCCTAACCCTAACCCTCACCCTAACCCTGTATTTATCTCAGGGGATGGCAAGATCGTGTACCCAGCTGTCAAATCAGGAACCTGGGAGCCATCACTGAGCCCACCCTCTTCCTCATGCCACAGATCCAGCTGGTCCTCAAGCCCTCTCGACTTCTTAATATGGCTTGAATCTGTCTCCTCCTGTCCCTTGGCTCAGGAACCCCTGGAGTCAGAGCAATTCATCTAAAACGTTAAAATGATCATCGTCCCTCCTCTGCTTAAATTCCTTCTGTGGTCCTGCTGCTCTAGGTATAAAATACATGAAACACAGAGCCCCCTAATCTATGGCCTCACTGCTCTCTAGCCTAATCTCTTACCACTCCCCCACCCTACTTCAGAACTGTGTCAGAGTCACTTTTGAATTTCTGGTGCCTAGTCCGGTGCTGGGCACACAGAAGGCACTCAAGTAAATGCTTGTGGCGTGAAGGATGAATCAAGATTTCAGTGCCCTGTAGCACACCCCTCCCCCCCAATGGGTTTCCCCTCCCGATGAGGGACACGGGCAAATTCAAACCCTCCATTTTGTGTCACCCCCAGAAGAATAAATGCCAAAAAATGACTCACAAAGGAAAAATATGGCATTAATAAAACAATGTTTTAAAAAGAATAAGTAACCAGTTATCTCCAAGTATTTAAGGGTTCTGTTTTCCTTTAAGACTGTGCTTTCAAAGTATAAACTATGTTCCTAGTTGTTTTTTAATAAAGGCATATTTTAAGGCACAATGCGGAAATTCATGGTTATGAATCTGGGGAGCAGGCAGATAGAATGGATGCTATTAGAATATTAATGGTCCAGTGACGGAAGGTCTTTGTACCTGAAGTGCTCTACTCCCACCTGGTGGTACAACTAGAAAACTGTCAAAATAAGTTTTTAAAGATTAAAAAAAAAGTAAGTATACATACTCTACAAAATGAAAGTGAGGAAGTGAATGAAAGTGAGGAAGTGACTAAAATTGGTACAGACTGCCATTCATCATGCAGGAGTTTTTACTCTTTGTCATTGCCTTACAGTCAAACCTTCCAAGCCCTTTTGCAGCATCCAAGGAATACCAGAACCTGGCCATCCTATATCTCTTACTTGCCTCTCTGTGCTTGGAACACCTTCCCCGGTGTACTATTGGTATAAACTTGAAGGAAGAGACATCGTCCCAGTGAAAGAAAGCTTCAGTGAGTATAGCCCTCTGCTGCCCCTGGCAAGGCCTGGTGTGTGGGCTTGGTTGACAGCATGTGTGTGTGACTGGCTGCTTGTCCTTAGAGCACAGTCTTCTATTTTTCTGGGGGGAGAATGTACAAAGAATGCCAATCTTCCATCAAGATGGTTGTCCTCTGGTCTTCTCCCCAACTTCTAGAAGTCAAGACCATTTTTGGCTCACAGGCGGTGAGTGTGGAGAAAATAGGCATGGTCCCAGATGGGAGTCTCCAGGGGTCTAGTTGGACCCTGGACATCTCAAGAAAGGGAGGCCAATGTGAGGAAGTGGGTGGGCATTGAATGGTCTGCTACATTCCCATGATCTCTACCCACATAAGAGATTTCAAAATGCTATTTCCTGGTTTTGACAGACCCAGCCACCGGGATTTTGTTTATTGGAAATCTGACCAATTTTGTACAAGGTTATTACCAGTGCACCGCTATCAACAACCTTGGCAATAGTTCCTGTGAAATTGACCTAACTTCTTCACGTGAGTTGATCATATAACTTAACAGTTTCTCCTTAAGTCAAGTATCCTGGGCCTGCCAATCAAGTAAATTAATTAGAATCCCCGGTTAGTCCTTCCTGACTGGAGATTTTGGTGCTTTATTTATAGGTTGACATGGTGGATGACCATCCTAATATCTAACGCTTACATAATACTTAATATATGCCACGTGCTGCTTCAAATTGTTTATAAAAATTAATTTGCTTAACCCTCACAAAACCTCCGGAAAGTAAAACAACAGCCTCATTCATAGTATGAAGCTGAATTTTCTTTGTGATGCTGTTGGTAGATCCAGGTGAAGCTATAGCAATCTGTGTCAAACATGGAGCTCACAAACTTTCCAGTTATTGACTAATTTGCTAAAATCTGCCTCTAATAATAATAGTAATAACGACACTTGCACCTACATTCAGAGTAGCTAATATTGCGGAGCACAAAATATGTGCCGGACGCTTGGCCGGGTGCTGTGAGCATTATCCCACTCTGTCCTACAATCACCCCGTCTAGGAGGCAGAATATATTGTTAAGCTTCACTTTACTGAAAAGGAAACTAAAGCTCAGGGAGGTAAGTGACTTGCTCAGGGTCATTCAGTTTGTAACTGGCAGAGTCACGATGCCTCTAAACCTCAACCTTCCAGTTCAAAGGTGCCTAGTTACTAAGCATAGACTTGAGGGCCTGAGATTGTCAAATTGGGCCAATCAGGGGGCAAGTTCTCACAAGGGATATCTTGCTACACCTCTCAAGGATCACTTCATTACATTTCAGATCCTGTCATTTATTCATTTTTTCAAACTTCCTTTCAATCTGTGATTTTAATATATACCATATCCAGGGGGCCCAGTTCCATTGGAATATTATTTTCCTATGAAGCTGAGCTTTCTTCCTTTTATTTGTCCGGAATCAGGCATTTTCCAACTCCAGTTTGCTCCTTCATTTTCGTATCACTTTCAGCCATTTTTTTTAACATCTTTATTGGAGTATAATTGCTTTACAATGGTGTGTTAGTTTCTGCTTTATAACAAAGTGAATCAGCTATACATATACATATGTCCCCATATCTCTTCCCTCTTGCATCTCCCTCCCTCCCACCCTCCCTATCCCAGCCCTCTAGGTGGTCACAAAGCACAGAGCTGATCTCCCTGTGCTATGCGGCTGCTTCCCACTAGCTATCTATTTTACATTTGGTAGTGTATATATGTCCATGCCACTCTCTCACTTTGTCCCAGCTTACCCTTCCCCCTCCCAGTGTCCTCAAGTCCATTCTCTACGTCTGCATCTTTAATCCTGTCCTGCCCCTAGGTTCTTCAGAACCATTTTTGGCTTTTTTAGATTCCATATATATGTGTTAGCATACTATATTTGTTTTTCTCTTTCTGAATTACTTCACTCTGTATGACAGACTCTAGGTCCATCCACCTCACTACAAATAATTCAATTTTGTTTCTTTTTATGGCTGGAAACGTCATCTTTTTGTGTGTCCTTTTTTGTGGTCCCATTCTGTCCCTGCTCCCTTGATCATTTCTGCTGTCTTCCTCCAGATCTTCCCCAATCTCTTTTTGCCTTTCTAGAGGTACAGTCATATTGCAGATATAGAGACTCCTCAGATTTGTACTTGAGCCTTGCTTCCTTTTGAATCCTCTTTTCAATGATGTCTAGCATTTGGCTTCCTTCCTGCCTTCCTGCCTTCTTGACTTCCTGCCTCCCTCCTTCTCTCCATCCCTCCCTTCCTCAAACCTTCATTGACTATCTACTGTATGCCAGGGAATGTCCTAGGCGATGGAGATTCAGACATTAATAAGATATATGTCTTACGCTCAAGGAGCTCACAGATTAGCTAGAGGCACAAACACTAAAATTTGTTAAATGTTATAACAGAGGTCTGCACAGGGTCTATAGGATGCCAAAGAAGAAACAACTAATTATGCTTATAGAACCAGGGCCAGCTTTACCAGTGAAGTGCTATTTGAGATGGAGCTTGCAAAGCCTGTTTCTTTATCTTTAAAATTAGGATGAGGGTAAAAGGAGGTTGAAGGATGACAGCAGAGCAGCAGACTTAGGAGGGCAACCAGTCCATGCTCGGGGAGGAAGGTGGGGGACTCCAGAAGGGATGTCTCCAAGGGAAGAAACAACAACATAAGAAACCGATAGGGCTTCCCTGGTGGCGCAGGGGTTGAGGATCTGCCTGCCAATGCAGGGGACACGGGTTCGAGCCCTGGTCTGGGAAGATCCCACATGCCGCAGAGCAACTAGGCCCGTGAGCCACAACTACTGAGCCTGCGCGTCTGGAGCCTGTGCTCCACAACAAGAGAGGCCGCGATAGTGAGAGGCCCGCACACCGCGATGAAGAGTGGCCCCCGCTTGCCGCAACTGGAGAGGGCCCTCGCACAGAAACAAGGACAGAACACAGTCAAAAAAAAAAAAAAAAAAAAGAAACTGATAGATTAGCCGATGTGTTTGAAACTACTGAAAGGACTTTTGCTGGAAATTTTGGGGATTAGTAATAATACATTAAAAAACCCATAAATCCCCAAATGAGGCAATTATTAACCTTGGGGAAATTTTTAAAATGTTGTACAAGAAAGAATCATACTATGTTCTGCAGCTGTGAACGATATTTACGTAGTCACAATACTGCAAACATTGATTTAACGGTACCTTATGTTATATTAGGAGAATATGGCGGGATGTGAGGGGAGTGGTGTAAGAGAGTTAAATCCTCAACCTCCAGAGTAGGAAGCCAATAGAAAATGACAAAAATTGGAAAAGGCAGAACATATTAGAACAAGTGTAATAGAAACATGGGGGCAAATTCCTCTTGTGAATGGGACTTAGAGATGGGAAGGAGTGGAGAAAGGAACTGCTGATTTTTTTTTTTGTTAGAAGCCTAGTAGAACTGTTTGACTTTCTAAATGATGCACATGTATTCCTTTAATCATAGAAAGTTAAAAGAATGATCAGGCAACTCAACTAGGCTTTCATCTCAAAGTGTAAGATATCCATCCTTGCTTGAAGGGAGGCCGATGGGGATGGGCCCACCTGGAACCCAGACATGGTCTCTTGTGGACAATACCTCAGTGCTTGAAGGTCTGGCGCTCAGCTAGATCATCTCATGCTCATTAAGTTTCTCCGTAGACTGATCTAATAAACCAGATGCCTGTTTATGGAAATGGGCATATCCCTTCCCAGTGGCCAGAATGCATGAGGCTCTTTGGTGAGCATGGAATCTGTGGAAGAGAAGGTTTTTAGGGAACTACTTCACCCATGCTTTGGGAAAGCCTGGTGAAATGTCCCTGCCTGTAACAGACATCATTTCTCTGGTGACCGGATTGCAGCTCCATCGTGTCTCTCACTGCCCAAGCAAATGTACGGTGAAGACTTATTTCTCCAAACCGCATTTTTTTGGGGGGGGCGGGGCCGTGCCACAGGATCTTAGTTCCCCGACCAGGGATCGAACCCGCACCCCCGGCGGTGGAAGCGCAGAGTCCTAACCACTGGACCGCCAGGGAAGTCCAAAACCGCATTTCTAAAGCAACCCCACCTCCCCCAAGCTGGCATATTTTTTTTTCTTTATGTGTGTAAATGTGAATGGGAAGACTACATAGTCAAGCCAGTCACCTTTCTTCTCCCGCTATGAGTCCAGCTGAAAAAGTTCTAGGGGTTTCCACGCTCTCAGCCCATACAAGGCACCTTCCCACTATATGAATGCCCCGGATATTCCCCGCTGGTCACGAATGCACGTGGATGAGGCAGACACTATGCTCCACTTTCCTAACCAGCTGCTTGTGTCCTCCAGATCCAGAAGTTGGAATCATCGTCGGGGCCTTGGTGGGTACCCTAGTAGGTGCTGCCATTATCTTCTCTGTGGTGTGCTTCGCAAGGAACAAGGCAAAGGCGAAGCGGAAGGAAAGGAAGAGAAATTCTAAACCCACCACAGAACTCGAGTAAGACCTTACTTTGTTGTCTTTACTTGAATAGACATTTCTCAGGCCTATCTCTTTCAGTCAGCTCTTCCTAAGCACTCCTTTTAGCATAAGATATAGAGGTATCTTTCTGCTTACTCACTGCTTTTATAAAAGAATGGTGATGGCTATCGTGTACTGAGCGCTGTGGGCCAGACTCTGTTCTAAGCATTTTATGTGTATCAACTCATTTAACTGCCACGACAATCCTTTTAGGGTTAAGAAAATGTTTTAATATATTAGTATACTTGTCCTTCTACCAATAGTGATAAAATATAATTTTTAATATTTATTTTATGGAACAAGGGGCCCATGGAAGCAAAAGTGCTGAGGGCCCAGGCTCTTGACCACTTTGTTATTTCTTATCAAATGTTATTTCTTATCCATTTCTGTGCTTCCACAATCAAGTGCCAAGCATTGTGCTAGATGGAGTGGGTGCTAGACACGCACCAGAGCCATGGATTTGGCCAAAGACCTTATTAGAACTTCAGACCCTTTCAACCTCACAACAGTTTTCTCACCTCTTAAACACTAGTTTGTCTTTCTTGAACTTTCATTATATTGTTGAGACCTCACCTTTCTGCACCCCAAATGGAGACCCGTGGTCTGACAGTGAGTCAGACTATCAGAAATCACAGAGGTCCCGAACAGATTGGGACCTATGGTCACTGAGGCTACAGAGCCTATAGCTCCATGTGAGATGTCAAACCCTAACTTGTTCTTCCCTGGGCCTTCTTCCTGCAGACTAATGACAAAGATAAACCAAAGTACAGAGTGTGAGACAATACCAGATGAAGATATCATCCAAACAGAAGCAACTCTGCCACCTTCCATCCATGAGGCTGAGCCTAATACCGCCCTGTGGCCAGATCACAAGCCTATCCCCAAGCCTGAGCCTGCCTTGCTGGAGCCGGCCTCAGGGCCTGAGCTTGCCCGGGCGCCTGAGCTTGAGATCAAGCTGGAGCCACAGCAGGAACCGGAGCCCTCGATTGTAGTTGAGCCCTCCTGTGACGAGGGAAAGGGGGTGATTAAGACATAGGCCGGTGGCCTGAGTACAGTCTTCATCACTAAGGAACCCATTACCGGCGTTTGGAATTCAGTTGACCTAACTAACCCACCACCTCCCTCCATTCTGACCAACCCTCTTCTAACAAGGTGCTCCTACCATCAATCCAAAACAGACAGGTCAAGATAACTACTAAATAAATGCAAGGGTTCCTGCATTACCAGTATAGAGTACTTACAATTTGACTAACATGTAAACACAACTAATGAAATGACAAGTGATTTTGAACTCAGTTGAAGGTGTTTTGCAACACCTGTGTCTTATTTCAGACAATCTTACTTCTCTATTTCTAGCTACTCTTTGAGATTCCACATGCACACATGACAAGGTGGCATTAACTGGATTCAATATTATTTCTAGGATTTGTTGTTGACAGAGCTTCCCTATTCATTTTCACATTGACCGCTAAGAAAAGAATTCACCAGCATTATCTCATAGATTGGAAAAAAATTCCTTAAAATTCCAGAGGGAAATAAAGGGTACATATTAATTGGTACATAGCATTTAAAACTAGGTCTTAAAATTAATGCTTCATTTATCATATTAGATTTCCCAAAGAACCACCGGCTATCCAATATCTGAGCACAGCAAAATTTTAAAATACCCCAATTTTTAAATGCAAAATAACGTACAGGCAAACAATTCCAAATACACTTTTCCTTCAATGAACACAAAATATTGATATTACAGGTGATGTACAATTTAGCTTTGAATGAGCTATTATGTTGTCACACTGTCTGATGCTATCTACTTTGGAAGGGCCAGACTAGGAAACTGTTCTAAATGAACACTTAAGATCTATTTTAGATAATCTGAACTAATTAATCTATTTTACTGTTGGGATATTTCACATTAATAAAGAGATATCATTCTTGTATACATGCTTAATATTAACTAAAATGCATTGATATCACTTCTTCTTCACCTGTTATAAAGCTTTTCTATTGATCATATTTCACCCACATCTCACTTTGAAGAAATTTACCTGTAGACTTTTTCATCTGTGTAATCAATCAGATTTTAAATCTTATTTTAAGGTTCAATAAGTAATACTCAATAAAAATCTTATTTTAATGATCCTAAGGTAAATCTTTTATAAATAATTTTATTGATATATACACTATGTACAATAAACTGCACCTATTTCAAGTGTAAAATTTGATGAGTTTTGACAGACGTATACACCCATGAAACCACCGTGATAATCTAAATGGAGCATTTCCATCATCCCAAAGTGTTTCCTGTGTCCCTTTGTGCAATCCCACCATCAACCTGGACCCAGGCAACCACTGATTTGTTTTCCATCCTTAGAGATTAGCTTTGCCTTTTCTTGACCTTCATATAAATAGGACCATACAGTATGTACTTTTTTGTGTCTGACTTCCTTCTAAGTGAAGTCTTTTTTAAAAAAAATTTTATTTATTTTATTTTTTATTTTTGGCTGTGTTGGGTCTCTGTTGCTATGCGCGGGCTTTCTCTAGCTGCGGTAAGCCGGGGTTACTCTTCGTTGTGGTGTGCGGGCTTCTCATTATGGTGGCTTCTCTTGTTGCAGAGCACGGGCTCTAGGCGCGCAGGCTTCAGTAGTTGTGGCACGTGGGCTCAGTAGTTGTGGCTTGCGGGCTCTAGAGCTCAGGCTCAGTAGTTGTGGCGCATGGGCTTAGTTGCTCCGCGGCATGTGGGATCTTCCTGGGCCAGGGCTCGAACCCGTGTCCCTTGCATTGGCAGGCGGATTCTTAACCACTGTGCCACCAGGGAAGCCCCTAAGTGACGTCTTTTAAAATAAAGTAATGAATCTGTAACTTATCACATTCAGATTTTCATGTAGAGGAAACTGTGAAACCTTTTGTATACAGATCATACCTATACACTAATTGAGGTAGAGTCTTAGAAGGTTTTAGGGTAGATTGAAATTGAAATTAATATTACGCTTGTCCAGAGTCACGGAGAGAAGAGATAGCAAGTTTTTACTTATGCATTTTCCTTGATGTGTTAATTTTCAGCCAATCGCAGGGATTTTTGAAGCATCTGTAATTCCATTCAGACCAAATATAATATTATGACATACAGTGTCTGATGGGTTCAGGAAGCAAAATGATGAAGGTCTTAAGAATGATCGGACATTTAGAGCTTAAAAATTTCAATTACCAGAATGCCAAAGTAGCTGGAATTCACCTTCCTTCTACTCTTATGATAGAGGTAAATCGCAAGAGACTAATAATATATAGTAGTCAACACCACCCCCAAATTTCTGCTGAATTGGTGCTGAACAGGAAGGCAGGCACCCTCAGTGGTCTTATAGAGCTCTGCTCTTATTAGCACTGTTCTGATCAAAATGCCAATAAATAGTTGGATCAGCAGTTTTTAACCTTTTTTGAGGCCATGGATCACTTTGAGAATACACTGAAAACTCTGGACCCCTCTCCTTAGAAAAATGCTTATACACACAAAATGTCAAGTACAGTTTTAGATAAATTACAGACTCCCTGAATCCAAGAATAAGAACTAGTGAATTAGATAAAAACACAGAAGGTACACTTAATAAATCATGCATCCTGGGATGCGTGGATACTCAAAATGATCTTGATAGTCTGGAAGCTGAGTTGAAATCAACATAATGAATTTGCCAGGAATGGAGGGTATGGTCCAGATTTAAGGATATAGGGTACATGTTGCCAATGCAAAAACCCTAGCTGGGCAAGGTTGGGAAGTAGGTGAGGTTAATCTAAAGTGGTATCTTTGGGTCTCTCCTTTCAGTGCCCTTCTTGGCCTTCTGGCATTATTTTCCAAACACCCAGGATTGTCATGCGCCTACTGGCTCAGTGACCCATTTGGATCTGCGTCCCTCAGGCAGGATTCATTGCTCAACCTCTCTCTACCCTTGCCACCCTTTCAAAAGGTAGCTGTTCTGTGGCCTGTTCTTGTCCAGTGAACATTATCTTTCATCATCCAGTGATGTCATTCAGGTTGATAATAAACTAGCTCTCTTAGGAAAATTTATCTTTTAAGAGGGGACTCTTTAAAAAATTTTTTTTTTATTTTTGGCTGCATTGGGTCTTCGTTGCTGTGCGCGGGCTTTCTCTAGTTGCAGTGAGCGGGGGCTCCTCTTTGCTGTGGTGCGCAGACTTCTCAAAGCAGTGGCTTCTCTTGTTGCAGAGCCCGGGCTCTAGGCACGTGGCCTTCAGCAGTTGTGGCATGTGGGCTCAGTAGTTGTGGCTCACGGGCTCTAGAGCTCAGGCTCAGTAGTTGTGGTGCACATGCTTAGTTGCTCCACGGCATGTGGGATCTTCCTGGACCAGGGAACGAACTCGTGTCCCCTGCATTGGCAGGCGGATTCTTAACCACTGCACCACCAGGGAAGTCCCTAAGAGGGGACTCTTGAAGACAGATAATTCTTTAATCCAAAGATACTAAAAATGGTGGAATTTCAAGCACTGGAACAATCCAGAGGGGAGATGATATTCCTGGAGAAAGAAGCTTTCTCAGCCCCTCTCAAATCAACCCATGCGGGTTACCATCTATCTACTCCACCTACTTATAAGGCCATTCTGGGTCAGTGCAACTTTTATCCCAGTCTCCTTAATCTTCTATTAGTACATCCATAATATACCATATATTTATGTTTGTGATGAATCCTGAAACTGTATAAAATACAGAATCGTAACAAAATTGTGTTCACTAAATTTTACTTGGGCAGGAAAATGGACTCCTATGTTAAAGAGATTTCCAATAAGGGAACAAAAGAAAGTTTTTTTTTTTCTGCTTATTCATCAGTGGATCAGAAGATAAGTAATGGAATAGGTCATTACCCAAATAGTCTGATAGCTTAAGCTTCGACCAAATTGTTTCAGCTTAATTCTCACTCAGATAAGGTACTACCTGATTTATTTTGCTACAGGTAGTTAAAAGTTAAGTGGGTAGTCCCAACCAAATCCCAAACCAGCCTTGGCTTCTTAACCATTCACTTCTCACCACCCAAAAAGACTTCCAGGAACTTCTCTCACCTCTTTATTTCTGCATTTAGCAACTAGGATATGCTAAAGTCAGTGGAACAGCTTTGGGGCTGTCGGTCCTTATTCTCCCCAAATTCATCTGTTTATTCAGTCACCCACTGGACATTTACTGAATGGGTACTATGGACCAGGTACTGTGGCTGATGATACAATGGTGAGCAGAATCAGAGCTAGCTCTTGTCTTAATGTAATATACAGCTTTACGAACTATGACAAGTTCTTGCACGTCATTATCAACAGTAGTGTGCTGACTGAAGGGGAGAAGGCTGGAATTTGTACGGCACTGTGGAGGGCCTCCAAATAATAGTGATCTATGATTTAAAAAAAAGGACTAAAACATAGTAATTCTTGACCGACAACCAAGAAACTATGCATTTGAGATCTCCCATGTCCTTTAGAGTACCAAGTGAACTTTCCCCGCAATATTGTATGCTGAGAAGTTAATATTTGCAGCTTTTACACTGGCCTGTAACTCAGGTTTGATGAACTTTCAGTAAGAAGAACTAGAAAAGAATATGCTTCCCTGATTAATAATTGTAAAGCTCAGCACTCAAAATACTCACGTAAAAGGGTCTGAATATCAACAACACAGTTTGCGTTTACAAAATTCATTTTAGATACTGGTCATTAAGTCTCTGACCCCAAATTAACTGAAGTTTGTGGACTCACCTGGATTACTTACTTCAAGCAATATTTGCAGCATAAAGTTCAAATTAAAAAATAATTTGAAGAGTCACTTGGAGTTCATTAGATTTTATGACTAGTAATCATTTAAAATGCTTCCCTAAATTGAGATCAAGTTTACACTTATTTTCTTTTGCTCCACATTTAATTAGCAATTCAGAAGATTACTATTTTTAAAGATTTTAGCTGTAGTTCAAGCTTCACTAATTTTATTGACTTCAGAGCTACCAAAAACTAAGAAATTGTCTTTATAAAGGATTTAAAGGCTTAAGTGGGTGTCTGATTTGCAAAAAGAATTGGGAGATTCTCTCAACATTTTATTTTTTTAGTTTCTGAAATACAGATCAAAATACATTTTTGTTACACGTCATGGTAACAAGCTTGACATTCTTTTCAATACAGGATGACTTAATATAGGTACTTTAAAACTTCCTTTTTATAAACAATACACTTTATTTTGGAGGGAAATAGCCCATTAAAAACATACATTGGTACACAGGCTATTATTTTTCATTATTTTAGTGTTTACGAATGCCAAACTTGGATAGCATGCCCTCTGAACTGAAAATTTCGTCCTCACAATATGTAAGTATTCCTTCTATAACAAAAACAAATTAAACCATACTGTTGGAAAAAACAGAAATATTTGGCATAGGCCTCTGAGTGGGCTTGAAAAACGAGTTACGATGTGTTTCAACTGTATGGAAGAACATTCTAGAATCCACCTAGAAACATTTGGCAAAACAATTGGCCTGGTGCTATTGGGGTTGTTCTGCCTCAGAGGGGGGATAGAGGGTGCATGGCAGGGTGCTGAAGACTCACAACAGCCACAGAATCACTTATTCAAAGTTAACCAAGATTCAATACAGAATAATATACAACAGTAGAACAATCTCAGTTATTATTATCGTTATTCAATGCCTGGAAAGCAAGTTGTAAGCTAAGAAAAAATACCTCAGCAGGAACAATAGTCAACATGTTTATAAGACTTGGAAGATGAAAAAACTTCATCATTCATAGATGACGTCTTGTGCACAAGTACATTAGTTTCCAGGACATTAGGGGACAACCACAAAACATACAAAGTAAGAATAAATCCAAGCTGCTTAACTTTCCACCATTCTCTTGAGTATTAAACCCAGACCACCTTTGGCCACTTGCAGGGGTGTCTTTTCTTCTTTATTCTCAATGTAAATACTTGCTCCTTGGGACACCAGCAGTTTTGCTTCTTCCACTCTCTCCTCATCACAGGCTAAGTGTCTGAAATCAAGGACCACAAAGACGGATTAATCATTTGCAATTCTATGTAATGGTTAGGATTTCCTGACAGGTAGTCTAAACTGCATATTATTAGGTAGTGTAATATTGGAAAGTTACTTAATCTGGAAAGGAAAATCGATTTTCATGGGGAAGACTGTTTATAAGTTAAAATTCATTGGAATAGTCTTATAATACCAGATCATAAATCACAATTCTGGTCCTACTACAACAGAAGTGATCTAAATGCCAGCCTAAGGAATAACGTCCTTATTTTATGAAGATTAGTGGTTTACACCAAACACATGCAATAATTCCAGGCTAGAACTTCGAAAAACCTCCATACACAACCTGCTAACAGCAATTTGTGTGGTTTAAATTTTGGAAAAGCAGTTTAAAAAATTTTATATCATCTGCTTGTTACAGACACCTTGTAAGTTAGCAAGGTATTATTATCACCAGTTTACAGTTGAAATTGTGACAGAGGTTAGTCTTTGCCTATGATGACATGGCTGAGCAGTAAGTGAGGGGGAAACCTTGTCAGGCACTTAACGGTTTACCAGGTAGGGTATTAGACACTAACATGTTATTTTATTTAACCTTCACAACAATCTAGTGAGGAAGGAATTATTATCCTCATATTACAGATAAGGAAATTAGACTCAGGAATGTTAAGTAACTTCTCTGAGTTACTTAATACAAGTATTTAATATAGTTGTTTAAGTGGCTGAGTTTGGATTGGGTAAACAGCATGTAGCTATTCCTTAATCATAGGCTCTGCTCAGGACCTGATACTGCCTGACTCCTAAATTTCCTCCAGGCCACCTTGCCTTTCTTATTTGGAGAAAAGGGCTAGAATATGCATGTTTTTCTAGACAGAGTCGCTCAGAACTACAGAAAAAAATTGTAAAACTAAGAGTTAAGAAAACAATGCTTTAAAAAAAATTGAATCCTACTTTGGACTAAAAAGAAGACTCACAGAATTTCTGGTTCAAAAAAGTCACCATTCGATAAGGAAGAATAGTGGCTAAGTACTGTAGAAAAAATATCAAGGTAGAGGACGGCTTCAGGTCAAGCATAAATCAATTCCAGATGGATTTGAGTTAAATGAAAAATAATAACCAAACCAAACCAATGCAATGTTTTAAAAAAAACTACAATAAAATACAGGTGAATAGTTAACTAATTTCAGGGTGAGGAAGCACTTTCTAGCTATGAGGGAAGATTAATAGGTTTGACTGTATAGAGTTGAAATCTTCGGTTATTTCAAAAAAAATCATAAACAAAATGAAAAGACAAACTGGGAAAAATATTTTCAACTAACATGGCAGAAGGTTAATATTTGTACTATGTCAAGTCAAGGGTACATAAAAAAATCAGTAACAATAAATTAATGCTCCAAAAGGAAATAGAGAAAGGGACACAAAAAGTTATAATTTAGAGAAGGAATATAATTAGTCATAGGCATTAAAAAATGTTGAGCTTCATTGATAATAAAAAATGTAAATTACAACTCTGAAATACCATTTTTCCTATAAGAAAAGGATATTTTTGGTGTTGGTGGGGGGGTAATAGGCACTCTCACGCTGCTATTGGGAGGGTACAATGATACAACTCCTCTGGAAGCAATCTGGGAATATTCAGCAATTGTCTTAAACTATGTGTATCTGTTGACGAGCAATTCTACTTCTAACTTCTATACTAAGATAATAATCAGCAGTATGGCCAATGATTTTTGTATAAAGTTGGTCAATGTAGCATTATTTATAATAGTGGAAAACTCAAAAAAGCTTAAATATACAGTAATAGAGGAATTATTAAATTATGCCATATCCATAAAATGGAGTTGTGGATAGCCATTCAAAAACGTTTTAGAAATATTTATTAACATTGGAAAATGCTCACAATATACTATGAGGTGAAAAGAACAAGATATAAAACTACATACACAGTATCGTCCCAATTTTACAAAAAAAAAAAAAGCGTATGTAAAGTATGCACATTTGCATATAAAAGACAGGGAGGAAATACGTTAAAATGTTATCAGTGGTTATTTCTGGGTGGCAAAATGATAGGCATTTTGAATTTTTATCTTTCTACTTCTGTGTACTTTCAATTTTTTTTCGCCATAAACATGTATTACATTTATAAGCAGACTAAAAAAAGAAATGATGTGTTAAGAATTAGTGCAAGAGGGCTGATGTCAGGTAGAATACAAATGACTGCTACTTGTCACTTACAGAGGAGTGTTACCCTCAGTGTCTTGGATGTTTGTGGAAGCTTTGTAGTACAGAAGAATATGAATCATCTTCAAGTTACCCTTGGCTGCTGCCCGGTGCATTGCTGTAGCCTCATAATGGTCCTTAGCGTCTGGATTAGCCCCGCCTTCCAGTAACATGACAGCAATCTGGGAAGATGGAGAAGAAAACTATGCAGAGATCTATTTGTGTTTGCGTACAGGTTTAGAACTCAAAAGAAGTAGCTTAGGAATGGAATCCTACCTCATGCCTGTTTTTGGAAGCTGCATAATGTAGGGGAGTACAGCCATTTTGATTGACAGCATTCACTTGAGCACCTTTTCCCAGAAGAGCTTTTACAATCTCATCCCGGCCAGCAGAAGCAGCAATATGAAGAGGAGACCAACCTGCCTGTAAAAGAGGTGGGCAGAACAAAAACCAGGGAGAAAAGGCACAGGGATCAATGCTAACATTTAGGCAGGGTTTACAGAGCTGTGTGTAAATGGTTTAAAAAAATAATATTCTTTCTCTTTCTCTCATTAAGCACTGCAGGATATTTGGAAACCAGATATATAAAAGAAAAGAAAAGCACCCATAATCCCACAACATGGAAATAATACATAAGTCTAATTCTAATGTGTTTTAAGATTGGGATCAAGGATACCCCAATAGGATATCAAGTTCCGTGAGGGGTGTTTTCCACAATGCCCACTTATCATTACTTTGTGAGAATTTTTCTATGTCATTCTTTGGAATCATAACTTTATTCGTTGCATATTATTATCATTATTATTATTATTTTTGGCCACGCCAGGCGGCTTGCGGGATCTTAGTTCCCTGACCAGGGATTGAACCTGTGCCCTCGGCAGCAAAAGCACGGAGTCCCAACCACTGGATCACCAGGGAATCCCCTGGTTGCGTATGATTTTATTAGGTGGATATATATGCTGTATTCAACTGTTCCTCCATTAAACTGTTTTTACTTTTTTGCCGTTATCAATATTATTTCATTGAGCATCCTCGAAAAGGAATCTGCCTACAAAAACATTTCCATCCGTATTCTTCACAAGTCTTATCCTAATATAACCAATACCATTACACCAAATCTTTATATAACAAAAAAAGATATCTAGGCCCTTATTATTCAGGCAATATTCACAAAAAAACAATTTCCAACATAATAAAAAGGATTTGTAGTCTCTTAGGGGTCATCATAATAAGACTTGATCTGCATGTTTACCTTAAATTACAGGCTATGAGTGGCAAAATGAACATTCTGAAATAATGCAACCACCAGTCCTGTATTTGGTCACTGGGGCCATGCTGTAACTTCCTAGTCATAAAGGTTAAAATTTGTTTGTGAGCTTAATACTCGGGCTTTCGTAAACACCAGTCTGGAGCCTAAAGATAACTGGGACTTTATCAACTCTGCCTAGTACTCACATCATCTTTATCATTCACTGGCACTCCAAGTTGCAGCAAGAATTCAACAATTTCTGTATGTCCGGCTGAGCAGGCCCAATGCAAGGCAGTTCTGCTGTCCTACACGGGAAGCAGAGAAGCAATAAGACCAACATTCTTGAAGAGAAATAGAAGAACTAAGGCAAGAAAGCAGAAAAAAAAATTAATATTGGAGCCAGCAAACCTACGGTTTGGGAACAAGAAATGGAGAGCGCTGGATCCTCAGGTAGGTAACCTTAAACCATATTACTTACATAAGAGAGACCAAGGTTTTAGTAACATGAGGAGAATACATTGATGAACGTAGGTAATTCTGGGCAGACTAGAGCCATGAAAGCAATAGAGCAAAAAACTGATTTCAGTGCTTCGGCAGAAATACAGCTTTGGCTATTTCCATTATTTACGTACTTTTATGTCAGGCACTGTGCTAAGAGTTTTACGTGCATCATCTCCTGTAGTCCCCATGATCCTATACAGTGGATATTATCCCCATTTTACAGACTCCTCAGGGTAAGCAACTTGTCAAGGTCGCACAGCTAGTAAATCGTGAAGTTGGGACACAAACCCGTCAGCTCTGAATTTTCTAGATGCTCTAGAAAGAACAAATGTATCTTGTGGGAAAGAAATGTTCATGAAACTAGTTGAGACTATAACCATTTAAAAAACATACCACACACAGAATTAGAAAGCAACATTACTTTAAAAAAATAATAAGCTAGGAGTTAGTCATGTTTCTCAAAAGGAATCTCTCTCTCTCTCTCTTTTTTTTTTTTGCAGTGACTGCTATATTTCTTAGCCCTATGTAAAAGAAAATGGTATTTTAAACTTTATTACAAAAATTTCAAACTCACATAAAAATACAGGGAACATAATATAATCCATATGCCTATCACCTACATCTTATAACTATTTTGCCATATTTGCCTCATCTGTTTTTCTCCTTGATGAGATTTTTAAAAACAAATCTTAAATATTATGACCTTTCATACCTAAATATTTGAGGATCTAAAAAATACTTCACTACATAGCTATTACACTGATTAAAATGAACACTAACTCCTTTATAACATCAAATACCCAGGTTTCCCCAACTGTCCCCCAAATGTCTTTTTGCAGTTGGCTTGTTTCAATCAGGATCCATACAAGCTCCATAAGTTGCAAATGTTTGTTATGTTTCTTAAGTCTTTTGATCTTGAATAGTTTCTCCCTTTTTTATGCCATTGACTTGATGAAGAATGGTTAGAAGTATTATTAAATCTTAATTTAATATTGGTAAATTAAATCTAAAGTATTAAATATCACCAGACCAAAATGAAGGTAAACTAGACAAAGGCATTTTCAGGTTGAGCAATAAAGGAAAGTTCCAGAAAAAAAGTCTCCGAACTTCTAATTGTCTTCCCAAACACACAAAATGGAGATTTGTAATTATGTGACACTGTCTTGCTAGTGCTTAGCATGGTGCCTGTCAAATAGGAGGCAATCTATAAATGTATGTTGGCTTACTGAGGGCACCGTGAATCCTTCTAGAAACTCAGGGTGAAAGCATGAGGGTCTTTTGAGCAGGAGGGCAGAAAGAAACACTTCCCAAGGTCCACTCACTTTTGTTCTGCCTTTGCCTAGAATACCCCTTCATCCCCCAGGGAAATCCCACTCATCCTTCAAGATACAGCCAACCTTCCCTCCTTTGCAAAGCCTCTTCAGTTACGACAACATTCGGCTTTTCTAAGCGAGATTAAATCAGGTCCTTCCATGATACGTCCTGAAAGCCCCACGTCAACTTCTCTCCCGAGTATTTACCACAATTTATAATCGGACATATGATTTGGGATTATTTTATTAACGTCTGCTCCTTCCATTCGACTGTATCCTCAGCTCCCAGCTGAGGCGTTCAGTTACACGTGTTCCATAGAATAAAATCACTAATAAAAGCAAACAAACCCATTTCCAAAAACCAAAAACTTTCCTTCTCACGGATGTCTCAAAGACTGGGCATTTCTGAGAAACGCGCAAACGTTCTAGAAATATCCAAGATACAGCGACTAAGTACTGGGCCAAAAAACAACATTGGCGGTTTGTGGGGCTAGCTCCGGCCGCCCAGTCCCGAGTCCTGAGGTGACCCTGGGGTAAGGATGGGGCGGCGGGGGCGGGGATCTGGCCCTCTCGGAACCGGCCTCCCCATGGGTTGGGCTGGGCCGGGCAGCCACGTTGGTCTCCGCCGCTGCCGCCGCCGCCGCCAGCGGAGAGGCCCCAAGCGTTGCTTTACCTGGTCAGTCCTAGTGGCCAGGGATTTATCGGCCAGGATCGTCTCCTTCAACTCCTCCAGCTTCCCGCTGTAGGCCAGGTTGCAGACCATTAGGTTAGACACACACCCCTCCATTTCGCTTTCCCAGGATCTCGGTGAAGCCTGACCAGGGACCGCCTCACGTCGCCAGCTCCGACTGCCAATCAAAAGAGGCGTTAGAGCTCCCCCAGTCACCAACCTCGCTCGTTCCTTTGCTTCTTTTCCCATCGCAGGGCGCCTCTGGGAGTTGCAGTTTGAGCGCAGTTCCGGGCGGGGAGGCGCCTTTGCCGCTGTCTCAGTCTCTGCCATTAGCAGCGCGGAACTACGAGTCCCGGGGTCCCTTGCGGCCGCCGTAGTCAAGTGGCCGGTGGAATTGGCCCAGGATGACAGCTGGAGAATGGAGTCAGGTACGGGGAGCGGCTTCGTGTAGAACCGGGGTGGGTGGTCGCTGTTGGGGCATTGAGTCGGTGACGCGAAGTGGGTGCGGGGTCATGGCAAGACAGTCATGGGAGCCAGAAAGTCCTGTCCCACGGGGGCCCTGACCTGCAGTGGTAAGCGGAAGGGAAAACGGTAGCAGCTGAGTACTACCTCCTGCGCTCGAACCAGTGCCTGTGGCCATCCTCCCCTTCGCTGCTACCGCCGCCAAAGGAATGGAAAGAACTAGGGGTTAATTATTCTGACGTTTCGGCGGAGTGGCATTAGGGCAGAATTCTGCCACAACAGTGATAGCATATGACACCGTAGTAAGGTGATGTGCCAGGGTGATGCCAAAGGCAGAGTGTGATGCCATAGGACCTACTTGATATCTAAGAGATCTCGGTAAGTCCGTGGCGTGGTGACATCACAACTTGATGAGGGTCATCTTGACACTGTGGTATGGTGTTGGCTCTTTAATATCACGATAATAACGGTGACATCGAAGTCTTGCCAGAACTATTAAGCTAATAGTGTTTCTATTTATGGGATTCCTAAATAGTGCCATAGCAGAAGAGATGCAAGGCTTATCCTTTATAGGGCATATCCAGACTGGCATCATACCAAAACCAGGTAACGATAAGAATACACTCAAGAAAGAGACTGACTGTGTTTATATTTACCCTGTTATGGTGTAGAACAGGGCTTGGCAACCTTTCTGTAAAGAGCCACATAGTAAATATTTTAGGCTTTGGGGGCCAAAAGGCAAAATCGAGGATAATTTGTAGGTACTTATATGACAAGGGAGAAAACAAATTTCAACAAATATTTATTGATGAAATTCAAGGTATAGTAATAATAATTGAGCACTTTTTTTTGTAATATGAGACTACTAATGAGAATAATGGAATTCTTTTGGGGGGGTTAACATTTTGTTTATTTGGGGCTAATAGTCAGTGTTCCCCATCATCAAAATCATTTCAAATGTTCATCTGTTAGTACTGATCTGTAATGAGATTTTACCCATTTCATCTTTGTAAATGTCTTTTCACACAGATAGGTATGAATCCACAAACATATTCTTGTTATTTTTTATTTAAATACATTTTAAATTTCAGAATAGCTTTAGATTTATGGAAAAGTTGCAAAGGTAATGCAGAATTCCTGTGTACCCCTCACCCAGTTTCCCCTACTGTTCCTTTCCTATTTTTAACAGCTTTATTGGGATATATTTTTCATATCATAAAATTCACCCATTTTAAGTATAGTTAAATATTTTTAGTAACTTTACTGAATGGTGCAACCATAATCATAATCAGTTTCAGAACATTTTCATTTCCCCCCAAAGATCCCTCATGCTCATTTATTTACAGTTAATCCTCGTTCCCACTCTCAGCCCCAGGTAACCACTGATCTACTTTGTCTCTATAAATTTACCTATTCTGGGCATTTCATCTAAATTAAATCAAATAAGAAGTGGTCTTTTGTGCCTGGCTTCTTTCACTTAGAATAATATTTTTTGAGGTTCATCCATATTGTAACATGTACCAGTACTTCATTAATTTTTATTGCCAAATAGTATTCCATTATGTGGCTATAACCCATTTTGTCTGTCTACTCACTAGACATGTAGGTTGTTTCCAGTTTTTGGCTATTATGAATCATGCTGCTAAGGACATTAGCGTGCGAGTCTTTGTGTAGACAGGTGTTTTCATTTCTCTTTGGTAGGAACCTAAGGGTGGAATGACTGCATGATATGGCAAATTTAATCTTTAACTTTATAAGAAACTATAAAACTATTTTCCAAAGCGGCAGCACTGTTTTGCATTGCCACTAGTAATGTATGAGGGTTTCTGTTTCTCCACTTCCTTGCCAACATTTGTTATTGTCTTTTTGATATAGCCATTCTGAATGGATGTGAAATTATATCTTATTGTGGTTATAATTTGTACGTCCTTAGTGACTAATGATGAGCACCTTTTCATTTACTTACTAGCCATTCATACATCTTTTCCATTTTTAAATTGTTATTGTCTTTATTGTCTTTTTATTATTGAGTTGTAAGAATTATTTATATATTCTGGATACAAGTCCCTGTAGATATGATATGTGGATATTTTCTCCCACTCTGTTGCTCGTTTTTTCATTTTCTTAATGATGTCTTTTGAAGTGCAAAAGTTTAGAATTTTGACAAGATCTAATTTATTGTATTTTTTTTCTTTTATGGATCATGCTTTTGGTGTTGTACACTTTTAAAAATTGTACAATTTAATGTTATTAATATTTTAGAATTGTGTTACCATCACCACACTCTTATTTGAAACATTTCCATTACCCCAGAAAGAAACCTCATGCCTGTTTTCACTCTCTCCCCATTTCCACTCCCAGGCCTAGGCAACCACTAATTTATTTTTTGTCTCTATGGATTTTCATTTTGGGGGATTTCATATAAATAGAATCATACAGTATGTAATCTTTTGTGTCTGGCTTCTTTCACTTAGCATAAGGTTTTTGAAATTTATCCAAATTTTAGTTTATATCAATACTTCATTCATTTTAATGGCTGAGTAATATTCCATTGTATGGCTATACCATATTTCACTTATCTGTTCATGAGTTCATTGGTTTCTGCCTTTCGGTTATTATGAATAATGCCATTATAAACATTCATGTACACGTTTCTGTGCAGACATGTGTTTTCATTTCTCTTAGCACGTATCTAGGAGTGGAATTGCTGGGCCATATGGTAGCTCTATGTTTAACTTTGTGAGGAACTGCCAGACTTTACCAAAGTGGCTGCACTATTTCCCTTCCCACCAGCAATGTATGAGTGTTAGAATTTCTCCACATCTTTACCAACACTTGTTAATGTCTTTTTTTATTATAGCCATTCTAGTGAGTGCAAAGTGGTATCTCACTGTGATTTTGTTGTTTTGACCTGTGACAGCATGGGATGCATATAAAGCATGTTGACATTACTTATGATTCAAACAATGTTAGCTGTTGAAATGACTTTCCTACAGTGTAAGTTTCACATATAAGTGCTGTTTTGCCTTGTAATTTTAAGTTGATTTAATTAAGAAACATTATCAAGTCTGGAGCAAAAGCTAATTTCCAGGGCCATTCGGTGTTTGGTAATAGTGGTTGAAGGCAGTTCTTCCAACAGTTAAAAAATGTAAAAATCATTCCTACCTTCCTTCCTTACCATAAGAAAAACACATAGTGGATCTAATTTGGCCTGCCAGATGTAGTTTGCCGATGGCTGGTGTGTAAAAGTGTCCTGTATTTAGCAGGTGTTCAATAAATATTTATCCAGTTGATTACAGAGGTACAGCAGGCCTGCTGTGTGGTATTCACAAAGAATTGGGTATAGTAACATTTCACCGTAATAATACATCAAGAAATTGGATGTGATTGTCAGAAACAGCTGGAAAAACAACTCCAAGTGCCTCTCCTACTGAGTGACTTGTTTGGGTAGTCTTCCTTTATAGACGGTGTGTTGTGCTTTTATTTTATTTGATATGACAGGGTGGTTAACTTTCAATTCTGAGTCCCTTAAGGCCAAGGGTAAGGTATTCTTTGACTTTTTGAAAGCTTTCAAAGGTGTCTTCCGTTTTGTCACTGTCCTCAAATATGGAGGAACAATGTAGTTACTGTTTATCAAGAAGAGTCAAAGCGGGGCCCTGTTAGGGACTGACTCCGTTGTTGTGCATACAATTGCATATTCCCTTTACTACTGGTCATATAGAGTCTAGGTCCTAGAACAAGCCAAGTTCACCTTCTGGCCTTTAGAATAACTAACGTTTACTGATCACATGTGTCAGGTATTGGGCTTATCTCATTTAATCCTTCACAACAGCCCTATGAGGGAGGTACCATTATCCTCCAGTCCCCACCTTTTAAAAAATGAAAATACAGGCGCAGAGAAGAGAAGTAGCATGCCTGAGGTCACACAATTTGGCCAAAGTTGGAGCTAAAATTAAAATCCAGTGCTATTCTACCCCAAAGCCCTAGCGCTTAACCACTGCAATATACTGCTAAATATTGCTGAAGATGAAATTATGTGTAAATGCAAACCTCAGGTAATGCAATACTAATTCCTGTCAGAGCTCTTTGGGCTGTAACACTACCTATGATTCTTGGGAAATGACATGATTTTCATGCTCTAGAGCCACACTGTCCGGTAGAACTTTTTGTGATGATGGAAAAGTTCTGTATCTATGCTGTTCTGGTAGGGTAGCCACTAGTCACACTGAGCACTTGAAATGTGTCTAGGGACTAAATTTTAAATTTAATTTTAATTATTTTTAATTTAAATAGCTTCATGTGGCTAGTGGTAATCATTGTGGACAGTGCAGAGAGAGGCAGTTTCCCCCTACTTGCTCCTTTCTAATTATCACTAAACATTTTATTTAATGTAAATGTTCTTTCCATAGCACAGCTGGAAACCAATATATTCTATAGTGAAACCAACTTGAGGAAACCCTACAGAGGTATACGACAGTTAACTGTATGACAGTCACAGGAATAGGTTCTGGCTTATCCAGAATGAAACTTCTCCATTCCCACCACTTGCTAGGTAAAGTTTGAACAACTGGCCTTGAAGACCCTTTGCGATTGATTTTTTTCACTGTTTGCAGATGTAAGTTGTTTATGTGGTCAATTGCAAGCAATTCACAATAACCAGTTGCCTGGTTTAAGATGAGACATTTTAATCTGTGGCTCGAATATTTTTTAAGCACATGTTTTAATCCTACAGATAAAAATGTCCTTGGTATTGTGTGTCACTGACCTATGCAAATCTTCTGCATTTAAATCTCTCTCTTCATAAAGCTGGCATATTGTTATGGGCTATTATAATAAAACATTTTTATTTACTTGCTCCCTGGGTTTTAGCTTCCACACACTCTTGTTTTCTGAGTTATTTGCTTTATAAGTGGTTTACTTTTAAACTTTTTACTATAAAGAATAAGGGACTCACAAGAAGTTGCAAAAACAGTACCATATACTCTTCATCCAGTTTACCCCAATCATTACATTTTATGTAATTATAATACAAGGTAAGAAACAGGAAATTGACATTGGTAGGACGTGTGTGTACGGTTCTATGCTGTTTTCTCACTTGCGTAGATTTGTGCAACCGTAACTGCAATCAAGATACAGAAATATTCCTTCACTGGAAAGCTACCCCTTCATAGTCACAGCTATCCACAACCCCTGCCAAATACTAATTTGTTTTCCTCCTCTATAATTTTGTCATTTTGAGAATTTTATATAAATGAAATAATGGAGAATGTGATTTTTTCGAATTTTTTCCACTTTGTTTAATGACCTCGAGATCCATCCAGGTTGATACGTGTATCAATAGTCTGTTCTTTTTTATTGCTGAGGAGTGTTTCATGCTATGGATATACCACAGTTTGTTTAACCATTTACCTAATGAGAGACATTTTGGTTATTTGCAGTTTGGGTCTGTTGCAAATAAAACTGTTATAAACATTTGAGTATAGGATTTAGTGTAGACATAACTCTCATTTGTCTGAGATACATGCCCAGGAGAGTAATTGCTGGGTCATATGGTAAGTGTATGTTTAGTTTTTAAAGAAACTTCTCCAGAGTGGCTATATAGCATTTTACACTCCCACCAGCAATGTATGAGAGATCCAGTTTCTCTGCATCCTTACCAGCATTGTCGTTGTAATTGTTTCTTATTTTAGCCATTCTGATAGGTGCATAGTGATATCTTATTGTGGTTTTATTTGCATTTCTCTAATGGCTAATGATGGTCAGTATTTTTCCATGTGTTTATTTTCCATCCCTATATCTTCTTCAGTGAAATGTCTCTTCATGTCCTTTGCCTATTTTCTTTAAAATAAAAAAAAAATTATGAGGTAACAGTGGTTAATAACATTATATGTTTCATGTGTACAATATTTTATTTCTGTGTACACTACAGTGTGCTCACCACCAAAAATCTAGTTTCTATCTATCACCATGCAGTTGACCCCCTTTGCCCATTTTGCCCTCCCTCCGCCCCTTCCCTTCTTGTAACCACTACTGTGTTCTCTGTATCTATGTGTTTGTTTATATTTGGTTTCATTTGTTCATTTATTTTGTTTGTTTATACATTTCACATATAAGTGAAATCGTACAGTATTTGTCTTTTTCCATCTGACTTAGTTCACTTAGCATAATACCTCAAATTCCATCTACGTTATTGCAAATCCTTTGCCCATTTTATAATTGCATTGTTTGGGTTTTTTTGTTTTTTACCTGTTGAATTTTGAGAGTTCTTTATATATTCTAGATATAAGTTCTTTGTCACATATGTAGTTTGCAAATATTTTTCTACCAGTCTATGGCTTGTCCTTTCATCTTATTAATAGGATTTTTTCATAGAGCAAACGCTTTTAAATTTGATGATGTCCAGTTCATCAATTTTTTTCTTTTATGGATTGTGCTTCTGTTGCTATGTCTAAGGACTCTTCACTAAGCCCTGGGTCTCAAAGATTTTCTCCTAGATTTTCTTCTAAAGTTTTTTTAGTTATATTTTACCTTCAAGTCCATGATCCATTTTGAGTTAATTTTTGTATTTAGTGTGAGGTTTAGGTTGAGGTTAACTTTTTTAAACTATGGATGTTCAGTTGCTTCAGCTCTATTGAATTGCTTTTGTACTATAGTAGAAAATGAGTATGCTGTACTTGTATAGGCCTATTTTGGGGTTCTCTGTTCTGATTCATTGATCTGTGTGTCCCTTTGCCATCTCACACAGTCTTGATTACCATAGCTCTATAATAAATTTTAAAATTGGGTAGAGTGATACTTCTTCCTTTATTATTTTTCAGTATTGTTTGTTTGTCTTTCCCTATACTTTTCAGAATAAGCTTTCCTATATCTAAAAAAAAGTTGCTAGGATGTTGATAGGAATTGTATAAGAGCTGTATATCAATTTGGGGAGAACTGAAATCTTTACTATGGTGAGTCTTTCAATTCATGAACAGGGCATATCTCTCCATTTATTCACATCTTCTTTTATTTCTTTTGCTAGCATTGTGTCGTTTTCAGCATTGTGTAGTTTTCAACATACAAGTCCTGTATATGTTTTGTTAAAATTATAATTATTTCATTTTTTGTGTGACTGTTAATGGTATTGTATTTTAAATTTTGGTTTCCATGTGTTCATTGCAAGCACATAGTAATACAATTGATTTTTGTATAATTTGTACCCGGCAATGTTGCTGAATTTACTGATCAAGTTCTAGGAGGTTTTTTCTGTTGTTGGTTTCTTTGGATTTTCTTTGTAGACCATCTTGTCATCTGCAAATAGGGACAGTGGTATTTCTTTCTTTCCACTTTTTATGCCTCTTATTTCTCTGTCTTCCCTTATTGTTCTGGCTCAGAATTCCAGTACTATGTGTAATAGCTGTGGTGAGAGCTGAACCTTTGCTTTGTTTCCAATCCTAGGGGGAAAGTAGTCAATCTTTCAGCATTAAGTGTTATGTTAACTGTAGTTTTTTGGGGGTAGATATTCTTTTTAAAATTGAGGCAATTCCCCCCTAATTCCTAGTTTTCTGAGGCTTTTTGTCGTCAATAAATGTTGAATTTTGTCAGCTTTTTCAGTATCCACTAATATGACCATGTGCTTTTTTTTATTACACTGATT
Source organism: Balaenoptera ricei (assembly GCF_028023285.1). NCBI lineage: Eukaryota > Metazoa > Chordata > Mammalia > Artiodactyla > Balaenopteridae > Balaenoptera > Balaenoptera ricei. Next base: position 97,698,154 of record NC_082660.1, read on the forward strand.
GATTTTCAAATATTGACCCCACCTTGCATCCCTGAAATAAATCCACTTGGTCATAGTGTATAAATTTGTTTACATATTGCTGAATTCTATTTGCTAATATTTTGTTAAGGATTTTTGTGTCTCTATTCATGAATGATATTGGCTTGTTATTTAATTTTTTGGTACTGTCCTTGATTTTCATATCAATGAAATATTAGCCTTATAATAAGAATTGGGAAGTATTTCCTCCTCTTGTATTTTCTGGAAGAGATTGTGTAACAGTCTCTACACAAAATTAATTGTGTATTAATTTTCCTTTAAGTGGTTGGTAGAATTCTCTAGTGTAACCAACTGGGCCTGGAGATTTTTTTTGGAGTTTTTTTTTTTTTAAGGGAATTTTATTTTTATTTATTTATTTATTTATTTATTTTTGGCTGTGTTGGGTCTTCCTTGCTGTGCAGGCTTTCTTTAGTTGCGGTGAGCGGGGGCCACTCCTCGTTGTGGTGCACGGGCTTCTCATTGTGGTGGCCTCTCTTGTTGGGGAGCACGGGCTCCAGGCACGCCGGCTTCAGTAGTTGTGGCTCGCAGGCTCTAGAGTGCAGGCCCAGTAGTTGTGGTGCATGGGCCCAGTTGCTCCATGGCATGTGGGATCTTCCTGGACCAGGGCTCGAACCTGTGTCCCCTTCATTGGCAGGCAGATTCTTAACCACTGCACCACCAGGGAAGCCCTGGTGTTTTAAAAGTACAGATTCAATTTCCTTAATAGCTATAGGACTACTAAAATTATCTATTTTGTATTGGGTGTCTGTTTGTGTTTTTCAAGGAATTGGTCCAGTTTTCAAAATTGAAAAATTTGTTTGTAGTATTTCCTTTATCCTTTTGGTGTTTGCAGAGTCTCTAGTGATATCCCCTGTCTCGTTCTGATATTAATAATTTGTGTTTTCTCTCTTTTTTTATTTGTCATTCTCGCTAGAGGTTTGTCTATTTTATTGATCTTTTCAAAGAATCAGCTCTTTACGTCATTGATTTTTCTCTATTAATTTTCAGTTTTCAATCTCATTGATTTTTGCTCTTAAATTGATTATTTCCTTCCTTCTCCTTGCTTTGGGTTTATTTTACTCTTATTTTTCTAGTTTTTTTTTTTAAGGTGGGAAATTATATTTTTAAATTTGAGACTTTTCCTCTTTTCTGAGGTAAGCATTTAGTGCTATAAATTTCCCACTCAGCAGCGGTTTAGCTGCATATCACATATTTTTTTATCGTGGTAAAAAACACATAATATGAAATCTACCCTCTTAAAAAATTTTTTTAATATAAATGTTTACCTACTTTTCTTTTTTTTTTAATTAATTAATTAATTAATTAATTTTTGGCTGTGTTGGGTCTTTGTTTCTGTGCGAGGGCTTTCTCTAGTTGCGGCGAGCCGGGGCCACTCTTCATCGCGGTGTGCGGGCCTCTCACTGTCGCGGCCTCTCTTGTTGCAGAGCACAAGCTCCAGATGCGCAGGCTCAGTAGTTGTGGCTCACGGGCCCAGTTGCTCCGCGGCATGTGGGATCTTCCCAGACCAGGGCTCGAACCCGTGTCCCCTGCATTGGCAGGCAGATTCTCAACCACTGCGCCACCAGGGAAGCCCTACCCTCTTAAAATTTTAAGTGTACATTACACAATATTGTTAACTATAGGCACAATTTTTTTAAAAAATTTATTTTACTTTTAATTTATTTTTGAAAAGTTTATTTTTATTTATTTATTTATCTTTGCCTGCGTTGGGTCTTCATTGCTGCATGTGGGCTTTCTCTAGTTGCGATGAGCAGGGGCTACTCTTCATTGTGGTGCGTGGGCTTCTCATTGCGGTGGCTTCTCTTTGTTGCAGAGCACAGGCTCTAGGTATGTGGCTTTAGTAGTTGTGGAACATGGGCTCAGTAATTGTAGCTTGCAGGCTCTAGAGCGCAGGCTCAGCAGTTGTGGCGCATGGGCTTAGTTACTCCGTGGCATGTGGGATCTTCCCAGACCAGGGCTCGAGCCCTTATCCCCTGCATTGGCAGGCGGATTCTTAGCCACTGCGCCACCAGGGAAGTCCTCTCCACAATGTTGTTTTCATCTTGCGTGACTGAAACTCTATAACCATTGAATAGCAACTCCCCATTTCTCCCCCCCCCTAGTCCCTGGCAACCACCATTCTTTCAGTTTCTATGAGTTTGACTACTTTAGATACCTCATTTAAGTGGAACGATGCAGTATTTGATCTTCTGTGATGGCTTATTTCACTTAGCACAAGGTCCTCAAGTTCCATCTGTGTTGTAGCGTATTGCAGAATTTCCTTTTTATATGGCAGACTAATATTCTATTGTATTTATATACCATATATATACCACATTTTCTTTATTCATTCATTGATGGACATTTAGGTTATTTCTTCCTCTTGGCTTTTGTGAATAATGCTGCAATGAACATGGGAGTGCAAATATCTCTTCCAAAGCCTGTTTTCAATTCTTTTGGATAAATACCCAGAAATGGTATTGCTGGATTATATAGTAGTTCTATTTTTAATTTTTTGAGGAGCGTCTATACTATTTTTCCATAACAGTGGCATCATTTTACATTCCTACCAACAGTGTAGAAAGGTTCCGTTTCTCTACATCTTTGCCAACACTTGTTATTTTTTTTTAAATAGCCATCCTAGCAGGAGTGAGATGATGTCTAATTGTGGTTTTAATTTGCATTTCCCCGATGATTAGTGATTGTGAGCACTTTTTTCATATATCTGTTGGCCATTTGGATGTCTTCTTTGGAGAGATGTCTATTCAAGTCCTTTGCCCATTTTAAAATAAAGTTGCTATTATTATTATTTGCTATTGAGTTGTAGGAGCTCCTTATATATTTTGGATATAAACCCCTTATCAGAGGTATGGTTTACATATATATATAACCTCCTATACTGTAGGTTGCCTCTTCATTCTGTTGATTGTTTCCCTTGCTATGCAGAAGATTTTCTTTTTCAGAAGATTTTTAGTTTGATGTAGTCCCACCTGTCTGTTTTTGTTTCGGTACCCTGTGCTTTTAGCGTCATATCCAAGAAGTCATTGCCAAGACCAATATCTTGAAGTTTTTTCCCTAGGTTTTCTTCTAGGTGTTTTATAGTTTTAGGTCTTCTGTTGAAGCCTTTAATTTTGAGTTGATTTTTGTGTGTGGTGTAAGATAAGGGTCTAGTTTCATTCTTTTGCATGTGAATATTCAGTTTGCCCCACACCATTTGTTGAAGTGACTATGCTTTTCCCATTGTGTACTCTTGGCACCCTTGTTAAAGATCATTTGACCATATATGTGTGGGTTTATTTCTGGGCACTGTGCTCTGTTCCATTGGTCCATATGTCTGTCTTTATGCCAGTGCCATTTTGTTTTGATTACTGTAACTTTGTAATATGTTTTGAAATTAGGAAGTATGAGGTATCTAGCTTTGTTCTTCTTTCTCAAGATTGTTTTGGCTATTTGGGGATCTTTGTGGTTCTACATGAGTTTTAGGATTTTTTTCTATTTCTATAAAAAATGCCATTGGGATTTTGATAGGGATCATATTGAATATGTAGATTGATTTGGATAGTGTGGACATTTGAACAATATTGTCTTACAATCAATTAACATGGGATATCTTTCCATGTATTTGTACCTTTAAATTCCTTCCAGCAATGTTTTGTCATTTTCAGTGTACAAGAGTTTCGCCTCTTTGGTTAAGTTTATTCCTAAGTATTTTATTCTTTTCGATGCTGTTTTAAATGAAATTGGTTTCTAAATTTCCTTTTCAGATGGTTCATTGTTAGCGTATAGAAATATAACTGATTTTTGTATATTGATTTTGTATCCTGTAAAGACTTAATAGTTAGAGCATATGCTGAATTAATTTATTAGTTCTAACAATTTTTGTGGCGTCTTTAGAGTTTTCTACATATAAGGTCATGTCATATATAAACAGAACTAATTTTACTTCCTCCTTTCTAATTTGAGTGCCTTTTGTTTCCTTTTATTGCCTAATGGCTCTGGCTAGAACTTCCAGTACTATGCTGAATAGAAGTGGTGAGAGTGGGCATCTTTGTCTTGTTCCTGAACGAGGAAATCTTTCAATTTTTCATGACGGGGTATGATGTTAACTGTGGACTTTTTATATATGGCTTTTATCATGTAGAGGTAATTTCCTTTTATTCCTAGTTTGTTGAGTTTAGAATACTCAACTTTTTAACCTGAAAAAGTGTTGAATTTTGTCAAATGCTTTTTCTGCATCTATTGAGATGATCATGTGATTTTTTTTTCTCCCTTCATTCTGTTAATGTGGTGTATCACATTGATTGATTTGCATATGTTGAGTTATCCTTGCATCCTGGAGATAAATTCTACTTGGTTATGGTGTATAATTTTTTTAATGTGCTGTTGAATTTGGTTTGCTAGCATTTTGTTGAAAATTTTTGTATCTGTATTCATCAGGGATATTGGCCTATTGTTTTCTTTTCTTGTAGTGTCTTTCTTCTGGTTTTTGCATCAGGATAGTGCTGGCCTCACAAAGTGAACTGGGAAGGGCTCCCTCTTTTTCAGTTTTTTGGAAGAGTTTGAGAAAGATTGGCTTCTGAAACTTTTTAAAAAGGAATGAAGTTAATTCTTTAAATTAAGAATTAACTTAGACATGAATTTAAAGTTAATTCTTTAAAAGAAGTTAATTTTTCTTTAAATGTTTTATAGAATTCACCAGTGAATCCATCTGGTCCTGGGCTTTTTATTTGTTGGAATGTTTTTGATTACTGAGTCAATCTCCTTGCTACTTATAGTTCTGTTCAGATTTTCTGTTTCTTCATGATTGTCTTGATTAGCTATATATTTCTAGGAATTTATCCATTTCTTCTAGGTTATCCAATTTGTTGATGTATAACTGTTCATAGTAGTCACATATAATCCTTTTAATTTCTATGGCATTCATTATAATATCTCCTCTTTCATTTAAAATTTTTTTCCTCTTTCATTTTTGATTTTATTTATCTGAGTATTTTTTTTAAACTACTGTAGTTAAAGGTCTGTAAATTTTGATGATCTTTAAAAAAACCCAACACTTAGTATCATCGATTTCTTTCTATTTTCTATTTTGTTTATTTCTGCTCTTAATTACTTCCTTCCCCTAACTTTGGACTTAATATGTTTTTTTTCTAGTTTATTGAGATGTAATATTAGATTGTTCATTTGAAAAATTTCTTCTCTTTTAATGTAGGCAATTTTCACTATAAACTTCCCTCTTAGTACTGCTATTGCTGCATTCCATAAGTTTTAGTATGATGTGCTTTCATTTTCATTTGTCTCAAGGTATTTTCCAATTTCCCTTTTGATTTCTTCTGTGACTCACTGGTTGTTCAAGAGTGTGTTTTTAAATTTCCACATATTTGTGATTTTTCCAGTTTTCCTCCTGCCATTATTTTCCAGTTCCTTTCCATTGTGGTTGGAAAATATAGTTGGTATGATCCCAACCTTTTAAAATTTGTTAAGAATTATTTTGTTACCTAACATGTGATCTGTCCTAGAAAATGTTCTGTGTGCACTTGAGAAGAATGTGTATTTTGCTGTTATTGGGTGGAATGTTCTATATATGTCTGTTAGGCTCATATAGTGTTGCTCAAGTCTTTTGTTTTCTTACTGATCTCATGTCTGAGTGTTCTGTCCATTATTGAGAGTGACATGTTGAAATCCCCTACTACTATTTTGTTGCTGTCTATATCTCCCTTCAGTTTTGTCGGTGTTTGCTTCATATGTTTGTGTCCTCTGTTGCATGCTTTATATTTGTAGTTGTTATAACTTACTGGTGAATTGACTTTTTATCATTATATAATGTCTTTCTTTGTATTTCTTGGCAGTTTTTTTAAACTTAAAATCGATTTTATATGATATAAGTATACCACGCCTATGCTCTTTTGGTTACATTTTCCATGGAATGTCTTTTTCCATCCTTTCAAATTCAGCTTATGTGTGTCCTTAAATCTAAAGTGAGTCTCCTGTAGTTTTCTGAGTACAGGTCTTTTGCCTCCTTAGGCAGGTTTATTCCTAGGTATTTTATTCTTTTTGTTGCAATGGTAAATGGGATTGTTTCCTTAATTTCTCTTTCTGATATTTCACTGTTAGTGTATAGAAATGCAAGAGATTTCTGTGTATTAATTTTGTATTCTGCAACTTTACCAGTTTCATTGATTAGCTCTAGTAGTTTTCTGGTGGCATCTTTAGGATTTTCTATATATAGTATCATGTCATCTGCAAACAGTGACAGATTTGCTTCTTCTTTTCTACTTTGGATTCCTTTTATTTATTTTTCTTCTCTGATTGCCGTGGCTAGGACTTCCAAAACTATGTTGAATAATAGTGGCGAGAGTGGACATCCTTGTATTTTTCCAGATTCTAGAGGAAATGCTTTCAGTTTTTCACCATCGAGAATGATGTTTGCTGTGGGTTTGTTGTATATGGCCTTTATCATGTTGAGGTAGGTTCCCTCTATGCCCACTTTCTGGAGAGTATTTTTTAATCATAAATGGGTGTTGAATTTTGTCAGAAGCTTTTTCTGCATCTATTGAGATAATCATATGGTTTTTATTCTTCAATTTGTTAATATGGTGTATCACATTGATTGGTTTGCATATATTGAAGAATCCTTGCCTCCCTGGGTTAAACCCCACTTGATCATGGTGTATGATCCTTTTTATGTGTTGTTGGATTCTGTTTGCTAGTATTTTGTTAAGGATTTTTGTATGTATGTTCATCAGTGATACTGATGAAAGAAATCAAAGATGACACAAACAGATGGAGAGATATACCATGTTCTTGGATTGGAAGAATCAATATTGTGAAAATGACTGTACTACCCAAAGCAATCTACAGATTCAGTGCAATCCCTATCAAATTACCAATGGCACTTTTCACAGAATTAGACCAAAAAATTTTACAATTTGCACGGAAACACAAAAGACCCTGAATAGCCAAAGCAACCTTGAGAAAGAAAAACAGAGCTGGAGGAATCACTTTCCCTGACTTCAGACTATGCTACAAAGCTACAGTAATCAAGACAGTATTGTACTGGCACAAAAACAGGAATATATATCAGTGGAACAGGATAGAAAGCCCAGAGATAAACCCACGCATCTATGGTCACCTAATCTATGACAAAGGAGGCAAGAATATAAAATAGAGAAAGGACAGTCTCTTCAATAAGTGGTGCTGGGAAAACTGGACAGCTACATGCAAAAGAATGAAATTAGAACACTCCCTAACACCATACACAAAAATAAACTCAAAATGGATTAAAGACCTAAATGTAAGGCTGGACACTATAAAACTCTTAGAGGAAAACACAGGCAAAACACTCTGTGACATAAATCACAGCAAGATCTTTTTTGACCCACCTCCTAGAGTAATGAAAATAAAAACAAAAATCAACGAATGGGGCCTCATTAAACTTAAAAGCTTTTGCATAGCAAAGGAAACCATAAACGAGATAAAAAGACAACCCTCAGAATGGGAGAAAATATTTGCAAATGAAGCAACTAACAAGGGATTAATCTCCAGAATATACAAACAGCTCATGCAGCTCAATATCAAAAAAATAAAAAACCCAATCAAAAAATGGGCAGAAGGCCTAAATAGACATTTCTCCAAAGAAGACTTACTAATGGTCAATAGACACATGAAAAGATGCTCAACGTCACTAATTATTAGAGAAATGCAAATCAAAACTACAGTGAGGTATCACCTCACACCAGTCAGAATGGCCATCATCAAAAAAATCTACAAACAATAAATGCTGGAGAGGGTGTGGAGAAAAGGGAACCTTCTCACACTGTTTTTGGAATGTAAATTGATACAGCCACTATGGAGAATAGTATGGCGATTCCTTAAATAAACTAAAACTAGAACCATCATATGATCCAGCAATCCCACTCCTGGGCATATACCTGAACCATAATTCAAAAAGACACATGCACCCCAATGTTCATTGCAGCACTGTTTACAACAGCCAGGACATGGAAGCAACCTAAATGTCCATCAACAGAGGAATGCATAAAGAAGATGTGGTATATATATACAATGCAATATTACTCATCCATAAAAAGGAATGAAATTGTGCCATTTGCAGAGATGTGGATAGACCTAGAGTCTGTCATACAGTGAAGTAAGCCAGAAAGAGAAAAAAAATTTATAATATCTCTTATATGTGGAATCTAGAAAAATGATACAGATGGACTTATTTGCAAAGCAGAAATAGTGACACAGACTTAGAGAACAAATGTATGGATATCAAGGTGGAAAGGCAGGGGTGGGATGAATTGGGAGATTGGGCTTGACATATGTACACTACTATGTATAAAATAGATAACTAATGAGAACCTACTGTGTAGCACAGGGAACTCTCCTCAGTGCTCTGTGGTGACCTAAATGGGAAGGAAATCCAAAAAAGAGGGGATATATGTATACGTATAGCTGATTCACTTTGCTGTATAGCAGAAACTAATACAACATTGTAAAGTAGCTCTACTCCAATAAAAATTAATTTAAAAAGAGTTTAAAAAAAAGAATACCAAAAAATAAATAAATAAAGTGAGTCTCTTGTGGACAGCATATAGTTGGATTTTGTTTCTTTGTCCATCAGCCACACTACGTCTTCTGATTGGGGAATTTAGTTCGTTTTCATTTAAAGTAATTATTGATAGGGAAGAACCTACCATTGCCACTGTATTATTTTCTGTCTGTCTTGTACCTTTTTTGTTCCTCTTTAACTCCCTTGCTCCCTTCCCTTCTTTCATTCATTTTTTTAGTGACATGCTTTGATTCCTTTCTCATTTTCTTTTGTGTATATTCTATAGGTATTTTCTTTGCAGTTAACCATGGGGCTCATGTAAAACATATTACAGTTATAATCATTTATTTAAACTGATAACAACAACTTCAATTACATACAAATATTCTACATTTTTACTTTTCCCCCCACCACACCTTATGTTATCAGTGTCACAAATTACATCTTTTTATATTGTGTATCTATTAGCATATTTTAGTTATAGTCATTTTTATACTTTTGTCTTTTAACCTCATACCAGAATTAAAATGATTTACACACCACTGTTACAGTACTCAGTGTTCTGTATTTGCCTATATATTTACTTTTATTAGCTTTATACTTTTGTATGCTTTCATGTTTCTTTTCGTTTCAGTTAGAAAGATTCTCTTTGGAATTTTTCGTAGGACAGATCTAGTAGTAATGAACTGCCTCAGCTTTTGCTTATCTGGGAATGTCTATTTCTCCTTCATTTTTGAAGAATAATTTTCTTGGATATAGTGTTCTTGGCTGGCATTTTTTTTTCTTTCAGTATTTTGAAGGTATTATCCCACTCCCTTCTGGCCTGCAAGGTTTCTGCTGAGAAATACACTGATAGTCTTATAGTAGTTCCCTTGTTGTGAGGAGTTGCTTTTCTCTTGCTGCTTTCAAAATTCCCTTTGTCTTTCAATTTTGACAGTTTTATTATAACATGTCTTAATTTCAGTTTCTTTGGGTTCTCATTGGAGTCCATTGGGTTTCTGAATGTACATGTCCATTTTCTTCCTCAGATTTGGAAAGTTTTCAGCCATTATTTCTTCAAATAAATTGCCTATCCCTTTATCTTCTCCTTCTGGGACTCCCAAAATGCATTTATCAGTCAATTTGATAGTATCCCATAAGTCTTTTAGACTTTCTTCACTCTTTTTCATTCTTTTTTCTTTTTGTTCCACTGACTGGATAATTTTAAATGACCTGTCTTTGAGTTACTGGTTATTCTGCTTACTCTAGTCTGCTGTTGAACCCTTCCAGTGAATTTTTTAGTTATTATATTCTTCAGCTATAATTTTCTGTTTGGTGCTCTTAAAAATATTTTCTGTCCCTTTGTTGATATTCTCATTTTGTACATACACCATTTTATTGAGCTTGTAGATCATCCATGATGGCTATTTTGAATTCTTTGTCAGATACTTTATATATCTCTGTTTCTTTAGTATCAGTTTCTGGAGATTTATTTTGTTCTTTTTTTTTTTTTTTTGGTCATGTTTGCCTGTTACTTTGTGTGTCATGTAACTTTGTGTTGGGGTCCACGTATTTGAGAACATAGCCATTTCTCCCATTTTTCATGGACTGGCTTGGTACAGTGAAAGACCTTCACCAGTCAGCATGGCTAGAGATTCTGGGGTTTCTGAAACCTTTTTTTAGGGGGATGTGACTTCTCTGGTCCTATGCATACAATTTCTCAATTAGAGCAGCTTGCCAGTTTCTCTTTCAGGAGATTGTAAATCCTTGCTCCTACTGGTGCCTCTCTGTGCCAATGCATGTTCTCTGGTTCTACAGGAGCAAGCTGCTCCACTCTCTTTTGTTCTCAGTGACCACCAGGCATCCAAAGTGAGCTAGCTCTCTATCAGCACCCGAATTCTGGTGAGACAGATACCAGTCCCTTGGGCAGCCCTCCTAAGAGCCAGAATGCTGGTGCACATTCCAGTCCTCTCCTTCCCTCTTGTTGAAGCATTTTTATAACGGCTGCTTTAAAATCTTTCTTGGATAATTCCAGTATGTGTGTTATCTCAATGTTGGTTTCTGTTGATTGTCTTTTCTTACTCAACTTAAGATGTTCCTGGTTCTTTGTATGATGAGTGATTTTCTATTGTATCCTGGGCGTTTGGGGTATTATGAGACCCTGGATCTTAAATCAATGTTTTCTTTTTAGTGAGTCAGCTCTGAGACTGCTCAGGTGCAAGAATGGGGGCATGGCTTCATTACTGTCAGGGAAGGGTGGGAGTCAGGGTTTCCCACTCACAATCCATTGATACTGAGGTAGGAGTAGGGGTCCCTCATTATTACTGGGCAAGGGTGAAATTTCAGGCTCCCCACTAGACCTCTGCTGACACCACCCTGGCTTAGAGAGAGAAGGACATCTTGCTATTGCTCGTGGCCTCCTCTGCCATCATGTTCTAGGGGCTTCATTACTGCCTGGAAGGGATGAATGTCCCAGATCCCCACTTAAGCCTTTTTTGAAATCACCTCAAGGAGTGGGGGAAGGGTATGTGTGACTCTTTACAGCCAGATGAAGGTAGAAGTCTAGGCTCTCCACTTGGTCTTTGCTGATGGGTGTGGGATGAGGCCACAGGTTTTTCTCTGGTGCTTGGATAGTGTATGGCAGTTATTGTCTTAAAGTTTTCTATCTTGGCAGGCTGCCGCTTTCCTATTCCTTTGGCTAGAGCTTTTGGGAGGACATTTTTCTCTGCATCCTTTGGCATTTCTGGGTTGCTGGCTTCTCCATCACCAGGTCCAGGAGGTATATTACTTAGAAACAAAACACAGGGAACTCATTGCCAGGTCATTGCCTATGTCTTGAGATCCCTAGCCAAACTGTCTTCTCTCTACCTTTCAAAGTTCATATATATATACATATATATATGCCCACACATACATGTGCTATATTAATATTATTATATTATATTAATATGTTACTTATTATTATATATATTATAATGTCCAGTGTTTTTAGCTGTACTTATTGGGAAGAATAAAGAAATGTATCTATTCTGTCTTTTCTTAGAACCAGAAATTATATAAGTAGTTACTTAAAGAAAACATGGATGCTGTATTAGCTATAGCCTTTCTCCCAGTAAAAAACTAGTTAAGAATAGGTAAAATCACTCTCATCCCTACCTGAATTGGTATACTTCTTTTTTTAGGATTTTTTTTTTTTTTTTACTGTGGTATAAAGCACATAACAACAACAAAAAGAAACCCATCTTAACTAATTTTAAGTGAACAGTCCACTAGTGTTAAGTATATTCACATTATTGTAAAATAGATCTCTAGAACTTTTTCATCTTGCAAATCTGAAACTCTGTACCCATTAAACAACAATTTACCTTTTCCCTAGTTCCTGGTAACCACCATTCTACTTTCTGTTTCTATGAGTTTGACTAGTTTAGTTAGATATCTCATATAAATGGAATGATACAGTATTTGTCCTGTGATTGACATTTAACCTAACATAATTTTCTCAAGATTCATCCATGTTGTAGCATGTGACAGGATTCCCTTCCTTTTTAAGGCTGAATAATATTTCATTGTATGTGTATACTACATTTTGTTTATTCAGTCACCCATCGATGGACATTCAGATTATTTACTTCTACCTTTTGGCTACTGAAAATCATGCTGCTATGAACATGGATGTTCAAATATCTTTTTGAGACCCTGATTTCAATTCGACTCCTTTGGTTTTATTGTCTGTCTTTATGCTAGTATCACTGTTTCGATTACCATAGCTTTGAAACATGTTCTGAAATTAGGAAGTATGCGTCTTCCAACTTTGTTCTTCTCTTTCAAAATTGTTATGGCTATTTGGGGTCACTTGAGATTCCTTGTGAATTTTGGGATGAATTTACCTATTTCTGCAAAAAACTGCCACTGGGTTTTGAGGAATTGCATTGAATCTGTAGATCGCTTTCAGTTGTATGGACATCTTAACAATATTAAGTCTTTCAACCCATGAACACAGATGTCTTTCCATTTCTTTTTTTTTTTTAATTTTATTTATTTATTTATTTTTATTTATGGCTGTGTTGGGTCTTGGTTTCTGTGCGAGGGCTTTCTCTAGCTGCGGCAAGTCGGGGCCACTCTTCATCGCGGTGCGCGGGCCTCCCACTATCACGGCCTCTCGTTGCGGAGCACAGGCTCCAGACGCGCAGGCTCAGTAATTGTGGCTCACGGGCTTAGTTGCTCCACGGCATGTGGGATCTTCCCAGATCAGGGCACGAACCCGTGTCCCCTGCATTGGCAGGCAGATTCTCAACCACTGCGCCACCAGGGAAGCCCTGTCTTTCCATTTCTTTGTGTCATCTTTAATTTCTTCAGTAATGTTTTGTAGTTTCCCATTGGTATACTTCTATATACTAAATAAAAGTTGACTGTGAAGTAAAAATTCTTTGCTAAACCTTGCTTTTCCAGTAATTTCAGAGTAAAGAACTATGGATGGGGTACCATTCATCATTCCTACAGATTCTCTGCTGCTTGGCACAATTGCTGCCCATACCGGAGACTCTGCTTATTCAGGCATTGAAGCCTTAGCCAGCTCCTTTATGATACAATAGAATGGGGTCAGGGTCTGCATCCCATCTTTCTCTTTATTCATTATCATTAAATTTCCCTTAAGACTAGTCTCCTTTAGTGACATTCAACCTGAGGCCCTGGCAGGTGTGCTTAAGGGTGGAAATCAGTAAAGGCAGAACCAGACTTTGAATGGAAAGAGACTTCAAAGTAAACCCAACCCTGAGCCCTGCCTCCTCCATGAAGCCTTCTCTGACTAAGCTATCCCATGCTCATCTCCTTTTTCAGAAAACCTCTGCTACGTGGCTCTTTCTGGGAAAAAGACATTTTTTTTTATTTATTTTTTAAGATTTTTAAAAAATTTATTTATTTTTATTTTATTTTTGGCTGCATTGGGTCTTCGTTGCTGTGCACGGGCTTTCCCTAGTTGCGGCGAGTGGGGGTTCCTCTTTGTTGCAGTGCGCGGACTTCTCATTGCGGTGGCTTCTCTTGTTGCGGAGCACAGGCTCTAGGCACACGGGCTTCAGTAGTTGTGGCACGTGGTCTCAGTAGTTGTGGCTCATGGGCTCTAGAGTGCAGGCTCAGTAGTTGTGGCGCATGGTCTTAGTTGCTCTGCAGCATGTGGGATCTTCCCGGACCAGGGCTTGAACCCATGCCCCCTGCATTGGCAGGTGGATTCTTAACCACTGCGCCACTGGGGAAGCCTCAAGACATTTTTAATCACTAGGTTTTTCAAATGGCTCGTGATTTCTCTAATTTAAGCACCATGAGTTTTTTTTTTTAAAACATTTTAACCACCCTCAGTGGAATTCTCCTACAACAAACAAAAAACCCCAATGAAACAGTCTACTCCTCTGACTTCTTATACTGTGTTTATGGACATAATTTAATCTTTTTTGGTCAAGGATCATTATTATGACTGTCAGTTGTTGTATTGTGTTATAATGTAGTGGTATTCTAAGGCCTATTGAAATGTGATTTAATGTTTGCCCTTGCACTAAATGGTCATAGGCCATTTAGTATGTGTGTGTGTGTGTGTGTGTGTGTGTGTGAATCCATATTAGATTTTCATGGTTTTCTGTCTCGTTCCTTGTCAGTTGACCCTTCTGGCTGCTCTTGATCTACTTTTGTAAAATTCATCCCCATTCCCTAGCTCACTAGGCTCGACAGAGACTTCTAAACTAGGACTTAATGCCTGAAGGGATTGTTCCTCACGGATCTTGTGAGACTCGGGATTTACCTTCTCTAGTCTGTTTTGTTTGTTTATCTGCAGGCTTGTTCTAGTTTGGGGAGCTTAGCTGTGGAACTAAGAACAAAATCTCCAGGAACAGGAACCACTGGAGTCCTTGAAGCCAAATCACCCTAATTTTTCCTTCTGTCAAGCTCCTCTCACACTGCATGGCTCTCCAATCAGGAGTTTCCTGCTGGGTCCAGTGGAAAGAACAGTTGGTGACAGGAAGCATTTTGAGGCTACTCTGGCCTATATCACTTCCTCTCATCAGAGAAACAAACTTCCAAAGGTGACACAAAAGAGCTTCCATCTGGGGCTCTCTGACTAGGAGTATTCGGGGCTCTGACAAAGATTTCAGAGTGAAGAATATTTTAAAAACTTTTTATAGTGGTCACAATGGATGGCAGAGGGTAGAAATGGGAGCAGCCTTCAGGGGCAGATATTGAGAAGTTCATAATGGAGAGGGGGACTATGGCGTGGGTGTTGCAGATACAGTTCAAAGTTCTAGAAGTGTGAACTGAATATAATGCATATTACATCACTAGAGCTACATCTAGAAGTCATAATTAGGAAAAACAAGGAAGGCAGTTATTAACTCTACTTCCCTGAACATATCTATTTTCAGTATTTATTATAATGGAATTATTTCCACTTTTCAGATATCTTAGAATTTGAGTGTATGTGCTAATCCTGACTCTGGTGAAGTGTAAGATATGTGAAACTGAAATACAAGCTTTGAAATTTAAGTACATTTTCTATTGGCCACACCCAGGCACAAATTCTAATTAAACACAGCTTTGAGGATATTAACACTTCTTTAAATTTTACAAAGCACTTTCACAACCATTTTCTTATTTGATCCTCACTATAGCTTTGTAGGGAGGAAAGTATTATCTCCATTTTATAGATAAGGAAAGGGAATCTTTGCTTGAAGACTGGCCCAAGGTAACTTGGCTAGTAAAAGAGCAGAAATAAAACCCAGCTCTTCTAATTCATAGGCCAGTGTTCTCTTTAGTATACTATGTTTTCTTTCATTAAGCTTTGGGGAACAAATTCAATATATTTCTCTGATGAAGTGACTTTCAAATCAAAATGATCCTGTAAAAATAGATAACATTTTGGAATGCTATAAATGGAAAAATCCAATAAATTAGCCTTATATCTAAATAATATCTGAAGCCCTAAACTACTTGCACTTATATTTGATATGTGTGTGTGTGTGTGTGTGTGTGTGTGTGTGTGTGTACAGGGATAAATTCATAACTATATCTCTGCTCCTGATAACAAAATAATATTTTGTTGTTAGCATAACTTTCATTTGTATTGCCAATCTGTACCAGAAATAAATCCACTATAGGGACTTATCTTTTTCTTTTTTCTTGAACTGAGGTATTTCTTACAGACAATAAAGTACACAAATCTTAAGTGTACAGCTCAATGAAATTTTATGTATGTGCGTCCTCCACCCATATCAGGACAGAACATTTCTGATCCCCCAGAAGGTTCTCTCTTGCCTCCTCTTAGTCAGTACCTTCTCCCAAGAGTAACAACTACTTTGACTGCTATCATCATAGGTTAGCTTTTCCTGATTTCAAACTTTATATAAATAGAATTGTATTGTATGTACTGTTTTGTGTCTGGTTTCTTTTGTTTAACATAAGGTATGTGAGATCCATCCATGTTTTGCGTATAGTATTAGTTAGTTCTTTTTTGTTGCTGTGTACCATTCCCATGTGTTATTCACCACAATTTATTTATCCATTCCCCTTGTCTTAGTCAATTCAGGCTGCTGTAACAAAATTCCATAGACCGGGGGGATTAAACAGCAAACATTTATTTCTCACAGTTCTGGAGGCTGGGAAGCCCAAGAACATGGAACCAGCAGATTAGGTGTCTGGTGAGGTCCCTCTTTCTGGATTGCAGACGGCCACCTTCTTGCTGTGTCCTTACATGCTGGAGAGAGATCATCTCTTTGGTATCTCTTTTTATAAGGCCACTGATCCCATTCATAAGGGCTCCACCCACATGACCTAATTACCTCCTGAAGACCCCAAATACCATCACATTGGGGATTAGGACTTCAACATATGAATTTTGGGAGGACACAAATATTCAGTCCATAACATCCGTGTCGATAGACATTTGTGTTTTTAGGTTTTGGTTATTATGAATAAAACTGCTATGAACATTTTTTACCATATCTTTTGGTGGACATGAGTGCTCATTTTTCTTGGATATAAAACTAAAGAGTGGAATTGCTAGGGTAGGTGCAATAAAATGACATTTTTACTGAATTAATTTAACTTAGAATAATTTAACTTAGTATTAATGAAAGAACTGATGGCAGAGAATGAGAAAACCCACTTTGTGAAGAGCCACTTTTAGGGATTAAAAATGGATCTGTGTTTTGTTCAGCAGGTCAAGATTTTCTGCCTGTCAGATATTAGAGAGTATTTTTGTTGTGGTTGGAGGGTTGGGTCTTTCATGCTTGTGGGTAGATAGATATTTATTTTCCTTGTGTCTGATACATAGAGTGCACATCAGGGCTGAGGAACCATTTTAATACAAGCTGTATCTTTTCTGGATGGGGTCAAATTGTCTTTTCTTGGGTAATGTGGCTCAAATGATCATAAAATAACATTGAAAAATCAAGTTCACTTTACAGAAATCTGCCTTAGGATTAACTTGGGAGTACATCTTTTGTTTTGGAAGTGAAGATACACATATAATTTTATGTAATCCAACAATTTAACTCTGGCAGTATAATTTTACATTACATTGGAGGTAAAGAATTTTTAAACATCATATGTCTGCTAGCAACATTTACTAATGAAGTGTGATGTTGAAAGGGTGTGTGGAAAATTCCTGTGGTCTGGGAAGTGGGTGAGGTGGTTGTAAACAGAGGAGAAAACTGGAAAAGTGCTCCAAATGAAGAGTACTGTTTCTGGAAAGGATTCAGGGTTTCTCCAGTTGTGCTGTACCACTGAGTGTGCTGTAACACAGAGACCCACCTTAAACCCTTCCTTGACAAAGATGGTTACTTCAGGTTTTTGAGGCTTTCTGTTTTGTTTTGTTTTGTTTCTTAACAGAATTTAATTTGATAATGAATGTAAAAAAAACCCAACTACATTACAGGCAATTACTTGTTGCACAGCTTGGTTTCTGCAAATAGTGGAATACCTAGACTTCCTCTTGGATGTATTTGAAACCCTTCAGGGGCTCCACGAAGCCTGGGTTAAGTCCAGAATTTTTACCAAGGCTTCCAAGACCAGCATCTCTCAGCCCTGCCTGCCTCATCAACTTCAATCTTTGACAGTCTCCATGTGGCATCACTATTCCACAGTCTCTCAGCCCTCAGTGTTTTGGTACACGTTTCTCCTCGGCCTGGAACGTCCTTCCCCTGCCCAAATTGCCTAACTTTTATCCGTTAAGGCTAAGTCCTGCCATCATCTTTCTTCCCAAAGCCTTCTCTGTACCCTAGGCTGGCTTAGACAACCCTCTGCTGTTCTGCCCTAGCCCCCTGTGCAGACACTGACCATACTATATCAAAATGAACTCTCCTTCTCCTTATCTTCCCATTAGACTTGAAATTGCTTAAAATATGTTGCTAGCCCCAGGGCCTAGCACGGTGCCGGTCATATGATAGGCACTCAGTAAAGGATTGTTAAATTAATGTGTGCATGGACATATAAACCAGCTTTTGGACTTTAGTCAGTATGCCCATTCATTCAATAAACATTTGATGGCCCTGAGGGGACAACTTACTGCAGGGCACTATGATCAGAACTGTAGGAGATACAGAGATGAACACTACGTGGGCTGAGATGGGAATTCATTCCAATAGCAGAGAGATGACATGCCTGCAAATAACAAAAATCTAAAGTAAAAAGTGCCCAGTGCCATAAAGGAGATATAAATAAAGGACTATAGAGGCTTAGAAGAAGGAGCAAGTATTTCTTGGTGGGAAAATTGAGGAAGAAGGGTTCATAGAGAAGGTAGTATTTGTGGTAGGACTTATGCGCAAGTAGGACATGAATGAGCAAAGAACCTCCTGTGTATCATGTGGTTTATATTGGCTGAAAAGAGTAGATCTCATGAGGGAGTAATGAGCAGTGAGGAACAATTAGAAATGTAGAATGTGGCCATATTGGAGAGGGCCTTAAATGCCAGGCTGATGAATTTGTATTTGATTCCTGTCAGTTGGAGCGATCTGGGAAGCTGGTGGAAATTTCTGAGCAGCTTAGTGACATGGGCAGAGAAATCCTTTAAGATTAATCTGGCAATGGTGTATTTTAGTGTTTTCTTAGTAAATCATTATTAGGTAATTAATTGCTAAGCTAATAATTAGTTTTACTAAATAGGGTGGAAAAACTCCAAGGCCTGTAGCTCCTTGACCTTTTTGCACTAGTCCTTTCTCACTTGAAATGTAGATGAGGTAAGAAATCATATGACCAATTAGTTTTCAGAAATGAAAATTGAAATTGACAGAGGAAAGAAACACTATCAAGTCAGAAATGGCTCATAAAAATGCATAGACATATAAAGTGATATTTGCTTAGGAACCATGTCCAAAACATTGCCTACAGCTGTCTGGAAAAGTCCGGACACAGTATATGAATTATATTGTTAATATTTATTCCTTTGGGGGTAGTTTAGATCACTTCCAGTTAAAAATAACTATAGTGTTCTAACCTCAGACTGTCTACTCTTACTCTCCCCTATAAACAGTGGGTACTGAATTGCCAGTCTGCTTTATGGGATATTATATAACCAGAGCATCTGGTTTCTTACCACCTTAGGTCAGGCCTTCAACACTTCATGCCTGGATTATTACAACTTTCTCATTGGTCTCCCTCTCTCCAGTGCTTCAAATCTAGCTTTTATCCTAACAGCAAGGTATAGTGGGAAGAATACTGAATGGAGAGTAAGATTAACTCAGTTTGAATCCTGGTTATACTGTTCATTAACTATATAACCCTGGGCAAGTCATATCACCTGAGACTCAGTTCCTCAACTCTAAAATGAAAGTAATGATCCTTGCCCTGGCTATCCCAAGGGGCTGTCACAGGATCATGTGAAAGTGCTCTGAAAAGTGTTAATGGCTTTACTGAGACTTTGGACTATACTGCCTGGCTTTCCAGCCTCCACAATCCAGTATTCTCTGGAACCTATCCCTGTCTCTGACACACATGAGGTGTTCCTCTCATCTGGAATATTCTCCCCTCTTATCTCTGCTCATCCATATCCAAGCGATAATTTAGGGACCAGTCCAAATCCTACATCGTCCTTGAAATCTTCCCTGATGACTCCAATGCTGACTGACTTCCCCCTTTTCTGAATTTTGACAGCACTTAGTTATTATCAACACTTGCCTATATACATTACCTTATATTTTTAGCTCTTTCATTTACCTAAGGCTCATATTCTTAACTAGATTATGATTTTATGATGCCTTAGCTTGTTCATTTAACATTTAGTGAATGTTTATAAGGATGTTTCCTCTGTATTCCTCACAGAACCACGTACAGAACTTAATAAATAATTGCCGCCTCAATTACTTAGAAATTCACATACAGGCTCTCTTAAGAAAGAGACAAGTGAACCCATCTTCTCTTCCAAGCACTTGGAGTACCCCTTCTAACAACCCACCCCACCTCCACCTCCTACAGAATCATAGAAATGCCATTAGAATAGGACTGTGCAATAGAACTGTGATGATGGAACTATTCTACAGCTGTGCTGTCCAATATGGTAGCCACTAGCTGCATGTGGCTATTGAGTGCTTGAAATGTGGTTAAGGCAACTAACTGAATTTTTGGTTGTATTTAATTTGAATTAATTTAGTTGTAGATAGCTGCACGTGGCTAGTGGCTACTGTACTGGATAGCATAGGTCTAGACCAGTGCTAAGAATTGTTATCCAGCTCTTTATTTTCAAAATTCTTGGTTGTCCGAAAAGCAGGGCACTGGAAGGAAGAGAAATGAAGATGGGGGCAGGGCCTATTCACAGATGAGCAGAGGCTGGGAAGACCAGGACACTAAGTGGACCCAGGAGGAAGGGGATGAAGGTACATTTTAGGCTGAGTTTTGTTTTTCTGGATTCCTCCTGTTTTCCTAGGCTCTGCTAATCAACCTGCCATCTACCATGCCCGTCTACATGATCCCTATGCAGGTTGATTTTCCTCTTTGCTTTTTTTTTTTTTAACCTCTCATTCCTTTGTCAACCAAATCCATGACTCCAACAGGTTCTGGCTGGATCAAGATTATTATCCCTCTATCCCCAACTATGTTTTTCTGCTACCATTTCATCACCCACACTTGAAAACTGCAACTTATTTTTGACTCTCTCTCTTTCTTACTCTTCCCAGACCCATCCCACATGCAGTTGCTTGCCAAATCCTTTTGGTGTTCCCCCATACAGGAGTTTCCTCCCTTCCCCCATCCCACTTATATCTTATTTCCATTAAGGTTCAGCTCTGATGCCACCTTTTCAAGGTTGTTGAAGATCCATTCATTCCCAGATTAATCATTTGTTGCCTTCCACATCACCTTCCTTTCTTTTTTTTAAATTGAAGTATAGTCGATTTACAATATTCGTTTCAGGTGTGCAGCATTGTGATTCAGTATTTTTACAGATTATACTCTGTTAGAAGTTATTACAAGACAATAGCTATAATTCCCTGTGTTATACAGTATATCCTTGTTGCTTATCTATCTTATACATAGTAGTTTTTATCTCTTAATCCCATACCCCTAATTTGCCCTTCCCCCCTTCCCTCTCCCCTTTGGTAACCATTAATTTGTTTTCTATATCTGTAAGTCTGTTTCTGTTTTACATATATATTTGCTTGTATTATTTTTTATATTTCACATATAAGTGATATCATACAGTATTTGTATTTGTCTAATTTATTTCACTAAGTGTAATATTCTCTAGGTCCATCCATGTTGCTGCAAATGGCAGTATTTCGTTCTTTTTTATGACTGAGTAATATTCCATTGTATATATATATACCACATCTTCTTTATCCATTCATCTGTTGATGGGCACTTGGGTTGCTTCCATATCTTGGCTATTGTAAACAGTGTTGCTATGAACATTGGGGTGTATGTATCTTTTTGAATTAGTGTTTTCGTTTTTTCCAGGTGTATACCCAGGAGTAGAATTGCTGGATCATATGGTAGTTCTATTTTTAATTTATTGAGGAACCTCCATACTGTTCTCCATAGAGGCTGCATCAATTTACATTCCCACCAACAGTATACAAGTGTTCCCTTTTCTTCAAATCCTCTCCAACATTTATTATTTGTAGGCTTTCTGATGATAGCCTTTCAGGTGTGAGGTCATATCTCCTTGTTGCTTTGATTTGCATT
This sequence comes from Balaenoptera ricei, assembly GCF_028023285.1. Classification (NCBI taxonomy): domain Eukaryota; kingdom Metazoa; phylum Chordata; class Mammalia; order Artiodactyla; family Balaenopteridae; genus Balaenoptera; species Balaenoptera ricei. The sequence continues at coordinate 97,719,854 of NC_082660.1, forward strand.
TCTCTGATAACTAGTGATGTTGAGCATCTTTTCATGTGCCTGTTAGTCATCTGTATGTCTTCTTTGGAAAAATGTCAATTCAGGTCTTCTGCTCATTTTTTAATTGGGTTGTTTGTTTTTTTGATATTGAGTTATATGAGCTCTTTGTATATTTTGGATATTAGCCCCTTGTTGGTCATATCATTGGCAAATACTTTCTCCCATTCGTAGTTTATCTTTTCATTTTGTGGATGATTTACTTTGCTGTACAAAAGCGTTTAAGTTTAATTAGGTTCCATTTGTTTAGTTTTGCTTTTATTTCTTTTGCCTCAGGAGACAGACCCACAAAAATATTGCTAAAATTTATGTCAAAGAGCGTTCTACCTATGAGCTCTTCTAGGAGTTTTATGGTTTCAGGTCTTACATTTAGATCTTTAACCCATTTTGAGTTTATTTTTGTATATGATGTGAGGAAATGTTCTAATCTCATTGTTTTACATGTAGCCATCCAGTTTTCCCAGCACCACTTATCGAAGAGACTGTATTTTCTCCATTGTATATTCTTGCCTTCTTTGTTGTAGATTAATTGACCATAGGTGAGTGGGTTTATTTCTGAACTCTCTATTCTATTCTGTTTATCTATATGTTTGTTTTTGTGCCAGTACCATACTGTTTTGATTGCCGTAGCTTTGTAGTATAATTATGAAGTCAGGGAGTATGATACCTCCAGATTTGTTCATTTTTCTCAAGATTGCTTTGGCAAGTCATGGTCTTTTGTGGTTCCATATGAATTTTATTTGTTCCAGTTCTGTGAAAAAAAATGTCATGGGTATTTTGATAGGAATTGCATTAAACCTATAGATTGCTTTGGGTAGGATGGCCATTTTAACAAATATTAATTCTTCCAATCTAAGAGCACAGTGTATCTTTCCATTTCTTTGTATCATCTTCAGTTTCTTTCAGAGTATAGGTCTTTCACCTCCTTGGTTAAGTTTATTTGTAGATATTTTATTCTTTTTAATGCAATTTTAAAGGGAGTTTTTTTTTTTTACTTTCTCTTTCTGATAGTTCATTATTAGTGTACAGAAAAGCAACAGATTTCTACGTATTAATCTTGTATCCTGCAACTTTGCCAAATTCATTTATTAGTTCTAATAGTTTTGGGTGGAGACTTTAGGGTTTTCTGTATAAAGTAGCATGTCATCTGCAAATAGTGACAGTTTTACTTCTTCCCATCCAATTTGGATACTTTTGTTTCTTTTTCTTGTCTGATTGCTGTGGCTAGGACTTCCAATACTATGTTAAATAGTGGAGAGAATGGGCATTTGTGTCTTGTTCCTGAATTTAGAGAAAAGGCTTTTAGCTTTTTACTGTTGAATATGATGTTAGCTGTGGGTTTGTCATAAATGGCCTTTATTGCATTGAGATATGTTCCTGCTATACCTAATTTGATGAGTTTTTATCATGAGTGGATGTTGAACTTTGTCAAATGCTTTTTCTGCATCTATTGAGATAATCATGTGATTTTTGTTCTTCCTTTTGTTAATATGGTGTATCACATTGATTGATTTGCAAATTTGAACTATCTTTGTGTCCCTGGAATAAATCCAACTTGAATAAATCCAACTTGATTATGGTATATGATCCTTTTTATATATTGTTGGATTCAGTTTGCTAATAGTTTATTGAGGATTTTTGCATGTACATTCATCAAAGATGTAATTTTCTTTTTTTGTAGCGTCTTTTTGTGGTTTTGGTATTGGGGTAATGGTGGCATTGTAGAAAGAATTTGGGAGTATTCCATCCTCTTAACTTTTTGGAATAGGTTGAGAAGGAGAGGTATCAGTTCTTCTTTATATGTTTGGTAGAATTTCCCCATGAAGCCATCCAGTCCTGGAGTTTTGTTTGCTGGTAGTGTTTTTTTTTTTTTTTTTTTTTTTTTTAACAATCATTTTTTAAATTTATTTATTTATTTATTTATGGCTGTGTTGGGTCTTCGTCTCTGTGCGAGGGCCTTCTCCAGTTGCGGCAAGCGGGGGCCACTCTTCATCGCGGTGCGCAGGCCTCTCATTATCGCGGCCTCTCTTGTTGCGGAGCACAGGCTCCAGACGCGCAGGCTCAGTAGTTGTGGCTCACGGGCCCAGCTGCTCCGCGGCATGTGGGATCCTCCCAGACCAGGGCTCGAACCCGTGTCCCCTGCATTGGCAGGCAGATTCTCAACCACTGCGCCACCAGGGAAGCCCAGTGTTTTTTTTTTTAAATTACAAATTCAATTTCGCTACTAGTGATCAGTGGATTCAAATTGTCTGTTTCTTCTTGATTCAGTGTTAGCAGGTTGTATGTTTTTTGAAATTGGTCCATTTATTCTAGGTTGTCAATTTGTTGGCATATAACTATTCATAGTATTCTCTTATGATTTTTTGTATCTCTGTGGTATGGATGTCATTTCTCCTCTTTCCTTTCATATTTATTTGGGTCCTCTCTCTTCTTGGTGAGCCTGGCTGAAGGTTGATCAATTTTGTTTATATTTTCAAAAAAGCAGTTCTTGGTTTCATAGATCTTTTCTATTGTTTTTTTATCTCTATTTTATTTATTTCCTCTCTGGTCTTTATTATTTCCTTCATTCTGCTGACTTGGGCTTTGTTCTTTTTTTTTAACATCTTTATTGGAGTATAATTGCTTTACAATGGTGTGTTAGTTTCTGCTGTATTGTTTGTTCTTTTTCTAATTCCTTTAGGTGGCATGATAGGTTGTTTATTTGAGATTTTTCTTGTTTCTTGAGGAAGGCCTGTATTGCTATAAACTTCCTTCTTTGAACTGCTTCTGCTACATCCCATAGATTTTGGAATGTTGTTTTTCCATTTTCATTTGTCTCAAGGTATTTTCTGTTTTCCTCTTTGATTTCTTCATTGACCTGTTGGGTTTTTAGTAGCATGTCATTTAGTTTCCATGTGTTTGTGATCTCCCCATTTTTCTTCCTGCCATTGATTTCTAGTTTCATACTGTTGTGGTCAGAAAAAATGCTTGATATAATTTCTATCCTCTTAAGTTTGTTGAGACTTGTTTTGAGGCCTAGCATGTGATCTATCCTGGAGAACATTCTATGTGCACTTGAAAAGAATGTGTATTGCTGTTTTTCATTGTAATGTCCTGTAGATATCTATTAAGTCCAACTGGACTATTTTGTCATTTAAGACCACTGTTGCCTTATTGATTTTCTGCCTGGATGATCTGTCCATTGATGTGAGGTGGTAAAGTCCCCTACTATTATTTATTATTGTCAATATCTCCTTTTATGTCTGTTAGTATTTGCTTTATATATTTAGGTGCTCCTGTATTGGGTACATATATGTTAACAAATGTAATATCCTCTTCTTGTATTGATCCCTTTATTATTATATAATATGCTTCTTTGTCTTTTGTTATAGCTTTTGTTTTAAAGTCTATTTTGTCTGATATGAGTATTGCTACCCCCGCTTTCTTCACATGTTTCTGGTTGCATGAAACATCTTTTTCCATCCCCTCACTTTTATTCTATGTGTCTTTATCCCTGAGGTGAGTCTTTTGTAGGCAGCATACTGAAGGGTCTTGCTTTTTATCTAATCAGCCACCCTATGTCTTTTGATCAGAGCATGTAGTCCATTGACATTTAAAGTAATTATTGATAAGTATGTACTTGTTGCTATTTTATTACTTGTTTTCCACTTGTTTTTGTAGTTATTCTCTTTTCATTTCTTCTTCTTTTTGCTTCTTCCCTTGTGGTTTGAGGATTTTCGTTAGCAGTATGCGTGTGTTCCTTTCTTTTTAGTTTTTGTGTATTTATTGTAGGTTTTTGATTTGTAGTTACCATGAGGTTCATATATGCTGACCTATAATTATATCTACTTGTTTTAAAGTAGTAGTCATTTAAGTTCAAACACATTCTAAAAGATCTACATTTTTTACTTCCCTGTCCTACATTTTGTGTTTTTTGATGTCATATTTTACATCTTCAATCTTATCCCTTTACTGTTTATTGTAGTTATAGTTGCTTTTACAATTTTTTGTTTTTTAATCTACATACTGGCATATTTAAGTGTTTGATCCTCAATCCTTACTACATATTTGCCTTTCCTAGTGGGATTTTCCCTTTCCTATAGATTCTTACTTCTCTTCCATTTAGAGAAGACCCTTCAGATTTCTTTTACGGTAGGTTTAGTATTGATGAACTCTTTTAGTTTTTGCATATCTGAGAAGTTCTTTATGTCTCCTTCTAAATGATAATCTTGCTGGGTAGAGTATCCTAGGTTGCAGGTTTTTCCCTTTCAGCACTTTGAATATATTATGTCACTCCCTTCTGGCCTGCAAGGTTTCTGCAAAGAAATCAGCTGATAGCCTTATGGGGGTTCCCTTGCATATGACTCTTTGTTTTCCTCTTGCTGCCTTTAGAATTCTCTCTTTATCTATAACTTTTGCCATTTTAATTATGATATGTCTTGGTGTGGGTCTATTTGGGTTCATCTTGTTTGGGACCCTCTGTGATTCCTGTACCTGGATATCTGTTTCCTTCTTCAGGTTTGGGGAGTTTTCAGGCATAATTTCTTCAAGTACATTTTTGATCCCCTTTTGTCTCTCTTCTCCTTCTGGAACCCATATAATGCAAATGTTTGGATGCTTAATGTTGTCCCAGAGATCTCTTCAATTGCTTTAATTTTTAAAAATTTGTTTTTCTTTCTGCTGTTCTGATTGTGTGGTTTCCATTATTCTGTCTTCTAGATCACTTATGTGTTCCTCTGTATTACTTTGTCTGCTATTCATTCCTTCTAGTGTGTTTTTTATTTCAGCTGTTAAATTATTCATTTCTGATTGGGGTTTTTTTATATTTTCTAGTTCCTTGTTGAAATGGTCACTGTTTAGATCAATTCTTTTCCCTAATTCAGTTAACATTTTTATTACCAATGTTTTGAATTCTTTATGTGGTAAATCGTTTATTTCTGTTTCATTATTTATTTTTCAGGGGCTTTCTCTTGCTCTTTCAATTAAGAGTAGTTATTCTGCCTTTTCATTTTGCTTAACTTTCTTGCCTCTGTGATTTAGGTGAAACAGTTATCTATTGCAGTCCTGAAGGTGTATTTTTCTGTGGGACCATCTCTATACAGACTGTGTGTGCCAGATGCCATTGGTGGGAGAGCTGGATTTGATGTGAATGCAAGTCACATCTTTCCTCAGGGTGTGCTGGCAGCTATCACCTTCGTAGCTGGTGTGGCTGGAGATGTAAGGGCTAGAGCTGGAGGTGGGTGTGAGGTGGGGCTTCCTCTCTGCTCAGTGGCTGTCACCACCCTCTCAGGGGTGGGGCCTGAGCTAACTCTGTTCCCTTTAAGTGTGTGTTTTTCCCTCTCCCCACACCAGGACCTTTGCCCCAGAGGAGGGGAGTGCTGAAGCAAGCGGGGCCCGGGTGCTGACAGAGGTCTAATGCACTGCCTGTATAGGTGTCTGTGGCTCCACACAGACATAGCCTCAGGTGCAGATGCCCTTTGTTCCTCACAGCCTCTGCCACCCCTGCCCTGTTGTGGAACTGCCCTACAGGAAAGACGGTGCCTGTGTGGACTCTCCATGTATATTGGGAGGTTAGCTGTGGTGCAGCAGCCACTGTCAGAGATCTGGGGGGCTTCTGAGGCACTGCTTGAGTAAGAGCTAAGAGTAGCTCCACTCTGGGACTGGGTCACCTCTGTGTCCCATAGTCGAGTCTTCTCCTCTGTCATGGGCACCGCAGATCCAGTTCAGTGCTATGGCATAGGTTGAGCGGGGCTAGAGTATTCACTGAGCTTGGGCTGGCAGGCACGGCAAGGCAGTCACGGGGCAGTTCCCCTTTGTCTCTCACAGCTGATCACTGTCCCCAGCCTCAGCTGCTCCCACCCTGTTGTGGAACTGCTCTGCAGGGCAGGCGGGGCCCTTGTGGTCACTCTGTGTGTATTGGGGTGGGGGAGTGAGCAGTGGTAGGGTGGCTGCCATCAGAGATCTGGGCGGCTGCTGGGACGCTGCTTGAGTAAGTGTCAACAATGGCCACTGCTGCCCCACCCAGGCTCCACCCCACGACTCAGTCATCTCTGCATCCCATGGTCAAGTCTTTTCTCTGGTCGTGGCTACCCCAGATCCAAGTGGCATGCTGTGGCATGGAATGAGTGGGATGGAAGCATTGCTCGGTTCTTTGGGCTGAGGTGCATGGCTAGCTGGTCATGGGAAACCCAGCCACCTCAGAGCAGATCTCTCTCTGCCCTGCCTCGCGGACAGCCAACGTGCATGCACTCCTCACAAGTGGAGTCCAGTCTTGTTTGTCTAGCTGTCCTCCAACCAGCCGAGGGGGCTTGTCTCCTCCACAAAGAACCCCAGCTCTGGGACACCCAGTCTGTGGCTCAACCTGATCACTCCCCAGGGTGGGTGTCTACCCATGCGACCTCCCTTTTCCTCTGATTCCCCTCCCAGGGGCACAGGTCTCAACCTGATCACTTTTCCTCCCTTCCTACTGGATTATGTGTGGATCGTTCTTACAATCTTCGTTGTACAGGAGTGCTTCTGCCAGTTTCCAGTTTTTTAAAAAATTAATTAATTTATTTATTTATTTTTGGCTGCGTTGGGTCTTTGTTTCTGCGTGGGGGCTATCTCTAGTTGTGGCAAGAGGGGGCTACTCTTTGTTGTGTTGCATGGGCTTCTCGTTGTGGTGGCTTCTCTTGCGGAGCATGGGCTCTAGGGGCGCGGGCTTCAGTAGTTGTGGCGCACGGGCTCTAGAGTGCAGGCTTAGTAGTCGTGGTGCAGGGGCTTAGTTGCTTCTCAGCATGTGGGATCTTCCCGGACCAGGGCTCGAACCCGTGTCCTCTGCATTGGCAGACGGACTCTTTTCTTTTTTATTTTAATTAATTAATTTATTTTTAATTTTTGGCTGCGTCGGGTCTTCGTTGCTGCATGCAGGCTTTCTCTGGTTGCCATGAGCAGGGGCTACTCTTCCTTGCAGTGCATGGGCTTCTCATTGCGGTGGCTTCTCGTTGCAGAGCATGGGCTCTTGGCGCACAGGCTTCAGTAGTTGTGGCACACGGGCTTCAGTAGTTGTGGCTCGCGGGCTCTAGAGCGCAGGCTCAGTAGTTGTGGTGCACAGGCTTAGTTGCTCCGTGGCATGTGGGATCTTCCCGGACCAGGGCTCGAACCCGTGTCCCCTGCATTGGCAAGTGGATTCTTAACCACTGCGCCGCCAGGGAAGTCCCTCCAGTTAGTTTTAGTGAGAATTGTTCCACATGTAGATGTATTTTTGATGCTTTCGTGGGGGGAGGTGGGCTCCATGTCTTCTTACTCCACCATCTTGATCTCTTCTCTCTCACTTTCCTTTCTTATAGGATTTATTGTTGTTAGTTGTTTCCAGACCTATCCTCTCTACTAGATTAAAAGCTTTTGGAGGATGGAGGCTACATCTCAGTGATGTCTTATCCTCTGTGCTTAGCACATAGTAGGTACTCTGTAAAAATTTATGGAATGAGTATATTAATGTATATTCAGCCCTTACCATACCTGTCTGATGTGAACATTTTCTTATGCTTTTGAAGCTGTGACCTGACAGTATGTTAAATGTGTATGTATTAAACTAGTGAATATAACAAAAAGGAAACAGACTGACAGATATAGAGAACAAGCTAGTGGCTACTAGTAGGGAAGGGCAAGATAAGGGTCGGGGATTAAGAGGCACACACTACTATGTATAAAATATAAGCTACAAGTACATATAATACAAAACAGGGAACATAGCCAACATTTTATAATAACTATAAATGGAATATAACCTTTAAAAATTGTGAATCACTGTGTTGTACACCTGAAACTTAAATAATATTGTACGTTAACTATACCTCAATTTTTTAAAAATTCAAAAAATGTATTGCTGAGAAGGCAGTTTTGGAAGCAGCAGTATCCTGGAGTGCTTTTAGAATAGGGTGATCTACAAGGAAGATACGCTGTGGTGTCTCAGGCTTTTTCTGGCCCTGAGATTCTGTGACCTTTTGATTTCATTTTAGAGTGATTGTATTGTTTGTGGGGCACAAACCCCACAGAATCTGGGAGCCTTGATGTACAAGGTTTGTTAAACCCTATCAGAATTTCTGTTGTTTAAAATAATTTTTTTCTTCATTTACTTGCAGTTTTACAAAATAATCCTTAGAAATATAGCCAATCACTGGAAAGCAAATTATTAAAGTAAGTTATCAGCAAAAATGGAACAGTGAGGACTTCTGAAAATTCTACCCATAATAGAAATGACAAGAAATGGCAAAAATGATCAGAATCAACTTTTGCAGCACTCTGGAAATTAACCAAAGGCTTGCACCAATCTGGGGAGTATTTATTCATGAAAAAAGGCTGCATTTTTGTAAGAATAGTAAGCTTTGTGGCGTTTTCACTTGCGCTATGCCCATCCTTTGCTCTCCAGCTCTGCAGTAGCCTTGAGAATCCACAGCCTGCAACCGTAGGGAAAGCCAGCAACCTGGTAGCCCCTGGAGGACGCAGAACACGGTTGGAGCTCCTGTAAAGCCTCATTTCTAGAGAATTGTCATTATTTGATCTGTCTGACGATTCCCCGGCAGACCCCACTTAGAAGACTTGTATTTATTTGTCCTGACTTGGAGGTACAGAAAGCCTTCCCTGCCGGGGCTTTTTTGGAAAATTATTAGAGGCAATTAACTTCACAGCTGTTTGAGGAGTAGATAACCAAAAGGTTTAAAAGGTAAAGCTGAGGAATAATATATCCATTGGGGCTTTGAAAAGTTCAGGCATATTCCTGGGAATCTAGAGGACCACATGCATGTTCAGGGTTATGTGCATTCCTAAGGCTGTGTGCATGCTCAGGAAAGACCTGAGAAGGCCCTCAGCTCTCACTCTGGCTAACCTCGAGCTCTGTACAAGCAGAAAGGGAAAACTAAGGCAGAGTTAATCAACTGCCTGGCTGACTGTTGAAGGCATGCCCCAACATGTACACAGAGCCACTTGGCCAAGACTGGGAGACTTTTTGGTTCCAGGAGTTTATGGAAACCTTTTTATCAATTATTAGTTGACTACTAAGCTAACCCAGCAGAGACTTTGGTGCAATAATTATTAAAGTAGAATGGAACAGAGTGAAGCCTGTTGTCCATCGGACCTTGTAGAAGCTAATTCTTGGTCCACCAAGCTGCAGTATTTGTAGCTCTGCCTGTACAGTTCTATGTCTTTAAACAGGCTGAAAGGGCAAGGAACTCATATGGGGCTGATGTCTTGTTTGTTAATTTTAAGGCAAGACAAAAGTAGTTTTTGAAAATTTTTTTCAAAAGGATTGCCATTAGTGAGAAGTGATTTGTTTGGAAATGCCATTTCACTTCTGCACCTCAACCACATCCCAGCTGGCTTCTTCATCTTTTGGAGGTCTTCTTGTGGAAGACCAATTCCCCTCTCCTCCCCAGACTCCCATTTATATACTCTCCCCGTGTTACTGCTCTTTGCTTCCGTTAATCTCATCTTCTGTTCTGGCTTTCATTTGTTTCATCCATGTAGCTTTCAACTCAGGCTGGCTATGGCCTGACACACTGCATTCTGGGAGTCTATTTTCTAAGAGGAGAATCAGGAAGAATAGAGACTGCAATGCCCTTTTTGCTGGCCTTGGGGGTGGTGTGGAAGAGCAAGAGGAAAATTCTTTGGCTACCATTTTGGTCAGAGCCATCTCAGATGAAGCAGTGCAGTTCTCACAGGCTTTAAGGGGCTGTACTAATTTGACCAGATAGCTGGGCAATGACTCACTGAAACAAGGTTGGCGATAGAAAAATGTTTTTCTTTTTCAGCCAGTACTAAAAAAAGACCCAAGGCTTATATGCATACATGCTGTACATTCATCCAATGCCACCCTTCCTCATCCCTACCAGGGGAATGCCAGAGAGGTTGCCCCTTTCCCACACTCCTCTCAAGCTACTTATTTCCTGACTTCTTTTTTCTCTTTTCTATGCTACACTGGATGTTCGTTTTAAGCTGATTTCTCTTGCCTGTGAGGGGTGGAGAGTAGGGTGGGGAGGTACACAGTGTGATTTATGCCACCTCAGTCCAACACCTCCTGGGGATGGCCTGACCTGGATGATCATTTTTAGCCTGCTGTTTCCTGGGCATGGGCCAGGGGCTGAGGCCAGCGGCAGAAAGGCTAAGACGGCACAAGCTCCCTGGCAGATTTGGCAGTGATGAGTTTTCACTGGGGAATGAAATGGCTGTCTCATTTCTAACTTCTTTAGGTTTGAAATACTGCCAAGGCTGTAACCCTAATGATTAAAACATCTTGAGGAGAAAGGCTACCTAAATCCCTGAAAGACTGGACTTCTGTAATGTGTTTCAAGAAAGGCAGTATCCCTGGGTAGCTGTGTTTCTAAAATTTTAACTTCAAACAAATTATAACTTCAATTTATACAAATTATACAAAGTATAACATCAGCCTTCAACCACGTAACCTGTTTTCATGATCAGATAAGACTCATTTATACTTAAGAACATTTATTTCTGTGAAAACAGCATGCCTTAGAAAACAAAGCCAAAAGAAAGCAATTTGTCCTTTCAAGTGAGCTTAAACACATCCCACAATGCCATTTTTTATAGGAAACTATTCCCCTGGCGCTCTTAGGGACTGGTCTGGGAGAGTCCCTGCAGCTACTTGTATCTGCACAAAATGGCCCCTACTCTGTCTGAGCTCCCCTCCCCATAGGGGCTGGGAACCTCCAAGAGCTGAGAAGAGAAGGTGTGTGTTGGGTTGTCTCAGCTTTGAACTTGAAATATGATTTGTCAGTGAAATAACACCATAAACTACGAAATATACTAGCAATTTGATTTTTCTGATTACAGGTTAAGATAGATTTTTGTGGGCTGGCTTGGAAACTTATTTACCTACAATACCTACAATATTCTTTCTCTCAGAAAATTACTTAAAGGGAACTTTTGCAATAAGACCCCTTCATAAATCAGTCTCGACTCTTTTAGCAGAACCTTTCTCCACAGGTGGTACAAAAGTGGATATTAACATATCTCGCATTACATGGCCATAAGTTCTAAGACTGTGGCCTGTGAACTTATGAGATTTAATTGTATTTTGTTCGGTTGCTTTCTCTTGAGAGAGAGTCACTTGTGAATCCCAAGAACAAGTTATATTTATCGGCAGCTTCAAGATTCTTCTTTGCAGAAGTTATAAGTGAATAAAATGGTAAATGAAAGTACTGTTAAAACATCTGGTCTTCCAGCTAAAATATTACGTTTTCACAGTTGTATAGTCTTTCAGGCTTATCATAACCCCCTTCTAAGCCACTGGCCGCTAGAAACCTCACAATATTCCCTGTGATGTGGACAGGGGTTAGGTATGCAGGTATGATTGCGCCACCTGCTACAGTCACACTAGGAGAAGCTGGAAAGTGACTATTTACAAAGAAAGCCCCATTGGAAAAAAAAAAAAAGGTTTGACATAGCTGTGACCAAAAAATTATTCAGAGATGGTGCCAAATGGGACCATGAGAAAGGAAAGGTCAAAATAGGTGGTCAAGAGGAAATCCCTCTACTAAAGGATTTTCAGGCCTTGTGAGTGTCTTTGTTCCTCAAGCAAAAGGATTTGCTTCCATTCAATTCTAGCCAGCGACCTTTTACCTTCAGGACAAAGGTAATAATCAGTAAACCACGGAAGCAAGCCCTCTGTATTAAATTTTGCCTAAGTTTCTTTCTTTTTCTTTTAGTTTTATCCAAGTATGAAAACCAGATTACTATTTTCGCTGACTACCTAGAAGAATTTCCAGATACAGATGAGCTGGTATGGATCTTGGGGAAACAGCATCTTCTTAAAACCGGTAAGGTTTGGTAGCATTGGTCTGTGAGAACCCAGATGAGGTGGGTGCCCAAGGTTAAGGTCCTATCCTGTTTTCCTCCTTGGGTTGATAAGGGTTAATGCTACTCCTAGGCGGATTTACCTGACAACCAGAGGAGTTTAAGCCTCGGGCCCCTTGCTTGCATGCAAGGTCCCTTCTAAGGCCCTGAGGGGCCCCTAGCAGTGTGTTCACATGGTCATTGGTATTTGTACGATTTGAAAAAGTCATATATTTTTGTTCTTTTCCTTAAAGGAGAACCCCCAGATTCTATAAGCCTCGGGTTTCAAAAAACATGGACCTGCTCCTGGTATCACTAACCGGTATCTAGTCTTTGATGACTGGGCTACAAACTTCTCATTCCTCTCATGTCCTTTTCTATCTAGATGAAAAACACTGCCACCCAGGGGACTTCTAAACAGCCCATGGCTGTCAGAAACAATATCAGACACTGAGAAGCCTTACAGTTTTAGAGCTTTTGCTGACTGCAGCACTGTCTCAGTTTATTCTGATTTTGTACAGAACTTTTACCCACTGCAGCTAGATGGAAAGGAGGCTTGGATTTTTCTTCCTTACCCTTACGCTCTTATAGATTGGGAAAGACCTTTTCACCTGAAACTGCTAACAACCCAGCACATAGATAAAGCCTGAACTTGGAGAGAGGCAGCTCTGATTTTTGTGTCTGAGGAGAGATCCTCTTTGGAGGCCCTAGCATGGAGGGAGGGACAGGAAGAAGCTGACCAAAACGCAGGAGGGGGGACTCCCCTGGCGGCGCAGTGGTTAAGACTCTGCGCTGCCAATGCAGGGGGCGTGGGTTCGATCCCTGACTGGGGGACTAGGATCCCACGTGCCACGCGGCATGGCCAAAAAATTTAAAAATTTAAAAAAAAAACGGCGGGAGAGGAAGTTAACATCTCTTAACTCCATCTGAGTCTGGCTTCATCCTTTTGATTGGAGAATCCTGAATAGTAGAGAGCACCTAGCGCTAGCGATTAGGAGACCTTTTGTATTCAGGCTCTTCTACCTTGGATAATTCACTTTCTCTTTCCAGATCTTAACTCCTTTCACCAGTAATTAACTGGAGGGGGACTGGAGATGATCTCTTCTAGTTCAGCATTCCATGACAACAGGGATCCCCAAGTTGCCAAATATGCCCATTTTCTTTTTTTTAACATCTTTATTGGAGTATAATTGCTTTACAATGGTGTGTTAGTTTCTGCTTTATAACAAAGTGAATCAGCTATACGTATACATACATCCCCATATCTCTTCCCTCTTGCGTCTCCCTCCCACCCTCCCTATCCCACCCCTCTAGGTGGTCACAAAGCACCGAGCTGATCTCCCTGTGCCATGCGGCTGCTTCCCACTAGCTATCTATTTTACATTTGGTAGTGTATATATGTCCATGCCACTCTCTCACTTCGTCCCAGCTTACCCTTCCCCCTCCCAGTGTCCTCAAGTCCATTCTCTACGTCTGCGTCTTTATTCCTGTCCTGCCCCTAGGTTCTTCAGAACCATTTTTTTTTTTTAGATTCCATATATATGTGTTAGCATATGGTATTTGTTTTTCTCCTTCTGAGTTACTTCACTCTGTATGACAGTCTCTAGGTCCATCCACCTTGCTACAGATAACTCAATTTCGTTTCTTTTTATGGCTGAGTAATATTCCGTTGTATATATGTGCCACATCTTCTTTATCCATTTCATCTGTCGATGGACACTTAGGTTGCTTCCATGTCCTCAGATATGCCCATTTTCAAACGTTAGGCTGGAAAAGGCCTTTCAAGGTGAAATTATTGTTAAAATGCCTATACAACTTTTCCCCAGACTTTCTAGCATATAGGCAAGCTGGAAGACGTAGAGAATATCAGAGGAAGGAGTGAGTGGCGTGAGCATTTGATAGGAGGGAATATAATAACAGCTAACATTTACCTCAGGCTTAGTGCATACTGTACCATGTAAGCTACTACTTTCCATGTAGTATTATCTTGTTGAATACTCATAAGTCTATGAAGTAGGTACGATCATTCTCCCCATTTTACAGATGAGGAAACTGAAGCTTAGAGAGGTTAAGTGACAAGCCCACACAGTTGGTAAGTAGTAGAGTCAGGGTTCAAACCCAGGCAGAATATGGCTCCAGAAGTCTTACTCTTAACCATTTTACGTCTGCTTCCCATAATGTGCTAGGCACCGGCAACATGAAGGGGAAGGAAAATCCAGACAGCTCAACTTTCTGATTTGTTCAAAGGAAAGGCGGGAGAAAAAATAGAGACTATTGGCTAAAATTGAACTTCCTTTTCTTCTTTTAAAGTGCAATGGCTATAAGTTCTCTATAGAATACAAATATAGATGTGTTGTTGAGAAGGGGGAGAGAGAAGACTAAGAAAGACAGAACCACATCTAAGTACAGATGACACGTGGATACCAGATTTGTGGCCATCGAAGTAAATTTATGCCATAAAATACAAGAAAGCATGCTTTGGAAAAAAATATACAAAAGCATTTGTGATGTTATACATCCATTTAGATTACAAATGCCAGTTGCAGTAGGTAGTATTGATAAATTTCTTATACACTTAATTTGCTTAGCAGGGACATCTCCTTCTTAGTTAAACATTTGTGTGTACCCCCCCACATACACACACACACACACACACGACCCATCCCTATTTTTAGATAACAGACAGTGGATGCTGATAAGAGATCCAACCAACCATCATCATTCAGGCAGGGGCTGATTGCCTTGTTAGCAGGTTATCCAGGATCCTCGCTTTTCCAAGTCCTTGTCTTTTGGCCATGTGACCCCAGTGTTAAGTACCTGTTGGGGCTTTGGCTCTCAGTGAGAAGGAGGCAGGAACCACTCAGCATCATTGTACTAGCCAGTAGCTCTGGTCAAAACATAGGTGGGAGGAAATGCTGAAATTATTTGGCTAAAATGAGATTGGGTTTCCTATGAATTTCCCTTAGCCTCATAACAATGGAATTGACTGGTTATTTGAAATTGAGTTTGCTGCTGGCTCAGAAATCAAAGGCAGATATCTTCAGATGGGATACAATGATTTAATTTTAATTTCACATTTAATTACAGAAAAATCTAAGCTGTTGTCTGATATAAGTGCTCGTCTATGGTTTACATACAGAAGGAAATTTTCACCAATTGGTAGGTATATCATTTATTATACTGTGCTTTCTTCTTTGTAGATAGCTTTCCTGAGGTTATCAGTGACATCATGGAAACCTCAGAACTAACAGCTCACTATGGCGAAGAATTTAATTTGGGGGAGTAGTTAAGTCTTATGCTTCATCCAGAAATTTCATTGCCGACATGCCTCATCATGTATGGTTCCATGGTGTTAATGTGTAATGCCAGTATATTTTTGAGCCCACCCACCTCCAGGTGTTCAAGCACTTAGAAGTGTTACTTGTTTTAATTCTAAGAGCAAGGAAAAAGTCAAACTTTTAATTTGGACAGTATCTATTAAATTATAATCCACTGCTTTGTGGAGCTATTTGATTATTAAAGATGGCTGTACCTTGAAGGAAAGAAAATAATTCCTTTGCTTTTTTTTTTCCCTGTGAGATGAAAACATCTTGCCACTGGGAGATGAATTATAATGGACTTGCTTGGAACTAATTCTAGTCAGTTAAAAGTACCAGCTGCTGTCTAGAAAAAAGGACAGTTCAATGAGCTAAGTGAATAGGATCCCTCCAGAGAAAATTTGTGAAATGTTTGCAAGTAGGGTGACCTCTTCCTAGTCTTGTGGTACTGTAGGAAAGGATCACCAAACTCAAATGGTGGAAGCTATTCTCCTAAGAGGAAACCTGTCTGACTGATTTTGGTCCAGGACTGGACCTAGTAACTGGAGTGAAATCAACCTTTCTGATAAGTGCCAAGAGTGAAGTTCACACAGACAGTTTTTTTTTGCTCTCCACAGGAAGTACCTGAGCAAAATACACAAAAGAACAATCTTTAGTACCCAGTGATTCTAAACTGTTAAACTATTTTTCTGGGTGAAGAGATCTTTGCAAGATTTGAAAACATTTGCAGTTCAATTCTGACAGTGTTTTGGAAGAGATGATCTTTTTTTTATGTGGGCTTCCTTGCATCTTTTCCATACTAATCTGGCCCATAATCCCACCATTAGCAAGAGCCAAAGGACTCCCCTTCCAGCTCACAAATTGGCTCAACCTTCCCCATCTTGCTGTAGCAACTCTCCTTCAGTCCCCACAACAAAAGGAAAGGAGCGGCCACCTTGGCCCACTTGTCTTACGTGGTTGATGACCCCCTTTACAGTTAGTCTTGTGAGACCATGCTTATAGCATACTTTTCCACTTCCATGTTGGGAAATGAAGCAGTGAAAGCAGAATGTCTCCTCCGCCATCCAAGTTATCTCATTTCACTGGTACCTTGAAAAAGGATATTGAGCTCACCCTGGCCACGTTTATGGGATTTTTGTTACATCAAGTGTTCTTAAAATGGAACCCGTTGTCTTATTAACTGGCTTTGTGCCTTTTAAAAAGGTAGTACATTTCTAATTTATTAGTGGTATTTTTAATTATGACCATACTCATAACACCAAAGATTTACATCATCCTGAGTGGGTTGTAGAACACTTTTATACTCTCTCTTTTAATTCTTACAATATCCACTAACAGTAGGCAAGGCATGTGCTATTATCCCCAGTCTACAGATGAGACTTGGATTAGGTAACTAGAGACTGGTCTTCTGATGCCTAATCTAGGACTCTTTCCTCTATTTTACATTCTCCTTCTTACTGTTCAGACCTTCATAATGTATATTTAGAACAGTCAAGAGCCTTCCATATTTTCTTGACCATTTTGATAATCAAGTTTGGTAGCATTTACTCCTTAACTAAGGTAAGATTGCCCTCCCCGAGAAGTGAGTTGTGAAAATTCAGGTTCGGTCAAGCAGATTGACGACACGGCATGGACTAAGTGTTGGTAGTCATACATGGTGGTCATGTACCAAAACTGCACGCATACCTGGATGTCTCTAGGCAGAAAACATAAGGGGCAGGTTTTGTTCATTTGTTTGTTTTCCTTTGGCCATAGAACCTGTTTTGGTTAACTCAGCATTATCGTTGCAAGTTCCACCCTGTAACAAACCCTGTTTGATGTCTGGCTATATCTCTTGCCTCTCTATTCCAAGTATGTGTGCCTGTCTGTCTTGTATGATTCCCAAATATGCTGATGTTTCGGGAAAGGGCAGTTCAAGGAACTCATATTCATTCCCATCCATTTTGCCAACAGGGGGAACGGGCCCTTCGTCAGACGCCGGCTGGGGATGTATGCTACGCTGTGGACAGATGATGCTGGCTCAAGCCCTTATCTGCAGACACTTGGGCAGGGGTGAGTTAAATTTGTTCTGGAAACTGCCTCGGAGACCTCTGCAGTCGCACTCGCCGCTGGTAGTTTAGCACTGGTGCCGAAGGGACAGAGCTGCAGGTCCTGAAGTGCTCTCTGCCAGTCCAAGTAGTGGGGCTGACAAGTTGGCAAAACCTCTCGTGAGAAGGAAACAGCCGGCATTTCCTTGTGACTCACCAAGCCGGAGACTTATTTTCCTGGGACAGATGAACGTTGAGGCAGGTGTATCATTTAGAGTTTCCATCTTCACTATTGTTCGCGTGAGTCCTTAAACAGGTCAGATAACAAAGGGAGCAGGAAGAAGGGTGTGGTGGTAAGTCGGTTTTTTGACCTCATTTAAAATATCTGCCTAGTGAAGGATGTCAGTGACCTAAAGGAAGTGCCTAATGAGGGAGCTATTTTGGTTTGGGTTCACTGATGATGTCCATTCGATGATGAAGAAATCCTTAAATTAGCTTCCTTAGGAGGCTGCTTCATTAAGAACCTTCCAGTAATCACTGTTGGAACTCTCGAGTCTTGCTTTCTTAAGACATGCGTGTGCTTCCCTGTCGGCATCTGTAGGCTGACCTTGGGTAGATGCCAGTTCAGGCACTTGGGTGAAAGTCTGGTTTGCCTTGGGGATGAGGGAGTGAAAGAACACCTTGGATGAGATTGGGCTGCCAAACTCATCGGCTGTTCCTCCTTGAGATTCAGAGGTACAGAAACGTCGCTCCCTGTCCGGGACTACGCAACCTCACACATCCTCCTGCGGTTCCCAGAGAAGACTGGGGAAGGGGCTGGGGAGGGTTTAGGGCTTCGTGCCTTCTTTTCAGGGTTTAGCATGTTCTGTGCCTGTGTTCCCTGGGTAGTATCATAATTTCTGTTTTACAGATGAGGAAACTGAGGCTCAGGAAGTAAGGTGATTTGCCCTGGGTCAAACAGCAAGAAGGCATCGATTTGGGAATAGAATGCAGGTCTTCTGACTCCTTGTCCAGTGATTTCTCTACTGTACACATACTTCTTGGAGCAGATCGTTCTTCCTGTGTAACTTTCTCATTTATGAAACACTTCAAGATGATTCTTCTGGAAGTGAATTTTGTGGAAAGCAAACTGGGGGGAGAAAACCCCACAGTCAGCAATCTCAATTGTCTTAATATAAAAGCAAGTAGCAGGAAGAGTGTGGAAATAGATCTTGTAGCTAAGACGAATGAGAAGATGTAATTTTATAAAGAAGTATTTTGGAGTGTTTCCTATTCGGTTATTTTACAGTTGAGGTGGGGTGTTCACTTATCACCGTCATCAGTAAATATTTAGTGGTACTTAGCAGCCGGCTAATCAGGATTTCCCCCAGACTTGGACAGTTTGGTAGCTGATGAAAAACAGTTGGGTGCTGTTCACCCTTTGAAGACTGCTGGATACGAAGTTTAAAACTTTGGTTTCAGAAATACTAGAAGCAAAGAGAACTAAAGACTCTGGAGATAGTGGCCTTTGGCTTCAAGTAGATTTCAGTTGTGAATTCAAATGCTCTCTAAAACCTCAGGAGAGAAATTTCTGTCTTGGAAGCAAACTAAGTCTCAGAAATCTGTCCCATTAGGCAGAGTTCCTAGAGCTGAGGGAAGGGGAATAGTGTGTCCTGTCCACAGCAGTGACGACGAGAGTTTTTGCAGTTGTCCTCAGTAAGCGATAAGCAGGCCCTGTAGGATTTGGGGGGGCTGTGCCTGAGGCACAGACGGGATCCCCACAGATGTAACTATTTTAGTTTTGGTCATAAGGAAACCTGGAACACCTGATAACAAAGGTGTTTGTTTTTCCAAAACTCACTGTGGCCTTTTTAAAAGGTTGTGTAAAAATGGCAGCATGCATTTTTAAAAAAAGCTTCCTTAGTTGCAAATTGTGTATATTCCCCTGGGAATAGGTGTGTGTCAGAAGAGCACTTCCCCCCATGAGACTCTGTTGGCAATGCTGCCAAAATATACGGACCAAAGCCGTTGCTGTCTGTGTGGACATGAGACATAACAGCGTCTGGGTGAGACACGGATATACTGCCAGGTTTTGTGGTGACCTCCTGTTCACTGAGTAGCTGACCAGAAAGGCCTTGTGACACTGTCTTCATGTAACATTTATCCAACTCAAGCTCATGGGCTAAGTCAATTCCTTGGTCAACTTCTTGTTTTGCTTTTACTTTATACCCACTGAGCCTTTGAAAGAAATCAGCTTCCAGATGTCTTGGTCATCAACATTAAAGATACTTAGGAATGTTCTGACCTGATCGCTCCCACCTTCTACATGTAACTCCTTTGTTTTCCTTCTAACCTCGTAGTCACAGTAAGAGTGCAGAGATAACAAACGGTTATAAAAATGATTTTAACTCATTTTTTCTTTTTCCTAAAAAGACTGGAACTGGGAGAAACAGAAAGAACAACCCAAAGAATACCAACGAATCCTACAGTGCTTCCTAGATAGAAAAGACTGTTGCTACTCTATCCATCAAATGGGTAAGGTCACATGAGTAGTTTAAAGGCTGTCTCTCTGTTCTGTAGTTCAATTAAGAGGAAAGGAAAACTGTATGTGAAATTCAGCTTACATTGCCCGTACTTGCTTTTCTTGTCCCCTGCTTTGTATGTGGCTCTACTAAGTCGTCCCATCTACTTATTTATGCAAAAAATTAGGAGTTTGTGGTTTGCTAACCTGTTTATTATTTTTCCACATAAAAACAGCACAGATGGGTGTAGGAGAAGGGAAATCAATTGGCGAATGGTTTGGACCAAATACAGTTGCACAGGTGTTAAAGTAAGTAAAAGAGTCTGGCATGCGCCTTACTCTACCGTCTCCTATGCCTCCCTCCACCAACTCAACATCCCATCAACCCAGCTGTTCCTGCCATCCCACTAAGCCACCAAACATCTGTACCATTTTGCTCAGATAGTTCTTTGAAATGTGTAATGTGTGTGGGCAACTGTCTTGGTAAATCACAGTTATAGTCATTGGTACCAGTCTATGGGGAGGCCCCTCAGGACTCATTCCGTATCCCACTTGTAGATTGGTGCTCACGTGCTCAGCCATCAGCCTGAGGGTCACTTTGAAGCCAAAGGGTTTGCACTAAGCGGGGAAGCCTGAGCCAGCCTAGGCAAGACACAGACTCCCACCGTGTATGGTATAAAAAAAAAAATTCTTCACTGATTCATTCAACATTTACTGGGTGCCTCTCTTGCCCTAAGTACTGAGTGCACAGAAATAAACTAGGTGTAGTTCTTGCTTCAAGGACCTCACCACCTATTGGAGGAGACAAACCCCAAGGGAGCCTTAGAATCAGTTTGTCATCTCTTAGGAGACTCAAGGTACCCCAGCATGGTACTTTCGCAATTGTCCTGTTAAGTCTCAGAATTCACCTCCCACAGCAAGAGGCGACATGGAGAGGCCAGGACCAGTGCTTTGGAAATGAATGGGGTGAGTGGCGTCAGCACCTACACCTGCAGGCCATCTCACCTATTGTCACTCTCCTTTCTGACAACCTATCACCAAATGGGAACTCCATGAGGGCAGAGATTGTATTTGCCTCGTTCACTCCTGTAATATTAGCACATGAAACTGCCTGGCACATGTAAGTGCTCAGTAAATACTTGATGGATGAATGAATGAAAATGGCAGATAGAATCTGGGGCTGGATTTAGGCATCAGAAAATTGAAACTGTCTAGCCTCCTTTGGTAGCTACTTCAATTCCTGGGCTCTCTGGCGTGTGATGATGGGACCTGCTCCATGCAAAATACAGATGGGGCACTGTTTCAATTATTAGCCAACCTTCAATGAACTGGAATGCTTTGTAAATGTGCTTTTGAGGGGAGTAGTCTGGACTTCCTGGGGACCCAAGTGAAACCTGTATCTTTGCATTACTCTTTGCTAACAGGGCAGCCTCTCTGAGACCACTTTCTTACCTTGGTCCGTAGTGGTTTTGGGGGCAGTGTTGACCTGCTGAGTGAGGACCTGGTGGTATTTCGGGAACCACTGTAGGAACCCAGGGCAGAAAGTGTAGAAGATTAGAATGGCTGTGCCGAGCCCAAAACCTAGCTTGATATGGTTGGTTTATAAATGACATCCTTCAGAATTTGCTTCTTTCTTCTAAATTTTGAGCTTCCCAACAACAAGCAAATGGAAACATACATTTTTAAAGAATTTAAGTGGGTTCTGAGTCATCGTGATTGTTTTTAACAACAGTAGATGATGATGATGATGTCGTCATTATTATTTTGGGGGAAAGATACTACATTAAATGAAATTAAAATATAATGGTAATTGGGCTTCCCTGGTGGCGCAGTGGTTGGGAGTCTGCCTGCCAATGCAGGGGACACGGGTTCGAGCCCTGGTCTGGGAAGATCCCACATGCCGCAGAGCAGCTGGGCCCGTGAGCCACAATTACTGAGCCTGCGCGTCTGGATCCTGTGCTCCGCGGCAAGAGAGGCCGCGATAGTGAGAGGCCCGCGCACCGCGATGAAAAGTGGCCCCCACTTGCCACAACTGGAGAAAGCCCTCGCACAGAAACGAAGACCCAACACAGCCATAAATAAATAAATAAATAAAATTTAAAAATATATATATATAATGGTAATTAACCTCTTCTTGGGAGTTACTTTGGTTTGGGAGGGAATGTGTCTTTTGTTTTGTTTTGTTTTGTTTTGTCGGCCATTGAGACTGGGCTTTACTGCAGAATTCCAGAGTAGCCAGGGTAAACATGTCTTCTTCAAACTGGCAAGAGGAGAAGGAAATAAGGGAGAAATAGACAAGGTACTTTACTCAGACATCAGATAATCTCTCTTTTAAAGGGGTTCTCTTTCTAATCTCCTCTGAAGTCATGCACTTCAGCATGCTCTGTCTTCAGCTGTTGACCAGCAAGGCCCGGCACTGAAGCCATCTGCGGCCCAAGTCTCCTGGGACGGCATCCTTACCGCATGTGGGAAGGGACAGAAGAGATCACCTCTCTCTCTCTCTCCCCCCCTCCCTGGATTTCCCTAGAACTTATTGTTTGTATTATGTATGCTCCTAAACAAATATATATATATATGTGTGTATATTAATAACAGTTTTCTTTTTTTGGAAAAAGGAGTAAGTCAGAATGTCTCTTATTTAAGAAAAGGAAACAAAATCTCTTGGGAGAAGATGCACTGGTAACCTCTCTCTTTCGCCCAGTAGGAGTAACATCCTTTTGCAAGGCAGCCTTTTCCATTTTGTAAAGCAGGCCTTCTTTTTGAGGTGCGGAAACAGTGCCTCTGGCATTCTCAAGGTCCCTGGACATAGAACGTTCCAGAGAGCTCAGTCAAGGGAGCCAGACCTGACCTGAATCCCAACTTCTCTGTGGCTCAGTGTTCGGTACCGTCAGGAACGCTGGGCGTACATAGGTTGTACTGCTTCCTGCCGAGATGTCCACCTTCCCCAATTGTGACTTCATTGTATGTTGCTTTGCAGAAAACTTGCTTTATTTGATGAATGGAATTCCTTGGCTGTTTATGTTTCAATGGATAACACCGTGGTTATTGAAGATATCAGTGAGTCCCGGGCCAGTTTACCTTCTCGGGTGGCTGGGTGATGAGGTTCTTCCTCACCATTCAGAATGTGTGTGTGGGGCGCGGTGGGAGAGAAAGACAGAAAGCGAGGGAGAAAAAGAGAAAGAAGATGCACACACACCCGCATTCCCCCGCCCCCCGGCTCTCTGGCCTGCCCATCTAGCAGGACGGGGGCACAGGGCTCCGGTTACTCATTCCCTGTGTCCCTTCTTCTCTTCCCTCTCAGCTTTCTGAAAGGGAGAAAACAATTAGAGGATCTGTGCTGCCCCTCAGTGAGGTACCAGACCCTTTCCCTGCAGGTCTCCCCGAGTGCGGGTAATCAGTTAAACCACTGACAGGTCTTCTGTGGCGGTCCCCCCTGTGCTCCCCGCCACGGGGTTAGAGGGACCCACAGATACGGTCCCTGTTTCCAAGGCCCTTGCAGGCTAGTTGCGAAATGAGATTCTCCCAGTGAGCCCATAATATCTGACAAGAGGTAAGTGAGCGTTCAGTTGCCAGAAGGAGGAGAAGTAAGGGCTGGAGGAGGGGCCTGGGCTTCCCGCAGGAGGTGAGGCAGCCGGGCCCCGCTGGCAGGGGGGAGGGCCTTCCAGGCAGTGGCTGTCATGTGAGGTCTCCTTTAGTTTTGCCCTTGGCACATCTCCTAGGGCTGGATGCCCCTTATTTACCCAGCTCTCTTGTCTTCTGTTTCTAGAAAAAATGTGCCGCACCCTCCCCTTGAGTGCCGAAACAGCTGCTGAGAGCCCCCCTGAGTCTCTGAATGCTTCGACCCAGAGTAAGGGCCCCTCTGCCTGCTCTCCAGCCTGGAAACCCTTGCTGCTCATTGTGCCCCTCCGCCTGGGCATAAACCAAATCAATCCCGTCTATGTCGACGCCTTCAAAGTAAGTCGCACCTTTCCCCAAGCCGCTTGCTGCCCGCCCATCCCACCGCCATGTGAGCACGGAGATCCGTGAGCAGCAGTCCACAGATGAGCTGAGAATCTTGCGTTCTCTTTCCCTCCAGGAGTGTTTTAAGATGCCACAGTCTTTAGGGGCATTAGGAGGAAAACCAAATAACGCCTATTATTTCATAGGATTCTTAGGTAAGAAAAGAGGAATCACAAGTAAGTCATCATGGGCTAGGGGAGGGTGGGCAGAAGGCCTGCACGGGAGACCAGGCAATTCCAGTTTTAGGGGGCCCTCACCTAGCCTGGAGATGCTGTGGCCTCTGGCCAGCTCATCTTGTCTCTGGCCTGGAGAGTAACGTTTACCTGTGCCTGACAGAGAGCAGATCCCCCCCACTTCAGTGCCTCTGCTTCACTGCCTCTTGATAAGATGGTTCCATGGCTGCTTTCCCACTGGACGGCCCCAAGGTCATAGCGTTGCTTCAGCACCTGTCTCTCTTTCCTGTGGCGCCCAGGGTGGCAAGGTTTCGCTCCCCTGGCCTCGCCGATACCCCTCTTACTGGGGCTCGGGCGTTCGGGCTAGGAGCCGTCCTCTGGCTTCCCGGGCTCATGCAGCCTGGGCTGCTAGCTTATTGTTCAGAGCCCTGACTCTGGTGGGAATAAGAGGAGGTGAAGACAGAGGTATCCCTTTCCTGAGACTGGAGGCTAAGCCTTAAAACGACTAACCTCCTAATGTGGATCCTGATGAGCAGCCCGGCATTACCTGCCTCAGTAGATGCCTCTGGAAACCCGGCCACCTTACTCACTAGCTGTGACCAGAGACATTTAAGGCCCTTGGCACACGAGGGGAGCTAGCCCGGTGCTTCTCAAACTTTAATGTGCACATGAATCACCTTGAGAGACCATTATAATGTGGGTTCAGTGGGTCTGGGGTGGGGCCTGAGAGCCTGCATTTCTAACTAGGTAGTGCCGGTGCTGCTGGTGCCACACTTTGAGTACCAAGGGCCTAGGCACCTGCTTAGCGCCGCAGAGTAAGGGAGTGATGCGGTGAGGGAAGTGGGATACGGGACACCTCTCGCAGGAGTGGGCTTCGAGGAAGCTATGAGCTTAGAGAGCAAGGGAGAGCCAGAGCAGGCGTGGGGAATGGCCTGAGGGATGTGCAGAGGGCTGAGTGAGATGGACTTGGTCACCTTCCCACTCATCTCCTCCTCGGAGATTCATGGAGGTGGCGGGGGTGGAAACAGACCCAGCCCTGTATGTGGCCAGTCTCCCACTGGCTAGCCGTGTGCCAGCAGGAAAAGAGTGTCAGCTCTTTCAGTCTCAAGTTCCCTTTATGGAAGATAGGGCTGACCCCCAGCTCACCATGTTGTCACCTCACAGGAAAGCGCTCAGCAAAAAGAGCCAGCCTGACCCCAGCGCCTCTTTCCTCTGCTCGCTCTTTCTCTCTTTAGGGTAGGGTTTCTCCACAGCTGCTGGGGCTCTCTCGAATGCTGCCATCTACTGGTCGATCCTAAGAACTACAGCTTGATGGAACATTTGGAAAGTGGAGGCGTTTCTTTTTCTAAGTACAAACCCCAGTGTTTAGAGTGTTATAAATTTAGATGTTCTCTGTTTCTAAGCTTTTGGGTTCCTGTCAAAGAAAATGTAGCAAAAATCTATTTCCTATTGTCCATGCTTGAGGAAAAGGTGGAAACATTGGAAAATAATTTTGGAGGGATCTCAGTGAATCCTGGGCACCCTGGCCCCCTTTATCCCAAGTTACCCAGAGAGAGTTTGCCAAGCTGGCATAGCCCTCCTGTTTCCTGGGGCCACTGGGTCAGGGAGACATTGGTGGAGTTGGACTACTTTTGAAAGAGATGTGGGCAGTCCTCAGTTCCCAAGACAGAGGTTTACATAGTGCCCATTTGCCCGTTAATTTCCAAAAATCCTTTGTTTAACCTTCACTTGAGGCTCCAAACTCCCCTCAACCCCCATTTTCTGACTTACCCCCTTACTGTATTAGGCTCAGGTGGGGAGAGTCTGGATTGGCAGAATGTCTGAAGGGAGAGGACAGATGAGAACTGCCATTTTCTGAACAAGGGACTCTGCAGAGGGTTCTCTCTGAATCTCTCTCCCCCTCTTTCTCTCTCTCTCTCCATGTATAAAAATATATATATTTATATTACTTGTCATTATAATATATTGTTTCCTATATTATATATAAATATATAATTTATATTTATATTATATAATATATAATTATATATTAAAACATATATACATGTATAGAGAGACATAGATTAATATTGATAGTTATATAGAGTTGTATAGCTTTAGATAGATAGATTGATTGATAGAGTTAGCACAACACCCCTGTGAGGTAGAGATCATTATTTCCATTTATGCCTAGCGGAAGACTTAGAGGGGTTGTTTCCTCAAGGTTACTGAGCTCAAAAGTAGCAAAGCCAAGATTCGATCCCAATTTGGCCGTCCCTGCCCACCACACCACATTGCTTCCCGAGTGCCCTCTTGCCCAGTGGGAAGCTGGGAGAAGCTCCTGGTGCACAAGACTATGGCCAGGGTGAGAGACTGGCTGGGAGATTTTTTTCCGTTTAGAATGTTTGTCCCCTGCGCTTTGGTGGAGGGTGCCACCTGGAGATCTGTCGCATGAGCCCAGTGTCTGCAGATGGTGGACCTGCCTGCCACTTCTTCTTGGGCCTCGTTAGAGACCTTGATTTGGTCCCCATATCATTTCTAGGACTTTTTTGATCTCTTACTGTATCTCTTTTAAGCACTCTCAGAAATAGGGCAGCCCACAAAGCTCCACTACACACACACACACACACACACACACACACACCCATGGGAAAGGGCCAGAGTCAGAGAGGGCACTGTTATTATTCCCAGCACCTTAACTCAAAACTGGCAGGACACTCGGTTCTGATCCTGCTTTGGAGTCGCATTTTCTCGTGCACAGCTTCCTTCTCCCCTTCCCTTTCTATGGTCTTAGGTAGACTTTCCTCTAAACGACCTGGTTGTTGCTCTTTATTGAGCCTTGACGCTTTTTTGATATCACTGGTCTCACCCGCCTGTGGTCTGGGGGAATATGTACCTTGACTTTCCTAAAGCAAGCCATATGGGGGCATTGATTTCCATATGCTCTTACACATGTATTTGTAGGAAAATCCTTTTGAGTCTCAGCAAGGTACATCTATGACTACCTTGCGTTTGTACTGTGTTGTAAGCAGTTCACAGAGGTGAGGTCTTCTCATTCTGATAATACCCTGTGAGGTAACTGGAACAGACCCAGTGACCCCAGTTTAAAAGCAAGAAAATTAGGACAGAGTGAAGTGGTTTGTCCTAGGTCTGCGACAGAGATAAGTCAAACTTGGCATCAGACATCAGAAACACTCTTGGCCAACAGAAGCACTTAGATGTACCCAAAAGAATCCTGGATGCCATTCCAGAGAGCGTCTTCGGGGTGTCCCTTCCCACCCCATCCTCCTGCCTCAGGCAGATCTCTCTCTCTGCTTGTTTAACCCAGTCTAGAACACAGAGGCCCAGATGGTGCTCAGGCCTGGACAGCGAGGTTGGGGTGACCCCTTAGGTACGTCAGCCTACTCAGTATGCTGCTGATGAGCATTAGAGAGACTCTCAACCCTTTGAACGTTAGATAAAAGTAGAGATTTTATTATCCCAAACTCCCCCCAGATCATTATTGGGCTAGACTTTTTCAGTTTAATGAAGCAGTGTTTTTCTCCAATTTGTAATGGTCGACCAATCTCAAAGTGAGTTTTCCCAGCAAGGCGTATCTGTACTGATACTACTGTGACCAAGGCAGTGCTTTCTGACAGGAATTACTGACTTGCTAACAATGACTAACTTGCTAGCGAATCAAGACCAGAAGTCAGCTCCCTGGTATCTCATCCGTGGCAGAGTCAGCATTCCCATTTCTTTTGGAGGCCAAGGCCTTTTTCCTTCCCAGATGTGCTCTTTGACCATAGGTCTAAGAACCAGTGGTCTAGAGCAAGAGGCTTTCCAGTGTTGGAAGGGTCAGGAAGCTCCCTGATGGCACCTGGACTCATGGCCTGGTGATTCCACCTACCACCTCTGGGCTACTGCTGCTCACCGAGCCCGCCATGTCATCTGTGGTCGCTCACTCCCCCCTCTCCCCAAACCTGTGCCTTTCCGCTTTTGGACTTGGACTTTGAGGAGATACAAATGCTAGGGCAAGTCTTCGCATTGAATGATTGGCTTTGGGTGCGGGTGGCTTCCTTCAAGCATGTGCACCCTCCTTCTGGCTTTCTGTCATCTCATTCTCATTGTCACCAAGGGAGGGGTTAGGACAACCAGAGCGCCTCATCCCAAGGACAGCAGTGCGGCCAGGGCCGGTGGTTCTTCGAAGGTTAAGCATGTCTCATTCAAAACAGGCGATGAGCTCATTTTCCTGGACCCTCACACAACCCAGACCTTTGTTGACACTGAGGAGAACGGAACAGTTGACGACCAGACTTTCCATTGTCTGCAACCTCCACAGCGAATGAACATCCTGAACTTGGATCCTTCCGTAGCATTGGTGGGTATCTGAAGGTTGGGTGGACCAAGAGACACAACGCTGCCCTATCACAGTTTGGCTCCCTGGAAGTTATCCAGGTTGCTAGGTAGGGCGGCAAAAGAATGTTCGCTCCCCACCCCCACGAGAGGTAGTGTCGTGTGGTGTAGTGGGGAAGGAATGGGCCCTGAAGCCGAGTTACGATCGAAGCCGCTTACCAGCCATGGACTTAGGGGGAGTCCCTTAACTTTTCTGAGCTTCGGCCTTCTCATCCCTCCAGTGGGCAAAACGGTAGTTCCTTCCTTGCATGGCTGTATGAGTACACTGTGTGTAAGGCACATAGCACAGTGCCTGGCATGTTGTAAGCATTCTAGAAATGTTAGTCATGATCAGTGTTACCATCTTTCCCCCTTTTCCTCCTTGCCCTCTAAATATTGCCATCCAGGCACCGGGAATAAGGTGAGACATAGGGAAGGAGGGATAAGGAGGCAAGACCTCCGGGGTGGACAATGTCCATTCCTCTGGGCACACAATCCAGGAAGCTGCAGGCTTTCCCCCGCTGGAAATATGACTGCCGTCCACACATGGAAGGGACAGCTGCCTGGGAAGTAGCCAGTGGTTCTGAGGCCTGTCTGCATCCTCTCTACCAGTTTAACCCGATTGTCGGAGGGCCAGTGACGGAGAGCTGACGGAGTCCTCCTCTTGTTTTGGACCATTCTTTTAGTGCTGTAGGATGGTTCTGAGGATGGGGAAGGAGGCTGTTGGCTCTCTTTATTCTTTTTTTTTTTTCTTTTTTTTACCGCCAGGGAAGTCCCTGACTTTTTTTTTTTTTAATTTTTAAATTTTATTTTATTTGATTTTTTATACAGTGGCTTCTCATTAGTTATCCATTTTATACATATTAGTGTATATATGTCAATCCCAATCTCCCAATTCATCCCATCACCACCTCTTTATTCTAAAAGATAATTTCCTTAAGGTCAAAGCCACCTTGTTAAGTGATGCCTCTAGCTAAAAGTACTATTTGGCTTTTGTTTGCTGGTTTTAATGGATTGCTTTTTATAGGTAGGTATATTTGTGCACTGAATGTAATGGAATTAACCCTGTGCTTTGGAGATTGGTTTTCAAGTTACTATATCTCACAGTGTGAAGGGAGAGGATCAGGGAGGGAAAGGGACAAGGTAAAAGGGAAAGGGACAGGGTAAAAGGGAAAGGGACAGGGTAAAAGGGAAAGGGACAGAATAAAAGAAAGAGGCAGAGAGAGAGAGAAAATATGAAGATGAATGAGCAGATGTGTGTGTCCAGGTGAGGCACTGATCTAGGAGAGAGATAAGCTCAGACAGTCTTCCTCCTTGTTGCTGGGAGGACACATCCAAAGGAAGTGACCCACATCCTACATCACAACTCTGGGCCAACGGCTCCATCTTGCAATACAAAGGGCCTGCCTGGGTGCCCCTGACCAGTTCTAAGTTGTCTTCTTTTGCTTTCCCCCAAGGGATTTTTCTGCAAAGAAGAAAAAGACTTTGATAGCTGGTGTAGCCTTGTTCAGAAGGTAAAGATGTATGTTTTTCTTAGTCTTAAAAAACAAGTGTTATTCAATATAATTCCTTTTCAAGACGGTTTTTCATAGTAACATAAATCCAGCCTGATATGACTATCGCAAGAGAAAGAAACTAGGATGTGGGGAATTGTACATAACTTTGGGGAAACTAAAGAAAAACTTTGGTTTGCAATATGCTTAGTGTGTCAGGTGAGCGATATTTTTAACTACTGAATGTTCCATCTCATTGAGCCCGTGAGTCAATGAAATATTCAACTAATATTCTACCATTTTAACTTAAAAATGCCAATTTCATATAGCTCAGCCTAAATTCTTCCTTACTCTGAGATGGTTGAAGAAGCCAAACTACTTTTCTATTTGTTTCGTGTCCATTTACAGTTTAATGTGTTCCATTATGGTTTAAGGGGCTTGCCTTTCTATTAACTGTCTTATTTATGTAAAATATAGGCACACTGCCACTTAAAGCAAACAGTTTGCAGAAATCTGTGTAAATACGAAAGCAAGTTATTCTTTCTTTTTGGCATTTTATGTCAAAGGGTGTTTATCATTTTGCTGGCTCACAACTTTTGTATCTGCCTCCCTCATCCTTTGCTTCTAACGCATGCCAATTATGTGGAAGATATTGATCAACGCTTATTGAAAGAATGAGGGGAGATCATAGGGAGTAGTTTAAAGAGCCCTGGATGGGGTGGCAAGAGACATCGTGTTCTCTTATCTGCAAAACAGAGGGGTTGGAGAGATGGGATCCCAGAGCCTCTTGTAAGTGTAAGGAGGGAAGATTTTTCTTCACAGGTGAACAAATAATTAACACTAAAGTCCCCAGATGAATCTGAAACCCCGGTTAATAATTGGCTGAGACATAATGGAGAATTATTTTCTAAAGGCATTACTTACATTTCAGAATGCCGCAAAACTGTATATCACGTTTAATGTTAGAAAGAAAATTTTCTGATAAGACTATGCTATTTAAATTAGGACATATATCATATGTCTTGGATTGAAACTGAAACCATGCCAAAATGTACCAATATTCTTTGGGGGCAGATTTAACTTGATTAACCAACATTTCTTTGGAGCCAACACTTCAGGAACATCTCACCCCTAAATTGAGTTGGTCCCATGCAACTGGCGTTAAGACCTCATGATGGAGCATGGGCAGTGAGTACCGGCCTTCCGTCAGATCCTCCCTCCAATGTCCTTCCTTCCTGGCCAACAGTATCTAGAATTGAAGAGAGCTGGGTCTTCAGACGGGTCAAGTAGAGGATGGGTGTATTTGCTAAGCCTTTGCTTTCACCTTTCAACAACCAGGCCACTCTCTTAGGGTTTGGAGTCATATACTGCCAACTGGGCAGAAATGTAGTGACTCTGCAGTGTTTACAACTGTTTCTGTGTCTCCTCAGGAAATTCTAAAGGAAAATTTAAGGATGTTTGAATTAGTTCAGAAACATCCATCACACTGGCCTCCCTTTGTTCCTCCAGCCAAGCCAGAAGTGACAACCACAGGGGCAGGTAAGCTGTTGTTCAGAAGCTCTCTGGCCAGCAGACCCATGGATAGCAGTTGTTTTGTGAGACAGAAGCAATTGTGGGTCATGTTTTCCGTGGAAATGAAAAAATTTCTACTCAGCTGCACTGATCAAGGAATGGTGCTTCTTCTGATGAACTGATATTTACCAATTTCAAAGAATGATAGTAAAAAAAAATAAGCTCCGTGCAAAAGTTCCATACAAAATCAAAATGACTAGAATTTCTTTTTTTCATGGTCTGGTTCAGAAGACAAATCAGAGGCCATGGGTAATTCGAAAGGTACCTCGAAGGTCTTACAGAGCCTCAACTTCATCACTTTGAATAGGACTGTGTAACAAGTCCAGTTAGTTTGATTCTTTTTTTTTTTAATTGAAGTATAGTTGATTTACAATGTTGTGTTAGTTTCAGGTGTACAGTAAGAGATTCAGTTATATATACACTTTTTCAGTTTCTTTTCCATTATAGGTTATTATAAGATATTAAATATAGTTCCCTGTGCTATACAGTAGGTCCTTGTTTATCTATTCTATATATAGTAGTATGTATCTGTTAACCCCAAACTCCTGATTTATCCCTCCCCCCCCCTTTCCTTTTGGTAACCATAAATTTGTTTTCTATGTCTGTGAGTCTGTTTCTGTTTTGTAAATAAGTTCATTTGTATAATTTTTTTAGATTCCACGTATAAGTGATATCATATGGTATTTATCTTTCTCTGACTTACCTCACTTAGTGTGATAATCTCTAGGTCCATCCATGTTGCTGCAAATGGCACTATTTCATTATTTTTTATGGCTGAGTAATATTCCAGTGTGTGTGTGTGTGTGTGTGTGTGTCTCACATCTTCTTTACCCATTCACCTGTAGATGGGCATTTAGGTTGCTTCCATGTCTTGGCTATTGTAAATAGTGCTGCCGTGAACATTGGGGTACATGTATCTTTTCAAATTAGAGTTTTCATCTTTTTGGGATATATGCCCAGGAGTGGAATTGCTGGATCATATGGTGACTCTATTTTTAGTTTTTTAAGGAGCCTCCATACTGTTCTCCACAGTGGCTGTACCCATTTACATTCCCACCAACAGTGTAAGAGGGTTCCCTTTTCTCCACACCCTCTCCAGCATTTATTATTCGTAGACTTTTTGATGATGCCCATTCTAACTGGTGTGAGGTGATACATCATTGTAGTTTTGATTTGCATTTCTCCAATAATTAGTGATGTTGAGCATCTTTTCATGGGCCTGTTGGCCATTTGTATGTCTTCTTTGGAGAAATGTCTATTTAGGTCTTCTGCCTATTTTTTGATTGGATTGTTTGGTTTTTTTTGCTATTGAGCTGTATGAGCTGTTTGTGTATTTGAAAATTAATCCCTTGTCAGTCACATCATTTGCAAATATTTTTCTCCCAGTCCGTAGGCTGTCTTTTCATTTTTTTTTATGATTTCCTTTGCTGTGCAAATGTTTTCAAGTTTAATTAGGGCTCATTTGTTTATTTTTGCTTTTGTTTCCATTACTCTAGGAGACGGATCCAAAAAAACATTGCTGCAATTTATGTCAAAGAGTGTTCTGCCAGTGTTTTCCACTGGGAGTTTTATAGTATCTGGTCTTACATTTAGGTCTTTAATCCATTTTGAGTTTATTTTTGGATATGGTGTTAGAGAATTTCTAATTTCATTCTTTTACATGTAGCTGTCCAATTTTCCCAACACCACTTATTGAAGAGACTGTCTTTTCTCCATTGTATATTCTTGCCTGCTCTGTCGTAGATTAATTGATCATAAATGCATGGGTTTATTTCTGGGCTTTCTATCCTGTTCCATTGATCTGTGCATCTGTTTTTGTGCCAGTACCATGCTGTTTTGATGACTGTAGCTTTGTAGTATAGTCTGAAGTCAGGGAGCCTGATTCCTCCAGATTTGTTTTTCTTTCTCAAAATTGGTTTGGCTATTTGTAGTCTTTTCTGTTGCCATACAAATTGTAAAAATGTTTGTTCTAGTTTTGTGAAAAATGCCGTTGGTAATTTGATAGGGATTGCATTGAATCTGTAGATTGCCTTGGGTAGTATGGTCTTTTAAACAATATTAATTCTTCCAATCCAAGAACATGGTGTATCTTTCCATCTGTTTGTGTCATCTTCAGTTTCTTTCATCAGTGTCTTATAGTTTTTGGAGTACAGATCTTTTGCCTCCTTAGGTAGGTTGATTCCTAGGTATTTTATTCTTTTTGATGTGATAGTAAGTGGGATTGTTTCCTTAATTTCTCTTTCTGATAGTTCACTGTTAGTGTATAGAAATGCAACAGATTTCTGTATATTAATCTTGTACCCTGCAACCTTACCATATTCATTGATGAGCTTTAGTAGTTTTCTGGTGGCATCTTTAGGATTTTCTATGTATAGTATCGTGTCACCTGCAAGCAGTGACCATTTTACTTCTTTCTTTCCAATTTGGATTCCTTTTATTTCTTTTTCTTCTCTGATTGCTGTGGCTTGGATTTCCAAAACTATGTTGAGTAAAAGTGGCGAGAGTGGACATCCTTGTCTTGTTCCTGATATTAGAGGGAATGCTTTCAACTTCTTACCATTGAGTAAGATGTTTAGCTGTGGGTTTGTCGTATATGGGCTTTATTATGTTAAGGTATGTTTCTTCTATGCCCACTTTCTGAAGAGTTTTTAATCATAAATTGATGTTGACTTTAATCAAAAGCTTT
Organism: Balaenoptera ricei; assembly: GCF_028023285.1. Classification (NCBI taxonomy): domain Eukaryota; kingdom Metazoa; phylum Chordata; class Mammalia; order Artiodactyla; family Balaenopteridae; genus Balaenoptera; species Balaenoptera ricei. The sequence continues at coordinate 97,753,818 of NC_082660.1, forward strand.
TTCTGTATCTGTTGAGATGATCGTATGGTTTTTATTCTTCAATTTGTTAATGTGGTGTATCACATTGATTTGCAGATTTTGAAAAATCCTTGCATCCCTGGAATAAATCCCACTTGATCATGGTGTATGATCCTTATAATATATTGTTGGACTCAGTTGGCTAGTATTTTGTTGAGGATTTTTGCATCTATGTTCATCAGTGATATTGACCTGTAATTTTCTTATTTTTTGAGATATCTTTGTTCTGTTTTGGTATCGGGGTGATAGTGGCCTCATGGAATGAGTTTGGAAGTGTTCCTTCCTCTGCACTTTTTTGGAGTAGTTTGAGAAGGATAGCTGTTAACGCTTGTCTAAATGTTTGGTAGAATTCATCTGTGATGCCGTCTGGTCCTGGTTTTCTGTTTGTCGGGAGTTTTTAAATTACTGATTCAATTTCAGTACTGGTAATTGGTCTATTCATAGTTTCTATTTCTTCCTGGTTCAGTCTTGGGAGATAGTACCTTTCTAAGAATTTTTCCATTTCTTCTAGGCTGTTCATTTTATTGCCGTATAGTTGCTCATAGTAGTTTCTTATGATCCTTCGTATTTCTGTGGTGTTGGTTTTAGCTTCTCTTTTTTCACTTCTGATTTTTATTGATTTGGGCCCTCTCCCTTTTTTTCTTGATGAGTTTGGCTAAAGTTTTATCAATTTTGTTTTTCAAAGAACCAGCTCTTAGTTTCATTGATCATTTCTATTGTTTTTTTAGTCTCTATTTCATTTCTGCTCTGATCTTAATGATTTCTTTCCTTCTACTAACTTGGGGTTTTGTTTGTTCTTCTTTCTCTAACCTGTTTTAGGTGTCAGGTTAGGTTGTTTGAGATTTTTCTTGTTTCCTGAGGTAAGCTTCTATCGCTATAAACTTCCCTCTTAGAACTGCTTTTGCTGCGTCCCATAGGTTTTGGATCATCATGTTTTCATTTTCATTTGTCTCTAGGTATTTTTTAATTTCATCTTTGATTTCTTCAGTGATCCATTGGTTGTTTAGTAGCACATTGTTTAGCCTCCACATGTTTGTGTTTTTTGCAGTTTTTTTTTTTTTGTAGTTGATTCCTAATCTCATAGTGTTGTGGTTGGAAAAGATGCTTGATATAATTTCAATTTTCTTAAATTTACCAAGGCTTGTTTTATGGCCTGGCATGTAATCTATCCTGGAGAATGTTCCATGTGCACTTGAAAATAATGTGTATTCTGCCACTTTTGGATGGAATGCTCTACAAGTATCAAGTTCATTTGGTCTAATATGTTATTTAAGACCTGTGTTTCCTTATTGATATTCTGTCTGGATGATCCATCCATTGATGTGAGTGGGGTGTTAAAGTCCCCTACTATTATTGTGCTACTGTCAATTTCTCCTTTTATGTCTGTTAATATTTACCTTGTATATTGAGGTGCTCCTATGTTGGGTGCATATATATTTACAATTGTTATATCCTCTTCTTGGATTGATCCCTTGATCATTATGTGGTGTCCTTCTTTGTCTCCTGTAACAGTCTTTATTTTAAAGTCTATTTTGTCTGATATGAGTATTGCTACTCCGGCTTTCTTTTGATTTCCATTTGCGTGGAATACCTTTTTCTATCCCCTTACCTTCAGTCTGTATGTGTCTCTAGATCTGAAGTGAGTCTCTTGTAGGTAGCATATATACAGGTCTTGTTTTTGTATCCATTCAGCCAGTCTATGTCTTTTGGTTGGAGCATTTAATCCATTTACATTTAAGGTAATTGTAGATATGTATGTTCTTATTGCCATTTTGTTAATTGTTTTGGATTTGTTTTTGTAGGTCTTTTTTTCCCTTTTCTTCTTTTGTTCTCTTCTCTTGTGATTTGATAACTACCTTTAGTGTTATGTTTGGATTCCTTTTTCTTTTTTGTGTGTATATCTGTTATAGGTTTTTGGTTTGCAGTTACTATGAGGTTTTTGTATAACAGTCTATATATAAATGTGATTGTTTAAGTTGCTGATCTCTTAATTTCAAGTGCATTTTAAATACCCTGTATTTGTACTCTCCTCCCCTCACGATTACAGTTTTTGATATCATATTTTACATCTGATTGTTTTCTGTATCCTTTAACTGCTTATTGTGGATACAGGAGACTTTACACGTTTTGTCTTTTAACCTCCCTACTAGTTTTGTCTGTGTATGATATACTGCCTTTATTTGCCTTTACTGGTGAGCTTTTTCATTTTGTAATTTTCTTGTTTCTGGTTGTGGCCTTTTCTTTTTCACCCGGAGAAGTTCCTTTAACATTTATTGTAAAGCTGGTTTGGTGGTGCTGAATTCTTTTAGCTTTTGCTTGTCTGTAAAGCTTTTGATTTCTCCATCAAATCTTAAGGAAAGCCTTGCTGGGTAGAGTATTCTTGGTTGTAGGTTTTTCCTTTTCATCACTTTAAATATACTGTGCCACTCCCTTCTGGCCTGCAGAGTTTCTGCTGAAAAATCAGCTGATAGCCTTATGGGAGTTCCCTTGTATATTATTTGTTGCTTTTCTCTTGCTGCTTTTAGTATTTTCTCTTTATTTTTAATTTTTGTAATTTTGATTACAATGTGTCTTGGTGTGTTCCTCTTTGCGTTCATCCTGTATGGGACTCTCTGTGCTTCCTGGACTTGGGTGCCTGTTTCCTTTCCCAGGTTAAGGAAGTTTTTAGCTATTATCTCTTCAAATATTTTCTCAGGCCCTTTCTCTCTCTCTCCTCCTTCTGGGACCCCTATAATGTGAATATTAGTGCACTTGATGTTGTCCCAGAGATCTCTTAAACTGTCCTCATTTCTTTTCATACTTTTTCTCTTTTTTCTGTTCAGCTGCAGTGGTTTCCATTACTCTGTCTTCCTGCACACTGGTGCATTCTTCTGTATCATTTGGTCTACTATTGATTCCTTCTAGTGTATTTTTCATTTTAGTTATTGTATTCTCCATCTCTGTTTGGTTGTTCTTTATATTTTCTCTTTGTTAAAAACTAGCTTCTCATTCTGTGCATCCATTCTCCTCCCGAGTTCTTTTATCATCCTTACGACCATTACTCTGAACTCTTTCTTGGGTAGATTGCCTATCTCCACTTCACTTAGTTCTTTTTCTGGGGTTTTATCTTGTTCCTTTGTCTGGAACATATTCCTCTGCTGCCTCATTTTGTCTAAGTTGCTATCCGTATTTTTATGTCTGTGGTAGGTTAGTTACGTTTCTCAACCTTGGAGAAGTGGCCCTCTGTAGGAGGCATCCTATGCGTTCCAGCAGTGTGCTCCTCTCTTGTCACCCAAGCTATATGCTCTAGGTGTTCCCCCTAAGAGGGCTGTGTGGTTCCTTCTGTTGTGGCAGGCTGACTATGTGGGTGGTCTGCTAGGCTTAGTTGGCTTCTAGTCTGGTTGGTTGCCAGGCCCTGCCTTGTGCAGATGCTGCTGGTTGCTGTTTAGTGGGGCCTGGTCACGAGGTGGCTGGTTGTGGAATCCATGGGGGCCCCGGGGCTAGTGCTGGCTCACTGGTGGCCAGAGTCAGGGTCCCGAAGCCTCTGGGGCTGTTGCCCAACTACTGGCAGGGGTTAGTGCTGGATTACTGGCAGGCAGAGCTGTTTCCTGGAGTGTGGCTCCTGGGCCCAGGGATCCCAGAGCTCATTTCAGATCACTGGTAAGGAGGGGCTGGTTTCTGATACAGTTGGGTATGGGGTCTGGGGTGTCCCTAAGGTTGCAGTGGCCTGCTAGTTGGCAGGATCAGGGGCCAGCTGGTCCCAGGATAGGGTCTGGCCTGTGTTGTGGGATTGTAGTTTTCTTGCTTCTGGTGTCTGCCCCCTGGTGGGTGAGGCTGCTTTAGAGTCTTGTTCAGGCTTCCTTGTAGGAGGGGCCAGGGCCTGCCCACTGGTGGGTGGAGCTGGGTCTTGGCCCTCAGATGGGCAGGGCCATGTCTAGGGGCTTGTCTAGAGGCCATGGGCTCAGGACTTCTTTAGGCAGCCTGTCTGCTGATGGGTGGGGCTGTGTCTCTGCCCCATTGGTTGTTTGGCCTGAGGTGTCCCAGCACTGGAGCCTATAGGCTGTCGGGTGGGGCCAGGTCTTGGCACTAATGATCCAACATGTCAGCCACCAGGAGTGTTCATGTAGTTGAATGTTCCCCAGTATGTCTGCCACCAGTGTGTATGTCCCCCGGGTGAGCTTCAGCCACCCCCCTGCCTCTCCAGGAGAGTCTCCAAGCCCAACAGGTAGGTCTGGCCTAGGCTCTTATCAAATCACTGCTTTTGTCCTGGGTCCCAGTGCACATGAGATTTTTGTGTGCGCCCTTTAAGGGTGTAGTCTGTATTTCCCCCAGTCCTGTGGGGTTCCTGCAGTAAAGCCTCACTGGCCTTCAAAGCCAAATGCTCTGGGGGCTCCTACCCCCAGTGCCAGACCCTCAGGCTGGGGAGCCTGATGTGGGGCTCAGAACTCTCACTCCTGTGGGAGAACTTCTGTGATATAATTATTCTCCAGTTTGTGGGTCGCCCACCCGGGGGGTATGGGATTTGATTATATCGCGAGTCTGCCCCTCCTACCCGTCATGTTGTGGATCCTTCTTTATGACTTTAGTTGTAGAAGATCTTTTCTGGTAGGTTCCAGCCTTTTTCATCAATGGTTGTTCTGCAGATAGTTGTGATTTTGGTGTGCTCATGAGAGGAGATGAGCTCAGGGTCTTTCTACTCCTACATCTTGGCCCTTAAACCTGTTTTGATTCTTTATAGAGAATTGCTAATACTCAGCAGTGGTCCCGCCTATAAGTCTCCTCTACACAAGCTTTTCTGTAGCAAAGCAATTTAAAATGCATGGTCTTAACTACTGAGTAACTTATTGACCGCTTGAGCCAAAGTGTCAAGCTTTTTTCTTCCTCTTTTCTGTATTGTGATAGAATTCATCGACTCTACTGAACAACTAGAGGAGTTTGACCTGGAGGAAGATTTCGAGATTCTGAGCATATAGAATAGTGGGAACTCACCTTGGACATCTGTCTTCCATCTGGCACCAGAAGAACATGAACTCATCACATAAAACTTTTCTAGTCAGCAAGTGCCTGATATGCCAACAGCATACAAACTTGATAGCGATCATGACTGAGCCAATCACCTTTTCTCAGAAAAAAACAAACAAGTGAACAATATACCCCTTCCCCAGAAAGAACTAAAACAATCATGGAATCTAGGAGCAGAAAGATTAGGAGTCGTCTCTTGCACTTCCCAGCTTCTTACATGGCCACAGCGAATCTTCAGCTACTGAAATGAGGAGGTGGATGTCTGGAAGATAGGCAGCAACTCCCACCTTGCTTCCAGCACCAGCAGATGAGAGATGATTACCCTGTGCTTCTTCACCCTTTCAGGTTTGACCTCTCTGGGCTAAATACTAAGAAGCAATCTGTTCTCTTGCTCTAATAATAAAGTGATAATCATTGTATCAGGGAAAAAAAATTCTTGTTAAATTATTTGAATATGTATTTAAATAATTATAATTGATCTCAAAGAGTGTGTCAAAGACATTACATCTCATTACATTGATCTCCTTCCTGTTTGAGAGAACCTTAACTATTTGATGGGTCACTGTCCCCATCTTTACTGATACTTTTGTCAGATGGTCACCCTGTCCTTAAATCATTATCACTTAAATCAGGGGTCTGCAAACTTTTTCTGTCAAGGGTCAGATGATTGATAGGAAATGTTTTAGGCTCTGAAGACCACATAGTGTCTGTCACAGCTACTCATCTCTGCTGGTGAAACCCCAAGACAGCCACAGACAATGTGCATGCACATGAGCCTGGCCGTAATCCAATAAAACTTTATTTACAAAAACAGGCAGAGGGCTGGATTTAGCTCGCAGGCTGTAGTTTGCTAATCACTGACTTAAATTGTTGATTTTTGTTTGGGAAATTAAAAATTGTGTTTGAATTTGACTCCATTTTGCTTGACAGTCATAACTGGAAAGAATTATTCATGTGGTGACATTAATCTGTGCATCAAATACAATTCCATACCGTTTCAGGACTAGCAAGCAACATACTAAATTTGAAAGCACATATTCGTCAAATTGGCTTTGCTAACCAGTCTCCTGTGTGGATGCACCTCATGTCCCAGTGGTATCTTCCCCTTTTCCTCTCCTTGTCTTCTTAACCTATGCATTTCACCTCCATGCTCAAGCAAGCCCCCAGGAAGGCCAGCAACTGCGGTTTGAAAGCTAGCACCAAACCAAGGTGGGTTTTTTTGTGTGGTATATTTAGGAATATTTGAGCACTTGTTTCCTTAGATTCCATTTTTTTCTTTTCCAGTAGGTAATATATTCCAGCGGTTCAGAATTCGAAAGGTGCAAAATGGTATTCAGTGAAATGTCTCTCCCTCCCACAGGTCAGTTCTCTTTCCTGAATGCTCCCAATGTTATTAATTTCTTGTTTATCCTTCCAGAGGATATATTTTATGCATATACAAATATATGCACATATATCTTAGATTTGATTTTAATGACTTTTAAATTTCTCTCCTTTTGATTTATCTGTAAATGATCCTGAGGCCCCAGAAATATGGAAATTCCTTTCTTGAACTCTAGCATGTGATGGGGCTAAAAACAGTTGTAGGCTGATCTTGAAACATGTTGTGGATTTGTTGCCTGTTGGAAGACATTATCAATCAACCCTTGACTTTAATTGTATTTTTCCGTGTCTCAGTGTTTTGTTATAAAGCTCGACTTGCAGTGACAGGAACCCCCATGGCTCTGAGGGGGGCTTATGAATTTCAGTGAGATGGACTTTAGAAAAGTTTTCATCAAAGAAAGAATGTCAAAAGAGTCAAATGTTCATATTGGATTCCTTTTATTTGCAATGTACAAAGCTGACACCATGCTTATTACTGAGGAGGTGAAGGTAACAATAGTTCAGGTTATACTGATTATGCTTTGTCTGTGTTGGCACAGTTTACATAATATTTAAGGAAACAGAATCACCTGGAAGGAATTGCCTCATGTCAACATAGCTAAGTGTTCTGGGAAACTGATAATTAAAGGAAATGGTTAAAACAAATCCCCCTAAACAGAATATACTTTACAGTCTACTCAGGCTTGCTTTGGGTCTGCTAACTGCTAAAGAGAGGACTGTGCTAGATTTTTATGAGGCTTTAAAAACATATCAAAATGGTTTAACAGGCTACCTGTGAAACAGCAATTGGATGGACATTTTAGTGGAAAGTCTCTCACAGCCTCAAAATGCAAAGGAACCAACACTGCAGTGTCGACTTGCCACACTGCACACATCTGAATGGCATTTGGAATAAACAGGGGCTTCTGAGAAATTGGGACAAGGGATTTTCCTTTTTGTTCCTGGAGTCAAAAGCAAAACTCACACCTCCTTACCCATCCTCCCCTCTCCCCCCCGGCCCGGGAGAAAGGGCTGCGGTTCTCATTTCCCTTTATGGGTCTGACCACATTGGGTGCATCCTCTGCTCTACTCTGAACCAGGCCAAGTCTGCTGCCTGTGGCTGGGGAGGGAGCCGGCAAGGAGGAAGTGATTTGTCTACGACCATGTGACGTTAATGAGCACCTCTCGGCTGCTGGTCTTCCAGCGTCCCTAAGCAATCTGGGGCCCAGTCGTGCTCACTCTCGAAGCAGTCAGAGCGCACCCCGGGACACTGGCTGGCACCTCATTCCAGCTCTGCTGCCTGCCTAGACACAGTGGGTCTCCGGGAAGAGTTGAGAGCTTGCCCTGTGCAGGCTTGAGCCATCCATAATGTTGAGCCAGAGAAATTTTTTTCACGTGGAAACACTGGGTTCTGGTTTAAGCCAAGTGATGTGCGGTGACCTCTGGACATAATGAAATGACTCCTTAGCTATCACGAAGAGCTTTCTGATCAAGAGAGTGAGGAAAGCTAGCATTCTAAGAAAGTGGTGGCCCAGCAGGTCTTTCTGAGGTAGCCACGAAGAGTCACACAAACATCCAAACCAAACTGTAGCACCGAAATGGGACAGCAGCTCCCAGCAGGGTGGGCTCACCGTGGGGCCTGAGGGTGGAGGTGATCAGCGTCCAGCGGTCCAGCCCAAGCGAGACTCCAATGGACAACTTGACAGATGGGCAGAAGGGCTTGGCCTTCCTTCTTCAGACCGTTCAGGTTTGTGAGGTGACCGTTGTGTGGGGCAGGGGAGGGCAAGGGGCAGAGTGGCAGGTGCCACCCTACACGCTTTTCATACACACCTGGCAGCGGCTGACCCGGGTGTGGAGCTGCCCGGCTTTCAGCGTCTCAGATACGGGCTCCTCCCCAAACTGCTGCCTCTCTTCCACCGTCGTCAGCCAGAAGCTGTACTTGTTGGCAAAGTAGTGGCAGGTGCCCCGGGCACCACTGCACTCGATGAAAGGAGTGGCTCGGAAATCCTCTAGGCAGGAGCCAGGGGAGACCAGGGACTGGCCCCCGCCCTCAGCGCCGGCGGCCGTGTGCTGAAACAGATGGGGGCGGCTGTGAGCTGGTCACCTGGGGAGGTGATGGGCTCCGCCGCTCCGGCTCTCAGCTCTGGTCCCTTGGCTCAGCCCCCCTGTCTGGCCAGCGGACCAACAACTATGTTTCAGGACCGGGGGCGCTCATCCTCCCTTGTCTCAGCCTCAGAGCCGGGAGCGCCCCCTCCGAGCTCCCTAGCGCCCTCCTAACCCACGGCTCCTGGGCTGCGGCTGCATCCCAGCCAGTATTTCCCAAACTGCTGCTGTCCTGCCGAGTCCAAGGTGTGGTAGGTGACCCCCGAGCATTTCCACTGACAGATCTGAGAAAGGCTGAATTAAGGAAACTGCCAACAGGGTTCAGGATGCAGTTCTTCTCAGAGCCCTCCGTCTGCCCCAGGCCCTTGGCGGTGTGCTCCAGAGAAGGGAGAGAGCGCGGAATAGTCCACAAGGTCGTTAGACCATGGGCCCTTCCCCCCAGCAGACCTATTAATAGCTCTGGCTCTGAAGTCCCCTTCATTGGAACTTTTACTGCAATCTGTACCGTACCCTTTAGGGTGCCATTTAGTGTTTGTTACCTGCCGAGGACAAGTAGGCCTCGTATTTGGCCTAACGTCCCAGCCCTCGAGTCACAGGGCTCCCTCGGCACTCGATTTCAGAATTTCCCTCCCAGCGCTCCCTGCCCTCGGCCTTCATACTGGTGGAGAGGGCGGTGCGGGACCTTACCATGAGGAAGGAGTACCCAATCCAGAGGCTGCGCCAGCCCAGGGGGCACTGCGGGATGGTGATGTCCTGGCTGTGCACAGCAATGGCTTGTGAGGGCGCCTCACACACAGAGCAGCGGCTGATGTACTGGGGAATCTGCGTCTGGCCGACGGGCATCATGGGGATGGGCGCGGTGGTGGAGAGCCAGTAGGATTTATCGTTGCGCCGGGCATAGTGGCACACTTCGTTGATGTTGCAGTAGATGAAGGGCATGGTGCTGAAGCGGGGCAGGCAGGAGCCAGCAAACCCTGCAAGGAGAGAAGGTGGGCAGGGGCAGGTAAGGTCTGGCTGAGGGGCAGGGCTGGGATTGTCCCTGGAGCCACTACGACTGGACTAGATGGCGGTTTGGGTTCTTACCCAACTGCTTGTAGCAGAGCAGGGACGCCTTTCCTTCCTATCCTGAACCACTGTACACACACTGAAGTCTATTTTCTATGCACCAGGGAAGTTTGATAATGAAAAGAATCTTTTTAGAAACTGAATGATGACTCCCTAATTAGTCTGCTTTGTAAAATCAGCATTTAATAGAGTGAGCCTGCGGTTCGCTGAAACACACACCTGAAGACAATTCAATTAATTCTTGGGTAATCATTGTTGCCGGCAGGTCATATTATTATTACTACTACTAATTGCTAACGTTTAATGGATGCTTGATACGTTGGATGTCAAACGTTGACATCCAATGGATGTCAAACGTTGTTCTAAGCATTTTACATGGGTGATTCCTGTAATCCTTAGTCCGCCCTGTGGGACAAGTACTAGAATTAGGCTTGTTCCACTGAGAAGGAGGCGGAAGCTTAGACAGGTTGAATAACGCGTCCAGAGTGAGCGGCAGAGCTGGGGTTTGAACCCAGATCTGCCTGACTCCAGAGCTGGTGCTTGTAACCCACTACCCAACATGGGCCCACCAAGGGTTGGGAGGAGCGAGGAGTGTGGCTCTTGGGCCTTGTGGGGACAGAGGGCCAGGGCTGGATGTGCAAGCCGGTACCTACCCAGGTCCTGGTTGTGGGCTTTCTCCTGCCCCTCCACGAACAGCAGGCTATAACCCACCCACAGCTGGCTCATCCCGACGGGGCACAGGGGCACCTGTTCCGACTGGCTGTGCTTCACCAAGGTGTAGCCCACTCTCACGCTCTGCCCAGGCACTCCAGCCCTCCCGAAGGGGCCCGGGTTCCCTGGAGCTCCTGAGATGGAGAGAGCAGAGATAACCAAGGACCTGCTGAATCAGAGGCAGTGAAAAAGCAGAGCTGGGGTTAGCGAGGCAAAATCACACCCTCCTCTCCGGCCCGTGGCAGACGTGGCTAACAATCGTGGCACTCTCCCAGCGAGCTTCAGGACTGTTCTCTGCTCAGGACAACTGATTTGCCATCTCTGATATAAAATGGAAGGTAAGTAGCAGAGCAGCCATATCTTATCTCAGATTCTCTTCTCCCTTGAACCAGCCCCCTTCCATCCACGTCAGAATCCCTGGGTAGAAGAGGGGGTGTGCAGGGCAGGGGGCCACGCTATAGTATAGGGTTATAGCTCTTACGAGCTGGAAGAGAACCCAGAGAACTATGTGGAACAGTCCTTTGCCTTCTGGAATGCAGGGCTCTAATCCTTCACGGGCTCAGAATGGAGTGAACGGATTCGAGCCCAGTTTCCCAGCCTGCTAGTAGTGTCAAGCTTTACTGCCCGGTTTCCTAATGCCACGATTTGAGATGCTGACTCACCCTCAAGCCTCAAACCCTTACAGAAGCCCTCTGCCCCCTAGTGCCGACATTGCCAGACCTTCAAATCCTGGAGGGCCTTGCAGTCCAGGGAGACCAGGGTCACCAAGAGCCCCAGGTGGGCCAGGGAGTCCATTGGGGCCATCTTTGCCGGGGATGCCAGGTAAACCTTTGAAGCCTGCCAGGAGAGAAGGCCCACAGCGGGGTACTCAATGTGCAGGGTCTGGAGGAGCCTCCCCTGGAGAAAGGGGACTCGTGTGTCATGCCCAGGACTCACCAGGAGAGGGCGAACTGGCCATGACCCTGGAGTGCACGCTGAGCTCAGGGCTGAGCCTCCTGGGCTGGTCCTTAGTTCACGTCCGGGCAGCTCAGCCCTGGGACCTCACTCTGAACTTAGCCCTTCTGAGCTCCTTCACACCCATGTCCCCCTCCCTTCCTCTCATCTTCCCAGCAATGCTGGGGAGGACGCAGGGCAACTGCTGGGGTCCCATGTCAGAAATGAGTTCACCGAGGTCCAGAGAGAGACTGCTAGCTTACTCCGGCTGGGGCAAAACTGGGATTGGAAGCCGGGTTTTCCGTCCCCCAGCCCTGGGCTTTCTCCGTTGCTCTCTGTCCCCCCACCACGCTCCCTCCTTCCCGCAGCAGCACGTTAGCGAGGGACGAGCTGTCTGGATTAGCTGCTGTGCTCTGCCCACGCAGAGCACTTCGTTCCGTGTGCTTCGTTCTCTGAAGCCAAGTACAACTGCTGGCCCTGCTGGTCCCCTCCCTCCTGGCGAGAAGCTTGGAAGCTTTGTGAGGGAGCCGAGGAAACGCTCGATGAAGGCGCCCCCTCGGAGCCGGGGTTCCCAGCCAGTTGCTTCAGCCTGCCAGCCAAAGCCGCCTCAGCTCCCCGTGAAGTCCCCTTTCTCTGGCGCCCTCCTCACCTTGTAGGCCTCCAGGGCCTTGGATCCCAGGGTCCCCCATGAGGCCAGGGATGCCATCGATGCCTGTTAGACCCATGGGTCCAGGAGGAGCCTGGATGTCTTCTGCAATTGGTGTTTGTCCAGGAGCGCCTCGGGGGCCGGATAAGCCTGTGGGCACATGGGAGAAATGGAAATGTCAAGCGGAGGCAGAGGAGGTGGCCAGGGTGGGCTCCCGGAGGTTCAGTTGGCATCACAGCCAAGACCCCAAACCCAGCCAGCTGGCTTACTAATAGAAGCCAAACAAGCCAATTTGCTTATTAATTCATTGAAAGAGTATTTCTCAAGTGCCTACTATGTGCCAGAGCCTGGTAGATCAGGGGATAGAGCAGTAAGTAAGACCTTTATGAGACGATGGTCTGGTGATAAAGATGAAAAATACATAACCTGACAAAAACCATTAATCTTACTGCAAATTGTAAGAAGTGCTACAAAGGAAATGGACAGTGCACGGACAGTGGGAGGGAGCGGAGAGGGCTATGGGGTGGAGAACCTGCTTTAGAGAGAGTTATAAGTGGCCTCTTACAAGCAGTGACACTTAAGCGGAGACCATTAAAGCGTTAGAACAAGCTGGGGGGTGGGGGAGAGCATTCCAGAAGTAGAACTAGCACGTGCAAAGGCCCTGCGGCCAGCCAAGGTGTGGTGTTTTTGGATAACTGAAAGAGGCTAGTGTGACAAACGCACAGTGAACAGCAAAGGGGAAGGGCTGGTAATGAGGATGGAGAGGGAGGCATCACAGAGGGCTTCATGGCCATAGTTAATTCTTATGCCATGGGACGCCCATGGATGATTTCTGTTTTTACAAGACCTCTCTGGCCACTGTCTAGAGAAATGATTGTTGGGGGAGGTGAATAATGGAAGCAGGGAGACCAGTTAGCAGTCACCGCAGTGATCCACGTGAGAAATGTTGGTGGCTGGGACCTCAGTGGTAGAGGTGGAGGTGATGAGAGGGGGGCAGATGCAAGGCACGTTTATAGGAGACACAGCCCTCAGGGCTTGCTAATGGATTGGCTGTGTGTGTGAGGGGAGTGGTGATAAAGGACAGAAAGGATGGTTCTTCATTTCTGGATTCAGCAAATGGGTGAGTGGTGATCTGAGTGCAAACGCAGTGACCGCAAATGCAGAAACAATGCAGAGAGGGGAGGTCAGTGGCAAGATCCATGGCGGCAAAGCGGCAATGACCTTGAGTCCTGGGAGCTGATGCAGGCAGAGGTATCTCCAAGGTGGAGAAACTCCCTCCCTGGAGGAGCTTGATCCAGCTGCTTCAGCCATCCAGCCTTTCTTGGCGTGCTTAGCAGTGACTCCTGAAGGAATGATACCCCCCCAACCCCTCCCTTGAGCTCAGGATCAGCCCGGCACATGCTCTCAACTCACCTCTTGGCCCTGCCTTCCCCTTCAACCCGGGAAGTCCTGGGTCTCCAGGTGGCCCAACTTTGCCTGGAGTCCCCATGAAGCCAGGCTCACCTCTCATGCCTGGCAAAGTCCAAAGGAAAGCAAGTCAGGGCCTGGCATGGTGGTGCTGGTGGTGGTGGGGTTGAGACTAAGCAGAGGCGAGGGCAGGAAAAGCATCATCAGCTGGTCTCTCTTCACAGGGCTGCAGGAAGGGGCCACCTCTGACAGTGGAGTGGGAAAGGACCCAGTAGCCAGCCACGCAGTCATACCTTTCAGTCCTAGCTCTCCAGGGAGGCCAGAGAAACCTGGAATTCCTTGGTCTCCCTTGGGCCCTTGAGGGCCAGGAACTCCAGGGAAGCCAGGGTCTCCCGGGTCGCCTTGATCCGAGGATGGCCCAGGGGGGCCTGGGGGCCCCGGGGGGCCTGGGCGGCCTAGAGATAAGATTGGAAGAGGGATGAGGGCAGAGGGAAGAGGAAGCGGCCATTGCTGAAAGCCTCGGGACTGGTAGGAAGCCAAAGGCCCTTCCCGGGGCAGATAATGTTCCCTTGCCTTCTGTGGGGCCCCAGTGCCCAGACCTTCCCAAACCCTTTTAGCAAAATGCAGCCCATTCCAACCCCCTGCGTCCCTGCGGGAGGAGGGAGGTGAGGCCTCACAGGCCCATGCACATCCAGCAGTGGGGATGGGGCTGGACTGTAGACAGGCCCTCCCCAAACTCCAGACAAAAGGTGATGGCCAGCCCTCTTTGGGCTTCCTGGCTTTACCTCGTTCTCCATCTAGGCCTGGTCGCCCAGCGTCGCCAGGCTGTCCTGCTATGACTGAGGGCAAGGAGAGGCCTGGGGCACCAGGGAGACCAGCGGGGCCCTGGAGACCTGGGAAACCTGCAAAGAATAAATAAAAGGGGCTGCAGGGGCTTTGTGTGCCTAAGAGAGGGCCAGGCTCTCTCAGAGAAAATGGAAGTTCACACAAGAAAATGGAAGCCCTTAAGGTAGGAGCCAGACCAGCCGAGGCCAGCAGAGGGCTCTTCTCCCTTTCTCCTCCGTTGGCAGCCATCGGCCCAGCGCAGCTGACAGCGGCTCAGAGACTCCTTGCTCGCAGCAGGCGCTGCATTGAATTGGGACGGATAGAGCTTCGGAAAGTTCTAGCTCCCCAACCTCGCTGGTAATGGAAATACTTTAGACAGATTTCCCCTAAATCAGGAAGAAAAGAAGGTATGACTGCAGCACCTGGAATTGAAGTTTCCTACAGTGATTTTAAACCTACTGTCCCTGTTGCACAACATTTCATCAAGTTAGCCAGTCCTGTCTGCTGCTACTCCGAGGAGGTCACAGATCGAGGTGGGGCACAGGCCCCAGCCAGTCAGAACAGACACCCACTTGCCCGCTCGAGCAGAATGGAGGCGGCAAGAGTGCTATGATCCCCGGTGTCTTCTACAGCTAACTACTGGGTCTTCCAGGCAAGCTGGAAAACAGTTTTATAGGTAATTCATGATATTAGCTGAATGCTTGCTCAATTGCCTGAATCCCTTCTCCCTGTTTGGCCAAAGAGACTAGCCATTTACTGGAGTACATACGTAATACTCGTTTGCTCAAAGTTTAATACTGCTTTACATGTTTTCTGTTTGTGGAATGATTTCTATTATAATATGTTCAAAACCAAAAATTTCAACCGATTACAGTAGATTTATACAATATGCATACATTGAAAACATAGATGGTAATCTTGCTGGGAAAACACATCAAAGCCACGTATACAAATGTAGAAATCTATTTTATTCTTGTAACACGGAAGAAATGTATTTATTACTTTGGTATATTCTAAAAGATAGTCAAATGAAGAGGAATAGATTCGAATTGGTTGACAAACTGTTTTGGTGGTTGAGATTCTTGTTTGTGACAAGAAAATCCCAAAATAGGATGTTGAATTTTATTTTTCTGACAAGAAAAGCTGAAAATATTCATGTTGAATTTCTCATATTTTGCTAAGAAATAGTAAATCCACGATAATTTGTAAAGAAAGATGGCAGATTGGTTAATTTGGGTGTCTTTAACAGCTCATTGATTAATTGAATACTGAGGAAATATAAAGGAGGAAAAAATAAATTTAAAGAAAAGTTTCCACTTATTAGAAGTCTGGAAAAGAAACAAAGGAAAAACAAAGAGCAAAACTAGTTGCAAAACCACTCGGTGCTACTTTTAGCATTGTCAGTTATGTCTTGATGAATCTTTGAAGTATTTTTCTTTTTCACAAAGATAAAAATCGGAAGAGAGACACATTGTATT
This sequence comes from Balaenoptera ricei, assembly GCF_028023285.1. Taxonomy (NCBI): domain Eukaryota; kingdom Metazoa; phylum Chordata; class Mammalia; order Artiodactyla; family Balaenopteridae; genus Balaenoptera; species Balaenoptera ricei. Next base: position 97,769,367 of record NC_082660.1, read on the forward strand.
TTTGTCCTGAAAACATAACTTCATATATCTATACATATATATGTGCTGAAATTATGCAAAACCAATAAACAAGACACCACATATAGTAGAGTAAGTGTGGACAGCGCATGGACTGTAAAAATGTCGGTTTCCATGGCAATATTTGGAGCCTCCTTCTCTTTTCACCTGTTTCTTGATTTTATAATTACACCAATATATCATTAAACCTGAAATAAAGGTACTACTGACCTCAAGTAGTAAAAAAAAAAAAAAAAAGCTCAAGTATTTAAGATTGAGACATTTTTAAAAAAATTTTTAAATTTAATTGTATTTATTTTTTTAAACAGCAGATTCTTATTAGTCATCCATTTAATACACATCAGTGTATACATGTCAATCCCAATTGCCCAACTCATCACACCACCACCCCCACTCCCCGCCGCTTTCCCCCCTTGGTGTCCATACGTTTGTTCTCTACATCTGTGTCTCTATTTCTGCTCTGCAAACTGGTTTATCTGTACCATTTTTCTAGGTGCCACATATATGCGTTAATATACGATATTTGTTTTTCTCTTTCTGACTTACTTCACTCTGTATGACAGTCTCTAGATCCATCCACGTCTCTACAAATGACTCAATTTCGTTCCTTTTTATGGCTGAGTAATATTCCAGTGTACATATGTACCACATCTTCTTTATCCATTCGTCTGTTGATGGGCATTTAGGTTGCTTCCATGACCTGGCTAATGTAAACAGTGCTGCAATGAACATTGGGGTGCATGTGTCTTTTTGAATTATGGTTTTCTCTGGGTATATGCCCAGTAGTAGGATTGCTGGATCATATGGTAATTCTAATTTTAGTTTTTTAAGGAACCTCCATACTGTTCTCCACAGTGGCTGTATCAATTTACATTCCCACCAACAGTGCAAGAGGGTTCCCTTTTCTCCACACCCTCTCCAGCATTTGTTGATGGTAGATTTTCTGACAATGCCCATTCTAACTGGTGTGAGGTGGTACCTCATTGTAGTTTTGATTTGCATTTCTCTAATAATTATTCATGTTGAGCAGCCTTTCATGTGCTTCTTGGCCATCTGTATGTCTTCTTTGGAGAAATGTCAATTTAGGTCATCTGCCCATTTTTGGATTGGGTTGTTTGTTTTTTTAATATTGAGCTGTATGAGCTGTTTATATATTTTGGAGATTAATCCTTTGTCCGTTGATGTGTTTGCAAATATTTTCTCCCATTCTGAGGGTTGTCTTTTCGTCTTGTTTATGGTTTCCTTTGCTGTGCAAAAGCTTTGAAGTTTCATTAGGTCCCATTTGTTTATTTTTGTTTTTATTTCCATGACTCTAGGAGGTGGATCAAAAAAGATCTTGCTGTGATTTATGTCAAAGAGTGCTCTTCCTATGTTTTCCTCTAAGAGTTTTATAGTGTCCAGTCTTACATTTAGGTCCCTAATCCATTTTGAGTTTATTTTTGTGTATGGTGTTAGGGAGTGTTCTAATTTCATTCTTTTACATGTAGCTGTCCAGTTTTCCCAGCACCACTTATTGAAGAGACTGTCTTTTCTCCATTGTATATCCTTGCCTCCTTTGTCAAGGATTAGTTGACCATAGGTGCGTGGGTTTATCTCTGGGCTTTCTATCTTGTTCCATTGATCTATGTTTCTGTTTTTGTGCCAGTACCATATTGTCTTGATTACTATAGCTTTGTAGTATAGACTGAAGTCAGGGAGTCTGATTCCTTCAGCTCCGTTTTTTTCCCTCAAGACTGCTTTGGCTATTTGGGGTCTTTTGTGTCTCCATACAAATTTTAAGATTTTTTGTTCTAGTTCTGTAAAAAATGCCATTGGTAATTTGATAGGGATTGCATTGAATCTGTAGATTGCTTTGGGTAGTATAGTCATTTTCACAAAATGATTCCTCCAATCCAAGAACATGGTATATCTCTCCATCTGTTGGTATCATCTTTAATTTCTTTCATCAGTGTCTTACAGTTCTCTGCATACAGGTCTTTGTCTCCCTAGGTAGGTTTATTCCTAGGTATTTTATTGTTTTTGTTGCAATGGTAAATGGGAGTGTTTCCTTAATTTCTCTTTCAGATTTTTCCATCATTAGTGTATAGGAACGCAAGAGATTTCCGTGCATTAATTTTGTATCCCGCAACTTTACCAAATTCATTGATTAGCTCTAATAGTTTTCTGGTGGCATCTTTAAGATTCTCTATGTATAGTATCATGTCATCTGCAAAGAGTGACAGTTTTACTTCTTCTTTTCCAACTTGTATTCCTTTTATTTCTTTTTCTTCTCTGATTGCCCTGGCTAGGACTTCCAAAACCATGTTGAATAATAGTGGTGAGAGTGGACATCCTTGTCTTGTTCCTGATCTTAGAGGAAATGCCTTCAGTTTTTCACCATTGAGAATGATGTTAGCTGTGGGTCTGTCGTATATGGCCTTTATTATGTTGAGGTAGGTTCCCTCTATGCCCACTTTCTGAAGAGTTTTTATCATAAATGGGTGTTGAATTTTGTCAAAAGCTTTTTCTGCATCTATTGAGATGATCATATGGTTTTTCTCCTTCAATTTGTTAATATGGTGTATCACATTGATTTGCGTATACTGAAGAATCCTTGCATCCCTGGGATAAATCCTACTTGATCATGGTGTATGATCCTTTTAACGTGTTGTTGGATTCTGTTTGCAGTATTTTGTTGAAGATTTTTGCATCTATATTCATCAGTGATATTGGTCTGTAATTTTCTTTTTGTGTAGTATCTTTCTCTCGTTTTGGTATCAGGGTGATGGTGGCCTCATAGAATGAGTTTGGGAGTGTTCCTTCCTCTGCAATTTTTTGGAAGAGTTTGAGAAGGATGGGTGTTAGCTCTTCTCCAAATGTTTGATAGAATTCACCTGTGAAGCCATCTGGTCCTGGACTTTTGTTTGTTGGAAGATTTTTAATCACAGTTTCAATTTCATTACTTGTGATTGGTCTGTTCATATTTTCTGTTTCTTCCTGGTTCAGTCTCAGAAGGTTGTGCTTTTCTAAGAATTTGTCCATTTCTTCCCGGTTGTCCATTTTATTGGCATAGAGTTGCTGGTAGTAGTCTCTCAGGATGCTTTGTATTTCTGTGGTGTCTGTTGTAACTTCTCCTTTTTCATTTCTAATTTTATTGATTTGAGTCCTCTCCCTCTTTTTCTTGATGAGTCTGGCTAATGGTTTATCAATTTTGTTTATCTTCTCAAAGAACCAGCTTTTCATTTTATTGATCTTTGCTATTGTTTTCTTTGTTTCTATTTCATTTATTTGTGCTCTGATCTTTATAATTTCTTTCTTTCTGCTAACTTTCGGTTTGTTTGTTCTTCTTTCTCTAGTTCCTTTAGGCGTAAAGTTAGATTGTTTATTTGAGATTTCTCTTGTTTCTTGAGGTAGGTTTATATAGCTATAAACTTCCCTCTTAGAACTGCTTCTGCTGCATCCCATAGGATTTGGATCGTCGTGTTTTCATTGTCATTTGTCTCTAGGTATTTTTTGATTTCCTCTTTGATTTCTTCAGTGATCTCTTGGTTATTTAGTAACGTATTGTTTAGCCTCCATGTTTTTGTGTTTGTTACTTTTTTTCCCTGTAATTCATTTCTAATCTCATAACGTTGTGGTCAGAAAAGATGCTTGATATGATTTCAATTTTCTTAAATTTACTGAGGCTTGATTTGTGACCCAAGATGTGATCTATCTTGGAAAAGGTTCCGTGTGCACTTGAGAAGAAAGTGTAATCTGCTGTTTTTGGATGGAATGTCCTATAAATATCAATTAAATCTATCTGGTCTATTGTGTCATTTAAAGCTTCTGTTTCCTTATTTATTTTCATTTTGGATGATCTGTCCACTGGTGTAAATGAGGTGTTAAAGTCCCCCACTATTACTGTGTTACTGTCGATTTCCTGTTTTATAGCTGTTAGCAGTTGCCTTATGTATTGAGGTGCTCCTGTGTTGGGTGCATATATATTTATAATTGTTATATCTTCTTCTTGGATTGATCCCTTGATCATTATGTAGTGTCCTTCCTTGTCTCTTGTAACATTCTTTATTTTAAAGTCTATTTTATCTGATATGAGTATTGCTACCCCAGCTTTCTTTTGATTTCCATTTGCATGGAATATCTTTTCCCATCCCCTCACTTTCAACCTGTATGTGTCCCTAGGTCTGAAGTGGGTCTCTTGTAGACAGCATATATATGGGTCTTGTTTGTGTATCCATTCAGCAAGCCTGTGTCTTTTGGTTGGAGCTTTGAATCCATTCACGTTTAAGGTAATTATCAATATGTGTGTTCCTATGACCATTTTCTTAATTGTTTTGGGTTTGTTTTTGTAGGTCCTTTTCTTCTCTTGTGTTTCGCACTTAGAGAAATTCCTTTAGCATTTGTTGTAGAGCTGGTTTTGTGGTGCTGAATTCTCTTAGCTTTTGCTTGTGTGTAAAGCTTTTGATTTCTCCATCAAATCTGAATGAGATCCTTGCTGGCTAGAGTAATCTTGGTTGTAGGTTCTTCCCTTTCATCACTTTAGGTATATCATGCCACTCCCTTCTGGCTTGTAGAGTTTCTGCTGAGAAATCAGCTGTTAACCTTATGGGAGTTCCCTTGTATGTTATTTGTCATTTTCCCTTGCTGCTTTCAATAATTTTTCTTTGTCTTCAATTTCTGCCAGTTTGATTACTATGTGTCTCGGCGTGTTTCTCCTTGGGTTTCTCCTGTATGGGACTCGCTGCGCTTCCTGAACTTGGGTGGCTATTTCCTTTCCGATGTTAGGGAAGTTTTCCACTATAATCTCTTCAAATATTTTCTCTGGCCCTTTCTCTCTCTCTTCTCCTTCTGGGACCCCTATAATGCGAATGTTGTTGCATTTAATGTTGCCCCAGAGGTCTCTTAGGCTGTCTTCATTTCTTTTCATTCTTTTTTCTTTATTCTGTTCCACAGCAGTGAATTCCACCATTCTGTCTTCCAGGTCACTTATCCGTTCTTCTGCCTCAGTTATTCTGCTATTGATTCCTTCTAGTGTAGTTTTCATTTCTGTTATTGTATTGTTCATCTCTGTTTGTTTGTTCTTTAATTCTTCTAAGTCTTTGTTAAACATTTCTTGCATCTTCTCGATCTTTGCCTCCATTCTTTTTCCAAGGTCCTGGATCATCTTCAGTATCATTATTCTGAATTCTTTTTCTGGAAGGTTGCCTATCTCTACTTCGTTTAGTTGTTTTTCTGGGGTTTGATCTTGTTCCTTAATCTGGTACATAGCCCTCTGCCTTTTCATCTTGTCTATCTTTCTGTGAATGTGGTTTTTGTTCCACAGGCTGCAGGATTGTAGTTCTTCTTGCTTCTGCTGTCTGCCCTCTGGTGGATGAGGCTATCTAAGAGGCTTGTGCAAGTTTCCTTATGGGAGGGACTGGTGGTGGGTAGAAAGAACGAGACACTGTAAATGGTCACATGAAAATGCAAAATGGCATGTTTTCCCAACTCATTCCATTGTCAGAGACCTAAAAACAAACCCTCCAATATACTAATGCAGCCTCTCAATATTTAGTGCAAATACGAAAATGTTTGGCCCAATTTAATGTTATTTAGGTGAAGGTATTGTAGGGACGGGGATTGGTCCTAGGAAATTTTCTTGGGGGTACATCTTCATTGTACACTGATTTCTATAATCAAATCAGAGATCCTGTTCCTGTTGGAATTTCCTATATTCTTTTAAAACAAATTGTTTTAATTAGATATTGAGAAGAACAGAAGAATATTTATAAATTGTATGTAAAAAAATCATCCAGATACAATGAACATCTGTGTTCCAACCACCCAATTTAAGGAAAAGAAGATAGCGATACCTTTGAATTTCTTTGCATGCCCTTCACAGATTCCACCACCTTCCCTCCCTCCCAGAGGCAACCACTCCTGAAGTTTGTGTTCATCATTCCCTTTTCATCACAGTTTGACCATGCATATTTGTATCCCTAAAAAACATTGGTTGGAGTCATACCAAATGTACTCCTCTGCAACTTCCTTTTCTTCCCTGTCGCCATGATGTGCCTGAAATATATCCACCTTGACATGTGCTGTTTACTGCACTTGTAATTGTGATTTTATTACCTCAGATAGCCAAAGGCAATGAATAATTTAATGACCAGGAATTCATAGTCAAGGTTTAAAAACAGAAAAGGCATCATGCCTGTGCTTCCACCCAGGACCCTTCTTCTCTATCTCCTGCCAAAGAAGCCACACAACCTCCCTACAGGCTCAGACCCTGTTGGAGGCCTCACTCTGAAGAAGCTGCTGGCTTTCAGAAAAGTACAGGCTGGTCCAGACAAAGGAAAGAGTAAACACAGAGATAGCAGATGCCCCAATATAAAATGCAACTGGAAATGAATTAATGCATGAATATAGTTCCTAGAAAACCTACACACACATGCACATAAACACATAAAATAATGTGGTGGGACATCAGGCCCCAGAACTATAAGGAACAGAACATTTTGAAAACATGATTTCCCCAGGTAACATGTGATGGTAGAATGGCCAGTGTTTCTTGACCAACTACCATGTGCCATGCACTGTGCTAAGTGATTCCATATACATTACCTCACTCCTCATTGATTCCTCACCAAACCTATGGGGTAGATTCTCTTATTCACCTTTTATGGAAAAGGAAACCCACGTTCCTTTGGGGTGGAGGGGCAAGTAACTTCCTTGTTCAAGGTCATGTAGCTAGTGAGAGGAAGAGCTGGAATTTGAATCCAGCACTCTGACTTCAGAGCCCATACTCTTAGCTGTGATGCTACACTAAATTCATTTCTTGTTCTACGTTGAGTGGGAGGTATATGCGTCTCCAGAACATTTCTAAGGAGAGTTAACAAATCAGAATTCATTCACACTATTTGAGAAGTGGGGAAATGGGGGCTCAGAAAGGGACTTCAGACTATGTGATGAGTCAGGGGCCGAGATTAAGACGAAACTGGATTTCTAGTAAACCTAGTAAATCCTAATCAAGTGCTTGCTGTGTGCCTGTCCTAGGGAGACATTTATCCTCTTAGACTTGGGCTTCTTCCAGCAGCCACACTGTCATCCCAGGGCCCTGGGACAGCCAACCGCACTGGACACCAAGGAACTTCTGGTAAACCTCTCGCTATGTGGACAAGCACAGTCCCTCAGGACCATTAAACCCAGGCTGTGGCAAAGTGAGAAAGGGAGGCCCTGAGGTTAATAAGGGAGAGTGGGAGGGAACCTGGAGGCTGGGGGGCACTCACTGAACTGCTCTCTGACACCCCTTCCCAGGAAAGCCCTAAGTGTAGCCTACCCTCTTTTTGTTGGTAGTCAGTTCCACTGGGTTCTGAGATTCCCAGAGATGCAGAGGTACGCACCGCTCATCCCTGTGAGCCGCGTGGCCCTGAGGAAACCCAGCCCTGGCTGCCCAGCCAAGCCTGACTTGGGCTCACTTACCTCGGCTACCTTTTGGTCCTCTCACGCCTGGCTTTCCTGGAGCTCCGATGCCAATTCCTAGAGAACCTTTTTCTCCTTTGGGACCAGGCAGGCCAGCTGGCCCAGGCACACCGGTTATACTAGGTCCTAGGAGGAGATGCAGAGAGATGCGGGGACAGAAGTCAGTGGGGGTGAGACCTTTGTGCCTAGCTCACTTGCAGGGGGCCTGCTTGACAGACACCGGAGGCTGAGGATTGAAAGGACAGGAAGGAGAGCTCGTTCGGGTAGAAGGACGAACCCCATCCTCCTTCCTCCCCACATCAAGGCATCCCAAATTGGGGGCTGGCAAGGAGACCTAGGAGTCTAAGGATATGGGATACACCGCAGCCAAGAACTCAAGGCCAGCCTCTGTCAGGCTTCCGGAAGAGCGAGTGCTCTCCTCTTTGCCTTTGAGGGTCTTGCTTACCTGGAGTTCCATGGGTTCCCTTGGTTCCTGGCAGCCCATTCAGCCCATGTAAACCAGGAAGTCCAGGGAAACCTGAGGGGAGAGAATATCAGAAATGGCTCCAGCAACTCTGAATCATGAAGGGTCAGCAAAAGGTCCTGCCCCCAGGGGCACTGCAAAGTCCTCATTTCAAAGGTCATGGTCTCTCCTGAGGCATTATTTAATGCCCTAAGGGAGACTGGACCACACCTGGTCTCCACCCTCCACCCTAAGTCTTCCTGCCTCTTATTAGAGACCAATATAGCTTAAGAGCAGGGTGGTAGATAATGAGGTATCTTCAAGAAGAAATCAGAGTGGCAATGCCAAGACCTTGAGTTGCCAGCTCCCAGAGACTTGCTGCCCAATCTCTAAGTCAGGAAAAGGCTACATATGCCAAGGCAACGACCTTCCTTCCCAACTCTGCTCTCCATGGATCCCATGTTCTCCTCTTCCCATTCATGTTTGCACTCCTTTCTTCTTCTTCTTCCTCCTTTCCTGTTATCCCTCATGAAACCCAGTCAATGACTCCCCTGAATACGGCTTAATCCCAGCTAGGTTCTCCTAAGAAAAAGTAGCTGCCATCCTTTTTTTGAGGAAAGGACCCTTTATCCCCCTGCCCACTCCCAACTCTCATACCTTTGGTTCCTATTAGGCCAGGGGGTCCCAGGGGCCCAGCTGCCCCTGGGTGGCCTGAAGAACCTGGAAGCCCTGGATTTCCTCTCATGCCTGCAACCCCGGGGAGTCCTAAAAGTGAAAACAAGGCAGAAGTTCAGAAGGGGTTGTGACTTGAAGCTGATCTGAACTTTTTCAGAGTAAAGTTGTCATGTGTCATGGTACCTAGGGAGGCAGGAAGGCCAACATCTCCAGAAATACCAACTTTCCCATCTTCACCTTTGTTTCCTGGGAAACCCACATCACCAACTGGTCCATCTTTTCCTTTCACACCTACAAAATCAAGAAAAATGCTGAGTGATCAGTTATACACAGTTCAGGCAGTGTGTTCCTCCACGGGAGAGGGGGAGCAGGAAGGTGAAGCCATTTTGAGTTGCCATGGGAGCTGGATCCAACAAAGATACTCTGAAAGGGATTGTGACAGCTGTCTTCATATTTGAAAGATGCTTCCCAATTGAAAAGTAAGTAAACTTGTTCTGAGTGTTCCCAGCAGTAGGAGTGATGGGTGGAAATGTTCACGAAGTATTTAGTTTAACTAAAAACTAAGGGGGTGGACACCATTATCTTAAAGGTCTTAGACTTATCCCGTAAGTCTGTGAGTCTTGAAGGAAGAGTAGGCTGGTTTGCTTGGGAAAACTGTTGACGGCCTCTGAGTGGATATATGTCAGGTAGGAATTTTTCTGCACTGTACAGAAGTTGCAGAACTTGGGGTTGGCCTCCAAAATTCCTTCCGATCCTCAGTTTTGAGGAGTCTGTGAGACATGGGAGACAAAAGTACAGTAGCCTTACCTTTGAAACCAGGCTCCCCAGGTTGTCCCTTCGGTCCTGGGCTACCAGAAATTCCAAGTGTCTGGCCTTGATCTCCTGGGGATATCAAGACATTGTTCAAGTGGTCAGGAGAAGCTACAGCTCAATTTGCAGCACATAGATCTTTTGAGGGAAAAAAATCATAGCCAGAGAGGCTCCTTGACACAGTTACCCACCGGGTAAAAGGTTACGCTTTTATGCCCCAGTGAAGGGCTGGGATGCTACCAGACTATTGGCATGAAATGTTGCTACATGCAGCATATCTCCATTGGGAAACACATCACTAGGCTCCGTATGGGCAGAGATGAGAGGAGGAGCCCTAAAACATCACCAGAAGGGGAGACTGTCTAGAGCTGAGGTTCTCCTCTGCTGCTGAGTCTGGAAGGCAGCTGGGTCAAACCACTGTTTGTCGCATATCTTTGAGGAACAAAGACTGCAAAGGGGGTTCAGCCGAAGGGGAAATGTAAATCGATTCCTTTTCCTTGAAACACAGTGTCTCCCCCAAGGAGAGCCCTGGGCCTGTTAGAAATCCACCTTGCTCTGGAAAAATGCATTAAAGGGGAAAATGCTCCTTACCTTTTAAACCTGGGAGACCAGATGCTCCTGGGAGCCCGGGAGCTCCATTGAGACCCTGTGAACCCTTCAAAGCAAGACGGGAGTCAGTAGTTCTGCCCAGCGCTCAGGGCCTCCCACCCTCTCTTCCCCCTCCCTTCCCTGAGCCACTGCTGGAGAGATGTCCATCGAGCAGTCTGTGGCAGGGGCAGACAGGTGGGGGGCATCCTGCAGAGGGGAAAGTGACGAGCAAGGGGGCGGAAATGCATATTTACGGGTTATAGGGGAGGGATTCGATCTGCAGATTAATCCTGGTCTTGTCACTCATAACTTCCCAATGCCTATCAAAATTGGTATCTTGGGGAATCAAGGTGTGGATGTTCCAGCAAGTCTCTTAGAAAATACACAACCTAACAGTCAGGCCAGGCATTTGATCTGCTCTGCATACAGTTGGCTATCACCGCCCATGCCAAAGCTCTGGAGCCATCATGCACGAGAACAAGCGTGGCCTCACTAACGTGGGGCTAGCTCTCTGCCGCGGGTTCCACAAGGAACAGAGTCTTTCTGCCACCAGGTAGTGGGCTGTATGCATACAGGTACTGGAGTCTGAATTTGGGCTAATATTTCCATGATTTTCACAAGAAAAACTGCCTTCACTGGCTAATGTCCAACACACTATCTGAGTCTGGGAAATGGGCGTGTCAGCTGCCATTGGTACAATTCTTCCCCTGGCGTCTGGTATGGTTTTGATTCATTTGAGATGTACCCAGTAAGGACATACGCTACATAGTGCCTTGGGTAGGAGTCCAACTTGGGTCACTCTGGTCGCTGGACCACGACCCAGGACACCCCCTGCATTCACCTGGCCTTTTCTGCATATTGCCATAGCTACTCATTCTGAGCCTCTGCTCATGCTGGGACCCCTCCCAGAATGCTGTCCCACTTTGATTCCATCCTTCCTAGTGTGTAAGTAGCAGGTTGAGAATTGTTTCTTTTGCAATTGCTTCAGGTGTGTGTGTGTGTGTGTGTGTGTGTGTGTGTGTGTGTGTTTGTGTGTGTGTGTGTGTTTGTGTGTGTGTGTGTGTGTGTGTGTGTGGTGTTTTCTCTCCACAAGCTGGATTGACGCTTTTAAAGGACAGGGACTTTGTCTGCAGGGAACACAGGTGTCCTATGATCCAGTTTATTAGTCCCTTCAATACTACTACTATTATTGCTACTATTTATTCAGAGCCTACCATGTGCCAAATACAACGTAACTGCTTTATACACATCAGCTCACTTAACCCTCACTATGGTCTGAAGAAGGTTTGAAAATGATTCCCATTTTTAACAGATGAGAAAAGCGAGGCTCCGGCAAGTTAAGCGATACGCACAAAATCACAGAGCTAATGAGTGATGGAGCTGAGATTCAAGCCTACGTCTTCTCATTGCTAAGCCTACTCTACCACCCAACCTTTTAAGAACCCAGAGAAACTGGTTTTGATTCTTTGTTGTCTCCACAAGAGGCAACAACTGGCAAAGACCCTTCTGAAATCAAAACATCAAATAGTCTGTACCGAATTCTTCTGCTGTCCCAAACTCAACGTGGGATGCTGGCGGCGGGATGCAGACAAAAAAGCATGCAAGGCGGTTCTTGTTCTCAAGTCCTAACAGTCTCGTTGAGGAAATCAGACCCACACAGAACCAACTAGGATAAGTGTAAGCAGTGAGGAGTGTAGGGTGCCAGCGGGGTGGGAGCTCAGGGACGCCTGGAGGGGCGGGTGCCTGGGCTGGGGCCTGAAGGACAGGCAGGTAGTCAGCGATTTCTAGGCGGACGCTCTGCCACGTGGGGGAAGATAAAAGGCCCAGGAAGGAAGAGGGGATGTTTGGGAAAGGGTGAGAAGACCTGGCAGACTCAAGGAGGGGCCTTGTCTGGGGTGAGCTGGGGGAGGGAGCTGGGCGACGGGGCTGGGAAGTGGGCTGGCATCAGAAAGGTGGGCAATAGGAACACACCCCCCTGCTACGGAGGCCGTTCCCTGGTGGGGAGATAAGGATGTGGGCAGACTTACACTTTCCCCTGGTATTCCTGGGAAACCTGTGATTCCAGGGGACCCCTTCAGGCCGGGTAAGCCCCGCAGTCCTGTGGAGCCAGGGGTGCCTGGTCTCCCACTAAGTCCCTTGATGAGGCTGGGGAAGCCAGGAGCTCCAGGCAAGCCTGGTGGCCCGGGGCGGCCAGCCTCTCCTTTGTCACCTGGGAAAGAAGCAAAAGTCTTGGGGAAAGACTCTAGGCAAGAGGAAATCTGCTCCCCAGGGTGCAGGTGCCCTGGGTCACAGGCGGCCGAAGCGCAAGCTTGGGCACGGTTAGCTTAGGGGGAGGAGTGGGGATAGAGGGAGGTGCCCCACTGGCAAAGCCACTCAGTGCCCATCCCCACTGTCTGCCAGGCCCTTCCAGGGATACAGCCGCCCGTGGTTCAAAAACGGAGCTCCAGAGTGGCAATGAAAATTGGCAGGCTCACAGCCCGGGCCCCCCGCAGGCCCAGCGAAGGCAGCCTCCGTAGATGCCCAGCTGCCACCCATACTGCTGCTCTGGGGGTTCTTGTTGTGTGGGGCCTTTTCTCAGGAAAGAAGTTGGATTTGGTCCTAAAAACTGTCTCGGGCATTTCTCCTGCCCATTCCCTGCCCCAGCACCTCTGGGCCCAGGAAATCCGATGGATCCAGCTGAGCCCTGAGAGCCTTTGTCTCCTGTGAAGTGGAGGTTCAGCACTGGAAGTCTGGGGCTGGGTACTCCGACTGGCCCCGGGTCGCCTCTGTCTCCTGCAGGGATGGAGATCATGAGACCCGTGTGAGCCGGAGCTTAGACACGAGGTCAGGCACGGGCTGACCGCTCATATCAGCTCTTCCCGCACCACCCCAGGCCCCCCTTTCTGGGCTCTTCCACCTTCTTCCCCGCCCCTGTTTCCCCAACTTTGCATTAATGTGCACGCCCTCTCCCTCCTTCGACAAGCTCAAGGTCCACCTGCAACTTTAGACCCTACTCAAAACCCTTCTCCGTTGAGCATCGGGAATGTGTGTCCAGGCCTCTAACACGCAGTAGTAACTCAGAGTGATTAGGTCTTTTGGTTTAAAAGGACTTCATTCAGAAACCTCAAATCTTATTATCTAACACAGGGTTGGTATAAGCCACAGGAACGACAAAGTTGATAAACAAAATGTACCATGGGAAGCATGGGTGGCAATTCCAGAATTCGATTCCCCAGCTCACCTTTTACACCAGGGCTACCAGCCTGTCCAGATGGTCCGACTCTTCCCGCCGACCCAGGAATTCCCTTTAATCCACTTGCACCAGGAATACCAGGGAGACCTGGAATCCCTGGAAAACCTATCAGTCCAACAGACCCCTTCTCACCTGTTGAGAAACAAGAACTTCTATTATTACCCCTGTTTGACATATAAGAAAGTGGAAGCTCAGAGACGTTAATTAACTCACCCAAAGTCACACAGCTAGGAAGTTGCAGAGAAGGGATTCAAACCCAAGTTTCTCTAACCCCAAAGCCCAAGCTCTTAGTCAGTACATGTTATGCTGCTTCCCTGAACAGGGACATTGTACTAAGCACCAGAAAGGAAAGAAGAGGTGGGTGGGTACCTCTCATGATTTGCCAAGTTAGAGCTCATGTTTGGCACAGGAGGAAAAAAAAAAAAAGCCTATGGCCAGGAGGCAGGGAGATGAGCTCTAGCCTGGTGCTGTTGCTAACCAGTTGTGTGACCTTGGACCAGTCACTTTCCCCCTCTGCCCAACCTCTGGTGTCTAGCAGGACAGTCACAGGAATTGAGAGCTATCAGGCTCTATGGTAGAAGTTGTGCAAATGAGTAACCTTGGTGTGGCTGTTCCTGTCTTGGGCTCCCTGCCCATGCTATTCAGCCCAGTGATCCACCCAGCAGGCAGGGAAGGCGACTCACCTTGGGTGGGGTTCCTCCTTTAGCACCAGCCTTAGTCCAACTATCTTGCTGAAAAAGCCCTGCCCACCTCCCTCCCCCTTCCCCTTTCCCAGGCAGACAGGAGGGAGGGGGCGAGCTGGGCAGCATGGCAGCTCCTTTTTGGCCCCCACTGGTGCCTTCCTGATACCTTCACTTACCCTTCGGACCTGGCAGGCCTGGCAGTCCAGTGGCCCCTGGCAAGCCGGAGTTCCCCAGGAAGCCCATTAGCCCTGGAGATCCCGGAAGGCCTTTCAGCCCAGGCAGGCCTCTCTTTCCAGCTGCTGCAGGGGGACCTATATCGCCTCTCGGACCTTTCTTTCCAGGATGTCCTGAATCAGTACAGGAGAGAACACCGGACAGCTGTCAAGTGAGACTCTGTCCAGATCTGGGCCGCTGCCCATTCCCATGGCTTCTGGTTGGTTGGCTTGTTGGCGTTTGTAAACTGCCCTCTAAACAATGGCTTAGGCAGGCTGCTAACAGGCAGAGTTCTTAGTTGGCTGAAGCATTAGCACCTACCGCCCAGGGCGCCCCGCCAATGGCGACTGCTTTCAACATGGCACTGTAGCTGGCGGGGGCGGGGAGGGGGGCGAGCAAACCCCTTCTGATGATAACTTCCCCCTTTATGAATGTGGTTCACACTTTAGCCTCTGAATGGAGCTCTGGGAAGCCAGGGTGGCAACTGGACTCTAGTTTCTTGGTACTTCCAGTTTGAATCACTCCACAATGGCTGTTTCCTGAGCCAATCGGTGACGTAGAGGTTAAAGCCAAGCCATTGTTTCAGCCTCCCAGGGAACCATGGATACAGGGCTGCCCTTTTAATCCCTCATGCAAGCAGTTAAGTCAGCCAGTTCCTTGGCATTAGGGTTGAAAGACCCCCTAGTGCCAAGTACTGTAGAAATCCCCAAGGCCCATCTGGTATCCTAGGTATTCTGAAACTTCTTTCACCAGGCTTTAAGTTGCTCAATGGGATTAACCTCCTGAGCTGCTGCCAAAGTGGAATGTTCAGGTACAAAGCAAGGAAATTAAAAAACCAAAGGATTAAATCAGTGACGACAGAGGTATTTGGGCCCCCAAGGACCTAAATGAATGGCTGACTTGGCCTTCTACGGATTGAAAAGCATCAAGTAGCCGCGAGCCCCAGGATTCTAATGGGAGGCTGTGAAGGGGATTCCACAACAAGGGAAGGAAACTCAATGGGGGCCAACCCCACAGCATGAGTTCAGGGACCCCTGGCCTAGCCAGGTTATAGTGTATAGTAAGATAATTCCCCAAGAGGCCAAGCTAGTGGGAGTGTTAGTCTGTGAGCTTGTGTGCTGTTTTCTCACCTGGACAGCCTATGTGAAGATCCCAGAAACACAGAAGGACAAAGGGGATAAAAAAGATATTAATGGCTGCGTAAAAACTCAACTTCAGTCACGTGGCTGGGAGTCGGGGCGGACAGCAGGGTGACGAGGCGGGTGTGAGAAAAAGGCAAGCTGCAAACAGTAGGCTGGAACCGGGGGCTGTCAGGCCCCGCTGCGGAGTGAAAGGCACTTTGGCCCTGGGTCCTCAGAGGCCTGCTGGCCCGAGAGGCAGGCTGCCAGCACGGTCACCCTCTCTGCCTGAGCTCCTCGCCCGGCCCCAGCGAGGGCGGTGGACAGGGGCGAGGCCCACCTGCACAAGGAGGGCGGGAAGGCAGGAGGGAGGCTGAAGCCTGAAAAGGGGGACTGAGGCCATGGCGGAGGGGCGGGGAATGATCATATTTGGGGGTCACATTTTGGAGGCTACACTGCAGCCATCGGTTCAGCTTGGCACCGCGAGGGTGACTTGAGATGTGAAACTTGCGAGGTCAGGAAAGTCAGTCTCCTTGTCAACTCTGACCCTGTCACACTGCTGCTACTGCCCCTCAGGGCACCGGGTTGGGAGTTGGGGGGAGAGGAGGGGAGGGCTTAGCTTAAGTCTGTCAAGATGGGGCTCCTCCTCCAAAGGACCTACCTGAAGTGCCTGGAAAGCCTGGTGCTCCTGGGAGGCCGGGTTTGCCCTTGATGCCGAATAGACCACCAGACCCCCGGGGGCCTAGCTGTCCTGCGCGGCCTGGTATTCCAGGGCTGCCCCGCTCACCTTTGGGGCCGAGCAGGCCCGACTTCCCAAGCAAACCTAAGGAAAGGAAGGGCCAGACAATTACAGCCTGGACTGATAGCAGGGACCGATTACCTAACCAACTTCCAGCCGAAGAGCCTGCCCAGGATGCACCCCACGTGCCACTGTCTTATCAGCTCCAGCCTTGTTGCTAATCACAGGCTCTGCAAGAAATCTGACTATGGATTATAGATACTTCTGGAATTACTAAGACGGGAGAATGGACGCAGGTGATTTAAGAAAAAGTTCCACAAAGGGAAGGACAGAACAAAATGACTTTTCATTTCAAGTCCCTAATTAATCCATCACCCCAGAGTCAGGCAGGTATGCATGCAAGTATAGCAGTTACTGAAAGGCTTTCTGTAGACTGTCAAATAAGTGGGGCAAAGAGAGTCACCCTTGGGTCCTGTAAGGCCAGAGTCTCCAGGAAATCCTCTGCCCCCTGGCAGTCCCTGCAGGCCTTGCTCCCCAGGAGCACCGTTTTCAGCACCAATGATGTCACCAGGGGCTCCCTTGGGACCTGGTAAGCCGGGACTGCCAACTTTCCCAGGCAAGCCATCTTTTCCAGGGAGCCCAGGAAACCCAGGCAAGCCCTTCTCTCCACGAGGTCCAGGAAATCCTAAATGTAAAGAGGCAAAAATAAAAGGCCACGGAGGTTTAGAAGTGACAGGTTTGGGGAGAGGACTCTGACACAGGTTTTTTCCCTACTACAAAAGCTAACATATTAGTAATGTGTGTCGCTTCCCTTAAAGGTCAGGAGTCTCTGGTCCTGGGAAGACTTGCCCAGTGGCAGGGACTGCCCCATGTGCCCTGCAGGAGGCTCGAGCTCAGCGGGCAGAGCTCAGCAACCCGCTCCTGGGGAGCCTACAGTGGCCAGAGAGCACAGGTTACGCCCGGGACCTCCTGTCAAAGGCCTGGTCTCTTCTGGAGTCGTCTAACTCCTGCCAAGTCACGCCTCCCTCTTTCTGGGTGGCAGACAGCTCTGCAGCGCTGATAAGCCCGAGGGAACGTGGCCTAAGATGAGCCTCATGCTGTATAGCAGGGGTGGTTCTCAAACGGAGCATGCGTCAGAATCCCCTGGGGCAGGGGTGCTTGGGAAAAGCCAGATTGCGGGGCCCGCCCCCAAAGCTTCTGATCAGTAACTCTGCCAAGGGGCCAAGGCACTCCTTTAAGGAGTTGATGCAGGAAACTGCCATAGAACTTGCAGTCAGACCACGTGGCAGAGTCCCAGCTCTGTCACTAGTGACCTTGTGATCTCAGGTGAGTCACCTTCCATATGAGGCTCAGTTTCCTCCTCTGAAAGTGAAGGGGTTGGCCCAGCTCATCACAAATGGCCCTTATTGCTCTGAGATGCTGGCATTCTATAGCTCTAAGCTCTCTTGCCTGAGTATGAAATCAAAACCATCCCACTTACACCAGAGCACAAACCTAACTTCCTACAGTGGGTGGATGGCTACACACACTCACACAAAAGGAGAAGCAGGTGAGGAGAAGCTCCTTTTCTTACCTGGCAATTCAGGGAGGTGAACCAATCCTGGACTTCCGGGCTCTCCTTTATTTCCACGCAATCCAGGCTGGCCTGGAGTTCCAGGGAGGCCACGGGCCCCGTTAGGGCCTGAAAACCCAAATGTGAGTGGTAACGGGAAAGGAAAGTCGGTGTGGCTAGCTGTGATTTGTGACGTCCAGTCAAGAATCCTAGTCTCGGGAATTCCCTGGTGGTGCAGTGGTTAGGACTCCGTGCTTTCACTGCCGAGGGCGCGGGTTCGATCCCTGGTTAGGGAACTAAGATCCCATGAGCTGCGCGGTGCGGCCGAAAAAAAAAAAATTCTAGGCTCTTGGAGAGCCTCTCTTATTCTCACCTCCCCACACAGCCCTCTCTAGCAGCCATTCTATTTCCTCAATCCTCAAGGCCGCCCTCTCAGGAGGAATGTGGATCCCCAAATGCTACAGGGCTATCCTCAGCTTCCTTTGGTGCATGGCCCTTACAAGTGTGCTTAGTTGGCTTTTTCTGGCCTCATTCCATACCTGGGAATCCGGGAGCTCCTGGGAATCCTGATGGACCGTATGGCCCAGGAATAATACAAGGCAAGGTGATACCTGTAAATGGTAACATGTAAGCAGGTGGTGAACCCCCTGAGTCAGGGACGATTTCCCCCTAGCATGCTCCTTTACTCCCATTCCATCGAATGGAACAGCTAAGTTATTCTTCCCACCCAGAAGCTGGGAGCCCATGCAGAAAAATCGTAGCATCAGAAGCTCTTGGGAGTTACTCCTAGTGCAATTTCTCACAGATAAGAATGCCCCTAGTGTCCAAGTCAGGACCTCTCATTCTAACAAAGTTTCCTGTTGTGTAGGAATAGCAGCAAACGGCAGTTGCCTATTCACCCTGCCTTCAGAGGGAGCCCCTCCCTAGGATGTGTGCTTGGTGTTAGTTATTATTATGCCCACATCACTAGATTGGAGTGCTTGAAGCGAACACCCCTCAAGTTCAGACGACTGCTCTTTTCTTGGAATGAGGCTTTTCCCAAACCACTGGGTTCTTTTGACACATGTTATTTGAGATCTACTGAAACCTATTGATTGTCCTTGGTCAGATGGACCCATATGTCTGTACCAGGTAAACACTGAAGGCCACTCTCTTGGCCATGGCAGACAGTGATCCTTCCCTCAGCTCCTCATTTGAAACTGTCAACTCTGCTACTCAGGGAGAAGGGGTAGTCAATTTCAGTATTCAAGACATTGAAAATGACCTGCGGAGCCCTTCCCTGGCAACTTCTTCCTTGCTCACTCATAGTGCAAATAAAGAGTCTATAAGATCACAGAGGGGAGGTTTAATAAAATACCAGTGAACAAATTGTTAGTTGGTTCCTTCAAATGCCATTTATAAACAATTGCTAATTAAAATCAGTCTTGCCTATTCGTTAAAACAATCCCCTGAGATCTACTTTAAGCCAGAGTCCACAGTTCTAATAAACTGCTATAGCTTTTGCCTGTACGTAAAATAAATCACAAATTGCATCTCTCAAAGATATGTATACAACCTATGATTCAGATGGCCACAAGCCTGATCTTCCTCCATAGGTAGTCATACCCATCTCCATCCTGCCAGATGTTGAAATGATGGAGCTATTTTGGAGGGCTATTTCCCTACTGCGGAAATATGCTTTATGAGCAAGCATCTCATGATGGATGAGATGCTTCATGAGGAGAGGGCTGCCTGTCCTGTGCTCGGCTTTGGACTAGGCTGAAGAACTGCCTCGCTAGATGGTATCATGAGAGGGACCCTGCAGAAAACTCTCCTGCCCCAACTATTTCAGTAGCTGATTGACTCTAATGTGTCAAACACTGTAGTTCCATTGCTTTATGTCTTAAAAAACAAACTGGATAAAATACAAATATCTCTGGGCCAGGTCCAAACATGAAGCCATCCATCTTCAATTTATCACATCTGTTTCATAGATTCTTTTCACCTGTGATAGCCAGAGCAAAACAAAATCTTTAGAAGATGGGGCCAAGGACAGGCATCTGGAAAGGTTCCAGGGCAGGAAAAATACTTAGAAAAGGGAAGATGAGTAGAACCCAGAGGAAATCAAGGACATACTTCCCTTTGCCTCAGACCAGTCCTGTACAACACACCACATTTGTGTATTGCAAGCAGAGGGTCAAAATGGTGAGAAGGTAAGGACTTCAAGTCATACTGCTATCTGACTCTTTTACTTTACATTCCTGTCTTTTACTTTACAGCCCTGAATTCCGAGCCTTCTCCCCAACATAGCAGAAACCAGCTCTACCCATGTTCTCTTTTATAAGTGCAACAAATGACCTAGTTATTCAGAATTTTCCCCATTAATGACAAAATTCATCTTCAGAATAAAAAAGCACCTCTGGTTATCAAGATTCTAACATCTCAGTTGATTCTGGTTCCAATGAATAAATATCAGACATGTGTGGCTCCTTCCAGGTACCTCCCAAGGCAAGTCATGGCCTCAGTTAAGTTCATAAATGAAGATGCTCAAGGAAGAGATCAGCCAAGCCATCAACATGCACAGTGAAGGAGACCAGCCCCTCGCAGAGACTGCATGCCCACTTCCTCTGTCCTCCCTCCCAGGAGAGGTGTGCTAAGGAGACTTTGCAGCGGTGTCAGCGTGAGTCTTTGCACCCCAGCCTTAGGATCACCCCTCCCCAGCCCGGGCCTCCAGTGTGGTGCTCAGGCCATTGTGAGTGTCTGAGATTAAGTGAACAAAAAGGAAGGGGGGGCGGTTTGCCATCATTGGTGTTTGAGAACCTCTAGACCTAACTACCTCTCACCTCCCTCTGTGTCTAAGTCTCCTTGCCCAACCTTCTCCCTGCAGCAGCAGTCACCTAGACCAAACAAGTAAAGAAGAAAATTAAACCGGGACAGAAGTTCCTTGAGGCCCAAGGGAAGTCTTGTCTGTAGCCCACCGATCAAATTCCCTGTCTGGACTGAGTCAAGAAAGCTGGCATCCACACAGGATCAAGGACACAGTAGCCGCTGCAGTGATAACCAGGGTGATTGATTACTATGAGCATCTGGATCAGAGCCTCTTTGGAAACGGCCAGTTGTCTCCTTGCCCAGGATTTGTAATAATTCACACTGTTAGGTTGAAAGGCTTCTGATGACTTCATTCCCTTTCCTGGCAATGTAGTTGTCCTAGCCTGAGCCACCACCAGTTGGAGTGAGTACATTTAGGAATAGCATCTTCATCTTTCATGGCAACAGTAATGGCCATAATGCAAATGTTTACGGCCCACAGGTTAAGTGTTTTTACAATTGTGTGGAAAGAAAGCTAGGTTTGAGGAGTTATATTTGGTGGCTGTAGAGAGAAAAAGAAAGCTAATGCTCTTAATTGAAGTAATTTTTTGGAAAGTCTTGGTATTGCAACAAGAACATTTTCTGCATAAGGCATCTCCCAGGCTATAGCTTTTCTAGATCACTAGTTTCCTGAGAACTTTCTGGGTCCAGGGATAGTGAAGTTTGGGACAGAAATGTTCCTGTGGGCTTCCTTCTGTTTCCAAGCAGTTGGAATGTTGATAATATCCAGATTTGAGCGTGTCTAAGTTTATAGGCACCATGTTAATATAAGTCAGTTTAAAACCTAGTTGCCTGCAAAATGGGTTGAACTAGAATGAAGACCCAATTGGCGGAGGGGCGGTGGAATGACCATGAATAATGTCTCTGGGAACAGAGCTGGAAGCAAAGCTATAGCTGACACCAGGACTTCCAAAAGGCCGAATGGTTTTGTTTGACAAAATTCCTCACAGCCTTAATAGGGATACTGACTTGGACTGAAATACTGACTTGGGTTTAAGAATCTTGAATCATCCATTTTTAACTTGTACTGTAATCCTTATTATACCAATTCACAAAAGTAGATTTTAAAAGAAATAAATTTTTACAAGACCTGGTATCTGTCTTCTTTTTTTGTAATTCTTCAAGGTGATGAGGTGGAAAGAGGAGAAATAGGTCTAAGAAAAAGCTCCTTGGTTATGGAAAAGGCCCTTCCCTCTGTAAATGTATATTAGTCTCCTGTGGAACACTGCACTATACTAGGCAGGTTGAGAAACACTAAAAAGGATTACTCACCTTCCTTAGTATCCAGAGGCTTACAATGCAGTTGGAAAAAGTAAAAGCATTAATGGAAGGAAATATATAATCTAACTGGCAAAGACATACTATAGGGGTCATAAGAAAGCTTAGTGGAAGAATTAGGGCCTATATCGAACCCTGAAAGTTGGATGGGGATGTGAGTACATAGAGAAAGGAGGAAGAGTATCCAAGAAAAAGGCAACATGGGCAACATGTTGGAGTTGGAAATGAATATATTGTTTATGGGGACAGTGAAAGATACTGTTGTCTTAGTGTTTTGTTTTGTTTTAATCATGAAGAATTATGAGATAAAATCAGGTTAGAAAGGTTGGTTGTGTCCATGTTTGGAGACTTCTGAATTGTAGGCTGAGGAGTTTGAACATTATCCTCTATTTAGTAGAGAACATTTGTGGCTTTGGACTAGGGGAGTAACATGATGGAACCAGCACTTTACAGATTATTAAATTGGCAGCAGTCTTCATAGTGGAATTGAGTGGGGAAAGTCTAGAGATAGGAAATGAAAAACTACTTAGGAAGTTGTCATTCTTCTATCCATCCATCCATCCATCCATCTATTCCAACAAGCACATAGGTGTTAGCTAGGCATGAGATAATGAGCTTAATACCAAGAAGAAGAAGGGAAGAATATAAGAGGCATTGTAAATGAAGAATATGAGATGAATTTCAAGTTTTCAAACTTCAGACGACTACAAGAAGTGTGGTACCACTAATGGGAACACAGAAGTTGTGGAAACATAGAAGTTAGGATGAAGAACTGTTTTAGCTGTATGCAAGAAGGCAAGTTAATAGCATAGTACCTTAATCTATAAGCAGGGCTGTCACTCATTATAATTACTAAAATTCAAGTAGAAAGAGAAGCTATATAAATGGGAGGGATTTAAGGTATGAAATGGAGATCGGACTAGATAGAACTAGGGTCTCTTCTCAATCTGAGATCTCATGAATTAAGGACAGGTTCTTCCCTACTGATGATATTACCATACAACTTAGAGGATACCTTCCTTGTCCAATTTCCACTCATTACTTCCATGGCACTTGTAATAAATGGTCATCCAGCTTCTGCTTGAAATCTTCCAGGGATTATGAGCTCATAACCTCCCAAGGCCATTCTGTTATACTTTCAGACTGCTCTGTTAGGAAGTTTTTCACTTAGTAGGGCTGAAATCTATATTGTTCTGTGTAACTGTACCACAGTATGATCCTTTTTCCACATGAAAACCCTCAAGAGGCTTCAAAGTAGTGATTCCAGTTAGCCGTCTTATGACACATTTCACGCATCTGGGTCATATCTACCCTCAAGGAGTCAGTTTTCCAAGCCCAAAGCCATCTGATTCCCTGACTCACCTGGAATCCCGGGGGGGCCTGGTTGCCCTGGGAATCCATCTACTCCTTTATCTCCAGGAAGCCCACGAGGTCCAGAAGATCCTGGTAGCCCAATTCCTGGGGGGCCAATTGGACCAGTGCGGCCTTTTTCACCAGGAAGTCCTGGTAACCCCTTTTCACCTGGGAAGCCCTGTCCACCATCACCCTAGACAACACATAGGAAAGGATGAAAGCATGACTTAAGAGACTTATCTGGAGAGCCCTCTGACCATAGGAAAGAAACACCTAACCAGTATGAGCAGGGTTTTAGTTTTTGGTTAAAATTCTCTGTCACTCTAGTTTTTCAATCAATTCTTCTGAGTCAAGTTAATGGGAATGAAGCTCGTCAACCCTGAGTGATCTGATAATGCAAAAGGTTCTAGATTGGTGGGGGTGAGGGGGAAGGACAACTCTGGTAGGGGGGGGGGCGGTCATAGAAAGCAGCTGGATTACTTGCAAGGGAAAGCTCCTGAGAAGCTGAAACATTTTAAGTGATGTGGTCAGTTGTCACTAGCATTTATCAAGTGAGCCAATGACCCATTCTGAGAAAACGATTCCTATTTTACAGAAAGGAAAAGCACAGAGCCAAAAGTGTCAGTGGCAGAGGCAGGAAGTAGCCATCAGACACTCCCCACCCGCCCACCTGCCAAGTCAGGTGTGAGGATTTACAGCACTATTTACCCAGGAACAGTCCACTTACCTGAAAGCCTGGCAGGCCTGGTAAACCTGGTACTCCGTCCTTGCCTGGGGCTCCTGTCTCACCAGGGAGCCCCTGGGGACCAGGATCACCCTGATCTCCTGGCAACCCTGATCCCGTACTGAGAGTCGCTTCCCCTTTCTTTCCTCTGGGGCCTGCCAGACCTCGAGGCCCAAATACACCCTGACAAAAAGACAGAAGGGAATGATGAGGAGATGCAGACTTCATAGGATTCTGGCACCTCACATAGGTCTGACCTAAAACAGGTCCTTGGGTACATTTTGGCGCAGTTCTGGACACTGGATTATGTCGTCATCTTGGATTATAATTGCCCATTTATTTTCTTACCCTTTCTAAATTTTGAAATCTTTGAGGATGGGAACCTTGTCTTCAGGGCCTGGCACAGTTCTAGGCAAATGTAAATAATTTTGTGGAAGGAAGGGAGGGAAGAAGGGAGGGAACATAGGTAGGTTAAAGCAGAAAGGGACTTTCAAGATACCTAGATAGACTTCTTCGTATTACGGATCAAAACCTTGAAGGTCTGCTTTATCTCCATCTTTCTTTTATGTGTTTTAGGAAAGTGATTGGTGAGGAGTGAGGGGCACTTGAAAGCTCCCATTTGCTCCCTCAGGGCCAAAGTTTGGTAAGACTTACTGGATCCCCTGATGGGCCCTGTGCACCCCCAGAGCCTGGATCTCCTCTCGTTCCTTTCAGGCCCGGAAGGCCCAGGAGACCTGGTGGCCCAGGCAGGCCTGGCTCCCCAGGTGGTCCAATGTTTGGGACACCACCGTCACAAGCACAAAAACCTGAGTCCCCTGGAGGAAAAAAAAAGACAACATGAATCTAAGTGGGCCATCTTTCCAAGAAGAAGGAAGACCTGCCGGTGGTAATTTGTGACCTGAACAACTCCATGGAGGGAATCAGAAGGCCTGCAGAGAACAGACTCGAATGAACTAGGTTCACTTTCCATCAAAGTACATCTGTGCTAGTGATTTGGATTTCAATCTTCTGGGGTGGAGCCCAGCCATCAGCGAGTCTAATGTGCAGCCAGAGTTGAGAACCACTGACCTATACTAACCAACTGAGAGTCTGGAATCCAAGCCACTCGAACATCCTATTCACCAAAATGTCTTTCCCCTGTCTTTTGTACACAGAGACAAATGCCAAATAAATTGATGACAGAGATTTCAGCAAAGCATCTTTGAAGAGATAGCAAGGAGTCACTAGCACTATAGCCCAGCCATTTATACCTTCCATGCTTATGGTCTAGGAAATGAGACTTTGGATCAACATAGGTGACTCTGAGTTTCCCTAAGATCCTGAAGGGCCTCTTCTTACCTTTAGAAAATCGATAATCCCTGAAACTCTGAAAGAACAGCCTGTTCTCCAAATAATCACTTCTCGAGTGTGATCCATGAACCTCCTGCATGAGTCACCTGGGATGCTTGTTTATAAGGCAGCTTGCTGGGCCTCACCCCAGGTCCAATCAATCAGACTCTCAGGCGGCCAGATCCAAGAATCTAATTTGTAGTAATTTCCCCTAGGTGATTCTCATGTCCAGTGAGTCACTTGAGAATCACTATCACTATTCCAGACTTAGAGAGAGGAAAAAAAAAAAAAAAAACCTTCTGGTTCCATGGGAATATAGGAGGGGAGGCATTAGAGTTGGCCCTGTTTTTAAGTATGAGAATGGTATCAAGAAGCACACCAGCTCTGTAGTGAGTCAGGGAAGGGCCAAAGTTGACATCCTAGGTCAAGACTTGAAATTTAATATCCTTTGCTCTCAACCATCTTCCCTGGATCTAAAAAGTAGAGATGAGGCTTTCAAAAATTTCTGAACTAGCTCCTATACTTAGGTAGTGCCATTTTATGATAGGGCAATGAGAAAGGAGAGGAGTGAGTTAAAACCTCTCTGTCTGAGGTTGAGGAGAGCTGTAAATTCCTTGAGAGAATAGGAGAGATCCCAGGTACCTGAAACCCCCAGGTATACCCAAACCTCTCTTCAGCCAGTACTTTCACCTCTTCCTCCACCCTGCCCTGGGCTGGAACTATAATGAAGTGATTTATTTGCACTTTAGCATCTGCCCCTCAGAGTATGAAATGGAGGAATGACCCAAAGGCAACAGGAAGATGGAAAGTGCAAGGCAGCCGAAGGCTGGGGCAATCAATCAGTCCTTCAGTCAATCTGTGGGGACCGGAGTTGTTTTCCTGGAGCCAGTTGGCTTTTTCAGAGTTCCAGGTCTTGACCTCTCCTTCAGGCTGAAGATAATCATAAGTGACTTCCTGCCTTGGCCTTGCAAACTGAGAGGGGCTGCAGAATGTGCAGAGTAGCTTCTGCAGGTGGAAGGGGCAGGAAGAGTAGTAGCCTGGGGGCCACTTTGTCCTGTGAGACCTCAATCGCCAGCATCAGTCTTAGAGCTCCAAATATAGCACTTCCAACAGTCGTATAATCACATCCCCAGTCAAGATCCAGGATTGGTCCTGTTCAGGTTCCCAAGGCTGTTAGTTTGCTCCTTCCCAGAGGGCCTTCTCCAGGGAGTTTGGGGAACAAAGAAACCTAAGGGGGCAAAATCACCTTTGATTCCTTTGAGGCCTGGGTTTCCTTTTGGACCTCGTTCTCCTCGGAGACCAGGCAACCCTGGCTCTGTGCTCTGTAGAGTTCCCGTCTCAAATGCTGGACCTTTAGGAAAAAGAAACATAAAAGATTGGCAACTTACAGGAGCCTGGGCTCATGTGACTCAGCATAGCAGCTCAGTCACCAAGGGTCCTTGAGCCTCAACCACCAGAGCAGAGGCACCCTACCCCCAAAAAATCCAAGACAAGGACCCAAAATCTGTAGCAAGTCCAAACTCTGTTGGCTCAATTCTCTCTACTACTACTACTTATAGGATGTCTACTATGTTCCAGGCACTGGACTAGACACTGGGGATATGGGAATAACCAAGGCAGCTTCAGCAACTCAGCAGTCCCCGTGTCTATCCCAGGAAGTCCTCTTAGGACAAAAGAGGAGATGGGTACAAGCTGCAGTGGTCAGGGGTTGCAGGTTACAAAGAAACATGCGGGGCATATTTCTAGCCTTTTTCTTAGAATCTAGAATCTCATACTCAGGTAGATGACCTAAGGAGAATAAGCCCTGTGGAGGCTTTTAGCAGCCACTTTGAGGATCCAGGCTTGGTTTCCCATTTCTTGGACTCTCAGCCCACCCTGCTGGAGCCCTGAGGACCAGGGAAAGCTTGAAAGAGCCAATGCTGCTCCTTCAGGAGCTGCAAGACCTGACAGGCCTTGGGGCTGAGAACAGTGAAGGGGGAAATGGAATGACTACGAAGTCAGAAGGCATTAGGTAGTGTCTGATCACCGAGATGGCCCTCACTTGCCTATTCCTTGATGAACATTCTGATTGCTGTGGTCCCTAACCTGTGAGATACGCCCTCCCTCAAAAATCAGGACTGTTCTGCAATCTGGATCACACCTGAATCTCAAGACCAAAGAGAGAAACAAAACAACTTACCGGGTGGGCCTGGTAGGCCTGGCAAACCATCTCTGCCAGGGAGGCCAGCTGCCCCAATTGTGGTGCGGCCGGGGTTTCCTTGGTCTCCCCTCAGGCCTGGAACTCCCTGGAGCCCTAGAGCACCGGGGCCACCTGGAAGGATAAGCCCACACAAAAACGCTCACCATATCACCCTCCTCTTCAGGGGATTCCAATCAGTGCCGATGTTAGACACTAGCTCCAAGGAAGAATTTGGGAAAGCATTTGCCCTTCTCCTGCAGCTGAGTTAGAAGGGTCCCTAGGAATCAGCTAGCCTAACCTCTTGGGAAATGGAGGCCCAAAGACGTACAGAAACATGGTCAGGCGTGCAGAACTTCTAAGTGGCACACCTGAGAGGGAAACCTGGGTCTCCAGCCTCCCATTTCTAGATTTTTTCCACCTTGGTGCTGAGATCAGCTGTACCTCCTCCAAGGGGCCGTTTTAAAAGCATAGGTACCCTTACAGAGGCCCATCTCCAAGGAATTTAGAAACTGCTGTCTTTAAAAGTAATGTCTGAGGCTTTATATTTGGGACATCACTGCCTCCCAGACTCTGGCATGCCCTTTCTCTGTTTACTACTATAGAGTGGCATATGGGCGTGTTCCTCCAATGATTGCGTCAAGGATGTCATCCACAGGATCCTGGGGCCATTTAGTGCCTGGGTTAAGCACAGAGTGAAGGTCTGGGTACAAACTTTCGTCTGGGCTTTTGTTAGCTCCTTCGGGCAAGCATCAGCTGGGATGGCACATAAACAGAAGAGTGACAGGGCTCTGGCAGGCCAACGCAGGCCCCCTCATTGATGGTCTGGGATTGCCTGTCTAGCGACGGTACATTATTGAGGCCAAAGGAAAGCTGCTTGCCCAGGCCCTATTCTCATATGCATTGGCCTTGGGCTTGCAGCAGGGAGCCTACTGACTATAGTCTACCTTTCTTTTGACTTTGGCTGGGTATGTACCCACACCAGAGTACAGAAGGGGACGCTGAGTACCAGAGTGGAGATCTGTGCATGGGGTGGGTTAGTTTGTTTTACCTGGTAAAGCTGGTAATCCAGGAGCACCAGGAGGGCCAGGCAGGCCCTGGATGCCTTCATCTCCTTTAAGGCCTGGGAGGCCTGGCATACCGGGGTCTCCAGGATAACCTGGCATTGCAACAACAACAAAAAAAGCGGTAAGCAAACCGAAGGGAGGCCCACAAATGCCACAAAATGCCTCAAAAGAGTTGCAAGGAGATGTCCTCAGGTTAGAAGCACCTTTCTTGCCCTTCATAGGTCTCCCAGATGCTAATGCCCTCATGTGATAATGGGCCTGTTTGAGCTAGGGCTCTCCTACTGTTCAGTACTGGTCTGGCCAGGGCTTACCTTCCATGGTAAGATCTGATAAGTACTAGGAAGGTTCTTCTACTACTAGTAATCTTGTGTCATGCCTCAAATCTCTGTCATTTGGGTTAAGGTGTTGAAGTCTACTCTTCATGTTATACACAGGTTTCTTGAGCATGGAACACAGGAAGCCACTGTCAACCATTAACACCTCAGCTTTAATGAGTTTACCAGACAGGGCACAGGCCTGAGAGGATGTGAGGAGAAAGAAGTTAGGAGACCCAGATGGAAGAGGCACTATAGTAGAAGCCTTTGGTCAAGCGAGAAGTAGCTGGAGACACTGACATCTAGATCTCTAGAGAAGGCGAAGGGAAGAGTTGGGCACACACCGTAACTAGAACGAGGAGAGGTGAAGACTAACTTCCAAAGTGTCATACTATCGAGGGCTGTCCTAACCAAAAGATACTTGCTCCCCTAACCAAAGATACTTTTCCACTTCCCGTGAAATTGTCAAGCTCAAGCATGCATGGGATCACGTACATGAGACCCTGTGTGTCCCAGAGTATCAGGCTGAAGTTAGCCTAGCTGGGAGGGTATGAATCCTTCCCTAAGCATCACTAGGAGAACCATTTTTAGCAAATCCAGACCCAGGCCAACGCAAATCCTAGTCTTGGTGGACCCAACACAAACATGGAGTATGGGGCTTGGCTTCTTTGCCTAAGACATTGGAGTTAGATTCATTTCCCAAGTTTTGGATCCATGAGTGGCCCTTGTGGGGATCGGGTTTCGCAGCAATCCAGTGGCTGACAAAGTATCCTCTTAACAATTACAGGGGATATAGAATTCAACTTCCTATCTTTTTTTTTTCCCACTCCAATCAATGAAAAGTTGCACCTGAGATCACAGCACCATCTGTATCGATGAAAACATCTGGGCCTGGCAGGCCAATGTCACCCTTTTCACCCTGCAAAGGTTAAATACATTAAGCACAAATATTTCTGTGACCTCATCACGTAAGATTTATGTTCCCTCAAAACCATTCCCTGGGACAATGGAAGGTTCCTCCTTCTGTAACCCCTGATTTCCAGGGCCAAATAATCCATAGGTTAATTTCAAAGTCCAATAAATTTAAGATGAAGGTGACACAAGGCAGCCCAGAGGCCTGACACTCAATTGAGAACCTGTCAAGGACAAGGGATCCCAATTTTATTTTGCAACCTGACTCCGGGACAATCTGCTTCTGGGCCTGGGAAACATATCGCAGGAATAGACAATATGGCTATACCCAAGAGGTTCTAAGGAGGGAACAGAGTTTTAACTTTTTTTTTCCCACTTTCAGCAGGCTTGGGACTCTGCTACTGTCACGGCCCTTGTTAGTTAGTGGGTGATGTCAGGCAGAGGAAGTCAAAAGAGTCCTAATTCTCTCAAAAGGGAGACTCAGGTACCAGAATCAGATAGAGTGGCATATCCAGGGTTTGGGGGGTAGGAGCTGTCTGCCCCAGGTGCAGGCAATAAGGGGATGCGTTGCTTGAGAGAATTTAAAAACGATAACAAAACCCAAAAGTTGGCAATTCTGAACAATGTCAGTAATAAAATATTTCTCCTTGTAGGGATGGATTTGCTTGTACGCATTTCGTGTGAAAAGGGTGACATCTAAAATGTCAAAATACTAAAAAATACTCCATTTCATCACATAGGCATTTGCTATGATCTGAATGTTTTGTGTCCCCCGAAAATTCATGTTGAAAACCTAATGCCCAAGGTGATGACGATATTAGGAGGTGAGGCCTTTGGGAGGTGATTAGGTCATGAGGGCAGAGCTCCCACCATTGTTAGTACCCTTATAAAAGAGGCCCAAGAGAGCTAGCCTGCCCCTTCCACCATGTGAGGACACAGCAAGAAGTAGGCAGTTTGCAAGCCGGAGGAGGATCTTCACCAGAAATTAACCATACTGGCCCCCTGATCTCAGACTTCCAGCCTCCAGAACTATGAGAAATAAATTTCTCTTTTTTATAAGCCACCCAGTCTGTGATATTTTGTTATAGCAGCCCAAATGGACTAAATAGCATTTATACTAATTCTTCACCCTTCCATCTCCTCAATCCTGGATTTTCAGTTCCCAACAACATTACCTTAATTCCTGGGAATCCATTAAGTCCGGGGAAACCTGAAGACCCCTTCTTGCCCTGTGACAGAAACATAGTTACAACTGAATTGAATGTCTAAGAACATAAGAGGGGGTGGTTTTTGGATTAGGCCAGGGCAAATGGCACAGGGATTTTGGCCGGCATTCCAGGATATATACGGATCATACCTGACTCTGGAAGCCGTAAAATGTTCCAGAAGGCAATATGGCGCTTAGGTAGCCAACTTGCACGTTAGGAGGTACAAGGGCCACAAGGCTAGAGATGAATACAAGCAGGCTGGCCTTGCTAGGCCCTGATAACATGTTAAAGGAGTACGACTGCATCACAGCACTGAACACTGGACACTCATCTTCTTGGGTAAAAACAAAAGAAGTGAGTGGCTGAGATTCTATCAAACAAAGAGAGGCGGACAATTTGAATTGTAAGCAGTGTTTCCCTTTGGATTGATGGTCATGTTAAGTAAAGCAAGAGGGCCTTCTGATTTGGATTTTATACACTGAGGCTTTAATGATATTAACCAAAATACCTGACTCCCTGGAGGGCCTTGGACTCCTTCTAAACCCACGGGACCCTGTAAAGAGAATAGAGGTACCTTAGAAAGATTAATAGCCCATACTAGACAAAGCAACTAGACTTACATAACAAAGCTCTCCAACTGAGATCAGGATTTAGCAGCTCCTAAAACCAGGTAAGAGAATGTTCCTAGACTTGCCTTAATGACTTCTTTCTAAGCACTAATCCATCAGGCTGAATAGGCACACAGGGAATTTTTAAAGAGCTAAATAAATGGAAACATTTTAAGTACTAGGTGGAATTGGGTAGAAGGGCTGGGTGGTATTATACTTAGTCTGCATTAGTTCCAAGTCATGAGATTTTTAAATAGATTGTGGGAGGGCCTCCTGTCTCTCTCCCCCAATGCATTTTTTGTTGGTGATTTTGTGTTTTCAAGACAAGGGAGTAGAGGAAAGTGGAGAAAGAAATGGCAGGGTAATGGATGAACATTGCTGAATACTCAAAAGACTCTTGACAAACTTCATGACCAAGCTAAAAAGACAATTAATACTCTGAAATGTTGCTTCTTTAAGGCTAAGGTTGGCCAATTACTAACAACGTAAGACCTAAGTGCCTGAAGCTAGGAATCAGAGAGGCTAACAGTTATTTCTCCACTTGAAGTGAGATTATTATTGGAAACTGTTGACTCCAAACATTACTCACTATGTTCTAGAACTTCCCAGGTTTGTTTCTGTCCTATAAAAATTGCACTTGGTCCTCTTCCTTCCATTCCTGCAAACTGCCCCTACCCCACCTTCCCTCAGGATAGAATGGAATGAAAGTAAGACATGTCATTCTTTAGCCCAGAAGATAATTATAGTTGAGGACAAGGAGAGTAAACGGGCTGAGGAGCCACCTGGTGTAGGGGGTACAGTAAGTCTCCTACATGCGAACGAGTTCCATTCCAAGAGTGCGTTTGTTAAGTCCAGTTTGTTCGGAAGTCCAACAAAGTTAGCCTAGATACCCAACTAACACAATTGGCTATATAGTACTGTACTGTAATAGGTTTATAATACGTTTGCATCTTTGAAAGGTTCACAACTTGAAGGTTCGTACATAGGGGACTTACTGTTCATCATTCCTTATTCAAAGGAGCCACTAAGTCAAGGGCATGTGGCAGAAGGGAGAGCAAGAGGTCTTAGGGACCTGCCCGAGGGTTGAGAAAGAGAAACAAGAGAAGCTTAGGAGGCCATCAAGTTACATAACAGAGATGCAAACAGGAAAGAAAAGGGACCGGGTGACTTGACAGATCCAGGCAAGCAAAATTCCAGGTTCGTACCCTAGGTCCCGGCAAACCAGGGATTCCCTTTTCTCCTTTTTCTCCAGCAATTCCAAATCCCTAAAGGAAAAAAAGAGACCACAGATTATAACATTCATTTCCTCACAGGTCTCCTGGCTCCATCCAAAGCAAGGTGGTAATTTCCAATCAGCTCCACTGTCCCCCGGGGGCAGCTCGCCATGCTGAACGTCTCGTCACCGGCTGAGAAACACATAGGACTTGAAGATAATTTGAACCATTCATTCAAGGCTTCTTTTTGGTTCTAGAGGTAGTGTCTTCTCCCCCAAAAACTATTACAAGTATTTATGGAAACACGAACTAACAGCATAGAAATGATGACAGATCTAACCTCATTGATTTTACAGATGGGGAAACTAACACCCAGAAGGGCCAAGCATCTTGCATGGGCTAGAGAGTCAACGAGACAGTCAGGGCTTCAGCTTCCGTTCCAGGGCCCTTTCCAAGAGAACAGCCTGCTTCCCACCATCTAGGAGCCTGGGTCAAAGATGACCCACAAATGGAGAATTGTGTTAATCCTTGGGGATCGATGCTAGAGAGAAGAGCTTTTGCCCTTTGGAGACATGATGACTGCAACATCCTCTTCAGTGGGAAGGAGTGCTTCTATCTAGGCGTGATCTAGAACCGTGCGGGCTTTAGGAACACTCTCAAAGGGACTGCAGGATGGTCGCCAACCCCTCTTGCCCTGCTCACAGGAGGTGAGGGCTTGCAGCCACAGACATGACTTGGGGATTCTCTAGGAACAAGCAGAAATCCAAAAAGCAGAGTGAATGAGAGAGCTTCCTCCCCTCTGGGTCCAGGGCAAGCATATTCTGGGCCCCCGAGATACAGAAGAATTCATTACCAGAGTGGATAAAGTCTTTCATGGCAAACGTAATCGAGGTCACTTTGTTGTTACTGTTTAAATTGGGACTTCCTGGAGCACGAATTTTGGCAAATAGCATTTAGGTCTATTATGAGAGTAAAGGAGGCAGTGAAGTTTTCTCAAATGTAAGCCTGTGAAAGACACTAAGTGTTATGGCACATCTCCTGTTGTCCTCTTGATGTGACCTGGCTCAGCTGATTGTAAAAGCACTGCTCCAATCCCATTTGTAGTGTTTTTCTTCCTCTTCCATACTCAGAGCATTCCCGTGGGTACAGTTGGCCGAATAGCCCTTAGTTTTCTAGGCCCAAGTTTTTACTTTCTTTTGTTTTTAAAACGTGAGTTGTTTTTATTGTTGTTGTTGTTGAGGAGGGGAGTGTATGTCTGTGAAGGGTCCAACTCAAAGCAGTCTTTGGTTCCTACTTGCCTTCCCTCTTTTCTACATCTACAGTTAGGAGTCAAATTGCTCAGACCTCATGCTGAATAGGATTTCTATTTGAAAGGCCCGTGTGTCAAACTGAATGCAAACTTAGTTCTGCAGCTCAAATTGGAAACCAAGGCATGCTGCCCCCTGGTGGCATGTATCTATTGGCAGCTGAAGTCAAACACTTCACGGAGCCTTCCCGGGCCTGTGCACAGAAGCTACGGCAGCCCACGCTGCCCCAAACTCTTCAAGCACTAAGCCGGGTTCCGGATGAAAGTCTGGGAGCAGAAGGTCTGTATCACATTCACTTCTGCCTCCTCCAAGGCATGTTACTGTAGTCTGAATGCATACAAGGTGGTCCAATACATACTTGTTGAATTAAATGGAACAGTGACCCAGGGAAAAAACTGTTCAAAAGCGCAAGAAAAACAATGTCCAGCACGGGTTTGAGCCCTGGTCCGGGAAGATCCCACACGCCGCAGAGCAACTAAGCCCCTGCACCACAACTACTGAGCCTGCGCTCTAGAGCCCACGAGCCACAACTACTGAGCCTGTGCGCCTAGAGCCCATGCTCTGCAACAAGAGTAGCCACCAGTCTCCACAACTAGAGAAAGCCCGCGCGCAGCAATGAAGACCCAATGCAGCCAAAAATAAATAAATAAAATAAATTTTTTAAAAAATGGGAAAAATGAGCCTCTAGGGCTTCCCTGGTGGAGCAGTGGTTAAGAATCCGCCTGCCAATGCAGGGGACATGGGTTCGAGCCCTGGTTGGAGAAGATCCCACATGCTGCAGAGCAACTAAGCCCGTGCGCCACAACTACTGAGGATGCACTTTAGAGCCCACGAGCCACAACTAATGAAGCTTGCACGCGTAGAGCCCATGCTCCGCAACAAGAAAAGCCACTGCAACGTGAAGCCCGTGCACCACAACAAAGAGTAGCCCCCGCTTGCTGCAACTAGAGAAAGCCCGCGTGCAGTAACAAAGGCACAACTCAGCCAAAAATAAATAAAAGAAAAGAAATAAATTTATTAAAAAAATAATAAAAAAAATAAAAATGAAAAAAAAAAAAAAAAAAGAATGTCCAGGAACCATCTCACAGCCTCCACCTATCTTTTCCACAGTTGTAAAGACAAGGGGTCCTTGTCCTTCTTCTCCAGAAAGCAGAAAGAGCCTCTGGACTCCTGCTTTCTCAGAGAGAGGGTCTGAGAGCTTGAGCTACAAGGTGAGCAAAAAAACATATACAAAGTTTAAAAGGGGAAAAAAACATTGTTAAAAAGCAATTTGTGTGTCGGGGTTAGAGTCAATAAAACATACAAATTGCAAGATATTGGGCTGTAGGCTCAGCTTGTCTCCCAGCACAGGGGGGCCCTGTACGAGGCCCTACTGAACAAGCTGCTCTAGCAAGATGTCTTGGGCCCCGGCCCCGGCCCAGCCGGTCGCCACCACGAGCTGACCAGCACCCACTGCTCCCTTACCCCTTCTCAGGCACGGTCAGGGACCCCTCATTAGAGCACTAGCTTAGCTGTTTACAGGCCGGCTCTCTAGGGCCCTGGGCTCCTGGCATTTTGGGTTCATGGATATTAGTGGCTCTGCAAAAACTCAACTTCAGTCACGTGACTGGGAGTCGGGGTGGACAGCAGGGTGACGAGGCGGGTGTGAGAAAAAGGCAAGCTGCAAACAGTAGGCTGGAACCGGGGGCTGTCAGGCCCCGCTGCGGAGTGAAAGGCACTTTGGCCCTGGGTCCTCAGAGGCCTGCTGGCCCGAGAGGCAGGCTGCCAGCACGGTCACCCTCTCTGACTGAGCTCCTCGCCCGGCCCCAGCGAGGGCGGTGGACAGGGGCGAGGCCCACCTGCACAAGGAGGGCGGGAAGGCAGGAGGGAGGCTGAAGCCTGAAAAGGGGGACTGAGGCCATGGCGGAGGGGCGGGGAATGATCATATTTGGGGGTCACATTTTGGAGGCTACACTGCAGCCATCGGTTCAGCTTGGCACCGCGAGGGTGACTTGAGATGTGAAACTTGCGAGGTCAGGAAAGTCAGTCTCCTTGTCAGCTCTGACCCTGTCACACTGCTGCTACTGCCCCTCAGGGCATCGGGTTGGACGGGGAGAGGAGGGGAGAGCTTAGCTTAAGTCTGTCAAGATGGGGCTCCTCCTCCGAAGGACCTACCTGAAGTTACTGGAAAGCCTGGTGCTCAGGAGAAGAACTCCCGCCTGTCCAGTAGTTGCCTCAGATCCACTCAATAGGTACCTCAGGATTCACCGCTTTCTTCCCTTCTCTCTCCCATCATCTGCCATGTTGCCTTACCCCGCGTGTGCTGGTGCCTTGGAGGGCACAGAGGTATATGACTCTCTCTGACAATCTCCACGGGAGCATCTGTGGCCTACACGTGAGTGTGCTGCTGGGACAATGGCATGAAATGTGTGAGGCTGGGGCTGAGCCAGAAAAGCAAGGATGCTGGGTCACTGCAGAAGGGGCAAGGGAAAGAAAGGGAGGTCTAAATCGCTCGGGTTGGCCACTTGTCAGCAGCTCCTGCAAAGATCTGGGCTAGGATGGAAAGGAAACAAATGGTTGAAGGGAACATTTCAGATTCCCTAGAGATTTCCACCCTCAGCGCTGCCTTGTTTCTCAGTGAGTGTGGATAATTGAAAGCCGACATGAGGGCCTTGGATTTGAGAAGTGTCACCACCTTTCTTCTTACAATGATTCTGGCAGAAGCCACAGAAGTTACCTATAAATGTTCCCATTAAGCAGATAGAGATATTAGCAGCAAAGGAGTTTATAGGATTTGGCCAGGGTTGCATGTGGAATCCACACCAAAGTGGCCTGAGAACTCTGGTTTCTTGATTCCCACTCTCTGAAAATATGCTGTACCATATAAAGGAAGCTTGTTTTCCACCTTGGATGTCTTTACAATCAACGGGGGTTTCTATTTGTCAGGCCACACTGTGAAACACTGGAAATGCTGAGCTTGAAACGGCATTGCAATTTATCACTGTGCATGGCTGTCAGTCAGTGTGTCTTTCTTTTTACAAGGCAAAAGGGAACGGGTGAAATTGCAGAAGGGGAAATCCTCTGAGGTAGAACAGGGAAGGGAATGGTAAGGAGGGAGGGAGCGTGAGCCAGTGAACTGCAAAGCACCAGAGGTCACGCAATCCACGACCACCATGACAAGAATGAACTGAACAGTAGGGGGCAGTATGGTATGAGGAAAAAGTCTGGAGTTGGCTAGTATTCAAGAAAACTGAATTTCAGTCTCAACTCTGCTAATAACTTGCTGGCTGACTCTGCACAAGCCTCTTTACCCGTTCAGGCCGTGGTTTCCTCATCAGTCAGGGATATAAACCCAGCCCACCTTGCTTACATCATAGGGATGATATGAGGTGACTAGAATCTATGTGAAATGCTCACAAAGAAAGGTGCAGACGTTATTCCCCAACCCACTTGCAAAGTACTCTATATCTGTGCTGTCCAATCGAAAGATAATGTGAACTACTATGTTATTTTAAGTTTTCTAGTAGCTTCATTAAAAAAGTAAAACAAATAGGTGAGATTAATTTAACAACATTTTATTTAACCAAACACATCATAAATATTGTCATTTCAACACTGACGTAAAAATTGTTAATGAGATAATTTAGATTATTTTCCTCATACCTAGGTTTGGAAATCTGGTGTGTGTTTTACACTTACAGCACATCTCATTTCAGACTAGCCACATTTCAAGGGATTGGTAGCTGCTATGTGGCTAGTGGCTATCATATTGGACAGCACAGATTTATACTTTGTAAAGAAACCTGATGAACATTGTGAGCTGGGCCTCAGAACAGTAGATATGACCATTGCCACGTGACATATATACAGAGAGGTTCAGATACTTGAAGGCCCAGAGCTGGGGCTGAGGCTGAAGTCCAGGTGTCCTGTCTCCAACATCAAGATTCTTTCCCTTTATGATTCATTAGATACTGAGCTGATTAAAATCAAGGCCATTGAATAGATGGTTCTCTGTTGCCCCTGTATCTCTATGGAGTAGTAGGGATCATTGTGGAAGCAATCTGTGCCACTGGCTCTACTGGCTGTGTTTTCCGGCGACCTGGAAAGACCCAAAGTGTTTCAAAGAACTGCAGGGAAGCACCGGACTCATCTCTCCCCCCTTTGCCAGCAAGCCGGGGGCAGGCCTAGTCATCTTTGATTCATCCATTTCCCTCCTGACCCCTACACCCAATCCATGGAAATCTCATCAGCTCCTTCAAAACATATCTTGTAGTTTAAGAGATATATCAACCAAATGTAATGTGTAAGCATCATTTGGATTCTGATTCAAAACCAGGTAATTATAAAAAAATATATTTATGAGACAATCATAAACCTGAATTCTGACTTAACAGATATTGTCATTTCTGATAATTAGTGGTGATGAAATCATCATTATGTTTTTAAAAAGTCCTTATCTCTTAAAAATACTGAGGTATTTGTAATGAAATGCTACATCTGTTGTTGGCTTCAGATTGGCCGTGAGTTGCTAATTGTTGAAGCTAGGTGATGGGTACACAGGGGGACCATTATGCCATTCTCCCTACTTTGTATATGTTTGAAATGTTCTGTAACAAAAATTTTAAACTTTTTACATTTTGAATCCATGCACTTCTCTCCATTTCCACTGCCATCAGCCTAGTCCAAGCCACCACCATTTCTCACCAGGATTGTTGCAGCAGCCTCTGTTTGCTGCCTTCCCCTCCCCCCATCCTCCATGACCCAGACCCCCAACTCCCACTACCACCAGAGAGATCTTAAAAATACAAGTCAGGGCCTTCCAATGGCTTCCCATTACATTTGACATAAAAGCCACATTTGACCTACAAAGGTCTCCATGATCTGGCTCCCGCCTCTCTGCCTGGTTCTTGGCCTCGCTCACTCTTCTCCACCCGCTCGCCTTCTTGCTATTCCTCTAAAGCACTGAGCTTGTTCCAACCTCAGGGTGCTGACACTTGTGGTTCCCTTGGCCAGAAACACTCTTCCCGACCTTTCACATGACTCGCTCCCTCATAATAAGCGCTCCCTCAGAGAGGCCCTTCTTTTTTTTTTTAAAGATTGATTGATTGATTGATTGATTGATTGATTACTATGTTGGGTCTTCGTTTCTGTGCTAGGGCTTTCTCTAGTTGCGGCAAGGGGGGGCCACTCTTCATCGCGGTGCGCGGGCCTCTCACTATCGCGGCCAGAGAGGCCCTTCTTGACCACTCTGTCCAAAGGTGCCCATCCCGTTCCCCATCCACACTCCATCACTTTTACCCTTTTTTATCTTCTATGTATCACTTACCAATATATGAACTTGTTCTCCTTCATTTGTTTACTTGTTGATTCTCTCCCCTCCCTCATCCCCCCCCCCCAATTGGAATGTACTTTCCTCAAGGACTTTTACTTATCTGACTGTTAGTTGCTGTTGCAGCCTTAGAGTCCAGCAGAAGGCCTGGCAAATAGGGGCCCTCAAAATGTATTTGTTGGGTGAAAGAATCTAAGATACAAGGGCACATAGGAAACTGAAAATAGGATCACTAACACTAACTACCATTTACTCAACAATTGATACGTGCCAGGCATTTATTAAGCCCTTTTCATGCATATTATCTCATTTAATTCTCATAACCACCCCATTATTATCCCTTTTTTGGTAGGTTAGGAAACTGAGGCTCAGAAAAGTTAAGAAACTTGTCCAAGGTTACATAGCTAGAAACTGCTGAAATCAGAAGTCAAGCCTAGGTCTGTTTTAACTCTAGAGCTTGAGATAATAACCTCTAAGCTATATAGTCTCATAAAGAACCTAATGTCCCCATGGGTTTGAGAAACAAGACATTTCCTTAAATGCCTTCTAACAATGAAGATGGTGAAATTCTCTACAATAACCATAGGAAGGAGGTCTTCCTGTTAGCTTTCTATTGGTATAGCTTTTGTCTAATCAGATCCTTGAATACACGTTGACCAAATAGGGAGACTTACCGGGAGACCTGGAGGACCACTTATTCCTGGGAAGCCCTGAAGCCCTGGTTCACCCTGGAAAATCGACCAAAGCTTAGTGAGTAGCAGCAGGAAGCAGTGAACATAAAGGCGATGGTTCCCTTGAGTTACTTGGGCTGGGCAGTGGGAAACCATAGGGTATCACAATTGGGACACCAGAGGCTGGTGCAGATTGCCTAGTCTCCACAACTAGTAACTACACCAGGATGTCTTAATTTACGGAGCCCTTAGTAGTGTGGAAAGGACCAAAGTCCATGACAGGCAAAGAAAACTATCCAAAACAGAGTCTCAAATGCTCAGGCTAATTGGGAGATAGAAAAGATGATCATCTGCTTTCTTTCTAGCGGAAGAAGCTGTTCAGTGCGATTTCCTTTAGCAAATTACTGGCTGCAAAGACATCAATGGTTTTGGGAAAAGAGTAACAATTACAGTTTGCAAAGGGCCACATAATACTCTAATCTCTTTCCTTGATATGCTAATTTATCTATAAGTGCCATGAAAGGGCTCCCTAAGGTTTGGGAATGATTAGGGAGGCAGGCAATTTTTCATATGCTCCCAAACTGTTCCCAACTCAATAATTACTTCCTGTAAACCTGGAGAAGGCCTGGAGCTGTTGCTTCCACAAAGACAGAATTAAAGAAATGGGACTAAACACTTTCCCCTGCCTGGGTCCCTTGACCACAGGTGCAGGATCACAAAACTGAAGGAATCCCCAGGAAGGAAGGGAAGTCAGGTTATTGAAAGATATCTGCACATCTTAACAGCAAACAGTCATTCAAATACAATCACGTGTACACTCATATCAAAATACAGATTATAAAATATCTCGGTTAAACAGGTCTACAGCTTCAGCCTTGGTAGTTCAGATCAGGCAAATTAGGGCATCTACTGCCACTTGGTGACAGTATACCCTATTTGCAGGGTCATGTTCTGAGGGCAAATAATTTCTTTAAACAGATAACTTGAAAGCAACCATTATACCCTATTGTTCTGTCACAGTGCTTTGGGGACAACATAAGTATTGACAGGGTTGGTAGTTAGGAGGGAAACAACCCAACTATTCAATGTTTGTTTTAAGTTATTCAGCATTTTGATAACTGAATCTGCAAAACAAACACAGAAAATAGCACTTGAATGAATATTCAGAAACCCAGGCAAGCTCATATCCATATTACCCAGAACCCTCTATCCTTCCAGTATACTCTGGTTATTAGAGTTGAACTCTAGTATTAATAGGAAAAGGCTTATTAACTTCTTGTTCTCAAATGTTCACTACCTTGGATCCTTTCTTCCCTTTGGGAAATCCCATGAATTCCAGTTCCCCAGTAGATGGTGGGGGTCCTGCAGGGCCAGGCAGGCCAACATCCCCCTGTAAGATCAAAGGAAACATTAAGCAAAGCAGACACCACACAGATATTTCTCCATGGAGGGGAGGTTTGTCCTCAGGATGTAATTCACAAATCAACTGTCCATGACTTTAGCCTCTTCACCCTCACCCTTGCATCAATGAGGAAACAAAGCTACCAGTCTCAAGGGGTGAAAAGAATTATAAGCCTGCCCAGATGCATTTTGTACCAGCACTGCAGAGGGAGAAAACAAAATGGATGAAAGTAAATGGCAGGTTCACGGTTGCCATGGTCATGCATGAAAGGGTATTTAGAAGAAAGCAAAAAAGGATTTGAGCAAGGTAAATGGCTACATTTTGGCAACAGTGATCAGACTCTAATTGGTCCAATCATTGCCAAGAGCACAAGCAGAGGCAGTGAAGTCCCTGTTGGAACACTGAAGACTGGATTTGCTCCTTGAAGACAGTGCAATCTACAAGAGGCAGCCGCCAAGGATGGGGGGGGCAAGCTCCCAGTCTCCCTTGAGGCTCCTAAATCACTATACAGTTTGTATAGAGGGAAATAGGAGAATGAGGGAAGGGAAATAAAAGGGAATGATGAGAGAGGGTTAAGAAGGAGAGATAGAGGAAATAGAGAGAGGAGGAGGAGGAGGAGGAAGGATGGAGAGAAGAGAAGCAGAGAAAAGGAAAGAGAAGGTGACACAATATAATACAAATCAGCAGGGAAATACCCAGGTGGAAGGAAGAGAAAATATATCTCAAGAGCGTATGTTTGTAAGACATGTACATTTCACAGGTAGGAAGCAGGAAGATTACAGTATTTTGAAGGAAAAAGACCACAGTAGCCTATGTGTGCACATGCAGCCCTAACACAAGCAGGCACACGTGTGTAGCTAGAGACATTTCTAGGAGCATATGGACTGCAGAGCGTATGTTCCAAAATTTATTTACCTTGACTCCTTTCTCTCCTTGGAAACCTAACCCCATATTCCCCTGGGGCACAGGGGTGTAGGGAGGAAAAACAAAATCAATTACTAAACAACCTCCAGGAACTTAAATTGGAATGCAGTCTTTTTTACCAGAAAGTATGTTTAACCAGACCAGAATATCTCTGGGGAAACTAGAGCACTTAGTGGTAGGAGGTCAAATGCCCCAAGACAAAGTATACTTACATCAGGACCAGGGAAACCAGGGGGGCCTGGAGGACCCTAGATTTAAAATGAAAGGAAAGAGCGCTTTTTAGTTTCAGCCCCGAAGAATCTGGGCATGTTGAGAGTCATTGAAGATAAGTCCCCCACCCCCTTGGTGTGGTCTGGCTTTGGTGTAGCAGATTCTAGCTCCTTCTCCCTGGGTTCCTTTTTTTTAAATCTCCTTTGAAATTTCCCCAATTGACCTGATAACCACATTCATGCTAAGGTAGTGAAGACTTCATGTGTCATTCTTCCCATTAGGCCAGCACTTTTTAAATGATGACTTTTGGTGAAAGTAAACCGAAGTAATCAATGGTGGTGGGATTTCACACATTGGAGAGAGAACAATCTGGGGATGTGGATTTCCCAGAACCACACAGATGGCTGGCTATGCTCTTCCTATAGCCAGTGATGGGAAATAGGTAGGTGGGAAGAGCTCCCCAAGGTGAAGTGTTGAGAAAGATTTTGAAGGTGCCTCTGTGCTCAGGGTGGGTGATAATGTTGTGATTAATTAGCAATGTCTGTCGTGGGTAAGGGGAGTGGAAGGTCACAATAGATGTGCCAGGTATTAGCCATCCTTGGGCTACACTTTAGGTTGAGCTAGACTAGGAGGTTTTGGAGGCACACAGTGGATGGTCAGAGAGACTCTGATAAAAGAAGATAACAAATAGCTCCTTACAAGAGCATGCTTCACTTTAACCTCCAAGAATGGAAGTTGCCTTTCTCTGCTAGGAGGGCCTACATTTACATAGGCTTACATTTAATCCACGGCCTGGTAGGGAAAGCATTCATGTGAATGCTGTGAACACGTGGTAGATTTAGGTGGGTCTTACTTGCAATCCTGGTGGTCCTATGGGTCCCACAGCTCCTGGAGATCCGGGTGCTCCTTGTGGGCCCTAGAGAGGCACGTTTTTATCAAGGTCAAAAAAGTATGGCAGTTTCTCAAGAAAAATATATCCACAAGAATTGCACAAGAATGTTCATAGCAACTTTACTCATGATAGTTAAAAACTGAGAAAAAACGATGGCCCCAAACCTATGGGATGCAGCAAAAGCAGTTCTGAGAGGAAAGTTTATAGCAATACAATCCTACCTCAAGAAACAAGAAAAATCTCAAATAAACAACCTAACCTTACAGCTAAAGCAATTAGAGAAAGAAGAACAAAAAAACTCTCAACGTTAGCAGAAGGAAAGAAATCATAAAGATCAGATCAGAAATAAATGAAAAAGAGATGAAGGAAACAATAGCTAAGATCAATAAAACTAAAAGCTGGTTCTTTGAGAAGATAAACAAAATTGATAAACCATTAGCCAGACTCATCAAGAAAAAAAAGGGAGAGGACTCAAATCAATAGAATTAGAAATGAAAAAGGAGAAGTAAAAACTGACACTGCAGAAATACAAAGGATCATGAGAGATTACTACAAGCAACTGTACGCCAATAAAATGGACAACCTGGAAGAAATACAAATTCTTAGAAAAGCACAACCTTCCGAGACTGAACCAGGAAGAAATAGAAAATATAAATAGACCAATCACAAGCACTGAAATTGAAACTGTGATTAAAAATCTTCCAACAAACAAAAGCCCAGGACCGATGGCTTCATAGGCAAATTCTATCAAACATTTAGAGAAGAGCTAACACCTATCCTTCTTAAACTCTTCCAAAATATACCAGAGGGAGGAACACTCCCAAAATCATTCTATGAGGCCACCATCACCCTGATACCAAAACCAGACAAAGATGTTACAAAAAAAGAAAACTACAGGCCAATGTCACTGCTGAACATAGATGCAAAACTCCTCAACAAAATACTAGCAAACAGAATCCAGCAGCACACTAAAAGGATCATACACCATGATCAAGTGGGGTTTATCCCAGGAACGCAAGGGTTCTTCAATATACGCAAATAAATCAACGTGATACACCATATTAACAAACTGAAGAATAAAAACCATACGATCATCTAAATAGATGCAGAAAAAGCTTTCAACAAAATTCAACACCCGTTTATTATAAAAACTCTCCAGAAAGTAGGCATAGAGGTAACTTACCTCAACATAATAAAGGCCATATATGACAAAATCACAGCCAACATCATTCTCAATGGTGAAAAACTGAAACCATTTCCACTAAGATCAGGAAAAAGACAATGTTGCCCACTCTCACCACTATTACTCAACATAGTTTTGGAAGTTTTAGCCACACCAATCAGAGAAGAAAAAGAAATAAAAGGAATACAAATCAGAAAAGAAAATGTAAAACTGTCACTGTTTGCAGATGATATGATATTATACATAG
The DNA here is from genome assembly GCF_028023285.1 of Balaenoptera ricei. Lineage (NCBI taxonomy): Eukaryota > Metazoa > Chordata > Mammalia > Artiodactyla > Balaenopteridae > Balaenoptera > Balaenoptera ricei. The sequence goes on from NC_082660.1 coordinate 97,814,051, forward strand.
GGAATCCTAAATCTACCAGAAAACTACTAGAGCTAATCAATGAATTTGGTAAAGTAGCAGGATACAAAATTAATGCAAAGAAATCTCTTGCATTCCTATACACTAATGATGAAAAATCTGAAAGAGAAATTAAGGAAACACTCCCATTTACCATTGCAACAAAAAGAATAAAATACCTAGCAATAAACCTACGTAAGGAGACAAAAACCTGCATGCAGAGAACTATAAGACACTGATGAAAGAAATTAAAGACGATACAAACAGATGGAGAGATATACCACGTTCTTGGATTGGAAGAATCAACATTGTGAAAATGACTATACTATCCAAAGCAATCTACAGATTCAGTGCAATCCCTATCAAACTACCAATGGCATTTTTCACAGAACTAGAACAAAACATTTCACAATTTGTATGGAAACACAAAAGACCCCGAAGAGCCAAAGCAATCTTGAGAAAGAAAAATGGAGCTGGAGGAATCAGGCTCCCTGACTTCAGACTATACTACGAAGTTACAGTAATCAAGACAATATGGTACTGGCAGAAAAACAGAAATACAGACCAATGGAACAGGATAGAAAGCCCAGAGATAAACCCACGCACATGTGGTCACCTTATTTTTGATAAAGGAGGCAAGAATATACAATGGAGAAAAGACAGCCTCTTCAATAAGTGGTGCTGGGAAAACTGGACAGCTACATGTAAAACTATGAAATTAGAACACTCCCTAACACCACACACAAAAGTAAACTCAAAATGGATTAAAGACCTAAATGTAAGGCCAGACACTATAAAACTCTTAGAGGAAAACATAGGCAGAACACTCTATGACATAAATCACAGCAAGATCCTTTTTGACCCACCTCCTAGAGAAATGGAAATAAAAACAAAAATAAACAAATGGGACCTAATGAAACTTCAAAGCTTTTGCACAGCAAAGGAAACCATAAACAAGATGAAAAGACAACCCTCAGAATGGGAGAAAATATTTGCAAATGAAGCAACTGACAAAGGATTAATCTCCAAAATATACAAGCAGCTAATGCAGCTCATACAGCTCAATACCAAAAAACAAACAACTCAATCCAAAAATGGGCAGAAGACCTAAATAGACATTTCTCCAAAGAAGGAATACAGATTGCCAACAAACACATGAAAGGATGCTCAACATCGCTAATCTTTAGAGAAATGCAAATCAAAACTACAATGAGGTATTACCTCACACCGGTCAGAATGGCCATCATCAAAATATCTACAAAGAATAAATACAAGAGAGGGTGTGGAGAAAAGGGAACCCTCTTGTTGGTTGGAATGTAAATTGATACAGCCACTATGGAGAACAGTATGGAGGTTCCTTAAAAACCTAAAAATAGAACTACCATACGAGCCAGCAATCCCACTACTGGGCATATACCCTGAGAAAACCATAATTCAAAAAGAGTCATGCACCACAATGTTCATTGCAGCTCTATTTACAATAGCCAGGACATGGAAGCAACCTAAGTGTCCATCGACAGATGAATGGATAAAGAAGATGTGGCACATATACAGCATGGAATGTTACTCAACCATAAGAAGAAACGAAATTGAGTTATTTGTAGTGAGGTGGATGGACCTAGAGTTTGTCATACAGAGTGAAGTAAGTCAGAAAGAGAAAAACAAATACTGTATGCTAACACATATATATGCAATCTAAAAAAAAAATTGGTTCTGAAGAACCTAGGGGCAGGACAGGAATAAAGACGCAGATGTAGAGAATGGACTTGAGGACATGGGGAGGGGTAAGGGTAAGCTGGGATGAAGTGAGAGAGTGGCATGGACATATATACACTACCAAATGTAAAATAGATAGCTAGTGGGAAGCAGCTGCATAGCACATGGAGATCAGCTCGGTGCTTTGTGACCACCTAGAGGGGTGGGATTGGGAGGGTGGGAGGGAGGCACAAGAGGGAGGGGATATGGGGATATAAGTATACGTATAGCTGATTCACTTTGTTATAGAGCAGAAACTAACACAACAATGTAAAGCAATTATATTCCTATAAATATGTGAAAAAAAAGAAAAAAATAATAATAGTTAAAAATTGAAAATGTCAGCTGAATGGATAAAGAAGATGTGGTATATTTATACCATGGAATACTACTCAGCCATAAAAAGAATGAAATAATGCTATTTGCAGCAACATGGATGGACCTAGAGATCATCATACTAAGTGAAGTAAGTCAGAAAGAGAAAGACAAATACCATATGATATCACTTATATGTGGAATCTAAAATACGACACAAATGAACTTATCTACGAAACAGAAACAGACTCACAGACATAGAGAACAGACTTGTTGTCAAGGGGGAGGGGAGTGGGGGAGGGAAGGATTGGGAGTTTGGGATTAGCAGATGCAAACATACACAGGATGGATAAACAACAAGGTCCTACTGTATAGCACAGGGAACTATATTCAAAATCCTATGACAAACCATAATGGAAAAGAATAGGAAAAAGAATTTATATATATATATGTGTATATATATATATATCTGAGTCACTTTTCTATACAGCAGAAATTAACACAACATTGTAAATCAACTATACTTCAATAAAATTAAAAAGAATTGGAAATATCTCAGGTGTCCACTGATACTAGGATTGATTTAAAAAAACTGATACATCTATATGTAGAATAATACTCAACAATAAAAAGTAACAAATTATTGATATATGAAACAATGAGGATGAACCTCAAAAGTACTGTTCTAAGTGAAGGAAGCCAGACCCCGAAGGCTACATATTGTATTATTCTCTTTGTATGAAGTTCTAGAATAGAGAACACTTATCTATGATAGAAAAAAATCAGAACAGTGATTGTCTGTGATGTGCAGCGGGAAGGAGCAGGAGGGAACTTTCTGAGGTGATGGGAATGGTCTGCACCTTAAGAGAGTTTGAGTTACACAGAAGTGTGCATTTGTCAAAAAGCAGCAAATGCACATTTAAGATTTGTGTATGTCATTATATGTAAATTTTACATAAAAAGAAAAATTGTAAACAAAATTTGAAGTGTAGCTAATGGTAGGCATGCTGTAGTATTTAGGGGTAAGAGTACTATTGTCTGCAATTAACTTTGAAATGCATCAAAAATAAGATGGCTTGATGGATGGAAGTGTGGTAAAGCAAGTAGAATAAAGTATTCATGGTACAGGTGTTCACTGAAAACTTTCTTCAACTTTGCTCTCTATTTGAAAATTTTCATATTAAAGTGATGAAAAAACCAAAAACTTAAAAAAGAAAAAAGTTATATTAATATCAGATAAAGTAAACTTTGAGACAAAGAGTATTACTAGAGATAAAGAGGGGGCATTTTGTAACAGTAAAATAGTTCAATTCATCAAGAAGACATATATATATATATATATATATATATATATATATATATATATATATATCTTAGATGTGTATGCACCTATTAGCAGAGCTTCAAAATACATGAAGCAAAGACTAATGGAACTGTAAGGAGAAATAGATAAATTCACGATTCTAGATGGAGATTTTAACATCCCTCCCTCAGTAATTAATAGAAAAACTAAACAAAAATATCAGTGAGGACAAAGAAGATCCAAACCACATTATCAACTACCTTGACCTAATGGATATTCTTTAGATCACTATACCTGCCCCAAGCAGCTGAATACATAGTCTCTTCAAGTACATATGGAACATTCACCAAGATAGTTCCGTAGGTTGGGACATAAAATAAAACTTAACAAATTTAAAAGCATTGAAATCATCCAGAATATGCTCTCTAACTGCAATAAAATCAAACTAGAAATCAATAATATAAAGATATCTGGAAAGTCACAAATTTGGGGAAATTAAACACCACAAGTCTCCATGGCTCAAAGAAAAAATCCGAAGGGAAACTAGAAGATACTTTGAAATGAATAATGCCAATATTAAAAGCAAGAGAACGAAATCTGAAGAGAAAGATGGTATGGGAAAATGCATGGCCCTGTTAAAGTTGGGGAGCAGCAATAAGGTGATATGTGCTTAGGTAAGGGATGGAGAGGCTAAGTGAAGTTGAGACTTAGACAGGACGAAGAGAAAGTAGGGGTTCAAAGGTTCCCCAGGAGTGTATGAGAGTAGAACATTGCTCTGACAATAACTAATAACCTGTGGTCTCCTTACTGATCACAAATCTCTTATCCAGCCAGGAACCACCCCCCTCCCCAAATCTAAGTGGTTTATTTATCATGTCTGTATATGCAGACAAACACTGTGCTTCTGGGGGCAGGGAAAGGCATCTCTAAGAGAAGTTATGCAGCAAATACACTGGATGTTATTCTACAGATTTAGTTAACACACCATCTAAGCCAATGCTGTTTCACTCTAGGAGACCTCTACGCCCTTGGTCCTCACTCATCTCTGTTTACATGTGTGCTTGCTCACACTAGTCTCTCTGTTTAGAAAGCTTCCTCCCATTGCCAGCCAGCCTAAATGTCACCCACACTTTTCAGAGGCTACGTTCTCTTAGATATAAAGTTTCTCATGATGTAGCCTTAGGTGGACAGCATCTCTTTCTTGATGCTGTCGGTGGAGTCCTTACGCCACATTCCGACTAGTTTTTCACATCTTGGGGTGGGAGGTGTGTGTGTGCAGAGACCGTGTCTGAATTGTCTCAGGGATCACTCCTAGCCCTTTGCTCAGTATCTGTTCTGCTCAGTATCTGTTCTGGAATGGAAGAAGAAAGGAAGGAACCGTGATACAGGAAAAGAGGAGGAGAGAAGGGGCCTTGCTGAAGCCACTTCAAAGGAAAATGATGACAATGTGGAAAGTCAAGGAAAAACAAAGCTCTTATTAATACAACTCATGGCCTTTCATGGACTCACTCTTATTGAGTCCCTAAAAATTTTTTCTACATGGAATACCTTTTAAAGAAGAGTGTTTTGCTTCTTTTATTTTACCCACAGTACTCTGAACACACAGAAAACACTTAATAAATGCTTGCCAAATGACAGGCAAAATTCTTTCCTAATACATCCCAGGGAGGATGCAGGTCCCTGGCCGAGAGGTCTGAAAGCCAGCCTGCCATGTCACTGGAGGTAGACAGTCCATCCTCTCAGTACTTTATCATTTGGAAAATGTCAGTAGAGTGATCTATTCTACTTTACCTCTCTGGATTGTCCTTGAGAAGGTCTACAAAGACCTTCGAACACCGTAGAGAGGAATGAAAAGGGGTCATTGGTACTGTTGACTAGACAAACATTGGGAGCTCAACACATAGGTAACAACTTACAGTGATTCCAACCAGTCCGGGCAGCCCAGGCTCCCCCTGAGAAACAGACAAAGGCAGGACATTGAAGAGATGAATACATTAAGCTTGTGGTATTTCACAGATAACTGACCTAAGATGCAATAGGCATAAAAACGCATCACTGAAGCTTGGGCCTCCTCTGTCAAGGTCTTGTGTTTTAAATAATGCATGAATTGGACAGATTCAACCATCTACTTTTTTTTTTTTCCTAAGAAAAATCTAGACTCTAGAAGAGAAATATTATAGCCTTGGTTGAACAGGAATTCATATTTTACTTGGATTAATTAATTTTCACCTTTGCTAGGAACTTATCAATTAGAAACTGCTTCTGGGGGCTGGTGATTTTCCTGCTCTTTTTGGAGGAAAGCAAAGCTACCTTCCGGTGTGCCTTCATTCCCAGAGAATCTGTGCCCATATGTATACAATGCAAATCAGACATTTCAAGGGAGAATCAATAAAGCATATAGTCTCTGATTACGTTTTAATTACTTTGCAGCATCTTAAGTCACCGTATGAATCTGTAATATAACCATCTTGTGGAAATTGCTGTGTTCCGCTGGGTCCAGGGTCTCTTTGGTTTTTGGCAAAACCATTTAATCAATGTTTGTTACAACAATGGTCACATTTTGACACCTGCTAGTCTTACCCCGCTTGGCTTACAGTGAAAAATCAGCTCTCTGCAACCTGGGAAGAGCGCTGCCTGGGTTTTAGCTCTTTGGGAAGCTGGCTTGTGCCTGTGAGCAAGTCACATAGCCTCAGGCTACCTCAGTTTTTCTATCTGTAAAATGAGCAACATGAATCTGACAATCATGAGGTCCTTTCCAAGTCTAACATTCCATCTTCAGCTATGGCTTCTATAGCCAAGAACCCAAACCCTGTACCTTCTTCAGTTCTCAGCTACCCACACCCATCACTGCCTTCCAAAGTGATTTCCAATATTTCTGGCTCTGTGCATGGGTGGAAGACAGAAAGGTGCCATCTTCAGCTGAGTGAGCTTGGGTGCATCTTCCCCTCAGATGTTGCACACATAGATTCCTGTCTGCTCCCAGGGAAATGATGGGCTCCCTTCCCACTCTGCAAGGGATTAGGGTCAGTCATTTGGCACCAGAGTTTACTGAAGGCCCACAGGATACCAGGCAGCATACACCAAGAATACAGCCACAAGAATACAAAAGGTTCTTGTCAATTCCAGGAAGAGATGAAAGTTTCCAGCCAGCTGCAGAGTTGATGGGCAACTTTTGTAGATAGCCAGGGGCCCAGCGAGGGTGATGGCTGGTATGCAGGTACAGAAAAGGGCGGAGCCATGATCCTGGGCTGGTGGCCATGTTAAGATGGGCAGAGACATACATGGCTTCAAACCAAGGTATGCAGACATCAAAGATTCTGTAGTAGACAAAAGGTATCTGCCTCCAGGAAATGTCTCGGCTTGTCAAGGAAAATGACACCCATGCAAATTGTTTGTTTGCTGATCTGTCTCCTATTTTTGGCCTAGATCTTACAAAGCAAATCTTTTTGACAGTATGGGTGCAAACATTACTGTCAATGTTTCCACCACAAAAAGCTCTGGATTCTTTTTAAATCCAGCTTGGTCTGCGCCTTAAATAGAGACGCAGATGCTAGTTCTGGAAATGTTTTCATTGGATGTGGGGCTCCATCCTGGGGAACTCAGCTTATAGCCTACTCAGCTGTCTGCCTTAGAGGCTCTTACCTTCATTCCTTTGAAACTACCTTGGGCAAGGATAGGTTCACCTTTAGAGCCTTTCTGACCAGGAAGCCCCTGAGTAAAATAAGAAAATTTTGTGAAGAAATGCACGCACATACACACACACACAAACACACACACACACAGTATTGTTAATAGTATGATCTGATCAGATGGAGGATGGAAATGCAAGAGCCTGAAACCATGTGGCTTATTCTATGGCAGAGTTGGCCATGCCAAGGGGGCAAAGTACATCCCCTGAACTGTGCTGTGTCTCAGAGCTGCATGCCTGCTCCCCCAGCCTCCAAGTCAGAAGTCTGTAAAGGGATTAGAAAGTAGACTTTGAATCTATTCAGAGTACCAATCTGAACATCCACATATAATACACATGCCGTTTATAAGCCTATATAGCTCACCTGCTCCATATCTCACAGGTACACGTCACTGACAGGGACTAGGTCTAGGACAGAGGTTAGTGGACTTTTTCTGTAAAGAGCCAGATGGTAAATAATATAGGCTTTGTGGGCCATATCTGTGCTCTGTTTCATATTCTTCTGTTTTTCTTCACAATCTTTTATTTTTTTTTAATTTTATTTATTTATTTATTTATTTATTTATTTATTTATTTATGGCTGTGTTGGGTCTTCGTTTCTGTGTGAGGGCTTTCTCTAGTTGCGGCAAGTGGGGGCCACTCTTCATCGCGGTGCGCGGGCCTCTCACTATCGCGGCCTCTCTTGTTGCGGAGCACAGGCTCCAGACGCGCAGGCTCAGCAATTGTGGCTCACGGGCCTAGTTGCTCCGCGGCATGTGGGATCTTCCCAGACCAGGGCTCGAACCCATGTCCCCTGCACTGGCAGGCAGATTCTCAACCACTGCGCCACCTGGGAAGCCCTTCACAATCTTTTAAAAATGGAAAAACAAGCCATGGGACAAGGGTCCCATGGGCCAGTTTGCAGACGCCTGGTCTAAGATATAACTACAAAACCATCTCCATCCTGTGCTTCAACCATACAACTTCAGTTTCTACACCTGTCTAAGAGGCTGGTGTGTCTCACTGTTAACATGGAAAACAGTTCAAAGTATGCCCAACCCATCCAGTCAGCCAGACTTTTTAATGTCTCAGTGGCAGATGCCGCCTAATATCTGCTAGATGTTGGCCTCCTGGGGAAAATCAATATCCCTATACCTAAGGAGAAGTTGGGATTAGTGTTGGGGGTAGGGCTAAGCTTTGGGGACTGAAGCGTTGATTGAATGATGGATTCCTGAGTTCAAGGTCCATAGGTATAATAAAAGTACAATGTGGTTCCAGAAGCACAAAGCAGTTTCTTTCCTAACACTACCTATTCCCCCTTATTCTCATGGCCACTACTTTCATCAAAGAAGATTCAAAGGATATCCATTCAGTATTCAGCAGGGTTAGTAAGGTTCAGCTTAGTAAAATACACACCCAAGTTCCTATTTAGGCTTAAGGGGAGGTTTAGGGACAGGATTAGGTTTTACCCTGGTCCTTTGGCTGTCAGGGGCTGTTTATTACCTCAAGATTTCTTTTCTCCCTCTTGGGGGCAGTGATTCCTTACTTTGCTGGATCTCCATTGTCTTAACACAGATGTGATTTGTTTTCCTCCCCTGTTGCCATGGCCTTTGTGACTCAAACAGCTCATATTATGTTGGTAATACATCTTTCTCCCCCACTCCCTGCTGTATATTGGTTTGGTCCTTAGTTCTGAAGGTCCTTATGCCAATCTGGCGCTTGTGCTTTGTCCATCTCACCTTCTCACGTATGCACTCACACCCACAACTTGGTCACTGAAGGCAATGCTCTTCCAGTAAAACGCCAATTAATTCACGTAGCTATGGAATCTAACAGATAGTGCAACTTCTAGCTAAATGTATCACATCAGTACCCTTATTCTCTTAGATTATTTCAAATGAGGTTGAGAATGGGCTTGAAATGTGTTATTTTTCTCTTTCCAGCCACTCATAAAAGCAGCCTTGCAAGGGCATGGTATCTTTTAGAGACCTTTTAGATCTAAATATTTGAGCTCTATCTGGATGAATGGAATGAAATAAAAGTGACGACACCAAGATCCAATAAACGTCTTAACAATCCCAGAACTGAGGGTTGTGATGTGGGGAGTGGGTGGGAAGAGGGAAAACTACGTCAGTGTAGAGCAGGATTTCTCAACTATTTCTCACTATTGATACTTTGGGACAGATGATTCCTTGATGTTGTGATGGGGGGCTATCCTGTGCCAGTAGCACACCCCCAGTTATGAAGACCAAAAAGTGTCAATAATAACTGTCAAATGTCCCCGGGGGTGAGGGGCGGGGCAAAATCACCGCTGGTTAAGAATCGCTAGTAGAGACCAAGCTTGCCAAGCCCTTTGGGTCACTGTTAGTGCTCCCATGATCCCATGTAAGCCTTCCAAGTACTGCATCTCCCAATATCGTCTAATGTGGGAAAATGTCAAATAGCCCAAGTGTGTACTTTGCTCTAAAATTTACTACAGTTTTTTCACAATCTTGCCAACTCTAAAAGCATCATTAAAAAAAACCAAACCCTAAGTAGTGTAGCATGTGTCCACTTCCCTGCAACTGGTGTTCTTCTTTAGACTTTTAATGTTGTGGTGCTGCAAGCACACACTCCTGCATTGGACAAGGGGCTGCAGTGGTTGCCCCTCGGCTACTTAACGAGCTCTCCAGAGAAGCAGAAGATAGGGCACACTGGGAGGCAAGCAAAGCCATTTGAAATAATGTACAAAGATCTGGCAGCATACGGGTGGTCCGAGAAGCCCGGGATAGCCATCGGGGCCTGGAAATCCAACAGCTCCTTGAGTTCCATTACAGCCATCCAGGCCAGGTGGGCCTCTGGGCCCTGGCTGTCCAGGGTGGCCCTGTTCAAAGAGAAAGAAGGGATCAAGTCAGTCACAGGACTCTCAGCTACTCTGACAAGCTCCACAGTGAGAGAAGTCAAGGATGCTGTCAAACTCTGGCTCCTTGTCCACTCCCTTTGCCCCATCACCTCTGTTGCCATCGCTGTTCATTATACTCAGGTGTAGGTGGCTGATGACAGCTCGGTGTTACCCCTCCCCAAAAGATCGATGCTTTAATAGGATCCAAGCTGAAACCAAAGGGATCAAACACGAAGAGATGGGCTACACGGGTTGCTGCAACTTCACCTTCCTTCAGTACAAAGATGTACTAAGATGTACTAAGATGGGGCTTAGCTGCCAGGCAGCTGGACTGCTACCAACAGGGAATCATGCCAGGCCTTGGAAATTCCTCAGAACAGACTGAAACCTGGGTAGCCTGGCACGGCTTTCTGTATGGGAAGCTCTGCATGGGAAATGAGGCTGGATTTTGGTCAAGAGCAGGAGTTTCCATAGCACCACCTCTCCTGAATGCTGCTTGGTCAAAAACAAACAAGTCAAGGAAGAACCACACTTTGAACCTTATTTTGTCATTATCTCACGTCATGCTATTGCTTCAGTCAGGGAACTGTATCTTCTCTTCTTCATACTCATTACTGAGGCAGTTGTTTTGCTGGGGAATCAGTAATCATTCACATACAGTTGGTGTCTGAATTCAATAATTCTGTGCTTCCTTGGTGCATAGAATCTACCTCTTTGTAGGAAATATATCTTTTTCAATCTATCAAAAGCAGGTTGTGTGTTGGGTATGGAACAAAGAGATGACCTGAAAGACCAAAAATCTAGATGGGTCAATAAAAGGTAGACTCCCACCCTCCCATACACACTTTTAAAAGCCAAATATATATATATACACACACACACACACACACACACACACACATACACATATATATATACATGTATATACATATATTTTATTTGGCTTTAAAATATATATAAAATATATATTTGGCTTTAAAATATATATACATATATGTATAATATATATGTATATAATATATATGTGTATATATTTAATGATTTGAGGGAAACGTGCCATGTGTTCAAAAATCAACTTTTCAAATTATTAGAGGAAACAACCTTTTGTCAAATGCTTATTGTGAGAATGCTCCATAGAATTCTGTTTCATTTTCATTGCTATTATAGTTGTAGGAGATAGATGACCTGTTAATGCAAGAGTATGAGTCTAGACTGCTGGACTCATGGAATGCAGAGTCCAGAGAAGTGGTCAATAAACATATCTTTGCAATAAACCTGTTATAAGCTATGCCTCTCCAGACTCAGGTGAGGAGTTTTGGTTGCACTGGGGAAACTGAGACAGCTTACTAGAGTCATCAACATTTTATTACCAAATGAGATGGCTATTCCTGTTTGCCCTGAAGATCTACACTCTACCTTCCCTAGATCTGTGCCTTGGGAGGCTGACCTTCACGGATGGTATTGTCTAGGCTCCCTTTCCCTCTGTCTTCCAGTTATATTTGGTCACTGGGAGGCACAAGCAGGAGATGGGAGAGCATGAGAAGGACGAGCACAGATTGTTTATTTCTCCCATGCCCTCCCTCCTTGGCTATATTTCTGGCAATGGCCACATTTCTCTATAATCTTAGCTCCGACTGGGCAACTGTTATTCCATGGTTCCAGGTCTTACAGGGTTCCAGTATTACCATTCCTCCTTTCCCCTTTGGGACTAGGGGTGGTAACAGCTTTGTGCTGGTTGCTTCACCCTGCACCGCTGTTTCCCTTAACCCTGCTTGCATCCTTTAAATAAACCCTTCACTTAACTCTATTTAGTCGACCCCTTCAGGTGGAGTGTCTATTTCTTCCTGGGATCCTAATCACCATTTTTAAATGTCCCGGCCAAGTTTGCTAGGGATTATCTCTCAACTGGGTAACAGAGATGCGTTAAGACAAGACAACAGGCTGGCTCAGTGCTAGGGATCTTCCTTAGTCCTGGGACGTTGGTTCTGCCCTTTCTGGGTAGAGATAATGACTTTACATATGTGTGTGCCAGCTCTCCAAGGGAATGCAGCTCTTTGAGGGAGAAAACCATGGTTCTATATAATCACAGGGGATTGAACACACAGAATAGGTGGATCTGCTGTATTCCAGAAAAGCAATGTTCCTCAGAACCCAGAGTGCAAAGGAAAAGTTTCCATTTGGTGAGTGGTACGTGGTCACTTTGAAGATATAAACCTGGTGTGTTCATTTATGAGTCTCTAGGCGGGGAAATGTTTGAGATTGACTCCATGGGAAAAACTAAACATAAATTGCAAAGGATAACTTGAAAACTTCTGCTTCCAACTTATTTGAACTGAAAACATTGGCTCAACCTACATTTCTTGTGGGTGCCAACAGCCCAACTCACAGCTGTGATATCGTTAAAAGCCACAGCCCTACCGCCCCTCGTCCACGTTGTTTTAATGTTGAATATCTTGATGACTGCTTGTTTGTTCACTCTCAACTGGTGGCCGTGCCCCTCAGTGCACAGACTTGGATGCTCTTGCTCATTCATGTGGAAAGTGTCTACATGACAGCAAAAATGGAGTTCTGGGACCAAAACCAGTGACGCAGATGTGAGCAGTCCGCCAATATTAAGAGGGGAAACCAGATTTGTGCAGTGATCCAGTTTAGTAAGATGTGTTTTGGGGAAGCTGTTGGTTTTAGCCAAATGGCTTAATAAAGTGCTGCTGAAAGTTGGGCAAAATAATTAGTCTGGCTGGGCCGAGGGTATCTGTGTTTTCCTCTGTCTGAGGGAGTCTTGCCAGTCTGAGAACTGCTGCTTCTATAGGCACTAGAGGTTGGAGTTAGTCCCCCCAATATTTCTGGAGTTCCTACTCTATGCTGAATTTAGCCCTGGGGTCTCTGAGGCCTCTGAGGGGAGCAGAAGACAGACTCTGTGCTTTCAAGGAGCTAGATAAGGCTATCATACAAGACAGTCAATAAATACCATGCACCATATGTAATAAGGAGCTAGAGTGTGTGGGACAGACACCAAAGACTCCTGGAAGAATAGAGATGGAAAGGAGACGTAAGCTGTCAACAGGAGGTGCTCATTAATACATCATGAATAGCTGGAAGAGAGGGAGGGAACAGGGGATAATAATTTCTTAGAGTAAGTGAGGCTTGGAGCCTGAAGCTAAAGCGATTGAAAGTCAAAAGAAAAAATGTACAACCTTAGGTCAAGGGAAGGGCCAAGCGAAGGGCCAAGGGAGTGGGGACTTCTACTGGGAGCAGCGCACTCATTTGGAGGAATCTGGACAGCTGCGACTCATTCTCCCAAGCAACGAAGCCCTCAAAGAGAAGTGGTCAATTTCTAGAAGCCCTCTGGCTCTGTTGGCCACAAGTTGGAGGCAGAAGTGTCCAGCTGGACTCTGGGGTGGGTTCCAGCTCAGAACCGGAATCAGCCTCTGCTTCACAGGATTCATTTCCTTCCAGCCCCCATTAAAAAGAGACTACAGGAGGAACGGTATAGTACTGTTGCAAGCTTCATATCCTCCACTCATCTCTGGTGAAGCCAGCTCCGCAGGATGAATGGAAGAGGTGGCCTCCAGTTTGCTAGTTTCCCTCACCCATTGGTTCCCACAAGATACACATTCTGAGTGGAGACTCTGGATGACGTGGTCATAGAACACAGCCATGAGAAAACGCCAGCGGATGGCATAAAAGGGTGGCCAACCCCATCCACTTATTTCCCCACTGGCCCCTTCCTGGGCATTTTGCAGACTCTGCAGTTGAATAACAGGCAGAAATATGATGGCCGATTTGTTGATACGTATAACAAATACAAGGTAAGTGAGCCTTCTATTCTCCAAATCCACAAATGTATACGAGATCTGGGGATAAAGTGAATCAGATGATAATACCTTTGAGGGCAGAGCCATATGCCTTTTTTGTATTCCCATAGTAGAGTGCTAGCACATAGCGGGTACTCAAGAAATACCTATAGATTGGCACAAAGAAATTCGAACCCCCTTAGCTGATACTAGATGATTATGTAGTGTAACACAAGAAGCTGTTAAGTCAAGAGTTTACCAAACTGCTTTGATATGATTCAAAAGAACCCCTTAGAGGTTGTTTGAAAGATAAAGGCATGCTGTAGGACTTCCCTCAAATGGAGGAGCTCCATTTTTTCCTGTTCTATATATGCTGAGCTTCTACACAAGAGTTGGTTCTTCTCTTAAGGTTGAAAACCACTGCTAGAGGCAAACACAGTCCAGGCTAAAGATTAAATATATAGAGAAGTGCTGAAGGATATAACTAAAAAGTGATAGCAGTAAGTTCCAAATACTGTATCTTAAAGGCTGGAGAAATGTTACCATGCAATCTCCAGTGGCAGGATAAGTAGGGATATTGGGTGAAGATGGAGAAACTAAGGGATTGGGCTGGATGAAATGGGAAAAGGAGATGTCTGCAAGCTCCAGACTCCCCACTTATCTCCAGCAAAGCCAGTTCCTCAGGATGAATGGAAGAGGCTGTCTCCAAGTGACCTTAGGAGTAGCCACTTTGTAAAAACCATCAACAAAGCAAAAAAACAACCTAATGAATGGGAGAAGATATTTGCAAATGATATGACTGATAAGGGGTTAATATCCAACATATATAAACAGCTCATACAACTCAATATCAAAAAAACAAACAACCCAATTAAAAAATGGGTAGAAGAACTAAATAGACATTTTTCCAAAGAAGAAATGCAGGTGGCCAACAGGCACATGAAAAAATGCTCAACATCACTAATCATCAGGAGATGCAAATCAAAACCACAATGAGGTATGACCTCACATCTATCAGAATGGCTATCCTCAAAAAGAACACAAATAACAAATGTTGACGAGGATGTAGAGAAAAGGGAACCCTCCTACACTGTTGGTGGGAATGTAAATTGGTGCAGCCACTGTGGAAAACGGTATGGAGGTTTCTCAAAAAAATAAAAATAGAACTATCATATGACCCAGCAATTCCACTCCTGGGTATATATCCGAAAAAAACAAAAACACTAATTCAAAAAGTTACATGCACCCCAATGTTCATAGCAGCATTATTTACAATTGCCAAGATATGGAAGCAACCTAAGTGTCCATCAACAGATGAATGGATAAAGAAGATGTGGTATATATATACCACAATGGAATACCACTCAGCCATAAAAAAGACCGAAATTTTGCCATTTAAAGCAACATGGATGGACTTGGAGGGTATTATGCTAAGTGAAATAAGTCAGACAGAGAAAGACAAATACTGTACGATGTCAATTATATGTGGAATCTAAAAAATACAACAAACTAGTGAATATGCCAAAAAAGAAGCAGACTCACAGATATAGAGAACAAACTAGTGGCTACCGGTGGGGGAAGGGAGGGGCACTATAGGGGATGGGGGAGTGGGAGGTACAAACTATTGGGTGTAAGACAGGCTCAAGGATGTATTGTTCAGCACAGGGAATATAGCCAATGTGCTGTAATAACTGTAAATAGAAAGCAACCTTTAAAAATTGTATTTAAGAGTCAAAAAAAAAACAACTAAAGGGAAATTCATTCTGAAATAAGGCTGAAGAGAAGAAATTATTGAAATTAAATGTATTAAGGTATCACTAAGTATTTTTCTATCTAATTTCATGTACCCTCTTAATTTTCTTATAATGAGGATGTATGTGCTCTAATGTGGCACTGTCTTCACACCAGTCCCGCATCCCCAATGAAAGCTCCCCTCAAGCCATAAGACCTAACTCATTCTGTCTAAGATACTGATGGTCTTTTATGCCTGCACATGTCTCTGCATCCCCCAACCACATGGTTTAGCTCTGCCCGTAACTGAATCCCAAGGAAACTGTGGGTGAGCACTGCCCTTTAAGCCTTACCACGCACATCTCAACACTTGACCCTGAGCATGTGTGCCTGAGACAGGGTGTTGTTAAGGCCAAAGTGCTTGAGCTATGAGGCAGAACCTAGAGGTTGTATTAAAAATGCCTCTATGCAATGGATAAACAACAAGGTCCTACTGTATAGCACAGGGAACTATATTCAGTATCCTGTGATAAACCATCATGGAAAAGAATATGAAAAAAATGTATATATATGTATAACTGAATCACTTTGCTGTACACCAGAAACTAACAGAACATTGTAAATCAACTGCACTTCATTAAAATAAATTTCAAAAATGCTTCTATGAACACACTCACCGGAATCCCATTGATGCCAAGAAAGCCAGGAACTCCCATGGGACCCTAAAAAAAGGAGTAGGGAGAGGAATGTAAGAGATGCTATAACTGATCTCCATTAGATGAAGTGGGTTTGTTCATGTGATTCATGACCTAAGTCGTTAAGAAGTATTTTGTACCTCCCTCCCCACATTGCATCGCCTTGCTCCCTATTCCACTTCCAAGCAATCACTAGCCTCTATCTAAAGTCTCGGACAGTTCTTGTCTTAGACAATGTGGTGTAAGACCTAAAAATAAGGCTCAATATTACATGCTGCCGTGACATCTGGGAAAACTGGGAGGGCCTCAAATGGCCTAAGCAAAAGTTCCCTTCTCCACTCTGCTTCTGAAGATAAGGTCTCTTGGGCAAACGACCTTTCTTATTAAATAGACCAGGTGCAGTTCCTGCTTATTCCTGAGTAGTGGGTTTCCGTCCTCTGCTGGCCCACTGAATTATTCAAACAAGCCAGTCATATCCTCCCTCGAGAATCAAGGGGCACTCACCCTGTTGACATGACAAAAGTCTGCTTCTCACAGCCCCTTCTGGCTCATTCTGTTCCACAGCGCAAGCCCTGTGTGGCCCTGCATGGGGTGTGGTGTCCTCCTCCCCCGTGCTGTGAGTGTATGTGACTAATAAACCTGTTGTTGATCTCTTCTGTCCAGTGTCAGGTGTCATGTCTTTGGCCATCCCCAGGACCCTAGAGTAGGAATCCCTCCCTCACCAATGGGGTGAATAGGAGGTGATTAAGATCGGCAGATAACATAAACTGAACTGCTAACCTCAGTCAGCCAGTCACCATGACATGACCAATCTTCCTTGCATCTCTTTCCCTATATTTGTGGCCCAGCTGGTTTCCAAGCATTCTGACCCCTTGCATCCCGTTCCCCTTGCTTGGATTCCTTTGCTGCCCTGTTGATTGGCCTTCTGACCCATGCCCAGTTCAAATCCACATGACTTCCCACCACGGTCAGCCCACTTGTCTAGCAAATAGCTTATACATGCACTTTCTGACTTGCTGGCTATGGGGATCTCTCCAAAAATGGGCTGTAGCAGCACAACACCCAGCCTGTCTCTTATTAAAGTATGTAGCCTGGCACCAAGGTATTTGGGATTAGTATTCTTTCCATAAATAAACAGAACTGAGATTTAGAACCTTTTACCTTCACACTCACAGCCCATGAGTCAAAGGAAAAATCAAGCTTTGGTGTTCTTACCTTATCTCCTTTTGGTCCATACGGTCCCAGAGGTCCTGGGGAGCCCCTTTCTCCTTTCAACCCTGATAAACCACTAGGGCCAGGAAATCCTTGAGGACCCACTGGACCTTGAATTCCAATTGGTCCTGGTCGCCCCTAAGATGGACAGAAGGAGTACGATTAGGCAACAGAGGACTTACCATCCCCGCTTCCCATTTTCCCATGCACAAAGAACACTGTCGTCACTTCACTAAATAATTTTGGCTTAGAGACCTCTGAAGCATGCCAAAGTTCCAGACACGGATCAGAACAGGCTATTTTAGGGGCTGCTAAGCTTATTTGGATAGAGCATATTTTATAAGCACATTTAATAAGATTCATGTGCACCAAGATCCTTCAACTTTGTACTTCTTAGGAGATTAGTTATTCAGGCTGGATAATATTGTCCTCTTCCTAGTTAATGCTAGGCCATCCGTCAGGTTGTCCAAAGAGTGAAAGAGCAGAACTCTGGAGAGCATCAGGACGTTTTCGAACCCATGTCCAAATGGCCAACCGCATGCTTGCAGTGAAGTCCGGAAATGGCTGTGCCTGGAGAACACTGCCTCAGTGGGCCAGAGGGAGGAGAACCCAGAAACCCACGGTTGACCAACCAACCTGTCAGCTTATCTTTGACGGCAGTTCCCAGAACCCCAGCACTACAGCTAGAAACAGACGCTCACAGCGAACACACACGCAGTATTTATTTGCTCCCTCTCTATGTCTCTCTTCTTCCCTTTACTCCTCCCCGCCCCCGCGCTCCCCGCCATCTGTACAGTGTTGAATGTGTAAAATCCAAGAAGCCTGAGAATATCCATTAGGTATCAATTATGATAGCAAGAGGGAGCAGCCTGAGGATTTTGAATGCCCTGGTGATAAAGTGTCTGTAACAATTAAGTCTGAGAGTTCAGGCTGACATTTTCAAGCTGACCGAGATAGAGAATTAACCCCAGTGGGTGCAACAGAGGCCGGCTAGTCTGTTTAGAACAAATCCCAGTAGGGACTGAATTTTCTTGGCAGAAAAATGAAAACCATTAGTAATGTGCATTAACTCTCAGAGAACACAACACCGTATCAGGTAGAAAGCCTATTTTCATAAACACTTCCCTCTCTGCCCCTTAGCCCCTTTTACCGACTGTCCGCAATTTCCTACAAACCTGTGCAAAACTCTGAGAAAAGTCCATTAAACATGCCCTTTAATATTCACCTTCAAGATTTACTTTTGAAAGGGCTGAGAAGAGGACAGATGCTTTATGCAGTGGTTAGAGTCACGTACTGGAGACGCAAGTGGCTGCCAGTTATGCGGGGCCTTTGGACTAAAATTTCCACTGTCAATCAGGCCCACGAAGACCTGGGACTCTTGCAAAGAAGTAAAAGATGCTCTTCCCAAGGAGATGCAATTCTCTGCGGGTGCCACCCACCAATCAAACTTTCCGGACCCCTAACACGCAACCTACAGAGGGTGCTAGGCTGCAGAATGCTTAACAGGCTTATTTCTGGGAATGATGGGGTGGGAGGTTAACTTTTACTTTTTATGCTCTTACCTCCTGTTGGTTGGACTTCTGTTTACAATGATTCTCTTATTTATTACTCTTCTAAATGTTCGCTGTGGGGCTTCCCTGGTGGTGCAGTGGTTGAGAACCTGCCTGCCAATGCAGGGGACACGGGTTCGAGCCCTGGTCTGGGAAGATCCCACATGCCGTGGAGCAACTGGGCCCGTGAGCCACAACTACTGAGCCTGCGCGTCTGGAGCTTGTGCTCCGCAACAAGAGAGGCCACGATAGTGAGAGGCCCGCGCACCGCGATGAAGAGTGGCCCCCCGCTTGCCGCGACTAGAGAAAGCCCTCGCACAGAAACGAAGACCCAACACAGCCAAAAATAAATA
Source organism: Balaenoptera ricei (assembly GCF_028023285.1). Classification (NCBI taxonomy): domain Eukaryota; kingdom Metazoa; phylum Chordata; class Mammalia; order Artiodactyla; family Balaenopteridae; genus Balaenoptera; species Balaenoptera ricei. The sequence continues at coordinate 97,833,304 of NC_082660.1, forward strand.
AATAAAAATAAATGTTCACTGTATATACACACACACACAACTAAAAAGTAAAAGAACAACACTTAAAAAAATAGTGCTGGGTTGTGGTAGAGGATTAACAAAGAAGTCTAAAAGGTGGGCCTAGCTTTCAAGACTAACGTACACAAAACCATTGCAAACAGTTCAAGTCCGGAATGGAGCAGAAGTGCTGCGGGAACACAAAGGCAGGGTTGGCCGTGGAGGGTTTGCGGAATGCTTACATTCTGTCCACGGCTCAGGGGAGTCACGGGCCACACTGGAAAGGCTGAGTGGGCCCCAGCTGAAGTAGGCCTGGAAAGCAAGGCAGGGAAGTTGAAGACTTGATGTGGCAGGAAATAGGGAACCCTTAGAGGTTTAGGGACACAGGAGGGATGGGAGGAAGGCAGTGTTTCAGGGCTGAAACTCATCAACAAGTGTTCGGGAGAACCCGCGCATGCGCGCGCGCACGTGTGTGTGTGTGTGTGTGTGTGTGTGTGTGTGTGAGCATGAGGCCAGGGCAGCCTGCCTGAGGCTGGAACAAGGGAGACAGAGAAGAACCAGCTGTTGGGGGAGGAAAGGACTGGTTGGTGGGAGGATGAGAGGCACGATAGGTTTGCCGAGACCATGTTATTACCAGCAAAGGAGATGCAGTCAGGGCACTGAATGCTTGACCGAAATCTGAGCCCTGCCCAAAGCTTTCACGCATCAAGGGAGGGGAGGTGAGAGCATGATAAACCATTGAACAGCTACTGAGAGGGCAGACTGTGGCGTGGCCCAGTTCCCATCTTGCTCACATCACTAGAGCCCGAGCAGCGCTTGGTGTGGGCATATGGGCTGGCACACTCCAGCCCTGGTCTCTTGCCTTTGTGAGTGCACACTCAGCAAGAATAAGCAAAGAGACATAGGAGTGAGGCAATTCTCGGGCTGGATTTAACAGGAAATCTGATTCCATCCAGAAAAGGCAGGCTTCCATGGCCTGCTCCCTTTCTCTTGGCTGGGAGGGCAGGCTGAATTTACCATAGGCACACACATGACTCCTCCATTCCAGTCAGAGAGCTTAAAGTGAGTCTCTGAAAGAGCTCATGGATTCTTTGAATTCGAATTCTTTTTCCAAAGGGGCATTTGAAATGGTACCCCTTGGAGGAAGGTGTACTTCTGGGCTGGTCCCGGCTAGAAACCTCTCAGACGGAAGCAGGGCCTGTGGGATGTCTTAAGGCCTCTGAGGTGCTGCTGGCCCAGAACTTCCTCTTTAGTGTGGTGCCAGGCCCTTCTGGAGCCTGCAGTCCTAGGATACGAGACAAGGAGGCTTCCTATCCACTGAGGTCCTTTCTTTCATACAGTGGCACAGAGCACCATGAACAGACGAAGATGGCAAAGAAAAAATATGAGAGGGACATTTCTTTCTTGGGCTGTTCTGTCAGCCATCTCTAGCTATGCTTACTCTGTGCGTATAGCTGTATGATCTTTTCCCTCGTCTCCAATGCATAGGCTTTCTGTCACCATGCCCAGTGTACTGCTGACGCTTAATACTAAATCAATGATGAAGTGCTTTTTTGGGTTTGTTCGCTTGTTTTCCTCCGAAGAAGCCATCGGTGGCACTTTTCACAATGGCCAGCAGAGGGCAGTGTGAGAACATAGCGGCTACAGATAAGCAGGTGGGTGGGTGGGCCTCTCCCTCTCTCCCACTACAGAGAAAAGGAAATCAAACCAGTGTCAGAGAAGTCACGGAATGTTGGAGCAAGAAGGGCCCTTAGGGACCGTTCCATCCAGGCTCTATTTTATACACAGGGGGAAAAAGGAGGCAGAGAGAATGGGAAGGACTTGTTTAGGTCACGTAGCTAGTGAGGAACAGCGTGGGACTCAAACTAGACCACCCGTTGCCAGTGTGTGGCTCTCTCCCTGTTTGCCAGTGGCAGATGTCCTGGGGGGTCCTTGAGGCTGCCCCCCCCCTCACCCCAGACCCGCCCCTGGGACTGTCCCCATCAGTAGGCTGCAGTAGCCAGATGCTCACACATCATTTCTCTCTTCCTAACTGATCATTTCACAGAACCAATCTGAAACATCATCACTGTTTGGACCGCTAGCAGAATTTCAATGCACTTGGACCAATGCCCTGCCCTGATACATGTCATTTATTTTGGCAAATAGACCCAGACAGGGCAGAAGGGACTCCTCCAAGTCTTTCCAACAAGCTCTCCTGCCTCCATCTGCTCGGTATTTTAAATATGCACATCAGGGTCTAATTCTCAAGAGAGTGAGCTGGGACTTGAGCCTAAGGCCCAGGCTGGCTGCCTCCTGCTGATCACAGTGGGTTGAGGTCAGCATGTAGTGGTTTTTTTTTAGATAATGCTTGGGACAACATTGGCTTTATATATATATATATTTATTTATTTATTTATTTTGGCTGCGTTGGGTCTTCATTGCTGCGCGCAAGCTTTCTCTAGTTGCGGCAAGTGGGGGCTACTCTTCATTGCGATGCGCGGGCTTCTCACCGCGGTGGCTTCTCTTGTTGCGCAGCATGGGCTCTAGGTGCGCAGGCTTCAGTAGTTGCCGCACGCGGGCTCAGTAGTTGTGGCTCGCGGGCTCTAGAGCACAGGCTCAGTAGTTGTGGCGCACGGGCTTAGTTGCTCCGTGGCATGCGGGATCTTCCTGGACCAGGGCTCAAACCCGTGTCCCCTGCATTGGCAGGCAGGTTCTCAACCACTGCGCCACCAGGGAAGTCCCCAGTGTGTAGTTTAATTTCACCTTCGATCAGACCACACCCAAGTCCCAGCCCCAGATAACTGGGGTAGCTGACCCAGAAATGGGCCGGCATATAAAGTAGTATACATATGCAGAAATAGCATCTAAGAACCTTAACAGCACATGCCTCCAACCAAGTAGAACTATGAAACTAAGGGGGGAATGACTTTTCATTACAAAGCCCATTTCTGCCTTTTTATCGCTCCCTAAAGGTTCCAGTGTCCTTCTCCCATAAAATTAAAATTTGTTCTTAAGGAAGAATCTGAAATTCATTCCCACTGAGGCATAAATGACTGACAACAACTTAGCGCTTTACTTCTCCCCAGGGGATCTGTATTTTAATGGAGAGCAAAGTGTTAAGCTAGGGGATGCAAATGATATTTATGAAGCACAGAAGGGAAAAGCGGTGTGCACAGGCTTTCTTAAGGATCTGGCTATACTGCAGGAGGTGGTGGAGTGCTGTTAGGTGGTATCATGGTGCAGGCTCTGGAGTAGGACAGACCTGGAGTCAGATCTTAGTGCCATTTAATAGCTATGTGACCTTGGGCAAGTGACTTAACCACTCTGAGATTCTAAGGGCTCCAAGAAATAATAGCTCTAGTGTAGGGTTATTGGGAGCATTTGAGTCAGTGAATGTAACACACCTGGTAGATAGCATGAACGTATCTGTTTCCTCTCTTCTTTAAGGCATGTTTATGGTAAAATGGAGAAGTTATAATTGGGTACTTAATGCTCCTTCTCTTAAGTATAAGTGGGCAATGCACAGACAACATTGTGAAACTCTCTTTGGGGCAGAGATGTGTGCCCAGGAATGAATGGGCACTCCACATCTGGGAGAGTATTTCCCCTCTTAGCACTGATGTCCTGGATCTCTTGGGCACTCAGCTCTTCAGGGTGTGCTCATTCTCCTCAAAGGGACCTCATTTACAAGCTAATGACTCCCCAGTCTGAACCTCCAGACCAGATTCCTCTTCTCAGTGTGCCAGATCCTTATAGCCAATGGCTTACCAGACCTCTCCACCTGGATATGCCAACTCAAACTCAACAAGACTAAAGCCGAACCCATCATCTCTTCCCCAGCCTCATTCCCCAAACCAGATCCTTCCTCCTGAGTTAATGGAACTAACTCTGTAAATAGCAGTCCATCTACAAAGCTGATAAAGCCAGAAACCCAAGGGTCCTCCATGACCTCTCTCTTTCCCTCATCTTCTACATCCAATTCACCAGCAAGGACTGTCAATTCCACCTTGAAAATATAACTGAAACCTGTCCATTTTTCTCTGCCTCCATGGCCTTAGTTTAGGACTTCCTCGTCTCTCCCCTAGAGTGTTGCCACAGCCTCCCAATTGGTCTGCCATTCTCCAGTCTAGCTTTAGTCTCTCCCAGCATGCTGCCTCAGGGCCTTTGTACATGCCTTTGTTCTCCTGGCTAGCTCCTATTTATCATTCAGGCTCCAACCAAGATATCAGCTCTTCCAGGGAAACTTTCATGATTACCCCCCTCCACAGATTGGGCTTGATTGCCTATTTGTGTTCATACCCCCCCCCCCCACCAAGAGATTGAACTCATTGAAGACAGGACCTGTGTCTTACTTCCCACTGAATCACTTGTGCTAACTACAGTGCCTCATACACAGTGGGTGCTCAGTAAATGTTTGCTGAATGGAGAAATGAATGAATGAATACACACACCAAGAAGCCAGAGGGCCAGGTGTATCAATATCTTCTTTGGAAGTCTGGATGGCTGCACTAGAGTACGAGCAAGAAACATCTGATCACGGAACAACAGAAAAGAGAGCTGCACCAGACTTAGGCAATCATCCAGTTCAGGGTGGAGAAGCTGAAGCCCAGAAAGGGAAAGGGACTAACTCAAGTTCATACAGTATCACCTCTGGACACATCACAAGTGGAAGGGGGTGGATGGGGCAGCAAGACCAGAGACGGGGAACCCAGTGAGGAGGTTGTGATCTCTGGGAGAGAAATAATGGTGACCTGAACTAGGTTCATGGCAGTGAAGACAGGGACAAGATGGATTTAAGAGATATTTCAGAGGCTAAAAATGATAGAACTTGATGCTAGATTGCAATTGGTGGGTAAGACAGGGAGGTGTGAAGGAGGACTCCCAAGTCTCTTGATTGGGCGACCGAGTGGATCTCTTCACTGACATGAGGAAGCTTAGGGGAGGAAGATGAGGAGTTCACCTCTGGAGAGGTGGGGATTAAGATACCTTCGGACCATCTTGGGAGATGTTCAGCACCTGTTTCTGTCACTAGACTGGAAAGTCTGAGAGGGCAGGGAGCTCAATTGACTTCGTTTGCCCTGGTATCTCTGAGAGATGCAGTGTCTGGTGTGCAGTAGACCCTCAAAACGTAATTGTGTGGAAAAAGCACAATTGTGGAATGAATGAAAATATAGAATTAAATATGCACATGGGAATCCTTGAGAAGGCCACTTCCAAGTCTCATTAGGGGCAAAATGAGATTAAAAGACTTTGCTGCCATCCCGAAAAATCCCTTGTGGCCTTTGGGAAAAGGGGAGCAGAAATCCCTGACCTCCAGCCTAGGGACCAGGTGGCTTGAATTCTACAATTTGTCCCTACTTTTCAGCTGGAGTTCCCATCTCAGCTATGAGGCCAGGGCGGAGGGGGTGTAAGAACTTAACAGATTCTGGCCTAAGTAGCTGGGATCTCTCCCTAGCCGTGAAATATGTGGTAAGAAGGAAACTAACGATGATACCCCCCCAAGGGCAGATTACTTAAGAAACTTCAGAACACTATTTCTTTCACCATTCTTTTGGAGCATCACAATACACCTGTGAAGTAGGTGGAGGGCACCAAGCTACAAAGTGGTTAGCCAATGAGGCTTGCTAATTTCACACAGCTGGTCAGTGGCAGAGTGAGTATCAGGGCCTCCCCATCAACTCTGGGCTCCTTCTACTGCGACAAGCGGAAACAGCCGTCCGTACAGCCCTACAATCCACTCTCCTAGTAACAGCACTAATGGGCTAGCGCTGTCTGCAGAAGTAAATAAGGGAGAAAGAACACCGGCAGGTGAAGAATAGGTCTAAAGTCGGCAGATAAAGACTCATATTATACAGATATACAGATCCATTTGGTGGCCCAGGAAGCCCTGGTTCAGCTTGATAATGTTAGCATAATCTACAATTTGCCAGCACAGCCAGTGACCCTTCCCATCTTCCAAAAAGAAAAAAAAAATAGGTGATTGGTGTCTACCAAAGAATGAACCCCCGAAATTCTCAGTGTCTGCCATAGCTGAGAAGCAGTATCAGAGTCTTGCCCTCAACACCCAAATGAAAACACATTTATTTTCTAGTTCTTAAGCTATAATCAGTGTTTGAAGCAGCCAGCCCAGGCATGAAGACATGCATCTACATGTTTTGTTTGCAAAGACACACACACCCATCCCATTGGCTGTTGTCAGCATGTTGAAATTTTTGGAAAGACACCTCCCAGAGTGCTAACGTTTAACTCTTGCTAGCCAAGGCTTTGCAGCCCTCCCTTCTACCTGTTTATTCACATTTCTCTTCTAAAACATAATAATAACCTTCTTTTCACCAAACACATACTAAGTGCCGTCTCATTTAACCTGTCTCCTTTAATCCTCTAAACAGTCCTAACAGGTGGGTATTAGCTGCATCTTGCAGATGAGGAAACTGAAATATAGACAGGGTAAGGAATTTGCTTGAATTCACACAGTAAGCAACTGGTGAAGCCAATTTTGGTGATACCAAATCCTCGGCTTCTTCTACCAAGCTTATATTGCCTCTCTGCAATGAATAATGCTCTGAAAGTATCAATAGAAACACAAACCCACTTGAAGAGGGGCAGTGAGAGCTACTCTGGGCAGAAAATATTTTCATTTTCATTGATACTGGAACAATTTATCTCAATTTTCCCAATCTTTTCACTGGAACAGGTACTATTTAATAGAAACTCGCTTAAACAGAATTAATCAATTAAGTCATAAAAGGCACTTCAAGGGATAGCACGTCCTAGACCTTAAAAAGATGGAATATTCCTTCTTGTTCCACAATTAAAGTGGCCTTATTGATTGGTCTGTGGGCAATGGACAGTTTACTAGGTTCTCGTAGACAAATTCTGATGTGCTACGAGCCCCTAATGCTAGCATATTCAATTAGGGGTGGAAGGGGGAATACAGGTACAGTGTACTAATTTGAAGATCATCGTGGTGAGCAGAAATTGGTAATTTTGTCTTTAAACGTGTCGTATTTTCCCTTGCCCTTGGGGAATGCTAATAATTGTTAAAATAGGATGAAGCAGAGATGTCTGCTAGATAGAGGCAAATAAGTTGATGAAGAATTTTCAGGTCTCCCTTTTCTCTATAACATGTTCCTAAAACTACATCAGAAACCAGAAAAATCTTTTCTTTTGTGATAATAGTATAATTGGGATGGTCAAGAACCCCAAATCAAATGAAACTGGAAATATGACCAATAGTTGGCCACAAAAATAAAAACAGAACAACCAAACACCTCTGTAACCATTGCAAATGGTTGAATGAGTCCCCATAGCCCTTCAAATATACATGCAGACTGTACAAAGAGCCCCACTGTACTATAAAGTGTGTGCTGAGTTTCCAGACTGCATGAGAAAATAAATGCAGCTCTATCTACTTAGGATGAATTTAACCTAAAACTAATACACATGTTGGAAAAATTTGAAATACTTAACTTACCATAATTTTGTTTTCCTTCTTAGAATTTGAAGGGCAACTTGTGTATGATTTGATGGCACAAGTCTCTTAAGAAAGACTTCTAGTAAACAGAAAATTCACCTATTTAAAGCAGAATCATAGGATTAAGTTTCTATTTCCTGCCCTCACTTTCTAACTCTGTGATCTTGAGAAAGCCAGTTCATCTCTTGGCCTTAGTTTTCTCATCAGCAAAATGGGGATATTACTTGCCCTACCTATTTCCTGAATTGCTTTGAGCATCAGTTGAGACAATGTATGTGAAAAGGGGCTGAGGGTTCACTCCATGGACTAAGCTTTGCTTTGGGGGAAATAAAACCCTAGTTAACCAAACTCCCAGTTTTCAAGAACCCCTGTTTGCTGGGCTCATAGGGCAGTAAGCTCTTAAATAAATACAGGCTCATGAGGAGGAGATTTCAGTAGACAAAAAAATTGAATGAAACAAGGAGCAGAATGTAAAGCTGTGAAAGGTAGGAGCAAATTGACGGTCCAGCACAGGGTTGTCATTATAGTTTAGAAAGGATGTGGACCTACCCTCTTATCCTATTATTGTAGTTTAAAAATATGTGGTTTACAATGTTCATTGCAGTTCTATTTACAATAGCCAGGACATGGAAGCAACCTAAGTGTCCATCGACAGATGAATGGATAAAGAAGATGTGGCACCTATATACAATGGAATATTACTCAGCCATAAAAAGAAATGAAATTGAGTTGTTTGTAGTGAGGTGGATGGACCTAGAGTCTGTCCTGCAGAGTGAAGTAAGTCAGAAAGAGAAAAACAAATACCGTATGCTAACAAGTATATGTGGAATCTAAAAAAAAAAAAAAAATGGTCATGAAGAACCTAGGGGCAGGACGGGAATAAAGACTCAGACCTACTAGAGAATGGACTTGAGGACATGGGGAGGGAGAAGGATAAGCTTGGACAAACTGAGAGAGTGGCATGGACATATACACACTCCCAAATGTAAAACTGATAGCTAGTGGGAAGCAGTCGCATAGCACAGGGAGATCAGCTCGGTGCTTTGTGACCACCTGAATAGAGGGGTGGGATAGGGAGGGTGGGAGGGAGGGAGACGCAAGAGGGAAGAGATATGGGTACATATGTATATGTATAGCTGATTCACTTTGTTATAAAGCAGAAACTAACACACCATTGTAAAGCAATTATACTCCAATAAAAATAAATAAATAAATAAAAATAAAAATACGTGGTTTATTTTAAAACACATGATTTAATTACAACCTGGAGCCAATCTTTTTTTCTTTTCTTTTTTCTAGCAAAACATAGCCATGGTTTTATAATTAAAAAATCAAAGTGAAACAGGTGTTGCCAGAAATTCACTTTACAGCAATTTTTGCTGTAGTGTACCTACTCCATTAGAAAAGGGATACTTGTGGCATTTTTCTCTGACATAATAAATTACCCATCATTGATATACCGCACAACCTTTGGTCCAATACTGAGCTGGTGTGAGCTGATTGCTTCTGGATCAGCGTTGGCTTCCCCAAGTCTCTGGTGAGAAGCCCTCAAGTTTTGGGAGTGGAAGGTAACAGGGAGTGACCAGTTACTGCTCCTTAAACAGAAGGAGAAAAAGGAGGATAGGATCAAAGAAATCTGCTAGGACCCCATTGCCAAAGAACTCAGGGAGCTCTGAAAGGGGAGGGGAGGGCAGGGGAGGGAGAGGAACAACTTACTCGTATAGTCTCCCTGCTGTTCTCCTACAGGCCCACACCCCTGCATTCATTTAGAACCAGAGGAGCATTCATTTCCACACCCATGCAGATAAAGAGATAGGCATTCCAACCCCAATACACATGCCCGCAGGCACAGGAGTCTGCTAAAATGGTAGGGCTTGCTGGTACTCTGGCTCAGCCTACCCTACACCTCCCAGCCAGCCATGGATTTGAATTCAAGAAGATGGGATGACTTACAGCTCCCCCTGCCGGCTGTATGCAGTAGTCACTATGGACAAGTCCGGTCATCTGCACAGCCGTGCACAGGCCAAAAAGGAGAGGGGAAGGGGGTCTAGAGGGCAAGAAGCGCCACAGTTCTGATATCTTTTCCTTTTACGTGGTGGACAATGGGAAGCTGAGATGAAATCAAGCTCTGTGTACAACAGGAAAGACGGGCTGTGCTGGCGGAGGCTGCTGCGGTATAGGTGACGAGTAGAAGCTCCAGAGCTATTAGTGGCATCAGAAACAAGCTGCAAGCTTGCTTTGGAGAGGCGCTTCAGATTTCAATTGTGTTTGCACATCCACGACTCCACTGAATGTTCAGAATAACCCCATCCTCAAAGTACTAGAGAAGTAATTGAGCCCAGAAGTGAATTAACTTGTCCGTGGCCACACAGCTTCTGAGCAGCAGAGCCAGACCTTCTTAGTCCCAGTCTGGTGCTCTTTCTGCTACTCCCTTTATAAAGAGACAGGTCAATTCTGGGTCCAAAATTCCCACAAAAATGTCACGTAACTCCACCCAAAGCCCTGGATCTGGAGCTTATTGAATCCTTTTGACTCTTCCCTTCATCCGTCTTGCTGCCCAGTGGCACGCTTATTAACCAATTAAGTAGATGCACAAAGGACAGAGAACTCAAGTCAATCTACATCGTCCCTTCATAACTCATCAATTGAGAAAACAGTTGTGGAGCGCCTACTGTGCACCAGCCATGGTGCCACATGTTGGGAGCACATAGATGAAAGTAACACAGTCCCTGCCCTTGAGGCGCTCTCAGTCCAGGTCAGAGAGACTAGTTATGTACACACATGAATATACCATAAGGCAGAGGAAGGCAGAAGGGATAGGATTCTGGACCCAAGGGCCATCGATAGGTCTGTCTTGAAGATAGAGGAGCACATTTTATCCCTCCAAACTAGAGAGTGGAGAAGGATGCATAAAGAAAAGGAGCCAGGATGAGTTTTGGTAAGTCAGAGGGAAGTGGAGAAAGTCCATTTCAACTTGACCTCAGTTTTCTCAATAAATGTAGGAAGTGAGGTTGCAGGTAGAGAGTGAGGGTGTTTGAGGTTGAGGACGACTGGCAAAGGGCGGGGAGGAAATGCTGTGGAGGCCATGGCAGGAAGTCAATTGTTAGAAAAGTGTGAAGGGCTGCCAAGCAGCTCGGAGGGCTCTGCCGACACTAGAGAACGTACTTTTGTTGGGGAAGCTTCCTCAAACAGTACTTGGCAGCCCAGGAGCGGGAGCAGGCAAAGCAGGTAGCGGGGTTTTCCAGGGTTGGATGCTGGCACATACATCAGAAGTACTGGGGGTGAGGGAGAAGGGTGGGTCCAACAGGAGGATAAGAAAGCACTGTTGACATAGCTGATCTTGGGGGCCAGGCTGGAGAGTGAGCCGGAGGGGAGCTAGCCATTCCTGATAAACAGATGACTTCCTAGACCATTTGGGCCTGGCTCAAAGGGAGAAGGCTGGATTAGCTATAGCTAGGAACTATGCACAGCATTTAGTACTTGAGTCAAGGCTGTCAAGACAAATCTGGAGCCAGAGAGAGCAACCTGGTGATCCAAATGTGGAGAAATCCACCAGACCATCAGCGATGTCACGCCACATCTACATGACCTTGGTGTAGTATCCAATTCAAAGGGAGATGGTTTGGGCTGGTGCAAAGATAATGGTGCCAACGCCCAGGGCAGAGTCAATGGCACGTGTGGGTAGGGAAGCAGGTAGCTCCCATGTTCACAGTTCACTGAAGACATGTTTTGTCCGAGTTCTTGGTCCTCTGTACCTTCCCCACTGCCACAGTGTCATTTACATTTTTGTTATATTTCACTCTGCCCAACTACTCCCTTAGAGACAGGAGAAATGAAAGCACTTTAAACAGCTTAAAACAATAATCTGGTTCCCAGAGAAAGCAGAGTTAGGGATAAATCAGGAGAGGATTCTGAGAGGAATCCAGGTAGAAAATTGGGGAGGGAGGAAGCAGCAGCTGGAAAAGAAAGCAAAAGGAGCCAAACCCTAGGACCTGGGGGACAAAAGATATGAAAATGGGGCTGGCCTGTCCAGGGGCCTGGCCTGGGGAGGTTATCTGGGCAAGAGGCCCCATGGCCCCCCCTTACCTCTCTATCCATCACCACTTTTTTCATTCTCTGGTTTTATGAGGATCTTAAAAGCTTTTAGATCTGGTGCTGGCAATCTTTCAGAAAAAGTTAACAGAGAATTCTGCAGAGATAAAGTCCCCAGTGAAGCCTGTAGCCAAGAGTAGCAACAATTGTCTCCTAAAGCTGAGTGGTAAACAGACCTTCAAGTGCTTTCCCCTTCAAGGCTTTGAGTGCTGCAGGTCCTTTGGCCTAAGAACCTAGCAGCTAATCACTTCTCTCAACTTGCTGACTGACAAAGAGAGGTTTCTTTGTTAGTCTAGTTTCAACCAGTCTCTGGAACCCAGGAGAAGGAAAAAAAAAGTGAAGAGGTGTAAAAGGGGGGCAGGGGAAGGCTCTAGTAAGTCATCTGGGAGAGGGGCGCTCTCCCAAAGGCGAAACAAAGGAGCATGATTAGGGGAAAGGTGGAAATCAAGGTACAGCAAGGCTAGCTTTCAATGAGCATGACCAGGTAAGCTGCTCCAGGGCTCAGAGGAACCCTCCTATCCCTTGAGACCCTACTCCTGTAACTACCCTCTCTTCCCCTTCTATCTTCTGGACTGGTTGCTTTCTGTTGGTCTTCAAGATGTGCTCTCATCTGCTTGATGCTAAAAAAATAAAGAAAAATCTTTCCTCTGCTGCTCTGACCACTCCATCTCTCCATCACCCTTCCAGAACAAACCTCTTGATAGACATCACTCATTGCCGCCACTCTTCCTCTCCTACCACTCTCCCCACCCCCAGGCCATCTGGGCCGGCCAACTCTTCTGTCTCGAAAGTCCTCTCTGGAAAGTAACCAGTGATCCCTGCTAAATTCGAATCCCATAGGCCTTCCCTGCAGCTTTTGTCATTGCTAAACACTCGTTTCCCTTCCGAAACCCTCTCCTTGGCTTTCATTGCTCTATACTCTGGACTCTCTAGTCTTTTATCATGTCACCATCTTCTTTACTGGTCCCTTCCATTCTGCCCAGAGGCTCTTGCCTGTCTCTTGGTGATTTCATCCACCACCTACAGCTTCTACCACCTCCTCTATAAAGATGAGGCATCGCTCTAATTTATTTCTCAGGTCCTGTCAATTTCCCAAGTCCATGTCCACAGCACTATTATTGGTCCCCTTAGGGACCAATACCAAAGCTTATCTCAGTCCCTCATTAGCTCTCCCCTGGATAATGACAACAGCCTCTGGAGTTCTCTCTGTGTCCAGTCAAACATTGCCACAATCTAACACTCTGGACAGTAATCTTCCTAAGTCTGATCCTATTGCTTCTCCGCTCAAAACTGTAAATCACTCCCCATTACTTTCGCAACTAAACCCGTACTCCTTAACTGGGCACTGATGGCCCTTCATTCAGTTCCCACGTGTTTTTGCAGGCTTATTTTTCCCCTAAACACCCTTACCTGCCCTAGACTCCAAGTATAACAGTCTCCTTGCTGATTCTTAAATCCACCCTGTACTCTCTCACCACTGGGCTTTCAACCAAGTGGTGTCCTTGCCAAAAATACCCTTCTCTTCCAGAACTCTCTACCAAGGTTCTAGCCATCCTTCAAAGCTCAACTCAAATCTGACCTCTTCCAAAAAGACTTCTCGTATTTCCCTGCTTGGAGTTAACGTCTCCTTTTTCGTAACACTTGAAACAACTTTTTTTGGTTTGGAATTCAGCTATAGAGAGCTGGATTAGTCACACCCCTCAGTTCATGGCAAAACAGAATCATTAGCCCATATAAGGCACCTCCTTTTATTTTTAAATTTTCCTTCATCCAAATCTCCACTCTCATTCTTGTCCCCTCACAGGAAATTTCTCGAATGTATTTGATGTCAGTCCAAGATATCCATCTATATCTAGATCTACACCTACACCTACGTGTACATCACCTACATCCACATCTATATCTGTCTCCTACTGTTGGTGTGTATGTGTGTATTTAAATTCAAGCAAATGTCACTGGGCTATATAGAGATCATTCTATTTCTCCTTTCATGAGAATGTTTTTAAGATCTATGTTGGTATTTGCACAACTACTTTACTTCTCCTAATCCTTGTTAGTACGCATAGTATGCATTCAGCTTGCTTTCTATGTATATTCCCCCACTGATGGACAACCTAGTTTGCCGCCAATCCCTTAACACAAATGATTCTGTGATAAACAAATGATTCTATGATAAATATCTTCATAAGGGTTCCATTTTAGAACTATGGAGAAGTTGGCCAGGATATATACTCAGGAGTGAGGTTGCTGGGTTGCAGGAATATATACATAGTTACCATCAAAAAGTGCCATCATATTGCTCTTCAAAAAGCTATTCCAGTCTACACTCCCACCAGTAATACACGAGAATTCCTTTTCCCCCCCACATGCTCACAAACACTTGGTGTTATCTGACTTTTTAATTTTTGTCAATTGGATGAGTACAACTTGTTCTCTGTTATTTTAATTTGCATTTCTCTGAATACTAGAGAGATCGATCATCTCTTCATATGCCTGTTAGCCAATACAGTTTTCCCTTCTGTGAGCTGTCCGTACTGTAAATATGCTTTGCCCATTTGTCTGTTGTGTTTTCTGCCTTTCTCTTGATAAGTTACCAGAGTCTCCCGGACATTCTAGATATCAATGCCTTGTCAGTTTTAGACATTGCAAATATCTTCAAGTCTATCATCTGTCTGTTAACTTTGTCTATGATGTCCTTTCATTGAATTGAAAGTCTTAGGTTTGTTGTAGTATAATTCATGACTTTTTTGACCTTATGTTTTGGACTTTGGGGTCTTACTTATGAAGTCCTACACCATTTCAAACTATAAAGAAATTGTACATTTATAGTTTTACCTTTCACATTTAGGCTTCTAATCCACCTGGAAGTCACCTTGGTAAGGTGATGTGAAGTAGTGATGCAACTTCATTTTTCTCCATATAGCAATGCTTCTCAATCTTTTCGATGTCATGGCATAGAGAGTATATGGTAGTATGTGCCAAGCATAATGTGGTAAACGGATGGGGCTGCTCATAGCCAGAGATGGAGGCTACCGGAGCTCTGGCCACTTTAGGTCCTGCCTGGCCATCCTAAGGGTCAAGGGGATCAATAGCTCTACACCCCTATAATCCATTTGTGGCTTTCAGTATGACACACTGATTGGGAAGTTTTGCCACATGGTGACCCATTCCTTCCAATACCAAACAATCCAGCCTTCCCTTGCTGTGAAATTGCATTGTACTTATTATCACCTGTTTCTGTGCTCTATGTTCTATTCCTATGGTTTATTTGCCTTTTACTGTGACAGTCCTACAGGTTATGATGGTGATGTCTCAAACTGTAGAAGAACAAGTTTCTCATCTGTTCTTTTTCAAAATTGACTTAGCTATTCATAGACATTTATTCTTCTATATACATTTTAGAATAAGTTTTTCAAGTTACTTAAAATATCCTGCTGGTATTTTGATGGGAATGGCATTGAATTGATAGATTTGGGGAAAATTGACATCTTTACAATGATAAGTCATCTCATCTGCCAACATGGTATACCCCACCATTTATTCAGGCCATTTATGTTTCATTAATGGAATTCAAAAATTTTATCTGGAAAATGTCCGATATACGTTTTGTTAGGTGAACTACTAACAAAAAAAATGTTACAGATTTTCCTTTTTGTTGTTATTGTGAATGGTAATTTTCCATACAGAACTTTGCACCTCTATTGTATATTCAGAGTGCGCATTGAACAACTAGAATTTTATGTCTAAGGGTCTGTTTCCCTAACCGGACTTGGAGCATCTAAACATGGGACTTTGCTTCACCTTTCTTTCCACTACTGTGCTTTGCCATAGTAGGTGCTCACTTAATATTGGTTGAACTGAATTGAGGGGTCTGTGAAGTACTTCAGAATGTTTTAGAAATTACCACCCATGTAATTTTCTGACAAAAATGCCATGTGATTCTCATTTACAAATTAGATATTGGAGGAAAGAGAGGGAAGGAGAAAAAGAGATTAATGTAGAGATTTTTTAAAATTAATTTTTGTTGGAGTATAGTTGCTTTACAATGTTGTGTTAGTTTCTACTGTACAGCAAAGTGAATCAGCTATATGTATACATATATCCCCTCTTTTTTGGTTTTCCTTCCCATTTAGGTCACCACAGAGCACTGAGTAGAGTTCCCTGAGCTATACAGTACGTTCTCATTAGTTATCTATTTTATACATAGTATCAATAGTATATATATGTCAATCCCAATCTCCCAATTCATCCCACCCCCACCCCATTTCCCCCCTTGGTGTCCATACATTTGTTCTCTACATCTGTGTCTCTATTTCTGCTTTGCAAATAAGATCGTCTATACCATTTTTCTAGATTCCACACATATGCGTTAATATACGATATTTGTTTTTCTTAATGTGGAGTTTTGACTTTTGAACCATGTTAGTGTTTTGCCTATCCCCAAATTATATTAAATTATGAAAGATGGAGGGGGAAGGATCTCTGAAATTGAATAGAAACAAAAACAAATGAGTAATTGTGGTGGGTAATAAATGGCAGGGGACATATGGGGGACTTCTGGGGTGAGGATGATGTTTTATATTTTGATCTGATTGTTAACATGCGTGTGTCAACTTTGTAAAAATTCTTTGTGCTGTACACTTATGATTTGACTACACTGTATATTAAATGTAATTTAAAATTTGTTGTAGTATATATGATGCATAATTTAAAAGCTGTGAAAAATAAAAGTGAGACATGATAGGAGGTTCACATGTAATATAAACGCATATAAAACACAATATAGTATCTGCACATAAATAATAACACCCAGCATTCACTGTATGTCAGGCCCGTGCTAAGCACCTCATAAGGATGCTCTCATTTAATGCTCAGAAAGTCTTATGAAGGAGGTACCATTATCATCCACACTTTGTATGTAAGGAAAATGAGACAAAGAGAGGTTAAATAACTAGCCACAGTCATACAGTTGGAAAGTGGGAGAAGCCCTATTCAAATTCAGGCTTCCACACTCTTAACTATTATGCTGAACTGACATTCCACAAATAGTACTATTAAGAGCCTCTGTGAGATACATAGAAGTAATGAATTAACTTTTTACAGCTTGGAGCCCTGAAGGAAAAGTGCCCTCTGACCAAGTTATTTGCAGAGGACCATATCATGGTGAGGGGTGCTTTGTTGATCCTTAGCTGCCATCATTTCTAAGGGGCTTGACCTGAAAGCTCTGGAGAAGAAAAGGATTCTAGCTCTTGTTGTCTTCTGTCAGATTGCTCTACTGGTCTTTCCTACATCCTTTCCAAAGTGATGCGTCAGACTAGAAACAATTTTTAATATTTTAGTAACCTGTTTTGGGGAATAATCTTAGATTTATAGAGAAGTTGCCAGGGTAGCAAAGAGTTCTCATATACTCCACACCTCCATCACCTGATTTCCCCTAACGTTCACATCTTACATAACCATTGTACATTTATCACAACCAAGAAATTAACATTGGTATGAGACTCTTAACAAAACTCCATTCTTCATTCAGATTTCATCAGTTTTTGTCCTAATGCCCTTTTTCTGTTCCAGGATCCAAACCAAGACACATCACTGCATTTAGTAAAATGCATTACTTTTTAAAATTGTGGTAAAATGCATGACATAAAGATTTACCATTTCAACCAATTTTGTGTACAGTTCTGCGGCATTAAGTACATTCACGTTGCTGTGCAAACATTGCCACCATCCATCTCTAGAACTTTTTCATCTTCCTCAACTGAAACTAGTAAAATGTATTTTTACAACAACAAAGAAAACCTTATTGCCCAGAGTAGCTGGCACCAAAGAAAAACAATACCACCATGCAATTAATGACGAGGTTGTAACAAGACCAGACAAAGAGGTTGATTTATGTGGAAACCATGGAAACCGCTAAGTATGAGCAGTACATATAGGAAACATCTAGACTGGGTTAGTGGTATGCCCTCTTAATAATCAAAACCTTTGGCGATAATAAGCTAAGCAAGCCAACTGGGTGAAATTCATAGCCTGAAAAAGAGGCTGCAAATGGTTTCGAGAGAAGATCATTCTGTGAAACCGATCCAATAGCAGAAACATCACCAGGAAGAAACAGGGGACTGCACTCCTGTTTTCAGAAGAGGACCTCAAACTGGTCACTTCACTCACATTGTTGGCAGTTACCCAACAATGCGCATGGCACCTGAGTGAGTGATCAGACCCCAGCAGACCACCTCGTACTCTGTACCATCCAGCAATTGTCTGAAGACTGCCCAGCCAAGCACCTGGTATCGGAGATAAACCTATAGTTTGTAAAGGGCTCACATAGCTATTGTTGCAAATATTTGACTGCATAAGGAAGGAGGAAGATTCTCTAGAGTAGAAACGTGTTAGATGCTCTCAATCAGCGCTTCTCAAAATGTACCGTGCATACGGATTACCTGGGCATCCTGTTAAAATTCAGGTTCTGGTTCCGGAGGTCAGGGGTAAGACCCAAGATGCTGCTTTTCTAACAAGCTCCCAGGTGATGTTGATGTTGTTGATCTGTGGGCTGCTCTAAATTAGTAGTTCTCAGCTTGGCTGCATATTGGAATCACCTGGAGAGCTTTAAGAACTACTGATGTCTGGGTCTCATTCTCAGAGAGTCTGATCTAATTCATTGGTTTAGGGTATCCAATGGGCTGAATTGTGTTCTCCTAAAATTCATAATGAAGCCTACACACCCACCCCCCATAATTATATTGGAGAAGCAGGCTTAAGGAGGTGATTAAAGTTAAACGAGGTCATAAGGGTGGAGCCCTGATCAGAAAGACCTGGTGCCCTTAGAAGAAGAGAAGACACCAGAGTTCTCTCTCCACCATGTGAGGACACAGTGAGAAGGTGGCCATCTGCAAACCAGGGTGAGAGCTCTCACCGAAACCCAACCATGCTGGCTCCCCGATCTTGGACTTCCAGCCTCCAGAACTGTAATCAAATTTCTGTTGTTGAAGCCACAACAATGATATTTTGTTATGATAGCCCAAGCTAAGACAGGGTGTGGCCTGGCCACTGGGAGTTGAAAAAGCTCCCCACGTGATTCTAATGTGCAACCAAAGCTGGGAGCCTCTGCTTTACATAGTAGTTGAAGTGAATGCAGCGTCCAAGTTGCATCACCCTTGCACCTGTGTGAACACAAAAGCTACCGCATGTGTTTGGAGAAACATCAACCTACATCACCGCTTCATCGCAGGATAGACACGAGCCCCCTTCCTGCTCAAATAACTTAGTCCTATCCATCAAAGACATGAATGTCCTCCCCCAAAGTTGGGGTAGCTTATGTGACATTTAATGAAATGACAGCTGTCATATTTTCTCTTTTAGTTCTCTTCAGAAGAAAGGCAATGTTATGATCTGTATTTTCTGTTTGTGGACTTAACTAAGACATATGATCCCCTTGTCTGCGTGGGCATATGGGAAGCCCTGTGAAGAATGGGCTCTTCAGATGTGTTCATCAACGTTTTTTGCTTCCTTCGTGGGAGAATGAGAAACGAGCTATCAAACGCTCTTCTCTGATTACACCAAACAGGGCTCCATTGCCACAATGTGTTATTCAGCGTTCACTTTTAAGCAACATTCTCAGAGTTATAGTGCTTAGAATCAACATTGAGTTTGGTCAAAGAAGATTTAATTTGAAAGAATTTTACAGCAAAATCAAAGGGTTGAGAGAATCAAAGTCTCTTGTTGGTCATCGTTGCATCGTTGGTCACTGATCATAAAAACATGCAACTGTGAGTTCAGTTTGCTTAGGCTCTGCTTCTCTTTGAGCTGCCCAGTAATGCCACAATTCCCCAAGTCCCAGGCCCAGGGCACCTGGAAACACATACCTGAGCACCTGACCTGCCGAATGGCATAACTGTCGACCAACTGATCTACAGGGTAGCCCCTAATCATGGAACTTGCACTGGATTGTTGCGAGGGTTTAACGAGAATCTTCAATGGGAAAGTGCTTTGAAAAAGGATTCAGTACTAGGTGAATATGATCAGAGCATGGTGATTAGACCTTGCGAATGAGTGTGCTGAAGGCTGGTTCGACTGTCCTAACCTGCAGGCTGGTTCAACTGTCCTGACCAACACTCCTTTTCCACATACAGATCATCAAGAAATAATAATGAAAGTTCCTAATGGCTTCCCTGGGTTCACTCTTTTGCTAGTTAGCTCCAGGCACTCATCCAAAAAAGAGCCAGCTCGGACAGCCATGGAGCTGGGTTTTGACCCACAGCAAAAAGACGTCTGTCTTTAGACACCATTTCGAAAGTCCCCTTGGCCCATTAGCAGACGGTTAAAAAAAAAAGGCATTCCTGGGGGACCATCACGTGCTACAAAATACAGGATGCTCACAAATTTTCTCCCAACCTACTTGGCAGAAGTAGGGTTTTCTTCTTTAAATTATCAGAGAGAGAAGTTTGCTGGGCGTAAAATCACTCCATCAGTACACGTGACAATAATGACACTCACAAATTCTCCCAACGAGCTTAAAAGAAGATTCTTTTAACAGAAAGGTGTGTGTGTGTGTGTGTGTGTGTGTGTGTGTCCGTCAGTCCCCGCGTGCATGCACAAACAGGTCAGTCCGATAACACTCCAAAAGCCTTGGTCCAAGAAGCCTCCTTCACCAGTCTGCATTTTGCTCCTTCCTACCTTCAGACTCTTCCAACAAAAGGCTCGCTGCTGTGAGATGTTTACTTGTCATTAATTAGCTTAATTAAATGGTGTACTGAGTAGAGGGAACACCGTGTTATTGTAAGGATTCACAAGAGTCCCATGGAAGGAACTCCAGGCCCAGTGGGTGAGACTGAAAAGCTGTATATGCCCGAACCTTCTCCCACCCACCCCTGAAAAGCTGTGGCTTATTGGCCACTGTCGTCTGCATTTAGCAAAGCAAAAGCTCCAGACCGCTGAGCTCAGGGTGAAAGTGACCATCTGCCCTAGTCACACAGAGAGGACAGAGGGTTGCCTGTGAAATTAGCTGTTGTGGTCATCTCCACATGAGCCACTTCAAAAGACGGCACCGACTACATATTTCAATATGTAGGTGGTATTAGTGAGCAAGCCTTGCACCCTATATAGTCAGGCCACTCAAGATGGCTGTTCTCTTGCTCCTTGTACATCCCCTGCTCGACCAGTTCCTGCCTCACCTACACCCTACTCACAGGAACGTGCTTGCCCCCTGCCCTAGCTAGTGACTGCTCGAATCCTTGGGCTCGAATGGCTCCACCTGCTATTTTATTAAAGAGAAACATCTGCCCTTGTGATGGTCATTAACCTGAGGCTGTGCCCAAGCTGCTGGTTTCCCTGGTAACTGATGAGCCAACCTGACATAATTCCCCCTATTAATGGTAGCTGCCTTCTCCCCCAGGAGTGAGGATGACTGCCAAGTCTTGCCTGCCGTCCACAGTGGGGTGTGTCATTCCAGGCCCTTTTATTGAGGACGTGTAATGTCCCCTACCCAATAAACCACTGACATCCCTGTCACTGCCTCTGGGCTCTTTCTTTGGTCTCGAGGCCGGGCAACTACAAGGCTTACAGGCCTGTGGGGTGCAGCCCAACACACTCTGTCCTCAAAAGGCACAGATTTTAGCAGAGGAAACAATATGTATTTTGAAACAATACTTCAGCTCCTGTCACCTGGATCCAGCATAGGTCCAAGTGACCTGAAGAGAGAATTCAAACTCCACAGTCTAGTATACCTCTGGGCTGCAACTCAAATGTATTCTAGATTTCTCAGCAAGCAAAAGGCTGGCAGAGGATGTAAGAATTGAGAGGTCGGTGTAACCTTTTGACAGAGGCTCAAACCAACATTTTAACAGACTGCGTAGAAGCAGCCAAGAGGGAGATAAACATGTCAAACCCAAGCTGCTGCTATCTCTATTCCTTTCTCCTCTCTGTTTCCATGGTGCTGATCACTTTGGTGCTTCTGCACAACACGGGGAAAGAATGTTCCTTCATTTGCTATCTCAAAACAGGTCTGGGACTGCTAACTGCTCCATCTCCATTTTCTTCATTTCTTTCATGTATGATAGAGTCAGATAGAACTGGGCTGGAATTTCAGCTATGTCACTTCCTAGCACTTATTATCTGTGTGATCCCGAGCAGATAACCTCCTTGTGTCTTAGTTTTCTTCTCTTCAAATTGAGGTTAATGATAGCACCTACTTGTCTGGGTTGTTGTGAGGATTAGATGAGATAATACATTTGTACCAGTTAAAGTTCTTGGCTGTAAGCAATAGAAATCAAGTCTTCATATATTAAGCAAAAAAGGGATGTACTGGAAGGATGTAGAGCAGGAGAGGGCAAACTTTCTGGAAAGGGCCAGGTAGTAAATATTTTAGGCTTTGTGGGCTGTATGTATGGTGTTGCAACTATTCAACTGTATGTATGTTGCAACTATTCAGCTCTGCCACTGTAGGCCCCAAACAGCCAAAGACAATACGTATTGAATAAATGCATGGGCGTGGCTGTGTGCTAATAAAACTTTATTTGGAATAAAAGGTAATGGGCCAGATTTGTAGTTTGACAATCTGTGATATAGAGACTTCCAGAATAGATGGAAGGGTGGAGAGGACTTCGGAACCTCGGTAGCAGGAACAGTCTGGTCGAGGTACCATAACCACAGCCATGGACTACCACTGTAGTTGAATTCTGTCTTGTCACCTTAGCTTCAGTTGCTCCAGATTGAAAGTTGCAGGGAAAGTGCCCTACTGGCCCGGCATAGGTCCTGTGCCCACCCCCTAGCTACCCAGGAACGGAGAAAGAAAGTATCTGGTCTCCTTCAGCTTCCACAGTAAGGGGTGAAGCCCTGCCCAACAACAAGACTCATGCAATGGGGAATTCTTTCCAACCCGAAATGGCATTTGGGTGCTGAGTGATTTTAAAACGACGTATATTCACCATGCCCCAGAAAGCGCTTGGTGGTTTTAACTATGCCCCTGCTACTGCCTTTATTATTATTAGAGCACTGGCACAATGCCTGATCCATGGGGGTGCTCCATACGTGCTAATCCTTTCCTCTTCTCCTCTCCCCTGTGAACGTTCCCATCACTCACTCCCCACCCCTCACTCTTTTTTTTTTTTTAACATCTTTATTGGAGCATAATTGCTCCACAATGGTGTGTTAGTTTCTGCTTTATAACAAAGTGAATCAGTTACACATATACATATGTTCCCATATCTCTTCCCTCTTGCGTCTCCCTCCCTCCCACTCTCCCTATCCCACCCCTCTAGGTGGTCACAAAGCACCGAGCTGATCTCCCTGTGCTATGCGGCTGCTTCCCACTAGCTATCTATTTTACGTTTGGTAGTGTATATCTGTCCATGCCACTCTCTCACTTTGTCACAGCTTACCCTTCCCCCTCCCCATGTCCTCAAGTCCATTCTCTAGTAGGTCTGTGTCTTTATTCCCGTCTTGCCCCTAGGTTCTTCATGACTTTTTTTTTTTTTTTAGATTCCGTATATATGTGTTAGCATACAGTATTTCTTTTTCTCTTTCTGACTTACTTCACTCTGTATGACAGACTCTAGGTCCATCCACCTCACTACAAATAACTCAATTTCGTTTCTTTTTATGGCTGAGTAATATCCCATTGTATATATGTACCACATCTTCTTTATCCATTCATCTGTCAATGGACGCTTAGGTTGCTTCCATGTCTTGGCTATTGTGAATAGAGCTGCAATGAACGTTTTGGTGACGCCACATGGCATAGTGCTCAGGGGTAGAGATTCTGGAGACCGCTTGGGTTGGAATGCTTACTGATACTTCCTACCTCTGTGACTTTGAGGCAAGCTGCTTTATTTCAGTTTCCCACTTATAAAATGGAATGATGATTGTAATAGCACTTGCCTCACAGAGGTTGTCATAAGGATTAACTGAATCGATGTATGTAAAGTGCTTAGAACAGTGCCTGGTACATAAATGTTTACCATTGTTCTTCTGTCTGTTCTCATAGCTGCTCTACTCCCATTCTTTCAACTCCCCAATCTGTGACTCCTGTCTGATTGTTTTCCCAAGCTTCATCCCCCCCCCCCCATTTCTCACTGTCCTCAGATGATTTCTGTTGGGATGCTGGGCTGTCATCTGAACCAGTTTACAGTTTCCAAGAATCATTGCCCTTCCTCCACTACCCAAAACTTGAGGTCTCAGAGCTGCCATTGATTCCCCTCCCTCCCCTTCATCTGCTATTGATCACTGAGACCCGCTCACACTTCCTTTGAAATGTTATTTGCATCTGTTCTCTTTTCCATTGTCATTACATTTGTACTTCAGGGTGAGGTTTTGAAATAGCCTATGAATTTGTCTCCCTGCTTCTACCACCTGCCCTTCCCCACACCACCCTGGCCACAGCCAATTCATCTTATGCATGATGACCAAATTCAATGAAAAGATTAAAGTCTACAGGCTGTTATACTACTCAGAAGTCTTCAGTGCCTTTCTCCACCCAGGGAAGGGGTTCTTAAACTGGGGTCTAAGAATGGGCTTCAGAAGGTTCATCACCTGTTCCACCTTTTTTGAAATTGTACAGAAAACTTAAGCATCTGTGCATGGATTTCCGGGGAGAGAAGAGGACATGTAGCTTTCATCAGATTTTTAAAGGGCCCTGTGGTCCCAAAATGTTTAACTGATGCTCTAAGGCAGTGGTATCCAGAGCGGGGGCGCAGACACCCCAGGGGGAACACAAGATGATTCTTTGGGGTATGAGAAGGAAATATTAGAACTTTTAAAATTTTATTACATCATCCTTTATAATTTTTGCTTATGCTTTATAATGTACTAGTGCATTAGTACAAGTATACACTTTATAAATAAGTATACGTATGTTGGGGGTATGCTGATGTATTTTATTTATTTATTTATTTATTTATTTATTTATTTATTTATGGCTGTGTTGGGTCTTCGTTTCTGTGCGAGGGCTTTCTCTAGTTGCGGCGAGTGGGGGCCACTCCTCATCGCGGTGCGCGGGCCTCTCACTATCGCGGCCTATCTTGTTGCGGAGCACAGGCTCCAGACGCACAGGCTCAGCAATTGTGGCTCACGGGCCCAGCTGCTCCGCGGCATGTGGGATCCTCCCAGACCAGGGCTCGAACCCGTGTCCCCCACATCGGCAGGCAGATTCTCAACCACTGCGCCACCAGGGAAGCCCCTAATGTATTTTTCTGATATGAGCGTATGATCAAAAAGGTTTTGAAGATACTGCTGTAAAGGATCAAATCAAGATTCTTCTGCTCTTTACTCTGGTCTGAAGCTTTTTTTCCTACCCTTATTTCTTTTCCATAACCCCTCCACATACATTTATAGGCTCATTCCCACCTCTGGACCTTGGTTCGTGTAATTCTCTTTGCACAAATGGCCCTCTTCCTTCTTCTCTTCATATTAAAATTATACGCATTTTTCAAGGCCCCAGGAAAAGTCTCATCTCCATCAAGAACCCTATCCTGACTAATCCTTCTGCTACATCACTGCAAAACTCTATCTGGAGCACTAATTATGTCACTTAGCACGTGGTCCTTAAAGGCATACACTGCAGATTTTGTTGACTTATCTCCAATAACCAGAAAACAAGCTCATTAAAGGAAGACTATGGAAATGTTTTCCATATCCTCTACAGGACCTAGCACAGTGCTAGAATTAGCGCTTAATACAGATTTGCTGAAAAAAGCAACAAACTGCTTGGGATGCACTGGGATATAGAGTCCTCTGATGGTTTTACCAGTGATAAGGCTGTTGGCTGGCAGATAAGTGAACTCATATGAAGCAGGGAATCTTTAGTGCTTGCTGATTATCTAGGAACCAGGTGTCAAAGGGTAAAAAGACTAAGCAAACAAAATCCTCTCCAGTCACCGTAGAGAGCTTTATACTTTCAGTCCGTTTCCCCAGGGGTTCCAATTTTCTCTTGAGACTAATTTGATAAATGCATTTGAGGGGAAAAGTATTAATGACTGATAATGTATCTGATGCCTGATCGCATTCCAGATAATGATTGCACTCAGAGACCCTTCAATGGAGTGATGAATGATTGTCAGTGTAGATACTAACAGGATTGGTTAGGGAGATCTGGGCTTGGCATTTCATCATGTCCTTCACATCACATCCCAAAAATGAATAGGGAGAAAAGTAAAAAATGAGGCATCCGGATATTTCATCACACAAAGAGGTGAAGTATACAAGGTCAGAGTAGGCACTAGAGCCCTGGTCTTTGCCTTCCTCTGCAGTGCTTTCTGCCTTCCATGACACTCCGCCTCCTCCCTTTCTAGAGCCTGCAGTGTATATATCACATACAATTCATGATTAAAATGCCCTCCATTGCACAGTTCAATGTAGGTTGCAGTGACATGAAAGATATGGAGCTGGAAACACCTCAAAATCCAAATAACTCTAAATTTGAGGCTACATTTATTGCAACGGGTCAACTTCCCTCAGGCTATGGAACCGTGCAAATGAAACTCCAGGAACACAGAATGGCATCCCCTTCCCATCTCTCTTCAGCAGGAAGTCCAGAGGATCAGAGAGAGAGCGCCAGCTGGCCAAGCCAGGAAACTGTAAATTTCCAAACAATTTCCAATTAGCTTTAAAGTATCTGCTCTCTATACAGCACTGCCTTCTATTTCAAGTCTTTTGGGTGGTGGTAAAGGAGCTCTGACAGCTGGAGGCGAAAATTAAGACCCCCAACAACTCCCTGAGAAGGGGACAAGTGAAAAAAGTAGCCCTCGGTGTTTAAAACTTCTCTCCACTACAAAGTGAGGGATGTGCAGTGGGCAAACATCCTGAGATGAACTCTTTACCTATCTCAGTTCCTCTTGGCTAAAGTCTATGAAATAATTAATTCCAGCCCCCTTGTCATCACTTACATGATCTAGTGAAGTTCATGGGCATTGATGACAAGGCTGTCAACCTCTCCCTACAGCGCCATTTCTTTGTGCGCATAGGCTCCCCTTCCAGTCTGCTCAATCTCTGGAGGACAGAGGCCTTTGTCTCCGAAATCCCTCCCTCCACAATACAATCAGGGCTTAAGTGACTCCCTGGGCCTGTAGAACCAGTCACAATGCCCCACGCTTCCTGCCCTGAGAGCCCAGAATTCATGACCGTGCAGATAAATGAATTATACACTTGGCCAGAGATTAAGCCTGGCCCTTTGTACAGCAACCTCTGAGGTCTGGGGGAAGATTTGACCTGTCAGGATCTGTGTTCATTCTGCCTTGATGAGAGGCAGAGCAAAGCGGTCCTGGCTGTACAATCCCACACCCTGGGGTGTGATAATCAGCAAATTGCAGACAAGGAATTGGCTATTGCCCGATTCTCATTGTCCGGGGCCCAGGCTGAGCTGTTCAGTGGTTGGCAGGCTGTTTTTCTGACTCCAGATGGCAGACCTGTCTCTTGCCAACGAAGAAGAGCATCCTGAGCGGTGGTGCTAGCTCCAAAGAGGTCACAGAGGAGTTTTAAGAGACTGAATGCACGGAGCTAAGTCTATCCAGAATCCCACATGGGGACTGAAGCAGGAGGGAAACATGGGTCTGAGCTCTGTTGCCTTGGCTTTAAACCCAATGATTTAGGTAGAACTGGGAGACTGAGATAATCAACAAGAACCTCGGCCCACAAATTGCCACTTCGAACCCATTTCTTTTTTTTTTTAATATTAATTATTTATCTCTACTCTTTGCTTTATTTTAGGAAACATGATGGCCATTGGAATTCTGAGATATGACTGAAATTTTTCTGCATAGTTTTGGGCTGGTCTCAGGCCAGCTTAAGGAGTCTCTCTAGTGTTTACATTCTTATCATAGGAAACGTATAATATTAGTTCCTCTCAATTCAGAACCCATGGTTCAATAGATACAAAAAAAAATAGATCCAAGCACAAGAAAATTATATTCTACCACTTGTAGGGTCACCAGGGAGAAGTAAATTTCTAAAAACAAAATTCTGTCTCCCTGACACAAAGGGTTAACAAGCCTTAGCAGTATCCCAGATCCTAAAGTCATGCCAGAACATACCAGAGTGCTGTGATTGCATTACCCTTTCTTACACAAGTCTCAATTCTTTCTCTCCTCATAAAACACAGCATAGAGGAAAGAGTAGCATTGTTCAGATGCCCACTTGTACTTTGCTTTTGTCGAACCCATTTCTTAACACGTCAACTGAGTAGCCTGCAAATGTGAGTCACTTAAAAACCAGACATCTGCAAATTTCCGGGAGTTTTTGTATGCCAAATGGGAGCTGTTTGTTGTCTAAAGGGTAACACTCTTGTCTTGGCTGACTCTTCATGTCTCTGCTCAAATGTCTCTGGCTCAGAGAGACCCATCGAGATGCCCTGATCTACAGCAGATCCCCTTGTTATAATCTCTAGCCACACACGTTAATATTCTTTCATGGCACTTCTCATAATTTTTAATCATCTATATTTAATTTACTCATCTGTTCAACAAATATTTACTACACATTTACTGGCTCAGTTCTAGGCGCCGCAGCTACAACAGTGAACGAAACAGGCAAAAATCCCTGCCCTCGCGTAGCTGACATTATAGAAGGGACCTAGATATACAAAAGTTATGTTATATAGTAAATAAAGGCCCAAACGCGAATTCTCATGTGAAAATATTTTTGCAAGAAGTTTTATGCTGGTCCACATATATCCCTATAACGTACAGTAGTGAACTAATTATGTTTTTTCTTTTTTTTTTTTTCTAGTTCAAATAAATCTGATCTTAATCCATAAAAACAAAGTGGTCACATCAGCAAAGGAAATAGCTATTTCCTTATAGCTATTTCTACTATCTGTTAAATAACAAAAAATGCTCACTTTGCATTGTGTTTATACCTCTATAATAACATTTACCTCTGTAAATTGTGATTGTTAATCTCTTGGTCTCCTTCTGTCACCGGGTAGTGAGGTGCTTGAGGGTGGGGGTCTCTGCCTTATTCATCTTTGTTTCCCTAGAACCTAGCCACATGGCCACAAAATATTCGTTGAAATGAGAATCCTGGATCCTGTCATAGGTACTGAGACCACTGAATGATTTGCACATAAAAGCCCAGGAACCAAGTAAAAATAGAGAATGCATATATTCCTGTGGAGCCCAGGCCAGGCTGGGGCAGAACTAGATCCCCCGTTTCTTTCCCAAGCTGGAGAAGGTCCTGTCTGATTCACAAGCCCTTCCTCAGCCCTTGGGAATTATATCCTAGGATTTGTGGGTTCCTGTGGGCCCTATCTTCTAGAAAACTCATTAATTTATTATGGTATTTATTAGAGTTTACAGCAAATCTTTTATGTAATGGGGACTCTTGGAGTATGGACTGTGCAAATTTACAGAATTGTATGGTTCATTGAGGCCTAATGGGAAAACCCTTATTGATGCAAATCTCTCTAAATTGTCAGAGGCAACCTTCCTGTCTCATAAGGTAGAGTCACGTGGAGATGATAGAAAATCTTTCTTTGCTATTTGAGAGCTCAGTGGCTTCTGAGTTATTCTCCAGTAGATCATTTCCCATTGTCTGAGTCTGTATTTGTTGGAGCTGCAGGACATGGACTAAATGGGAAGGGGTCCCAGGATGCTACCTGGAGGCTCCTTTTTTTTTTTTTTTCTGGGCTCTATCCCTGACCTCTCAGGTCATTTCCCTCTCATATGTGATTCTTCCTAAAAGGGGAGTACCACAGATATCCCAGATAGCAAAGGTTCTGGCCTATCAAGATTTTACTGAACATTTCAGTGGGATATCTGTAATCCTATGGGCACACCTAATTTAAAGGGAATGATTTTTACTCTATAATATTCTTCCCTAAGATGCCTGGAATAGGGTTGCAACAAAAGTACTCTTAGACAGTTATAGTTGACATCAAGGGACTTTTGTAATTTGGTTTGAATTAACACACTCCGAGTCCCAAAGAACATGACACATTGGTTTGCTAACATGCAAGGGGAATAATTAATTCCTGTCTGGGAAGAAAAAAAGGTGAAATCAATCAACTGTACATGTTAAACGCACAATGATTTGAGGCCAGAATGTCCATTTTATACAGCTCACACACTTCTCTAAATCTTGTATCAATAGATGTGGTAACACTCGTGGGCACTCTGCATATAGCTACCTCTATTAGTTTTGTTTATCTTGGGGAACTGTGCAGAATAGAAGAGGGGTCAGAGGTGTGTATATGCCAGGATCATGGGACTAGGATGGAAGGACTGCACGGGGAGAGGGGAAGTTAAGCTTGGAGAAACCACCAGTGGGGTAAAACATTTTGTTTACTTTACCTTATCTGCGCAAATCCTGAATTTTTTTTTTCAGTGAGATAAGTTTTTTTTCCCCCCATTTTTATTGGAGTATAATTGTTATATATAGTTTCTGCTGTACAACAAAGTAAATCAGCTATATGTATACATATATCCCCATATCCCCTCCTTCTTGGTAGTGTATATATGTCAATGCTACTCTCTCACTTTGTCCCAGCTTCCCCTCCCCTCCCACTGTGTCCTCAAGTCCATTCTCTACGTCTGTGTCTTTATTCCTGCCCTGCCACGAGGTTCATCAGTACCATTTTTTTTAGATTCCATGTACATGCGTTAGCATACGGTATTTGTTTTTCTCTTTCTGACTTACTTCACTCTGTATGACAGACTCTACGTCCACCCACCTCACTACAAATAACTCAATTTCACTCCTTTTTATGGCTGAGTAATATTCCATTGTATATATGTGCCACATCATCTTTATCCATTCATCCGATGATGGACATTTAGGTTGCTTCCATGTCCTGGCTATTGAAATAGAGCTGCAATGAACATTGGGGTACCTGACTCTTTTTGAATTATGGTTTTCTCCGGGTATACACCCAGTAGTGGGATTGCTGGGTCATATGGTTGTTCTATTTTTAGTTTTTTAAGGAACCTCTATACTGTTCTCCATAGTGGCTGTATCAATTTACATTATCACCAACAGTACAGGAGAGTTCCCTTTTCTCCACACCCTCTCCAGCACTTATTGTTTCTAGATTTTTTGATGATGGCCATTCTGACCAGTGTGAGGTGATACCTCATTGTGGTTTTGATTTGCATTTCTCTGATGATTAGTGATGTTGAGCATCTTTTCATGTGTTTGTTGGCAATCTGTGTGTCTTCTTTGGAGAAATGTCTGTTTAGATCTTCCGCCCATTTTTGGATTGGGTTGTTTGTTTTTTTGATATTGAGCTGCATGAACTGCTTATATATTTTGGAGATTAATCCTTTGTCAGTTGCTTCATTTGCAAATATTTTCTCCCATTCTGAGGGTTGTCTTTTCATCTTGTTTATGGCTTCCTTTGCTGTGCAAAAGCTTTGAAGTTTCATTAGGTCCCATTTGTTTATTTTTGTTTTTATTTCCATTACTCTAGGAGGTGGGTCAAAAAGGATCTTGCTGTGATTTATATCATAGAATGTTCTGCCTATGTTTTCCTCTAAGAGTTTTATAGTGTTTGGCCTTACATTTAGATCTTTAATCCATTTTGAGTTTATTTTTGTGTATGGTGTTAGGGAGTGTTCTAATTTCATTCTTTTACATGTAGCTGTCCAGTTTTCCCAGCACCACTTATTGAAGAGGCTGTCTTTTCTCCATTGTATATTCTTGCCTCCTTTATCGAAAATAAGGTGACCACATGTGCGTGGGTTTATCTCTGGGCTTTCTATACTGTTCCATTGATCTATATTTCTGTTTTTGTGCCAGTACCATACTTTCTTGATGACTGTAGCTTTGAAGTATAGTCTGAAGTCAGGGAGCCTGATTCCTCCAGCTCCATTTTTCTTTTTTCAAGATTGCTTTGGCTATTCAAGGTCTTTTGTATAATCCTGAACTTCTTAACTCCAGTGATAAAAAAAGCAACAATGGAAAATGGTGCCTCATGGAAAAAGCAAACCCTGACCAAGTTTTGTATAAACCCTTCCTTAGATCTGCCAGGGAAGCTTTCCAAAAGTTGGATGGCTTAAGAAGGCTCTATCCCTCTTGAGAGCACACTTACAAAGAACCCTCAGTGTTGATTCTGCTAATTGCTCAAGCCACTCTGAGTCTCACAGGGAAGAAGAAAAACGGAAGGGCACCTCAGAATTGAGGGGGCTTACTTCCTGAAGAGAGCTGTGTGCAAAGTTCTGCTCTGATGGACTGCTATATGAATTGGACCAAGGTGAGGGTCTATGCTATCTGGAAGAGTCTGTGTTAGTGCTCCACACTAAAATGTAA
Source organism: Balaenoptera ricei (assembly GCF_028023285.1). Taxonomy (NCBI): domain Eukaryota; kingdom Metazoa; phylum Chordata; class Mammalia; order Artiodactyla; family Balaenopteridae; genus Balaenoptera; species Balaenoptera ricei. Next base: position 97,865,078 of record NC_082660.1, read on the forward strand.
AGCAGCATTTCTCAAAATGAGGGCCAGGATGTCCTTGGGTGTTGAAAGAACTTGAGAAAGGACTGATGGTTCCATAAAGAGACTCATCAGCAAAACAGACTTCTCCCATGCTTGCATATGGCCTACCAAACAACACAGCATTCGGAGCCTCTTTCCTCTTCCCTGCTCTTCTTTCTTCTTTCCTCTAACTTTGTTGAGATCCAAGTTGTGTATGTACCCTGAATCTGCTTTTCAGTTCTCTCCTGTCACTGGTCTGCCAACCTCACCCTGTTAAAAACCTCTGACTGTTTTTCTTGCCCATGTTCATTTTTCACACTTCCTCCCAATTATCTGGCAGCCAGCATGTTTGGCTTCTCTTCCAACTCTAAGCTCTTAGGACAATAATCAACCATGGCCAAAACCCCTATGATATAACAACAGATGTTGTCACAGACCTATAAAATCAGGTTAAATGACAAAACCTTGATAGAAATTAGGTGTCTTCAGTATTAGAGACAGCTGCTAAAATGTCATCCTAAGGCAGGAGGAAGGGGTAGTGGGGCATTTCTTCCAAGAGGTAGTAAAGACAGTATCTTTGTCAGGGATTTAGGAGACTTGGTCTCAGCTCTACCATTAACTTTCTGTGATCATAAGTGAGTACCTCCTTTCCTTTGGATTGCAGTTTCCTTATTTGAAAAGAAGGCTTATGAGTGACATCAATCCTCTTTCAAAGAGAGATATCCAAACAATCAGTGGTTTGAGGTGGTACACAGATAAATTTATTTTATTTTAATAGTTTTGTATATATTCTATCTTAAATTTGGAAAACACTGGTCTTCCATTTCTAGTTTTATTTTAAAATAAATTTAGCCAGGTAAAACCATGAGCCAACCTAAAGAAAAGCATTTAGTAAAATAATGAGTACTACATACAGCAAGAATAAAGGTATTATGCGAATTTGGACTTGGATTTGGTGAGGGATGGCCTAGATTATTCTTACTGGCTCTAGCATTTTGGGTCAATTGAACAATAATACCTAACAATTTACAGCATTTATTATGTGCCAGGCATGTGCCAGTGTACTAAGAACTATATATATTAAATCATGTAATCTCCACAATAACCTTATGAGGTAGGCATTGTTACCTCTATTTTACAAATGAGGAAACTGAGCGACTTAGAACTTGCCTAATGTTACACAACTTAAGAGTCAGAGCCAGGATTTGAACTCAGGCAGATTGGATTCAGAAGCCACACTCTTTAACTGCTATACCAGTGCTTCTCAAAGTGTGGTTCCTGGACCAGCAGCATCCACATCACTTGGGAGCTCGTTAGAAGCTCAAATGATCAGATCCCCACCCCAAACCGACTGAATCAGAACTTCTGGGAGGGGAGGTCCAATAATCTGTGTTTCAACAAGCCCTGCAGGTGACCTCTGACACACACTCACATTGGAACATGTATTACACTGTAATGCACTGTCCTGAACCAATGGCAGCAAGTGTGGAATGATGGGAAAGTAATTTGGATTTCAAATTGAGGTAGAGTGAAGGTTTATGCAAGAGTGGAGAAACCAGGACATGTCTGAAAGCAGAAGGGAAGGGACCAGATTATGGAAAGATTATGGAAACAGAGGAGAAGTAGAAGAAAGCAGAGTAGCTTGGGGTCACAAAGGACAACGAGGATGGCTATCTCTTGAGCACTGGAAAAGACAGAGATGGACCCAGGGAAGAAGAAGCTGATGCTTTCGATTTTTGCTCATATGACCAGAAAAATTGATTAATAGGTTTTAGTGATGGTGCAGGGGAACTGACCAGATTTTGAAGAAAGAGATAGCTGATTCAAACAACCTGCTGTGAGCCACTGACACGGGTGAAATAATGTTTACTCACAGTGCTTAGGTCAGAGTAGCAGCTGGAGATGAAGATTTTCCAATGAACCAAGCCGAGTGATTATTAGGTTTTGTGGCAGCCCTGAAAATGTGCCACACAGGTCTCTTGCTTTGGGGAGCATAATTGACAGATGGCCGTAGCTGCTGACCCTCTGAACCCATCGCTGCATCTGAGCTGAGGTCATGCTTCCAGCAGGCAGTTCCTAGCCAATGGCTGAGCATGGCAAGAATACTAATGTGGGCCCCTTCCGTGAGACAGAGGACTCCTCTCTCATGGGTGACTTTGGCTTGAGGACTCCCTATTGGCTTGGCTGAAACATTCTCAAAACTGTCCTGCAATCTGAGATTCTACTTGTCCAATCCTCTTTCCTTCCCTCTCTCTTTCACGGGGGTTGGCCCCGCACTATGATCTAACAGCCCCTACTTCCTTTGGCTCCCTTCCCATTTTTCCTCATGGGAACCCAGCTCAATAAGCCTCTCGCATATCTAATGCCATATTAGAGTCTGCTTTATAGAGGTCCCAAGCTAATAAAGGATTCTTCCCCAACCATGATTTGCTGTATGAGCAAAGATATGGACTCTGCAAGTATCTCAGGGATGGATGGTTTGAGGATAAGGGTAACACACATTCTAAGGAGGTAAAGGGGAGTAGAAGTAGAGATTCCTTAACCCTAGACCTTTACAACAGAGGACCTGCAAATTCAAATTCATTCAAATTCCCTCATAGAGACAAATGTCAGGCATTTATAAATAAGCAATTGGAAAGCTCGCCATTATACTGGTTTTGCTCTCTATGTGAATTCCACAGGAAAAGCTCTGATACAAGGCCTTGAGCTTAATAGTGTGGAAGGAGTCAATGATCTGGGTAGAATGGGTGGATCCTAGTGTGGGATGAGATACCTTCCTTCATTACTGATTGGAAGGTACCTGATTTCATGTGAAAATGAGGCTGGTGGTGACAGCAAGATGAGAAAGAAGAATGATCTGGCAGAAGTTGAAGGAGCTAATGTTGGCAGTGAGACTTTCCTTTATTAAGAGTGTACACTTAAACTACATATACTCTTTGGGAGGGGCCTCTTCGAGGCTAAATAGTGCCAGGAGCAGTAACATCTTAGGAACCAACATCTCAGAGGGCATAGTCTGTGATACAGTTGGAATAGAGCTCATTAGAGATGAGTTATGGGGTCTCACTGAAAGAGGAGCTGAGATAATATGAAAAAAACACAAATTTTTACAACTTCCCCTTTTTTACTTTTGCCCTGTAAGGGAAGACACTCACATCCTCTTCTCTGTCAAGAAACCCTGAGGGTCCCCATTTACCATTGCAACAAAAACCCACAGGCAACATTGTTTTCAATGGTGAAAAACTGGAACCATTTCCACTAAGATCAGGAACAAGAAAAGGTTGCCCACACTCACCACTATTATTCAAGAGTTTTGGAAGTTTTAGCCACACCAATCACAGAAGAAAAAGAAATAAAAGGAATCCAAATAGGAAAAGAAGAAGTAAAACTGTCACTGTTTGCAGATGACATGATATTATACATAGAGAATCCTAAAGATGCTACCAAAAAACTACTAGAGCTAATCAATGAATTTGGTAAAGTATCCAGATACAAAATTAATGCACAGAAATCTCTTGCCTTCCTATACACGAATGATGAAAAACCTGAAAGAGAAATTATGGAAACACTCCCATTTACCATTGCAACCAAAAGAATAAAATACCCAGGAATAAACCTACCTAAGGAGACAAAACACCTGTATGCAGAAAACTATAAGACACTGATGAAAGAAATTAAAGATGATACAGACAGATGGAGAGATATACCATGTTCTTGGATTGGAAGAATCAATATTGTGAAAATGACTATACTACCCAAAGCAATCTACAGATTCAATGCAATCCCTATCAAACTACCAATGGCATTTTTCACAGAACTAGAACAAAAAATTTCACAATTTGCGTGGAAACACAAGACTCCAAATGGCCAAAGTAATCTTGAGAAAGAAAAACGGAGCTGGAGGAATCAGGCTCCCTGACTTCAGACTATACTACAAAGCTATAGTCATTGAGACAGTATGGTACTGGCACAAAAACAGAAATATAGATCAATGGAACAGGATAGAAAGCCCAGAGATAAACCCACGTACATATGGTCACCTTATTTTTGATAAAGGAGGCAAGAATATACAATGGAGAAAAGACAGCCTCTTCAATAAGTGGTGCTGGGAAAACTGGACAGCTACATGTAAAAGAATGAAATTAGAACACTCCCTAACACCATACACAAAAATAAACTCAAAATGGATTAAAGACCTAAACGTAAGGCCAAACACTATAAAACTCTTAGAGGAAAACATAGGCAGAACACTTTATGACATAAATCACAGCAAGATCCTTTTGACCCACCTCCTAGAGTAATGGAAATAAAAACAAAAATAAACAAATGGGACCTAATGAAACTTCAAAGCTTTTGCACAGCAAAGGAAACCATAAACAAGAGAAAAAGACAACCCTCAGAATGGGAGAAAATATTTGCAAATGAAGCAAGTGACAAAGGATTAACCTCCAAAATTTACAAGCAGCTCATGCAACTCAATATCAAAAAACAAACAACGCAATCCAAAAATGGGCAGAAGACCTAAATAGACATTTCACCAAGGAAGACATAGAAATGGCCAAGCGGCACATGAAAAGATGCTCAACATCACTAATCATTAGAGAAATGCAAATCAAAACTACAATGAGGTATCACCTCACACTGGTCAGATTGGCCTTTATCAAAGAATCTAGAAACAATAAATGGTGGAAAGGGTGTGGTGAAAAGGGAACCCTCTTGCACTCTTGGTGGGAATGTAATTTGATACAACCACTATGGAAAACAGTATGGAGGTTCTTTAAAAAACTAAAAATAGAACTACCATATGACCCAGCAATCCCACTACCTGGGCATATACCCTGAGAAAACCATAATTCAAAAAGAGTCATGTACCACAATGTTCATTGCAGCTCTGTTTACAATAGCCACGACATAGAAGCAACCTAAGTGTCCATCAACAGATGAATGGATAAAGAAGATGTAGCACATATATACAATGGAATATTACTCAGCCATAAAAAGAAACGAGATTGAGTTATTTGTAGTGAGGTGGGTGGACGTAGAGTCTGTCATACAGAGTGAAGTAAGTCAGAAAGAGAAAAACAAATACCGTGTGCTAACACATATATATGGCATCTAAAAAAAATGGTTCTGAGGAACTTAAGGGCAGGACAGGAATAAAGACACAGATGCAGAGAATGGACTTGAGGACATGGGGAGGGGGAAGGGTAAGCTGGGACGAAGTGAGACAGTGGCATGGACATATATACACTACCAAATGTAAAATAGATAGCTAGTGGGAAGCAGCCACATTGCACAGGTAGATCAGCTCGGTGCTTTGTGTCCACCTAGAGGGGTGGGATAGGGAGGGTGGGAGGGAGCCGCAAGAGGGAAGAGATATGGGGATATAGGTATATGTATAGCTGATTCACTTTGTTATAAAGCAGAAACTATCACACCATTTTAAAGCAATTATACTCCAATAAAGATGTTATAAGAAAAAAAAAAAAAGAAACCCTGAGTGTCTGGTCTGCTTCTTCGTAGACCCAGGGTATGGCAGGAATCAAGCCAATCTTGTAAAGGAAATTACAAGTCACTAGCTGAAGGGTGTGTCTTCCTATGGAAACTGGGGGATCAGGCCTCTCCTGCTCATGCCTTCGGAAGAGCTGAGAAGCTTCAGACACATTGAAATTTAATTTACTGAAAGGATTATAAGGATCTAATTGGAAAAACAAGAATGGGATCTTTGAGACACAACCGAAGTGTTAAAAAAAAAAAAAAAGGAAGGAGGGTAAACTACTCTAATAAAACTTGCTGCTTAATGGGAATGTTCAACAGCAGGGGAAACTCTAGGATATAAACACACCTTCTAAACAGAGGCACTGAATGTTTGTTCAGAAACAGATGCACCTGGCAGTTAAATGATAATGCCATTAACCACAATTATACCCTTCTCCTGATTGTTCATTTATAGTCATTATACTACTTAATAAATAATAAATGTGATTCTCACTTTGCAAATCATTTAACATTGCCAAACTAAAGAATCATTTAGATCGTAAACACAATCTAAAGAATGGGTAACTCCAAAGGCGGAAGGGGGGAGGTATAAATTAGGAGTATGGGATTAACAGATACACAGCACTATATATAAAATAGCTGAACAAGAAGGATTTACTGTATAGCACAGGGAACTATATTCAACATCTTGTAATAACCTGTAATGGAAAAGAATCTGGAAAAGAATATATATATGTATACATATATATGAGTATATATATGAATATATATATATGTGAATCACTTTGCTGTACACCTGAAACTAACACAATATTGTAAATCAACTATACGTCAAAAAAAATGATAATAAAGATGGAATAACCCAGACTCCCAGGTTCCTGCTACTGCATGATTAGCATAGCAGGTTTCACTCCTCTCTATTTAAAATGTGAGGGCTCAACCCTTAGAAACTGCCTAACAATGATATCAATGTTATTAAACTTAATAAACACAGTTTATTAAGGCATAGGAGCAACCCCTCTTGAGGACACAGGCTGTAAGTAAGAGGAGCAAATTATTAGGTGGAGAGCAACACATTAACAAAAGCAAACATCCAGGAATTTGCTAATAATAAAAATAAAGATTGTATTTGTTAATCAGAACTAAACATTCCAGTGGGTCCTGCTAAGCTAGGGTTGGTCGTTTCAATTAATGGGCTGCTACTTCTTTCTTCCAATCAGGTGGCATTGGACACAGATGTCTGGAAAACATGTAAATCCGACTCATGGGAAAATATACCAAATAATCTGTTTGGATGTGGCCACACCACAAACCAATAGATGGGCCCAGTTTAATAGGCCTATCCAGTCTCATTTGTCCAGGAAAGTAGACATCATTTCCAGTAAACTCAAGAGCAATGATAATCCTGCACCAAACATCCAAAGTACAATTACCACGTGGTAGGCTGGAGGCGGTGTCTTGCTGAGTCTGTCTGAGTCAGGAGGCTGGGATCTAGTCCTGTTTTTGCCACCAACTGACTTTGTAACCTTATTTAACTCGCCTCACTTCTTTCAGCCTCAGTCTTCTCATGTATAAAGTAAGGGGATTGGATTGCATGTTCTTTAGGGATCCTTTCAGCTCTAGAGCTGTGTGTATTTTACCGTGCTTTTGTTTCTTACAAATCGATCATGTCCACACGGCAAAAACTAGAAAGGGAAAATAAGTTTCATCTTAAATGTTGTCAGTTAATTGTCTTCCTTGTTTGATACTGGCTGCCTAAGAACAGTGTGTTGAGAAGAATTCTGAGGCTAGGTCCAAACTCAGTGGGAAAGAAAGCCAAAGACAAAGGAATGGGTGGGAAATGACAGCTTTCATGCCATGGATTTACCAACCCTAACATACATAATACCACTTGGGCAAGTGGATCATATTCTTTAGAAGCCTCCATTCTCACCAGTTCATGGACTGGGGTTTAATATTTTTTCAAATATTCCCAAGACTTATTATGAATGCTATTTGCACTATCAGAGCTATGATAGAAAGTCTTGACTAATAAATGCTTATTATTACTTAGTTATTACTGGTACTAGTTTTAGTAATAACTAATAATCATATATTATTTACTATATCAAGACAAATATTGTAAATTTGGAAGCAAGAAAGGCAAGTCCAGGAACAGCCATAGCTGATTTTCAACTCAATGAGTTGTATAATGAAGAGCTGCCACTATTTTTAATTCAGACAGATGAATAACTCTCTGCAGTCAATGCTATGAAATACAGATCAGTAAACTATTAAATGGCAAAGAAACACTTTGCAAATTAAGTAAACAAGCTCTTTTTTGGTATTAACATTTCAGACAGAAAAAAAGAGGAAATTAGTTCAATGGCTTGCCACTTTTTAGTGGCATTAATAAGAACTCAGGAGTTGTACATTTTGAAAACCTCAACCCATCTAAGGATATTTGATTGTATGCCACCTTCTACATCAAAGAAAGAGCATTCCAACTGAGCAGTGTTTACCAACCACTTTAATCTTCTCCAAATTAGAAACCATCGTTAGCGCAGATAATGGCCTTCTGTAAGGAGCGAGGCAATACCATTGCTAATCGTCTAGCATTATGCTGCCCTATATGGTAGCTCCTAATCACAGATAGCTATGACATTTAAATGAATAAAATAAGATTTAAAATTCAGTCCCTCAGCCACATTAGCTACATTTGAAATGCTCCATAGCTAAATGTGGCTAGAGGCTACCTTATTGGACACCACATTTCCATCATTGCAGAAAGTTCGATTGGAGGGCACTGCTCCAGAGAGCCTGAGTATTACTCCTGGAGTGGGTAGGGCTTTCAAATGGCTTAGAGAACGTTTCCATGAGGATTCAGAGCTGGAAGAAATTTTAAAAATTCAAATTCATCTCTTTTATTTTATAGATAAGGAAACTGAGGTCCAGCGAAGGTCACACACCTAACTGATAGCAGATTGGAGGCTAGAATCCAGGTTTCCTGATTCTGAGGCCCCTCCTCATTCCATGATCCTGGTAATATACCTAGAGTATTTTCCTGGTTACTCTACTAGCTCGGGGTCAGCTCCCACCAACATCAGAAGCTCTGTTCCAGTAGCCAGATGTGCCCATCATCTCCCTGCTACTCCTTATAGAGAGAAAACATCAGGAGAACACTGAATAGGGTTGGAGGTGGGGGAAGAGTATGCAATTATGCAAGTAAATACCTAGTTCCAGAATGAAGAGTAAACATTCCAAATGATCTATAAATATTTAACCAAAGTCATACATCTGGGCGCCAAAGAAGGGAGTTTGTTCTTGGCATTTGCGATTAAAATGGATTAATCCCCTGACACAATGTTAATACTAACCTTTCTTGAGTATAAACATGTCCTAGGATACTCCACACTGAGTGAAAATGTATAGGAACACATTATTCACTGGATAGCCAGCTCTTGGCGAAAACACAATGGTCTATTCTCTGAGCACATGGTTGGGGATATTACATGAGCAAGGGGTTTGTTGGGTCCTGTTTTCCATGGGCGGGGGGAAAGGAAATGGTCTTGTTTACAAGGATGATTAGGCTGTCCTCCAGAAGTTTGGCTGTTGGGACTCATTTGGCTGGGTCCAAGGCTGGATCCAAACCTCCCATGGCAGTTCTGCAATGATACATTTTCACTGGCTGCCATTCATCAACTATCCCAAACCAGGTGCAGGGGCTACAGAGATGGCAGGGCCCCAGCACACTATTTCTCAAAGGACTCATATTGGTTTATTTATTTATTTATTTTAGGCTTTTTAAAAACATCTTTATTGGAGTGTAATTACTTTACAGTGTTGTGTTAGCTTCTGCTGTATAACAAAGTGAATCAGCTATATGCATACGAATATCCCCATATCCCCTCCCTCTTGCATCTCCCTCCCACCCTCCCTATCCCACCCCTCTAGGTGGTCACAGGGCACCGAGCTGATCTCCCTGTGCTACGGGGCTGCTTCCCACTAGCTAGCTATTTTACGTTTGGTAGTGTATATATGTCCATGCCACTCTCTCACTTCGTCCCAGCTTACCCTTCCCCCTTCCCGTGTCCTCAAGTCCATTCTCTACATCTGCGTCTTTATTCCTATCCTGCCCCTAGGTTCATCTGAAACATTTTAAAAATAGATTCCATATATATATGTGTTAGCACACGGTATTTGTTTTTCTCTTTCTGACTTACTTCACTCTGTATGACAGACTCTAGGTCCACCCACCTCACTACAAATAACTCAATTTCGTTTCTTTTTATGGCTGAGTAATATTCCATTATATATATGTGTCACATCTTCTTTATCCATTCATCTGTCGCTGGACACTTAGGTTGCTTCTATGTCCTGGCTATTGTAAATAGAGCTGCAGTGAACATTGTGGTACATGACTCTTTTTGAATTATGGTTTTCTCAGGGTATATGCCCAGGTAGTGGGATTGCTGGGTCATATGGTAGTTCTATTTTTAGTTTTTTAAGGAACCTCCATACTGTTCTCCATAGTGGCTGTATCAATTTACATTCCCACCAAGAGTGCAAGAGGGTTCCCTTTTCACCACACCCTTTCCAGCATTTATTGTTTGTAGATTTTTTTGATGGTGGCCATTCTGACCAGTGTGAGGTGATACCTCATTGTAGTTTTGATTTGCACTTCTCTAATGATTAGTGATGTTGAGCATCTTTTCATGTGCCTCTTGGCCATTTCTATGTCTTCCTTGGTGAAATGTCTATTTAGGTCTTCTGCCCATTTTTGGATTGGATTGTTTGTTCTTTTGATATTGAGCTGCATGAGCTGTTTGTAAATTTTGGAGGTTAATCCTTTGTCACTTGCTTCATTTGCAAGTATTTTCTCCCATTCTGAGGGTTGTTTTTTTCTCTTGTTTATGGTTTCCTTTGCTGTGCAAAACCTTTTAAGTTTCATTAGGTCCCATTTGTTTATTTTGTTTTCATTTCCATTTCTCTAGGAGGTGGGTCAAAAAGGATCTTGCTGTGATTTATGTCATAGACTGTTCTGCCTATGTTTTCATCTAAGAGTTTTATTGTGTCTGGCCTTACATTTAGTTCTTTAATCCATTTTGAGTTTATTTTTGTGTATGGTGTTAGGGAGTGTTCTAATTTCATTCTTTTACATGTAGCTGTCCAGTTCTCCCAGCACCACTTATTGAAGAGGCTGTCTTTTCTCCACTGTTTACTCTTGCCTCCTTTATCAAAGATAAGATGACCATATGTGCGTGGGTTTATCTCTGGGCTTTCTATCCTGTTCCATTGATCTATATTTCTGTTTTTGTGCCAGTACCATACTGTCTCGATGACTGTAGCTTTGTAGTATAGTCTGAAGTCAGGGAGCCTGATTCCTCCAGCTCCGTTTTTCTTTCTCAAGATTGCTTTGGCTCTTCGGGGTCTTTTGTGTTTCCATATAAGTTGTGAAATTTTTGTGTTCTAGTTCTGTGAAAAATGCCATTGGTAGTTTGATAGGGATTGCATTGAATCTGTAGATTGCTTTGGGTAGAATAGTCATTTTCCCAATGTTGATTCTTCCAATCCAAGAACATGGTATATCTCTCCATCTATTTGTATCATCTTTATTTCTTTCATCAGTGTCTTATAGTTTTCTGCATACAGGTGTTTTGTCTCCTTAGGTAGGTTTATTCCTAGGTATTTTATTCTTTTTGTTGCAATGGTAAATGGGAGTGTTTCCTTAATTTCTCTTTCAGATTTTTCATCATTAGTGTATAGGAATGTAAGAGATTTCTGTGCATTAATTTTGTATCCTGATACTCTACCAAATTCATTGATTAGCTCTAGTAGTTTTCTGGTAGCATCTTTAGGATTCTCTATGTATAGTAGCATGTCATCTGCAAACAGTGACAGCTTTACTTCTTCTTTTCCGATTTGGATTCCTTTATTTCTTTTTCTTCTCTGATTGTTGTGGGTAAAACTTCCAAAACAATGTTGAATAGTAGTGGTGAGAGTGGGCAACCTTGTCTTGTTCCTGATCTTACAGGAAATGGTTTCAGTTTTTCACCATTGAGAACGATGTTGTCTGTGGGTTTGTCATATATGGCCTTTATTATGTTGAGGTAGGTTCCCGTTATGCCTACTTTCTGGAGAGTTTTTATCATAAATGGATGTTGAATTTTGCAAAAGCTTTTTCTGCATCTATGTAGATTATCGTACGGTTTTTATCCTTCAATTTGTTAATATGGTATATCACATTGACTGATTTGCGTTTATTGAAGAATCCTTGCTTTCCTAGGTTAAACCCCACTTGATCAGGTGTATGATCCTTTTAATGTGCTGTTGGATTCTGTTTGCTAGTATTTTGTGGAGGATTTTTGCATCTCTGTTCATCAGAGATATTGGCCTGTAGTTTTCTTTTTTTGTGACATCTTTGTGTGGTTCTGGTATCAGGGTAATGGTGGCCTCATAGAATGAGTTTGGGAGTGTTCCTCCCTCTGCTATATTTTGGAAGAGTTCGAGAAGGAAAGTGTTAGCTCTTCTGTAAATGTTTGATAGAATTCACGTGTGAAGCCATCTGGTCCTGGGCTTTTGTTTTTTGGAAGATTTTAAATCACAGTTTCAATTTCAGTGTTTGTGATTAGTCTGTTTATATTTTTTATTTCTTCCTGGTTCAGTCTCAGAAGGGTGTGCTTTTCTAAGAATGTGTCCATTTCTTCCAGGTTGTCCGTTTTATTGGCATATAGTTGCTTATAGTAATCTCTCATGATCCTTTGTATTTCTGCAGTGTCTGTTCTTATTTCTCCTTTTCATTTCTAATCCTGTTGATTTGAGTGTTCTCCCTTTTTTCTTGATGAGTCTGGCTAATGGTTTATCAATTTTGTTTATCTTCTCAAAGAACCAGCTTTTAGTTTTATTGAACTTTGCTATCGTTTCCTCCATCTCTTTTTCATTTATTTCTGATCTGATCTTTATGATTTCTTTCCTTCTGCTAACTTTGGGGTTTTTTGGTTGTTTGTTCTTTAATTGCTTTAGGTGTAAAGTTAGGTTGTTTATTTGAGATGTTTCTTGTTTCTTGAGGTAGGATTGTATTGCTATAAACTTTCCTCTCAGAACTGCTTTTGCTGCATCCCATAGGTTTTGGGTCGTTGTGCTTTCATTGTCATTTGTTTCTAGGTATTTTTTGATTTCCCCTTTGATTTCTTCAGTGATCTCTTGGTTATTAAATACTGTATTGTTTAGCCTCCATGAATTTGTATTTTTTACAGATTTTTCCCTGTAATTGATATTTAGTCTCATGGCATTGTGGTTGGAAAAGATACTTGATATGATTTCAATTTTCTTAAATTTACCAAGGCTTGATTTGTGACCCAAGATACGATCTATCCTGGAGAATGTTCCATGAGCACTTGAGAAGAAAGTGTATTCTGTTGTTTTTGGATGGAATGTCCTATAAATATCAATTAAGTCCATCTTGTTTAATGTATCATTTAAAGCTTGTGTTTCCTTATTTATTTTCATCTTGGATGATCTCTCCATTGGTGAAAGTGGGGTGTTAAAGTCCCCTAGTATGACTGTGTTATTGTCGATTTCCCCTTTTATGGCTGTTAGCATTTGCCTTATGTATTGAGGTGCTCCTATGTTGTGTGCATAAATATTTACAATTATTATATCTTCTTCTTAGATTGATCCCTTGATCATTATGTAGTGTCCTTCTTTGTCTCTTGAAATAGTCTTTATGTTAAAGTCTATTTCGTCTGATATGAGAATTGCTACTCCAGCTTTCTTTTGATTTCCATTTGCATGGAATATCTTTTTCCATCCCCTCACTTTCAGTCTGTATGTGTCCCTAGGTCTGAAATGGGTCTCTTGTAGACAGCATATATACAGGTCTTGTTTTTGTATCCATTCAGCCAGTCTATGACTTTTGGTGGGAGCATTTAATCCATTTACATTTAAGGTAATTATCGATATGTATGTTCCGATTACCATTTTCTTAATTGTTTTGGGTTTGTTTTTGTAGGTCTTTTCCTCCTCTTGTGTTTCTTGCCTAGAGAAGTTCCTTTAGCATTGGTTGTAAAGCTGGTTTGTTGGTGCTGAATTCTCTTAACTTTTGCTTATCTGTAAAGGTTTTAATTTCTCCATCGAATCTGAATGAGTTCTTTGCTGGGTAGAGTAATCTTGGTTGTTGATTTTTCCCTTTCATCACTTTAAATATGTCCTGCCACTCCCTTGTGGCTTGCGGAGTTTCTACGGAAAAATCTGCTGTTAATCCCTTGTATGTTATTTGTTGCTTTTCCCTTGCTGCTTTTAATATTTTTTCTTTGTATTTAATTTTTGATAGTTTGATTAATATGTGTCTCAGTGCATTTCTCTTTGGGTTTATCCTGTATGCTACTCTCTGTGCTTCCTGGACTTGATTGACTATTTCCTTTCCCATGTTATGGTAGTTTTTGACTATAATCTCTTCAAATATTTTCTCAGACCCTTTCTTTTTCTCTTCTTCTTCTGGGACCCCTATAATTTGAATGTTGGTGCGTTTAATGTTGTCCCAGAGGTCTCTGAGACTGTCCTCAATTCTTTTCATTCTTTTTTCTTTATTCTGCTTCCTGACAGTTATTTCCACCATTTTATCTTCTAGCTCACTTATCCGTTCTTCTGCCTCAGTTATTCTGTTATTGATTCCTTCTAGAGTATGTTTTTTAAACATAGGCAGTATGCTTTTTTAAAAAATTTTATTTATTTATTTATTTATTTTTATTTTTGGCTGTGTTGGGTCCCCGTCTCTGCATGCGGGACCCCTCTAGTTGCGGCGAGCAGGGGCCACTCTTCATCATGGTGCGCGGGCCTCCCACTGTCGTGGCCTCCCCTGCTGCGTAGCACAAGCTCCAGACACGCAGGCTCAGCAGTTGTGGCTCACGGGCCCAGTTGCTCCGCGGCATGTGGGATCCTCCCAGACCAGGGCCCGAACCCGTGTCCCTTGCACCAGCAGGCAGACTCTCAACCACTGCGCCACCAGGGAAGCCCTAGAGTATTTTTAATTTCAGAAATTGTGTTGTTCGTCACTGTTTGTTTTCTCTTTAGTTCTTCTAGATCCTTGTTAAATGTTTCTTGTATTTTCTCCACTCTGCTTCTGAGATTTTGTATCATGTTTACTATCATTATTCTGAATTCTTTTTTAGGTAGGTTGCCTATTTTGTCTTCACTTATTTGGTCTTGTAGGTTTTTACCTTGCTCCTTCGTCTGTAACATATTTTCTTGTCATTTCATTTTTTTTTTGATGAGTGTTGTTATATTCCTGTCTTACTGGTTGTTTGGCCTGAGACATCCAGCACTGGAGTTTACAGGCAGTTAGATAGAGCTGGGTCTTGGTGCTGAGATGAGGACCTCCTGGAGGCCTCACTCCAATTGATATTCCCTGGAATCTGAGGTTCTCTGTTAGTCCGGTGGTTTGGACTCAGAGCTCCCACCACAGGAGCTCAGGTCTGACCTCCAGCCTGGGAATCAAGATCCCACAAGCCAGTCTCTGGGGGTTCCTCCTGTCCACTTAGGTGTCCGTGGTCCCCCACCAGTGCCTGGTAGGTGCCTTCGTTGTGAGGAGATGCGGATTCTACGTCCTCCTATTACTGCTTTGGATAGTTTTAAGGATAACTCTCAGAAGGTAAGGGTGGAGTATGGAGCCGAAAACAGGAATGGTAGGAAGTCTGTGTATCAGTCTCCCATGTGTCCTCCTTCACCCTAAGCAGCCTGGAAACGATTGTTCCTTTACCTGCTTGTCTTGGAGAGTCTCCCGGAGAGGCAGAGGGTGGCTGCAGCACATACTGGGGAGCTCCTTCTACCACATGAAGCCCGTGCTGGCAGGTGCCATTGTGGAGGCTCCTCCCTCTTGCCTCACATTGGTTTTTAAAACAGGTTACCTCTGCAAGTAAATCCTGATATGGGAAGTGCAAGGAAAAACCAACTTGCATTAAAAAGAGAAGTTAGTCTTCGAAGCCTTGGGCTCTCTTTTTGAGGTTCTTTTAACCTCTCTTCTATGGTGTCATTTCTCCACCAAGATTGTCATGGCTCTTCCTTGCTGAGAGTATTGGAGGTATTGGGGACTTAATGTGTTAGTTCTGTTTATATTTAAAAACACGGATCTGACGAGGGAATGTTTAAATGAAATACATTCATCACTAGTGATGGAAATTCAAGGCTAAATGAGGAAATAAAGGGAGTTTTTTAAAAAATGCATTTTGAGGAATAAGCGGGTGTTCCTACTGTATTCGGCAAATCTCACCATGTTTGGTGTGGTCATCCCTGCAAGGCTGACTCTGTCTGTGGTTGTCTAGCTGTCTTACACAACTAATGTGAGGCAGACAAACATAAAGACAAAGCTTCTAAAAAAAGGAATAATATTGCTTCCATTTGCTTCAAAAAGGACCAGCCAGGTGATGGGGTTCAGGGCATGCTACCCCCAAACATGGCACCTCGGCATATTGAATATTTTAAGCTGAAGGAGTTTGAGAAAACTGCAGAAGTAGGAAGGTCACTCTGACCTTCCCCCCACCCTTCTCCCCTGAAACAGGTCATAAAACCCTTATGTGAGATGCCTTCCCCATACCCAGAGGAAAGGAACATCCTTGTCTCCGAAGACAAAGAGACGCGAAGAAGAATCTGAACAAACAGGCCTTGCTAAGTGTTCCCCAGTTTACTACACTTACCTCATACTCCTTAACCTATCATATTTCTACACAACTGCCCACTCTTCATCAAACCTAGCATAAAAATATACAAGTATAACTGTCCCTTCCAGTCTCCGGTTCCTTATGAAGGTTCTCGTATCATGTAAAAGTTAAAAGTTAATTTGTATGCTTTTCCCCTGCTACTCTGTCTCTGTCAGTTTAATTCCTAGACCCAGCAAAGGACCCTAAGAGGGTCAAGGAAAACTTTTTTCTCCTCTACAAGAGCTAATCATGGATTGGTAGTTAAGCTGTCTTTTTGCTCCTACTAATTCACAGTGAGGGGCCTTGAAGGCCTCTCACTTCAAATACAACTTTGTCTTTACAAAGACTGTCTCTTAAAAGCATCAATTGCCCTTGTTTTCATTTGATTACCTAAATAAAAATTTAAAAAAATATCTTCAAAAACCTTTCTTTATAGAGGTAGAAGATATTGGAATCTACATTTTATAAACACTCAGATACACTCAGTAGCTATTTGTTTAAAAAAAATGAGTAAGCAACTGCAGCCAATGTTTACTTAGTCCAGGAAGACCCATAAGACCACCATAACCATAATAAATGATAGATTCTAGTGGGTAAACAAGGTTAGGGAAACAGAAGGGGTTCTACCACCTAACATCAAGCCAAAGCACTAGACTAACTCAGGGACGGAATCCATAGCAAAAGAGAAATGAAATCTACCTGATGAAGTTCTCAAATGAGGTTCCTGCATCCTACTTCTTAGAGCATTGATTCTTAGAGATTTAGCTGCACATTAGAATCATCCAGGTTCTAGAGAGTATACCCTAGAGAGTATGATTTAATTGATCTGGAGTTAGACCCAGGCACTGGTGTTCTTAAGAATTTTCCCAGGAAATGCTGATGTGCAGTCTGGGTTGAAAATCACCGTCCTAGAGTACAAGGTTCTGCTTAGAGTTGTCATTCATCTGAGGCATTACGAAGAGCTCAGGGCAGTGGTTTCCAAACCTGGCTGCACATCAGCTTCCTCCTGTGAGGTTTTTAAAAATACAAATTCTGGGGACCTATCCCTATACTTCCAAATTCGAAATTTTAGGAGTTGGTCCCAGGAATCCCCAATTTTACAAGCTATGTAGACAATTCTTATGCAGCCAGACTGGCAGGTCCTTGTTGGAGGAAGTGCATTTGAGAAGTACTGAGTTAAGTCTTCTGTATATCTGTGATGGTACAGAGCAGTGGCTCTCAACCCTGGATGCTCGGATGCCTGAATCTCACCTCCAGAGAATCTAATTTAATTGGTCTGGGGTGGACTCCAGGTACCAGTATTTTTTAAAAAGCTTCCTGTGATTTGTGTGCAATCATGTTAAGGAACTACTAGCTCTGAGCAAGAGTGGAAAAAAAAAAAGTAGATCATTTGTTGGCAAACTTTCATGTCCATGGCAGACATCACTAATCAATTCTGGCACTCTTTCCTGCAGAGCTCATATGTGGTCTCATAATTCTTCTCACTATATTGTCCTAGGCAGCCACTCATGCATGGAGTGGGCATGAAACTACTGTTTGCCATCTTTACCTTAAATCCTGCCTGGCAGGGATCTAATAACCTCTGGAGAACCCTTCCTGGCTTTTGCTTCTAGTATCATACTTAAGTATCCAGATTGTTGTCCACCAGGACACTCTTTTGAAGCAGGAGAAGGGGGAAGCCAGAGGTGGATGCAATAGAGAGATCCCTCACCTAGCTACCTCTACTACCCAGTGAAGCACTTTCAACCCCAGCTTCTGCTACAAGTTGAAAGCCTTATGCAGAGGAATTTATCATATTGGGTTCATGGAGGGTCTCTGTATGACCTCCTAGTATCAAGTGTACAGGAAAGGCCAAGCATAAAGGGAGTTTCACTCAATATTTACCTTAAATCCAAACTAGAGTTCTTGTTTGTACATCCCAATCTATTTTCCATAAACATTCCACCTATTGATGGTTGTCTTATCACAGGACTCATACCCAGCACTCTGAACCTTTGTCCCAGGCTATGGTATGTGGGAGAGCACTTGAGCTTCAGAATGAAGCGCTTCTCTTGCTGTGCTGCTTCCTGCTCTGGAGGAGAAGAAAGGCTAAGTGGGCCAGAAGTTTCAGCAGTTCCTTCTGTAGCTGATAATTAATGTGGTATGTGAGGAGGGCAGAAAGAACATTTTTTTTTCTTCTAAAAAAGGGCCTCTTCCCCTGGGGCCTGTTGTTTCTACAAATGCAGAACAAAGAATTGTAGGAAGACAGACGTTTTTCCCTTGGTAACATGCAATAAAGCACCTTTAAAGGCAACAGATCATAATTCTGATTAGGACTGGAGAGGTGGTAAGTGCACATTGAGCTTGCCAAGGATCCAGAAGTCTGCAAATGAGGAAAGCTTTGTGGGAGGCAAGTAGCCTGGAATTAAAGGAAAGAAGAGGGCTTTGGAGTCAGAATATGTTGAGTGGCTCTATGACTTATTATCTGTGTGACTCTGGGCAAATTACTTAACCTCTCTTAGCCTCAGCTCTCTAACTTACAGAATGAGGGATTAAATTAATACCTTCCTCATAGACTAGTGGAAAAGATTAAATTAGGTAATGATAGCTTTCTATAAGGCCTCCTGGAACAGACCAGTATCTGGCAAACAGTAACTATCAACGGATGGTAGCTAATATTATTATCCGAAAAGGTCATTACACTGCTCAAACACTCAATTCAAAATCCATATTAGGCATTCTCAAGGTATGATTCCTGGACAATCAGCTTCAGAATGACCTGGGGGGAGCTTCAAAAACACAGATTCCTGGGCTACATGCTAGATCTAAAGAATCAGAATTGAGCTTGGCTTTAGGAATAAGCAATTTTAAGAAACACTCTGGGTGATTCTGCTTCATATTTAAGAGTCACTGATCTATCTAATAGGGCCAATTATATCTGGCTTGTTCATCTTACAAAAAATACAATTAATTCATAGGGGGAAAATTATGTAGAAGTACTTGAGGAAAACAACATTGTAAACTTTCTAAGTAGTATTAACTAATATCATTTAGATGACAGGAAAGAAATGGAGTTAATTTCAGGATTCCAGGTTCAGGGAGAATCCCGAAACACTGGAAACTTTCTCTGCCTTCATTGCTTCCTTCTTTATGTATAAGTGGCCTAAGATTTAAGAAAGGTATGTTTTGACTGGACTCCACAAAGATGCCAACATTCTTTTTAACTAATATTGTTTTTAATATATACTATAAGCTGGGCACCGGTGGTGACACAGCAGCAGTCGATAAGATAGACGAGGTTCCTGCCTCACTAAGCTTACATTTTAATTGGAGGAGACAGATAGTAAACAACTGTAAAAGTTGAGACTAAAAGATCATTCATTCATTAGTTCATTCACCCACACTCCTTTTTTCAACAAACATGGAGATTACATCTAGAGGAAGAAAAAAAAAAATCCAAGTAATTACAAGTTAATAAGTGCTACAAAGAAATGCATGGTGCTAAAGGATTATGTGTCTAAGGGAGGATACTATCAAGGGAGGCCTAATACAGGGGTGATTTTTAGTGAGGAGGGTGGGGGCAGGAGTGGGAAAAGAAATAGCTGATGATAAGCATTTCAGGAAGACGCAGCATGTTGAAGGCCCAGAGGTTGAAGAGAAGATGGAAAATATCACAAATGTCTGATATTTGAAAATATCAGAATGGCTGCTGAAGATAGTGCTATAGGCTGAATATTTGTGTCACTGCCAAATTAATATGTTGAAACCTACTCCCTCAATGTGATGGTATTTGGAGGTGGGGCCTTTGGGAGGTGATTAGGTCATGAGGGTGGAGCCCTCATGAATGAGATTAGTGCCCTTATAAAAGACACCCCAGAGAGCAACCTCACCCCTTCCACCATGTGAGGACACAGTGAAAACATGGTCATCAATGGATTTCGAAGTGAGCTCTCGCCAGACACCAAATTTGCCAGCGCCTTGATCTTAGACTTCCCAGCTTCCAGAACTGTGAGTAAAACAATTCTGTTGCTTATAAGCCATCCAGCCTATGGTATTTTTGTTATAGCAGCTTGAAAAGACTAAGACAGATGAGGGAGGTGGAGAATGGCACTAGAATATGAAGAGGAAGACAGAGCTGCCAGATCGTGATGACTCACAGCGCTATGATGAAGAGTTTGGACTTTATTCTGAGGGCAGTGGGGAACCATTGAAGGGGTTTCCAATCAGGAAAGTAATAAAACGCAGATGCCACATGTAATAGAGGAAAAAATGACAAATAATAAAGGACACAAAGGCGTGACTCAGAACTGTGCATACTACAGAGGCAAAGGTGAGCTGCTATGGCTGGGGAGGGGATTGTTGAAGGCAGACATGAGCTGGACCTGATAAATGGGAGAGACTTGGAGTTCATGAGGTCCTTCATTTTGGATGGAGGAAAACACCTGAGTGGAGTGGAAAGCTTACAACAAACATGGCCATGTGGGAAGATGGAGCATGAGGGAGGCATCCTTCTCTTTCTTTGGTGGAAATATCTGTTTTGTTGCTGGTATTTTTATGTTGGAAGACTGTAATGATAGAATTCTGCAAAGTCACTTTGTGGGATGGGTGAATGGGTGAAAGAGGAGATACCAGAGTCACAAATCAAAAGCAATCTGAGAAAAAGGATTAGGGGAAGAATGGAGTTCGTAATGGCCTAAACTCTCTGTTTTACAAATGAGCAAAAAACAAGGTATTCCTCAGTCAAGAAACAGGAAGATGTTGAGAACCACCTTCCTGTAAAATATAGGTTTTGAAATGGGAAGAGATAATGAAAATAGCCTGAGAGCTCCATGAAGACAGATCCTTTATCTATGCTGTTCATCAGTGAGGCCTTAGCATTTAGTGTACTGCCTGGCAAATGGTAGGAACTTAGTAAATATAGTGCTTCTAAGGCCAGACACAGATATTAAGTGTAAATTCTGTGTCTAGGGTACCTGAAAGTATGAAGGGCCTAGGTTTCCTATAAGCACAGTTGTGGGACCAAGAGGTGGTAGTGGTGGTGATGGTTAGGGGATAGAATTTGTTGTTTGTCATCAACTTGGCTCAATGTCTGCAAGAATTTCTTATTACTGCTATAACAAATTACCATAATCCTGGTAGCTTAACAACACAAGTTTATTGTTTTACTCTTCTGTAGGTCACAAATCTGAAATGCATTTCACTGGGTTAAAATCAGTGTTGGCAGAATGGCATTCCTTTCTGAAGGCTCTAGAGGATAATCAATTCCTTTGCCTTTCTAGCTTCTAGATGCTGCCCACATTCCTTTGTTCATGGCCCCTTCCTTCTATCTTTAAAGCCAGCAACATTGGTCAAGTCCTTCTTACCTTACATCACTCTGACACTCTCTCTTCAGCCTCCCTCCTTCCACTCGTAAGGACCTTTTTGATTACATTGGGCCATGCCAGGTAATCCAGGATAATCTTCCCATCTCAAGGTCAACTGATTAGCAACATTACTACCATCCACAATCTTCATTCCCCCCTGCCACATAACATAGCATGTTCACAGTGTTCCAGGGATTAGGATGTGGACATCTTTGGGAGGGGGAGGCATTATTCTGCCTATTACAAGCTCTCACCCATAAAGCTGGTAAATGTACTCTACTGGGCCTTCTTTCCAGCCCAGAGCATATAAATTACTTAACACAATACACTGACCATATAGTAGAAGCTCTCTTGTATATATAATACTCTCTTGTATAATAAGTAATTGATTGGTTAAAGTGAAGAATCATATAAAATGATACATATGGTCCTTAAGCATTTTATTTGAACCTAAAACAAACAAATGTATATTCATTCAGCAATCTGGTGATGTGATGTAAGACCAAGACCCTCTTTCTGAGTGTGGGTCCTTTGGCTGACATTTCTGACTCTTTCTTGCATAAGCTACATCCCAAATGCATCCCATTTGATTTCCAGTTTCATGTTTCCCCCTGCCTCAACAATAGAGCAGTTTTTAAAAGTAACTTTTCTTTATCAAGTCTTCCAAAGAATCAAACTTAGTTTACATGGAAACAGTAGCCTCCCTTTTATGCTCATATTTCATAAATTTATAATGTTACCTAATTATATTAGCAAGTACAACTGGCAAAAATGGGTTTGGTGACGAAACAACTAATTCTTTTTTTTTTCAGATCAAGCGAAATATATTTGTGACCTTATATGAGAGAAATGACATTTAATTCAGTGGCTATAGGTCAGTATGCTCCATAAACGGTGCCAGCTGATAATGAAAACAACTAATTCTTGATAAGCATCAACTTGACACATGGGAGCAGAAGTGTAAGGGTCAAATGAAGGGTAACTTACTGCCCATGACCTTTCTTTGTGCCCTGAGCATTAGTCAGTATATTTCAGTAGGAAGGGAAAGCATCAACTCAATCCACCACATCAGTTAAGTAGATGTCGGTGATGGGAGCTTTTACTATATTTAAGAGTTTACTAAAAAAGGAATGCCCAATAGATACCACGTAGTCTCAATGTACTCTGGTACTGATTTCCTTCTTGAAAGTCCCCCCACCCAAAATGTGCATCAGCTAATATTAACAATGGTTAATATTTATTTAGTGCTTCTTATGTGCCCAGAATTGTGCTAAGAACTTTATATTTTATTTAATCCTCACGACAACCATATGAGGTAGGATGCATCATACCCATTTTATAGATGTGATAACTAAAACTTAGAGTTAAGAAACTTGCTAAATGTCACACATCAAAAGACATTCAAGCTCAAGCAGTCTAGCTCTAGAGCCCACACTGACTACTATTGTACCATGTTGTCAACTATTAGACACGCAAGTCAGGAATCATAGCATGTGGTGCCACCCTGCCAGCTGCCTCCTTGCTTCCTCTTCATATCCCAATGGTGGACCATACCAAAGTGAGAGACAAAATATCTATGGCAATGCTCCTAACCAGACTTCTTTGCTTCCTTATCTCCCTAGCAATGAGTCAGCAAGATAATCAGGGACCACAACTGGACACTGTTTGAGTTTACTGAGGTTCTTTATCAGTAGCAGAAATTTGTTTCTTCCAGCAGCTGCACCTTTTTTTTTTTTTTTTTAACCAAGCTGGTCCTTATTCACTTTTCCTCTGGATTTAGCTATATTCTCCAAAGGCTCAAGGACAACCAGCATTCCCTCTTAGTTCTACCACTACAGAGGCTACTCACTTACTTTCTGCCTCCAGAAATCACTGCAAGTAATCTGTCTTCCAGTCTTCCATGGAAGTATGGAGAAAGAGATCAGAACTCAGCCTCCTTGCTATGGAGGCACATTAGCCCTTAGACTCAAAAGAGATTAGACGGAGCCTCACTGAATGATATAGCCAGACAGCCATGGCAACCAGCTGCTGGAAGTTAGATTACAGAAAAAAAAAGATAAGGAGAGAACCGTGCTAAGGAAAAGGGAGGGGTTTTCAGAGACAGACTGGGGTCATGGAGACTTCTGTCTAGAAGGTTCATATAAGGCAAACACACTGTCAGTGCATGCTGGCCAGAAACCCTGAGGAGGAGAATTTAAGGGCAGATGGTACCTTCTACCCTTAGGATGCCAAAAGCCAGACTTAGCAGTGCAAGTGTACCAAAAGCCAGAGACACAGGTTGCCATGGAGACTCACACCTGAAAAAATCTTGCAGGCTATATCAAAGATACCAGCTCATATCTCTTCAGGCTAGGTTTGAGCAGCTTGGACTAAAATTCTACCCAGACCAGACTGGGCAGGATGGGGCAGAGGCATGATTTGAAGGCAACTAAAAACTCTACAAAGGCAGTCAGGTAAGGGCTAAGACAACACTAGCCTGGACCTATTAACATCTAAGTAAAGCTCAGAGTCAGCAATAAGCATGTTGACAGATTTCAGATGATTATAATATTCCCATTCTTCAAAGAACCATAGTATATTGGGGTTTGAGGCCACTCTAGTTCAACTAACATGTGATGTTTAGGTTTTTTTAAAGATCTATTTTTATTAAAAATGGAGAGATAGGTATGTCTGTTTCAGGGACGGGAGAATTTGTGTCTGCATGTTTCAGTAGGAGGAACTTCCAACCTCCCCCCCAAACAGGTCCAAATGGAAGAGTAGATTGTGACAACTGTGAAGGAGGCAAACCCTAGGGGCATAAGAGAGAACAGAAAAGGACCAGGCCATGAGGATTCATCCCTGAAGAGAAAAGAGCCATGGACCTTTACCTAGCTGTGTATGTTATGGGATCGTGGAATTTAGTGTGGCAAAAAGAAGAGAGGGCTAGAAGTCATAAGAGTTGGGTGTGCATTCCAGACCTGCCCAGATTTTCCATGTGATCTTGAGCAAATCATTTAAGTTCTCTGGGTCTCGGGTTTCTCATCTGTAAAACAAGAACAGTCATATCTGCCCTAGCTACCTGTGGAAAATTGCATTATTGACCCCAATTCTTTGCCCCTGCCATCTCCCATCCATTGACTCTGGGTTTGATCATGGAGCTTGCTTTGGCAAATTGGATGATGTGGAAATAACAGTGAGCCAATTACGAGCCCAGGCCTTAAGAGGCATTACTGTTTCTACTCACTCTTGCATCTCTCTCTGCCTTACCATGAAAATAACACGCTCAGGTTAGCCCATGGTTCTAGGAGGAGGATGAGGAACACGTGAAGCACAGCCATTCCCAGCCTAGACCAGGTAGCCCCTAGGCTTGCCACAGACTCATGACCAAGCCCAACTTAGACTGGCCTATGCCCAAGAAACCTACAGCCTGGTGAGAAATAAGAAATCTTTTAAGCCACTGAGTTTCCGGATGGTTTGTTACATAGTGACAGTTATTTGATATAACTTGTAGAGGTGATATGAGGCTCAAATGTGATAATATATGAGAGTACTTTTACAAAATATCCGAGGTTTATACAAATGCAATGGATTGTTTTAAGAGTGTAGTAGCTTGAAGGGCTAGAATGCTAGGGTAAAGTGGAATTTGGTCACGTTCTGTTACTGCAGGTTTTAATTGAAAGGGTCCCCTTTGCCACAAGTAAACTAGGGGGGCTAAGTCTCAAGGTTCCACTCCAGTGACCTCATCCTGAAGTCATCGTTGCCCATGAGTCCCGGTTCAGGCACTTGAGGAAGAACAACAAAGCCTAGAGTAGAAGGAGATAGAAAAAGGATGGCTTAATGAGAAGCCTTGCAGACTTCTTCAGACAGCAGAACAGGATGCCAGCAGCTCTTCGCTGTGCCTCTTCAAATACTTGCTCTGTTCACTGAATCAGCCATAAAATTCATCGATGTTGGTGGAGTCATGTGGGCTGTGGCCGGCAGGCTTGCTGAGCAATAATTCTGTCAGCTCTCTGTTCCAAGCAACTGTCTCTGAGAGTTCCAAAAGCTAAACACAGGAAAACCACACCAGCCACAGGCCTCATTAACCAATAAACCCTTGATGGAAAGCAGGATCTCACACGGTTGTTTCTGGTACAAAACTTCCCTAAGGGAGGGGGACAGTTGTACTTAAAAATCCCACTGGGCTGACTAAAGATGCTCCCATCCTTCACAATTTACTTCAGAGTTTGGGTCAGGCCAGTATTTCTACCCACAAAATAAATATTAGAAGGGATATTTAGAAGACCTTGGCAAGAAAAGTATAAGTAAATATAAGAGCACAGGCAGGGGTATTTTGAGAAGTAATATTAACTGGGCTCAGTGGACTAGAGAGTAAATTATTTACACTCCTAAGGATTCAGGGCAGACTCAGCCATTTAAGGGAAGGAGGAACGACCATCTGCTGCTTCAGCTACAAGTGACCAGCTTACAGGTCGCATGCCAAGGCTTGAACCACAGCCAGAAATATGAATCACAACCAGATACAGCCTCAGAAAATTCCACCTTGGGGGTCTATAAAGGGAAAAAAATTGTGTGCTCTCTTTATTGGCAGCTGGGATTGCTGGTTCTCACTGTATGCAGCTGTCCAAAGGGAGTTCTCTCCTTTATAGAGAATGCGAAAAAGCGAACTACTTTAAACCACTTTATTTCCACTACGTTTCCCTTGTGAAATCGATCCGTCACCCATTCACTCTGAGCAAGGGAAAGCCTACGGTGGATGGATTCCCTTAGTATCAGCTGCCTTCAGGGATACCCATGAACATCTGAAATCTAATTAATCAGTTTACCC
Source organism: Balaenoptera ricei (assembly GCF_028023285.1). Classification (NCBI taxonomy): domain Eukaryota; kingdom Metazoa; phylum Chordata; class Mammalia; order Artiodactyla; family Balaenopteridae; genus Balaenoptera; species Balaenoptera ricei. The sequence goes on from NC_082660.1 coordinate 97,891,393, forward strand.
TTCCTTTAACCACAATGCCAAAACAGATACGTTTTGATCAAATCCCTTATTACCATCTTACCATCATACCCAAAGCTTGGCAACCCACATCCAATAGGTCCTTCAAATTTGCCTTTTCTTCAGATGCATCTCTGGATTTGTCCTGCTCCTCTCCCCTTCCACTGCTCTGCCCTATCATAGGCTCCGTTGCCCAATGCTTTGCTTACTGTAACAGCCTGTGAGGTTCCTGGGTTTTAGGTTTTCTCTACTTTCCTTCATGTTGCACTCAGGTCGTCTTTCTCAGCTACCGTTTTGAAAAAATCTGTTCATTCCCTTTCTTTTCAAGGAATGAGAACGACCCATTTTCTTATAGCACTGAAACCTCTGTGTGACAGCCCTGTTGCTCTAAATTCACTCATTGTGTCAACCACTAACTTCAGGCTCATACCTGGAAAACTAATTCCCTCCTTTGAAACTGCTCATAACATTTCCTTTGGCTGGAATGCTCCTTGAGACCTCCTCAACATTCCTGCCACTCCATGTATGCATAAGCAGCCTCGAGTTTCTATCTTCTCATGAAAATTCTCCTGATAACACTAATGAGATGAGTGGAAATCTAATTGGAAACAAACCAAGCAACAACAAAAGCAAGATGAGAAGGAGGATTCTCAGTCTTCTTACTACTGGGTTATTGATGGTTTCCTCAGTAATGCCTTATTCACCCCATCCCTCCTTTTCGATTTCCACAGGACCATTTTATTTCAAGATTGCACACTCTACCTCTACCTGCCTATGGTTCTCAACCTTGGCTGTGTATTAGAATCACCTGGGGAGGTTTTAAAACACTGAATACCCAGGTTGTACCCTAGACCATTAAATCGAAATCTCTGGGCATAGTGAGTCCCAGGTATCAGTACTTTAAAAATTGTTCTAGGAGATTCCGAGGTTGAGAACCACCAATCCAGATAACCAGTGTAATCTCCTGCCAGGTTTCCTCCACTTCTGGATTTTCTTAACTGTACCACATTTTACTGCTGTTTAAATTCTCAGCTCTAAGTGGTTCATTCCCTTACTCAAGATCTTTTAATGGTGTATCTATATCTATATATCTATTTCTATCTATTTATCTATACACACATAAACATAAATATGCTATATTAAATGAAAAAACATAGGTTAGAGAAGAATATAGTATGTTTAAATATCAATTTTATGTGTATGTTAGTTTTCTATCATTGCATAACAGATTTCCACAAACTGAGCAGTTTAAAACAACACAAATTTATTAAGTCACAGTTTCCATGAGCCAGGAGTCTGAGCATAGTTTGACTGCTGCTAAGGGCCTCTCACTGTTTTAAAATATCGGTTTTATTATCAGTCACGTATGGTGAGGCCAACAGATCAGGGGATGACTGCCGTTGAAAAGATAATTTGTTACTACACGTCCCAAGAAGAGGGGCACAGCACACCACACAGGGCCACATGGGAAGTACCAGGGTTGGCCAGGAGGCAGAAGGAGTGAGGGAAAAGCATCGGCAAGGGCCTTTATTGTAGTTTCTATGGGAAAGGCAAGGCAAGGCAGCATAATCAGGCTTAAGACTGGCTAGTTTGAATAATTTCAGTGGGCTCTGGGCTATAGAAGCTGTCACTAGTTGTCTGGTGCTGGCCCTGGGATGATTAGGGCAGAGGAATATTGCCTTCTGGAGTGTAAGAGCCAAATAGAGGGGGTGGTTCAGATACTGGCTCTGGATTGGTTGGTTTGCATATGAAAGGCACCCTTCTGGGCCAGTCATTTGCTATCTTTAAGAACTGGCTACAGAAAAGAAGAAGATGTAGTCAATACACTTAGTAGGTTGAAATTACAGCATCAGCCAGGGCTGTGACCCAAGCTCACTACTTATTGTCAGAATTCAGTGCCTTGTGGTTTTAAGACTAAGGTCCCCGATTTCCCCAGTCAGTTGCTGGCTGACTGCTGGGGGTCAGTCTCAGCCCCTAGAGGCTGCTCTCAGGTCCTAGCCACATGGCTCTCTCACAACGTGAAGATTAGTCTTCAAAGCCAGCTGGAAATTCTTATATAATGTAATGTAATTACAGGCGTGACTAGCTCACCACCTTTGGCATATAAAGTGACTTATCAAGGGAGCCATAGCACATCATATTCACAGTATGCCCACACTCAAGAGGAGGGGATTATATAGGGCATATAGCCAGGGAGCAGGCAGCTTAGAATTTTTCCTTCTACAAATATGGAATTATTTATATGTATATATTTGCATGGGATAAAAGTCTGGAAATATATATCTGTATACATGGAGAGAGAGAGAGAGAAAGAGAGGGATAGAGAGAAAGAGAGAGATGTTAACATGAATAATCTCTGTTGAGGGGCTTTCAGGTAGAATTCTCTTTTTTTTTTTTTAGATATTAATTGTTAGCACATATATTACTTGGGAGGCAAGGAAAGAAGGAAGGAAAAGGGGAAGAAGGAAAGAACCTTCAGTTGCTTACTGAACTAAGCATAAATTCATCCTGTCAAAACAGGCTCCCCATAACATAATCCCAACTCTGTTTAAGGAATCATCTTCCAATACAGCCTTCAAATGACCCCATATTCTAGCCAAACGATCTACCCTGGCCCACATTTTACCCTGTGCTTTTCTACCTGTATGGCACACTCATATTATTTCAGTGCTTTGTTCTGTCAAAATCTATCCCTCAAGGCCCATGGTTATTTTCTCTGCAAACTCACTCTTGACTCCACCAGCCTTGAGGTGCTTCCTCTTGATTTTGGAATCCCTGAGCAATAGAGCATAGGGGTTAAGCTCCTAAACTCTAAGGTCGTATTGCCTAGGTTCCACTCCTGGCTCTTGCTACTTTCTAGCCAAGAAATCTGGGGTAAATTGCTTAACTTTTAATAAGTCAGGACCACAGCTCAGAAGAGATAAAGCAAGTAGGAGAAGAGGGGCTTTTATCCATAATCCAAGGAGAAATAGCAGAGTGGGAACACTGGAATTGAAATATCTAAGTCAGCAACCCAAAGGAAACCACATATGTCTTCAGAAAGAAATCAACTATGTGGGACTGATAGTAGGATGGTGGTTCAAATGAGTGGAGCTTTGATCTTCAAGTCCAAAATGTAACCTTTGCCTTGGAAAATTCCCCAGCCAAAGTCACAGAAACTAAACAGAAAGCAAATGCTCCATGAAACCAGGCAATGCCATCAATGACACTTCCCAGGCCATGTCTCCAAAACAGAGGGTTCTTCCTATTTAGGTCTCTATGCAGTGATGTATGAGTATGTTAATTGCAAGTGAGGAAATTTCATTTGTGATTGTTTTTTGAGAATTGAATTCATCCAAGAAAAACAAACATACTTTTTGACAATTTTCTTCTCCATTTATACCAGCTCAATTATGAGAGGCAAAGCATAGTATTTTCCAGACCTGTGCTTTAAAGAAACCTAGTACCACACCCTCTATTTAGCTCTCTGTCCTGGCACAGTTGGGTACACTAGGATTGCCAAACCCTGCCAGGCTCCCTGGGAAGAGAAGGATGTGCCTTGACTCCACCAAATAATATATGAAATTGGCATCCATCTGGTAAACCAGTTTAGCTCACCCTGGACTTGGATTCTGATTCACAAATCCTCATTTTCTTTGCCTATATAATAATTGGGAGCCACATCACTGAAAGATACCACTTTATATTCCAAAGAAATAGCTATATGATTAAGATTTACCATTTATTTAGCACCTATTATATGCCAGACTCTTTGCATGCATGATCTCAATTAATCCTCACAATTCTACCAGCTAGGTAGTCTTATTGCTTTGTGAAGGATGAGGACCCACTTGGGGGAAGCAAAATGGGAGGCTGAACAATATCTCTCACTGATCTCTCCTTTCTCTGATACCGTGGAATAACTCAGGCTAAGCACTTGGCTCAGGATACCCCAAAGCAACTTCCTCCTGCTCCTGAGACAAGTGACTCTTCTTAAGATGGCAGGCCACGCTGATATTTTAGAAATGTCTGCTGCTAGGCTGCTAGGTGACATGGGGAAGTAGATCACAGGAATCAGAAAACTGAGGGTTGCAGCTTCTAACTGGCCATGGAGCCACAAGCAAATTCCCTTCACTTTCTGGGGCTCTGTTTCCTCACCTGTAACACGAGAGGGTTGGACTAGATTTATGGCTCGTAAATTTTCAAAAGCTATGGAGCTTTAGTTACACAAACAACATCTTATAGAAGTTCAAAACAGTGTCACTGGTTGAAAGGGATAGAGGCAAGAAGGGCAGAGAGGCAGCATTTGAGGCACTTTGCTGAATCTTAGGGCTTGAGGATCCACAGTTTGAAAACATGGTTGTACTAGGTGATAACTAAAGGTTCTCTCCAGCCCTAACATTTGATGGTTCATAAGCTGGACACTCTACTCTTAGGTTTTATAATATAGTTCCCTTCCCCAAGCTGAAAATAGAACATCATCCAAGACGGGGACCATGCTATGCCCATCTTATTTCTACTCTGGTACCTAGCTCAATGCTGTACACAGAACAGGTGTTCAGTAAACACTTGCTATGTACCTGTTGGTTCAAAGAGAATGTTTGCTCTGGGATGTCTGTACCTCAAGGTGAATAACCTTTTTTGTCCGTAGAGTGGCTCTCTGAAGTTTCGAGGGGGAAGTGAGCCTCAAAGTCTCTCATTCTTATTCTCTTCAGTAGCTAAAACTGACAATTGTGGGATCTGACATCCTTGATTACAGGTAAGGGCAGGACACAGTGCTTTATAACAGGAACACTTTAAAATCTACCTTTAAAATCTACCATGACAAGGGCATAAAAAGTGACAAGAATGTATTAGACATGGGCTCCCAAGAAAAAAGAGGTCTTGGCAGGAAGGTAGAGCCTCTGCAATAGAGGGTGCTGGGGGAGGAAGATTGTTGGATGCTAATTTGCTGTTTGAAAAAATATGTTCTGGTTATATAAGATGACATCTGAAGAAGGGCCACACTTGAGAAATGTGAGCAAGATGAAGAAGCCCAAAATACAGAGGCAGAGAGAATTGTAACACGTTCAATAGGTTTAGTGTTATATTTATTGATTTGCTAATACTACTCTATTGCCCTGCCTGACTGGTGGAGGGCAGATAGCTCTTGTGCTTTAGGTTTAATCCACTGAAAAGAAAGATACAAAGACCTAAAGCTGAATTGTCCTTTTGTATATTATTGGGTGAAACTCTCGACACGTTTTTTTCTCAAAGACCGCATAAAATCCTCTTTGATTTGCCTCGTTTGTGGCAATTCACTGTTTGGATCCAAAACACTTCACAGATCTGGAGCCAACCAGTTCAAAGAATGTTATGTTTCCCAAATCAATAAAAAAAGAGGGGTCAGAAAGACAGGTGCTCAGCTAGCAAATGTTTGCAATTTTTAGTGTTAATAGTCATTGACAGTTGAAGCATTCACCCCAGTCTTTTGATAGCATGGTCAGTGAGGGGTTAGTTTGAATAAATGGAACAAAGTTCTAGTTTTTGGAGCTCATATAGCATCAAGCTTCAAATACATCTCCATGCCTAACAGAGGTTTCCTTCTCACCTTCACCTGGAAAACAACTTAAGTTGTTAATGTCCATTTCTTATTGGGTGAAAACACACCCAGTCTCATGAGTTATCTTCCCTTTACATTAACTCTCCATCCATACCCTTCATTTTATCCAAACTTCAAGGTCTTACTGAAAACAAAACTGCACCTGACAAACAGCATTCTGTTAAGTCAAAAACCATCTCTTTCCAATTGGCCTAGATGGTATGCTCTGGGTCTACTGGATGTCCAATGGGAAACATTAGATAGGGCACAGCAGGTCAATGAGTGTGTTTACTGAATCTACTCCATCATGACTTCTGTGGACAGGCTCACAGTGGGAGAGCCCAAGAGTAGCCAGAGTGGTGGTTGTCCCGTTCTCTCAAAGATTTGGGGAAGGTTGAAATAGGAGTGGGGATTGAAACCGGGTTTCCCTAAAGCCGAGTTCCTCTGCTGAGTTTATGATTAACCTCTCTGTCCAAAATTGTATTCTCTTTCTTGTTCTGAACTTGTTCCCCTCAAGATTGAGGAGTATCAAACAAAAGGGGGTATTGAAACCACATACAAGCCCCTGTGTCCCTGTCCTTTGAAGTAAAAGGGTTTTGCTTTAGTCTCCCAGGCCTCCCCTGAGTCTTGAAAGGCTGGCTCAAGAGTTAATGATTAGGAAATGTGAAGATGTATAAACAAAGAATACTTGTTGGGCCAGGAAACTGGTAACAATTTAGACTATAAATCCGCCACATCGCAGAATCACTGAACTCCTAGTTCCCTGAAAGATGGAGATACAGGCCTGACACACATTCCTACATTGTTTTTACAGGAAGCATACCCCCACCAGATGAAAACTGCTGACCACAAGCATATAGACTCCAGACTGGTTGAAACCAGAAGATTGGTGATGCTCGAAACTTAACCTTGATGCCAACCAATCTGAGAATTATGCATGAGCTGATCACGCACCCTGCAGCTCCCTCTCTCACACTGCCTTTAAAAACCCCTTCCTGAAAGGCATCAGGGAATTCGGGTCTTTTGAGCATGAGCTGCCCATTCTTCTTGCTTGGCACCCTGCAATAAACGCTGTACTTTCTGTCACCACAACCTGGTGTCAGTAGATTGGCTTTACTGCATGCAGGAGAGTGGACCCAAACTTGGTTCCATAACAAGGAAACAGTCTTCCCCTGAGGTCACAGTCTGGAGTCCAAATAAGCACTGTAGGTTCTATCTCAACTCCTTCCACCAAAGCATTTCTTTAGGCTGTTAGTTTGCTATATGAAACTCCTATGCATGTTATACTTCAAAAATCACTATTATTTGGTGTAAAGAATAATGATGGTGGTGATGCTAATAATAGAGAAGCAGTGTGATTACAGGAGGAGAGAGCTTTTTGTGGAGAAAGTGGAAATATTATACTGCAATGTCTGAGCAGAAGGTTATTAAAACATTACTAACTGGAGAGCACCCAGGCCTGACTTCTTGTAGATTTTTTGGTCTGAGTTGCTCAAGACAGCACACAGAGCTAGTGCAAAATGCTCTGTGGGAAGACTCAGTGAGCCAGTCATATACTTGGTTTGTATGGCACCTTGAAAGAACTGCCATTTTTCAGCAATAGTTTCTTGCCTGACAAAAACAGATCAATTGCATGTCCACCTACCATCTCTTGCAAATGACAGATTGTATCTATCATGTGCTAAAATTTCCTCCATCAAGAAGAAGGCCCTGAGGCTCCAGGGCATGCAATATGGATGCCCCTGTGAAAGTTAGTTTCAGCTGCAGGTGTTAGTGACTTTATTAGGAGAGAAAGAAAGTGAGCTGTTTCAGGACTAGGGCATAAACACATTGAATGACCCTGCTTTCTTGGCCAGGATAAACATAGGCATAAGTCAAACAAAATGTTAAACTCCACCTTTAGTTTGGTGTCATTGATCGGGGAAATGGAGCAATTCTGGCAGTTTGATATAAACTCAAAATTATATGGAGGTATGGGGGCTGGAAGTCAAACAACCTCAAACCAAATTAATCAGATTTTAAATTTTTGAGTATGAAAAACACTGAGGTGTGTCTTATTCAGATTGTTTTTAAGCCAGGAATCATAATGTTATTCAAACTGGATCAGGACCTCTCCTGCACTGATAGGAGTCTGAACTTGAAAAGTGGTGGCTAGTTGTCCCCCTATTTTGGTTCTCCCATTCTTCACTAAGTAGTAAAACTCTGACATTTTAACTGGGCACATAGCCACCCAGAATAAAGACTACAATTCTTGATCTCACTTTCAGATGAGTATGACCCTGAAACTATATTCTGACCAACTGGATGCAAGGGAAAGTGATGTCATGTGATTTCTAATTGTCTTTAAATGGAGGGGCATACTATTTTCCCCTAGTCTCCAAACCTGCTGGTTGGAATGCAGATATGATGGCTGGAGCTAGAGCAGCCATTTTGGATCATAAATTGGAAACCATATATTGAGAATGGGAAAGCATCAAGACAGAAGGAGCCTGGGTCCCTAGGGATCATGGAGATGCCATACAAGCCCTCAACTACCTATATGGACTTTTACATCATCTCAGACATTGAATTTTTCATCTCTAGAAGTTCTATTTTGGTCTTTTTAACATCTTCCATATCTTTATTTAACATGCTTAATCCTTCCTCTAGCTTCTTGAACATATGGAAAACAGTTATAATAACTGTTTAAAAGTCTTTGTATACCAGTCCCATTATCTGTGTTATTTCTGTGTCAGTTTTAATTTATTTCTCTCCTTATTGTGGGTTATATTTTCCTTCTTTTGGATGCCTGGAAGTTTTTGATTGGATGTCAGATGTGAATTTTATCTTGTTGGATGCTGGATATTTTGTATTTCTATAGATAGTCTTAGGCTTTGTTCTGGAACACAGTTAAGTTACTTGGAAACAGTTTGATCCTTTCAAGGCTCTTTTTTAAACTTCATTAGGCAGGTCTAGAGCAGCCTTCAGTCTAGGGCTAATTTGGCACCACTACTGAGGCAAGACCCTTTTGAGAACTCTGATACTCTGAATTATGAGATTTTCCACTCTGGCTGGAAGGAACAGGCACTATTTCTAGTCCTGTGTGATGATATCTGTTCCTTTTGGGTGGTCCTTTTCCTAGTCTCATATACATGTGTTGATCAGTATTCAGTTGAAGAGTAAGGGGGACTCTGCAAATCTCCAGAGTTCTTTTTCTGTACAGCTTTCTCTTCTCCGGTACCTTGTCCTGCAAACTCTAGCTGCCCTGGTTTTCCCAACTCCCCGTTCCATATCCTCATCCACCTGGCCCTGCCTGGATTCCCTCTCCCTGTATCACTGACTGGAAACTCTTTCCAGGCAGTAAGCTGGGGCAATCATAGGGCTCACCTTGTTTGCGTCCTGTCTCTCAGAGATCACTGTTGTTTCTTGCCTGGTGTCCGATGTCTGAAAACCATTGTTTTCATTTTGTCTGGTTTTTCACTTGTTTCAGGCAGGAGGGTAAATCCAGTCCCTGTTACTCCATCTTGGCCAGAACTAGGGACTTTTACATCAGAGAGAAATAAATGACTGTATTGTTTAACCCACTGTTATTTTGGGTTTTCTGTGATTTGTGGCCAAGTCTAATCCTAACAAATACAGGGCTGATCCTTGATTTATTTAGAGCAGTTTCTGACTTTAATATAGAGAAGCTAAGATTTTTAGAATAACCAGAGACTTGAATAGTGCCTGAGTAAGGTCAAATACCTGGATGAAAACTGAAAGTTCTGTCATTTCCCATGAGAAGAGTGGTGCTTAAGCAGCCAAATCAATTCCAGCTGGTGCCAGTTGACAAAATAAAGTACATTTTTTTACTTAGTATGATTAATTTCTCATTCATGGAGACAGTACAGTTGGAGAGACATTTATTCCATAAACTTTCCCTGAACACCTATGGTAGCCTAGGCACTAGGCTATATTCTAGGGATACATATATGTATAGACTGGGACATACGCTTCCAGCAGCAGGTCACAATTTAGATAAGGAACCCCTTATTTAGATAAGATCTCTTGTCATGTGAATAGCTCATGAATTTGGCTAAGAGGCTTAGTGCCAGCTTTTTTTTTTTTAAATAAATCTCATCTTCTATTTTTTTTTTCTTTTAATTAGGGAAAATGCCTTTTCAACCCATGGTTCTGCAGTGAACCATGTAATTTATACTTTCAGTAATAAGGTAATTTATACTTGTGGCATAAAGAAGCTTCTCCTGGAACAGGATATTCACATAAACTCAAAACTTTACCAGTATCAGTGCAATGGAGAAATATGTTGGATACCACCCTAACCAAATGATTGAGTTTACCATTATCAATAATGGTAAAAATGACATGTTCTTCCTGTTGTGAGGCACTGAGAAGGATATAACATTATGGAAAACAAAAAAGTTTAAGCTCAATGTATTCATGAGAAATAATCAGAGGAATCAAACTGAGAGAAATTCTGCAAAACATCTGGCTTGGACTCTTAAAAAAATGTTGATGACATAAAAGACAAAAGAAAAAAAAAAGTGGGGTGTGCGGTTCTAGATTAAAGGAGACTAAAGATACTGACAATTAAATGCAATTCATAATATTTTATTGCATCAAAAAAAAAAGCTATAAGGACATTACTGAGACAATTGGGGAAGTGTGAATATAGACTTTATACCTGTCTGTGGTATCAGAGTTGTATTTCCTGAGTGTGATGACTATATTGTAGCTATATAGGATAGTGCCCTTGTTCTTAGGAGACTCTTACTCAAGTATTTAGGGGTGAAGAGTCAAGATATCTGCCAATACCTCTCAAGTAGTTCATAAAAATAGAGTAATAAAGTAGATGTGGGAAAATATTAAGAATTGGTAAATCTAGGTGAAGGCTATATGGGCTCTCATTGTTCTATTCTTGTAACTTTTTCTGAAGGTTTGAAAATGTTCAAAAGAGAAAGTTGGTGGGAAAATGAAAAGCTTGACAAGCAGGGGAAAAAAAAAGTTTCTCTCATTCCTATGACAGGTGTTAGCTTTGGCTTTACTGAGAGGTTTCATGAATGGCCAGACCTGGACTTGCAGGCAGTAACCAGAAGCTCCTCTGTTCCCCTGGGCCTTCCCTTAGATTATCTCACCGGCTGGAGTATCCTAACCCATTACCTTATACTCCCTTCCCCCTCCCTTTTTGACATACTAAAACCAAGCTCCTTGAATAATGCCCATACTTGAATTCTCACTGAGTTTATACACGCTCAGGAAAGCAACCGATTCAAAGTTGGTATTCTGCTTTTAGTGGTGCGTTGGAACTGGCCTGCCTTGGCTTGTACTGGCTAGCATTGGTTCACAGAAGCCGATCACAACGGTAGTTTGAAATCAGCCCTGGTGGAAATATTTATGACATGACGTCTGAACATGCTACAAATCAGGGTCCCTCTACTCCCTCTCCCAGAGCCAGTGACTAAACATTTACCAGAACACTACTGACTTTCAGCCTTACTGTATGAGAAGTGTCTTGCAGACCTTGTAATTGGTTTACAGCCTTTCTAAAGAATCTTGAAGTTCTCTGAGGCTTGCTAACAAATATCCCATAGATTGTTCCCTGGTGTCCTCTGTTTGGTCTAAGAGTAGGCTTTGACTAAACTGAAGATGTACGTAAGAAGAAGGTTGTCTGCAGTAAAAAGAAAAAAATGTTGTCAATGTTCTCAAAAAAAGCCAAAAGGCTTTTGACTGGGTGGCAATTTAATAAAGTGGAAAAAGAGTGCTGGACCAGGGGACAAATGGCGCTATCACTTACTGACTGTATACACTTAGGCGAGGCAGTTAACCTCTCTGAGCCACAATTTTCTCATCTGTAAAACGGGAGTATTAATCGAAGTACTATCTCATGGATAGTACTTTTAGGGGATTCCCATATCTGTCTTTTCAAGTTGAGACATATAATCAGTCACATATAATCATCAGAGCTAATGTTTAATGAGTGTTTACTAGAAGACAAGCATTGTATTAATTTATTTAGAAATATAATCTCACTAAGACTTCAAAATTCTATAAATTTGGAATTATTAATACTCCCCTAATCTTAGAATTGTGCCCCAAAGCGATGTAGTGTGTGCCTAGTACATGTTTATTATTACTGATAATCCCTTGTATTTGCAAATAATTGAATTTAGTCTGCAGAACAAGCTGGTGAGCAAACAAGGTAAGTGTTTATAGCCATAACTAAGACTGAAATTAAGTATCTTGCTAAGAGGCAGCAAAATAGGGAGTAGAATTAAGCCCTTTGAAATCCCAGTCCAGTGCTCTGCTTCCTGTGTGACTTTGGTCATGACACTACCCATCTACCAGCCTCAGTTTGCTTGAGTCTGGGGTGACTAATGCATCCCAGTGTGCACAGAAATTTCCCAGTTTTAACACTTCAACTCCCACATCTTGGGAAACCCCTTAGTCCTGGATAAACCAGGATGATTGGTCACCCTACTTGAGTCCGCCCTCTCATTCACAGAATAGATCCAGGCCTCTTCCCAAGAAAACCTACCTGGCTCTGCTACCTAGCTATCTCCTCATTCCTTCAGATCTCATTAGCGTCCTACTTAGGAGTACTTTCTCAGTCTTTTTTTGTGGGCTCTTCTTCCTCTGCCTGTCCAAAATTTCCCCCACAATTCTACCTCTTGGTGATAACCACTGCTAACTTTGTGGTGTATGTTTTCAGTATTTTGTTTTTTTACAGTTAGATATATATTATAATTATCATCATTACAAACTTGAGATCATACTGTATAAATACTTGTTGCCCATAATTCCCACTTAACATTATATCATAAGCATTTTTCCAAGTCATTAAAGATTCTTCAAAGAAATATCATATCAGCGACTACATTATTCCACTGCAAGGGATATACCATATTTCTTTACTTAACCATTCCCCTACTGTAGGACATTTAGGCTTTTTCCACTTTTTACTGTTATAAATAGGGCTCTGACAAATATCTTCATTCATAAATCTTTCTGTACTGCTTTATTTCCTTCAATTACATTTGTAAGAGTGGAATTACTGTGTCAAAGGCTGTGAACATTTTTAAGGCTATTGATACACATTGCCAAAAAGCAGAGAGGATTAATTGGGAAGGGAAATTGGCAGTATTAATTTGGTAGACACATTTGGAAATTGTTTGAACAGTATCTGGGTGATTGTGGAACTTTGTTTTATAAATGGCTCTGTGGAAAGAACTTAGATTACTTTGGAAAGCACTTTAAAGTTAACATCTAAGAAGGTGAAAAAATTGCTAATAAAAAGTTTAGTCAATGTATATTGTATTGTTTATTTTAGGTGGCATTTGATAATTAGATGAAAAAAGAATGATACAGCAGGGATCCCTTTTATAATCATTATGTAGACTGTACCTGTGTCCATTATAAGGCACAAGCCTTGATTTATTATTTAGAATTATTATAGTCCTACTGTAAGTGTATCTTTGCTAATATGACAAATTGTTGGTCATATTTTAAATTTATTTGATATAGTGTCCTTGGTTTGAAACATAGCTCCAATGATAACATTATTCTTTAAGGAAGTAATCTTCTTTGGTTCCAGGATTGCATTTACAGTAAAAAGCGGGCACCGCTTATACCACTGTTCTTTCCTCCTTCCACCGACCACTAGAGGGGAGAAAACATTCAGAGGTAACTCACAGCATATCTCCACCCTCCAAAAAGAGCAAGGTGGTTTCCAGCAGAGGCCACCCATTTACCACACTCTTCAGCGCTTTCCTCCTGAGCCTATTTCTGTAGCACCCAGACTCCATCCTTGCAAAATGGGTCCACCTCTTAGAAGAATTGTTGTCATTTAATTTACCAGAAGGCTACAGAGCTCTTTAGGGGAGAAAGAGCCACCTCCTCCTGCTTGTCATATTTTCTTTATAGATCAAGGGAAGCAGATAAGAAATTTAAAGGTAGAGTGATAGGAGCTATTATTCTATTTGTGACCACTGAAAATTAGAATATATGAGGCAGTCAAGGCAACGTCTCTGATACTGATACTCTCAGTCCCACCTCAGACTCTCCTCCTACCACAAAGTAGAAAAAACCATGACCCCAACTTCAGTAATTCTCTGGCTAAGCAGCAAGTCAGCTTTATCGCTAGGATCATTTTATCCTTGTGCCTAAGTCTCCAAGTGTGTGGCCTCTGGTTACCAGCAGTACTATAGTGTTTTGGGAGGCATTCATATGATACAGTGGTTGAGGGCATGTATGTCGGACAGATCTGGGATTTAATCCCAGCTTCACCACTTTCCAGCACTATGATCCTTTGTTTCCTTAACTTTTAAAATGGGGAAGATAATGCTACTTACCCTTATAAGATAGTTGTAAGAATTAAATGAGATAATGAGCACACAGTAAAGCCCTTAGCAAAGTGCCTGTTATATGGTAGATAAATAATGGCAACTATGATCATGGGTCAAGTTTGGGTCTCTGGTATTTGCTCCTGGATTGATTTACCAAGAGCATCCCGCTCTTTGGACCTTTGCTGACTGCTCACCCTTCTCCTGTTTGGATTGGATGTTGAAATTGACTTAAAGCCTACCCTGATAACCCTGCTTGAAATCTATATTCCAGATTCTCATCTTAACCTGCTAACTCTAAACTAGCCCATGGGTTATACTCTCAGCTATATCTGGGCCTTTGACCTCTATCCAGCCGCATGGGTCTGCCAGGACTACTTGATCTCCTCAGGCAGGTCAGACCCAACTGGACACTGTGCCACTCCTGGCTGTGCTCAATATCTTCCAAGTCAAGTTTTGCTTTTTGATGACAACAGGGAATCCGTGTAGTTTCTTAAAGAGGGAAATGCTGTGACTGCTGTTGAGGAAAGCAACCAGAGATTTAATGCCAGGAGGGATCTTTATGCTTTTAGTTGATTAACCTGGCAAGAATTTGCAGGAACTATTTAACTTGATTGGTATACTACCTGGCAAACTATCATTCATTTCCTTGCATAATAAATGCTTTTTTAAAAAATCAAAGTTTGCCCTGTGGGCCTGCAGTCTAGGGAGATTCTAGGCCATATATCTTAATGTGTGCTCTATAATTCCGCATTCTACCCATTCACTGAAGCCACCAAAATAACTACTGCCATTTACTGAGCATGTACTCTGTTTCAAGGCATTGCATTATACATTTAGCATGTATATGCCATTTAGCCCTCATAGCAGGCCTGTGATGCGTGTGTACCATTATTATTTTTTGGCCACTCCACGTGGCATGTGGGATCTTAGTTCCGCGACCAGGGATCGAACCCGCGCCCCCTGCATTGGAAGTGTGGAGTCTTAATCACTGGACTGCCAGGGAAGTCCCGCATGTATTATTATTATTATTTGCATTTTACAGCTGAGGAAACTGAGGCTCACAGGGGTGAACTGCCCAGAGTAACACATTTAGCATGGGGAAACCAGACTGGAACTTAAAATCTAAGCTTGATGTCAAAAGTTTTCTTCAGGGTTTCCCTGGGGGCGCAGTGGTTAAGAATCCGCCTGCCAATGCAGGGGACATGGGTTTGAGCCCTGGTCCGGGAAGATCCCACATGCCGCGGAGCAACTAAGCCCGTGTGCCACAACTACTGAGCCTGCACTCTAGAGCCCGCGGGCCACAACTACTGAGCCCCCATGCCACGACTACTGAAGTCCGCACGCCTAGAGCCTGTGCTCCGCAACAAGAGAAGCCACCACAATGAGAAGCTCCCGTGCAATGAAGTGTAGCCCCCGCTCGCCACAACAAGAGAAAGTCCGCACGCCTAGAGCCTGTGCTCCGCAACAAGAGAAGCCACCACAATGAGAAGCTCCCGTGCAATGAAGTGTAGCCCCCGCTCGCCACAACTAGAGAAAGTCCGCGCGCAGCAATGAAGACCCAACGCAGCCAAAAAATAAAAAATAAAAGTTTTGTTCTTATCACTATGCTAAATGATGGCTTACTGTTAAACAAAAGTAGGCCTAAGAGAGTATAACAAATTAAAGTTTTACAAGTCTTTTAGACCTTCAATGCAAAGTCAAGTCACTAGCTGAGAAGAGATTTTGACAGGGGAACTGTGTGCTGTATATTTGTATGTATATGAAGGCGGTGTGGGCAGGAGGAGGGCAGTTGCTAGGGATACCAAGGCCATTAATCCCACGAGGGATAAAGGAGAGGAGGGCAAGAAGTGGAAGAGAGAAATAAGAAAGTTACGACTTTTCCCTTTGGTGTCCCTGTTGGTGGAACCGATAATGGACCATGGTACAAATAAAGGACCATCAACGGGATAGAAAGAGATGTATGGGTTTGGGGCCCAGAGAGATCTGCCTTTGACTCTCAGTTCCACATGAAAGAACTCTCAGTTCTTACACGCTGTGGGAACTTGGTAAATCACTTAACCTTACTAAATCTTTGTTTTCTCATTTGTAACATGGGGTTTAAAATAAATACTTACTCCCCAAGGCTACTGTGAAAATTAAATGAGACAGGGTGATGAAATGTAATGGAAGTAGATAGTTGTGATGGTTTTGGGCAGCCTTGTGAATGTACTAAAAACCACTGAATTGTACTCTTTCAAAGGGTTAGCTTTCTGGTATGATATTTATATCTCATTAAAATATTGAGACAACATACATAAAATACCTAGTACAATGACTGGCACATAGTAAATACTTTATAAGTGGTGACAACTATTATTATCTCGTTGTTATGTGTTATCACTTTTATGACGGCGACCATGAAAAAGATGACAATCATTTTCTCCGACAGCTCTGAAAGCAATGCCTATATCTTAGTAGGAAAAATATGTCTCTGTGAGCACATTAGTCGACATGAGGAGATGAGTGGGTGGTTTCTGGACACATTTAGATCACAGATGGGATTACTAGGCTAGGAGCTCATTTGGCATCTATAGAGGGCTCAGGGGACTCGGGCAGCTGGGTCACCTTTCCAGAATGAGTTACAACTTCCCCCCTTGGGCTCTATCAACACTACTTTCAGGAGCCTCGGCTATCTGTGGGCCCAGATGGATATTGGAGGATCTTTGACAAATAACAGTAGAACTGCCAGAAGTCACCAACAGCACAGCCAGTTGGAAAATCATGGTGGCCTTTATGTCACTTGTATGTCACTTGTGTATTTACTCAGCACCTACCGGAAGGCTTAAAAAACAAGACTGTTGAAAAAGTTTAGAAAATTTAGAAACTAAGTTAATTTTTAGAAGATCTTTGAGTTGATGGCAAGTTCAAACCCAAAGAAAATTCATGCTGATTTGAAAATAAAGTTGTATTAACATAATTCCTTTTGAAGTCAATGGTTAGAGTTTTGTGGATTAAAAAAAAAGTCTTTGGTTGCTAATGTAAGCCAGGTTACAATTTTTCTCTGCACTTGGCCAGGTCCCATCTGGCAAGTTACAGATAGGCTGAGCCATCTGTAAAGCAGGTTGGTTACTGCACATGGGCTATAATGCAAGTGAGCAGGAGTGTGGGTTTTAGATGGTCAGGGACTGAAAACATATGGGTTTTATTTAATAGCATTTCTTAGGGTCCAAGCTACGGACATTTTGTTTGGAGTAGGTGGTGAAGGAAAGAAAGGAAAGGCTAGCCATTACTTAATGCCACAGTTGGCAGTAGTTAATGGCATGAATATTATAAAAACTAGACATTCCATTTTTAATGGAAAAAAGAATCTTGGTTCAAACAGCCTATTTGGTTATTACCTCACTTTCACTAAAATGCTGACAAATTATGTTATTACAATGATCAGCAACGCTTAATAGATGTTTTGAGCGTTCACAAGTTTTCTAATAAAATTTGGGTTATGTACTTTTTCTAATGGCTATCCCTAAGGAGCCAAATTCTCAGGCTAATATAAACGCCACTTGCAAATTTGTACAGATGCTAATAGGAGCTGATTAGTGTACAAAGTTGCTCAAAGTTCAAGATGACTGAAAATGAAGTTCAATCAGTACTGTGCGTCAAGTGAATTTATGTTGCTTACTCTGTCAAACCCAACAGATAAGCTCTGTTCATGCTAACATTTGGTCGCAGTCCCACTTCTCCCCCATACCTGGGAGAGGAGGAACTGAGATGATTAATGGGTGAGAACTGCTACTCCCTACCTTTTATGGTCTCATCATTTATGAAGAGGGGAGTGGAAATGGCTAAGATGTGACTCCCTTCTGGATGCCTATTCCCATGAGACTCTAGCCACCCACCCCCACCCCCAATCAAGCTCTTCCAAACCTATTTCTCCTCTAAGGTCCTGCTCTAGGCTCGTGCCCTCGTCAAGTACTCTCGTCCATAGCAAACTGTTTTCTGGATATATATCCAGATTTGGATATATACCCTGCTATTGAATAAAGCTAAACGTTAATCCATGCTCGAGGCTCATAGCCCAGTAGGGGAGAAGGATAATAATAGCAATAGCATCAGTGGTAATAGTTGTAGTAGTACTGGTAACAGTGACCAGTTATTAAGTGCTTGATGTGTGCTAATCACTTTACATACATGATCTCATTTAATCCTTACAATAAATATTATTCATTACTTTATTCATTCAACAAAACAAAATAAATCAGATCAAGTCCCTCTCTTCTTGGAGCAAAGCTTTCTACATTGAGGTAGGAGGAGAATCAAAGGAGTGGTGTCCTGGAAGCCAAGCAAAGAAAGTTTTTCAAGAAAGAGGGAGTGAAAAGCCATTGCAAATGCTGATGGCAGGTCAAGTAAGATGAAGACTGAGACACGGTCGTTGCAATTAACAAAGTGGATGTCACGGGTGACATTTATAAGAAAGGAGTGGTGGCAAAGAAAGCCTGATTAGAGTAGGTTCGAGAGAGAATGTGAAAAGTGGAGATTTTAAGTATAAACAACTATTTCAATGAGTTACGCTGTAAGAGGAACAGAGATACAGGGCAGTAACTATAAGAGAAGGTGGAGTTAATGGAGTGTTTGGGGAACTAATAGCTAATAATTAGTAGAGCACTTACTTTGTGCCAGACACTATGCTAATGACTTTATATGTTTTAGTCTATATGTTATAACAACCCTGTGAGATAGGTACTATTACTCCGGGTCACAGATGAAGAAACTAAAGCTTAGAATGGTTAAGTCATTTGCCTAACAGAGGATTTCTCAACCTTGACACTATTGACATGTTGGACCAGATAATTCCATGTTGTGAGGGACTGTCCTGTGCATTGTAGGATGTTTACCAGCATCCCCGTCCTCTACTGATTAGATGCCAGTAGCACCCCACCAATTATGGCAACCAAAAATGTTTCCGTACCTGGCCAAATGTTCCCTGGGGGGCAAGACTGCCCCTGGTTGAGAACCACTGGGTAAAGACCACACATCTAGTAATTGATAAAGCCAGATCTTAAAAGATGGGCTTATCTGGCTCCAAAACCTGTGCTCTCAACCACTGTACTTTCTTGGACTACCAAAATGGGAAATTTCCCCCACCCTGTTCTGAGTGCCTGTGAATCCCTGGGAAGTGGGAAGAATATCTGGTCACTGGGGTAAGGGCATTCCTGCTCACAAGTTCCATGGTTCAGTATTCCAGATCAGATAGTCTGTCTGTCTGTCTGTCTGTCTGTCTCTCTGTCTCTCTCTCTCTCTCTCTCACACACACACACACACACACACACCCCTGGCCTTCATAATCAAGGAAAACTCCTTGGAGCTTAAGTCTCTTCCTGACTATGGACCCCCATACGTAAGCTGAAATGGTTGGACGACATGATCCCCCGAGGTGCTCTGGCTCTGCCATCCTGCAGTCTAAGTGCCTAGGTTTTTTCATGAGGCAAATGCTTTTTTTGCGAGGGGGCGGCCAAGGTATATTTGAGGACTTTCAGTTTGGAAGCTGGTCCAAAGTTCCCAGGTTGTGTTTGTTTCCGTGTTTGCTTCTTCCCGACTGGCTTCTCCCATCGCTAAGGGCCGGCGGCCCCTCGGTTTGGGCCTTGAACGCGGTGGGGCGGCGGGTCGGTGGTTCAGGGCCACCCCGGGCCTCCCCCTCTGCCTGCAGAGGAAGTTCTGTGTCTCCTCCGGGCCGGTCCTCCTCCCCTGGGAGGCAGCCTTGCGAACCGAGCCGAGCGGCCCTCTCGGAAACCCGGCCCCCCGGGCGCCTGGGGCGGGCTGGGTGTGGGAGTGGGTGCTGGCTCGGGGCCCTCGGGGAGCGGGGGCTTCTGGGGACCCCGCGAGGAGCTCCCGGGCGGGCAGGCGGGCGATGAGCTCCCCCTCAGGAATCTGGGACACTGGGGCCTGCGGGCGGCTTGTCATTAGGCTGTCGATGAGCCTGGGGGAGACGAGGGGGCAGGGGCTCTGCTACAGCGCCTGCTCTGCTTCCTCCAAGGGACCTGGGAGGCCTTCAAGCCCGGCTCCTCATTTCACACGGGCCGGAGGAGACAGGCTTCCATCCTGCTCTTAGCTAGAGCTAGGCTTGGGCTTGATTTGGAAAGTAAACTCAAAGAGAGATTTGTGTGTCCCACTCTGGTGCCAGTCATTGGAACCTTGGCCCCAGGTGCCAGTACTGGATTTGTCAGGCATTAAGCTCCGTCACATGCCTCAAAAACCAGCCCACTGTTAGGCATGGTGGGACTCCCGGTGTTTCTGCGCTGCTGAGCCTCTCTGAGTCTGTTTCTGAGGGGTGGTACCCTTGGGGTTTCTGGGGATCAATATTAATATCTCTGTGGATGTACAGGTTTAGGTACATTTCTAAATTCATGGAGTGTCTGCATGGGTTTTAAGAATAACAAATGTTGCTCTATATGAACACGTGGGGCTTTTCTATGTGTGCTCAGTTAATCATTCTTCAACTGAATTGCAAAGGCTGTGTTTAACCCCTGGCTCCCCTCCCTTCCTGAGCTTTGTGAAGTTTAAGGCTCTGTTCTTACAGCACGGGGGCCCTGTCTGGGGAGCCTGTTTAGACCTGTCTCTTCCTTTTGTTTGCTTTCTTTTTGTCTCTCTGGGGAAACCTGGCTCCTGAACCCTGGTTACCCCTCATTCCATTCAGGGCCTCACAGCCTGTTTCTCCACAGCTCCCTGCTTTGCTCAGAGCTTTACTGGCATTCCCGCAGCAACATGTGAAGGGGACAGCAACCACTGATTGGTGTCAAGCCCAAGAGGGAACCCAACCAAAGCAGTGGAATGCCAAGTTGTTCCAATTACTTGAACTAGAAAAGACATGTACAGGGCCAGAGACCATGGTTTCTTTGAGATGGCTGATAACCAAACATATACATTAATCTTCCTGGGGTCTAAAGGAATGAACATTTTTTCCTCTGGGTTTTCAAAAATTAAGGAGTAAAACTAACCTTGTAAAAACTGTAAAAGCTGTCATAGCAAAGCCGAGTGCTTTGTTAAGTCCACAGAGCCTGCTAAGGTCCTAGCTGGTAATTCAGGATAAGGGAACCGTTCTAAGGCATTCTGTAGATATCTCCGCTGACCAAGCTTTAAGATCTGTCTTATATTAACCAGCGACTTCCTTCTTTCATGATTCCTCAAACCCTACCTTTCACTCATAACTCCCACAACAAAATGCATCAAGTCGGAAACAGATGCTCTTTCAGAACCCACTGAGGTGGCCTTTCTCACTGGGCATTGTAGTAACTGTAGGAGCTTTTAGCGTGCGATGGAGAGAAGCACCTTCCTGTCCTCTCTGTAATCAAAATAAGGTCACTTCAGTGCTGCTGATTCCACTTGGTTTTGGGATGAGTTTTCCTCAGTTGGCATCAGTAGAGACTAACCAATGGGGATACTGGTTTCCAAGGAGTTAGAGGAATGTGGTGGAAAGGAACTGGTACCATCGTTCAGGTAATAAAAAACAAAAAGGTGATACCTTCAATGAAGATGAGCCCTCATCATCAAATCACTGTTTGAAGGTGTATGCATCTCTGCGTGTGTTCAAGGTTGGAGAGAATCATTTAAAGAAAGATAGGATCTGAGCAGCAGAAAATGCAAAGTTTCCATTCTGCTGTGCTAGGGGATTTTGGACATGCCACTTAACCTCTAAAAATAGAGAGCATTCTATCCGCCTATCATGTCTCTCACTCTAATCCACTCTGTACAGCCCCCATCAAATTAATCTTCCTAAAGAAACATTTTTGTCATAATATTAAAAAAAATAGTTTGTTTAATCACTCCAGTCTATACCAATACGTCCTTTTGAGGACTTGTGCTCTGGCACTCAGACTTTCAATCAGATGATGCAGTGCTGTGTAGTTAAGGGCTGCTGCTGGCTACGGTGTGTGTGTGTTTGTGTGTGTGTGTATGTGTGTAGTCTCCCTAACTCTGGTGCTTGTGATATGTCTGCATTCTCCAGAGTGCCTGCACCCCCCCCCCCCAGAGTGTTTCCTTAAATGTTTGTGTAGTGGGCTTGAACCTGATGCAACACAATGAGAAAAACAAAATGCAGAGCATAGTCTAGGACCTCTACCTCTATAAGTAAAGGTGGTCATTAAACAATTGGCCATTTGCCTTATGTGTTAAAATAAAAGCTCTTTTGAAAAGATGACAGTGAGGTAAATTTCTGCAAACAAAGCAATGCACATTTTTTCCCATCGACTTCTATAGCTTAAGAGAGATGCCATGCAATTAATTTTGTTAAACATTCTTGGAAGACTTCCATTAATGCAAGTCTTCTCAGAACAGACATCATATTATTTCCTTGACATATATTTGGTAGTTTCATCTATACACATTTCTAACTCCATTGCAGAGAACTTCCATACAGCGAGTGGCCTACATAAAGGGACAGATCTGTATCAGAGCTGTAAAAACTGATGTGACACCTCACAAAACTTGTAATCACAGATGAAAACCAGGCTTTCCTTATGCATGGATTTCAGTTCTTGTGACTTTTAAAAGACAGGGATATTAGGAAAACATTTTAAAACCCAGACAAGGATATAAACAGATGCTATACACATGGTCAGGGGTTACTTCTCACTGGGGCAGGGAAAGGATGATTGATTTGTTGATATCTGGTCTACATCTTCTTGGCATCTTCTTCTCCACTACAAGTATTCCTCCATTCACAACAATCTAATCAAGATGAGCTCAGCTGATTATGGCCATGAAATTAAGAGGCCATTTGACATGGTGGAAAGAACACTGAGCAGGGGGCTAGAATACTTGGTTCAAATCTCAGCTATGCCACTCGCAAGGGACCTTGGGAAAGTCTCTTAACCTCTCTGAAATGCTTTCTTCTAAAAGTCTTCACATTTAAAGAGAGGGAAAGAGCATTCACACGCATGGTTTATAAACCATGATATGCCACTTGGGGCTTGGATCCAACCTCCCAGGCTTGAGATTTTATGATTTTTAAATTTCTTTGCTGTCTCACTTCTCCCAGCTCCTGAGATCCCCATTGCTTTATTTTATATAAAGTTGTCAAGGTGAGGCTCTAAAGTTGGTGCCATGGCTGTTCGAAAGGGAAAGAACAAGAGATTTGGGGACAGTTATTTTTTTCTTATTCAAGTTCTTTTGCCTCTGCTCGTAGGTCCCATCTATGTTAAGTATGGTCTAGGACGGCGGTCTCCAAGTCTCTGATTGCACACCCTTTTCAGTTAAAAACAATTAGAGCATGCTTTATATATATACACACTATATCATTAATGATTATATAAATTACATACATGTCCTACGCTGCATATATATGTACCTACACATATATTATGAAATGCACACAATAAATAGAAAATGTAAAAGGATGAGCTACAGCTGAAATAAATAGGATGTCAAATGTCTTGTTCATTGTGATGGCTTCATTGTATTATTAGCTAGTATTTCAAGGCACCATATACACTTAGGGAAAGATCTTTCATTACTGAGAATGGGTATAAATCCATATTTCATTTAGTCTTCTTGATTATTCTTGCATCACTTTTTTGCTGACTTCTTGTCAGGTATGATTAGGTTGCTGTGCTTTTTACCTCACAATGAGGCTGATGGAAAAACTCATTCAAGGAGTAAGAGAAGTGTGAGCGCTGCCATTTTCATGTGCTTACATTATTGGTATTATCTTCAATACATGGTTTATTTGCGGGAATCTTCTTAAGCCAGTTGTCCATTTTGTGAGGGTTAATGTAGTTAGATAATATAATCCGTAAATCCGCTTAACTGGGCCCAAGGAGATAGCAGTATCTCTGGTATATATAGAAGACAAAAAAAAAGTAAGGGCTCCAGGGTCAACCCTTCCACCTGTGGGCTCCCATTCTTCCCTCAGAATACCTTACAAAGCATATGCAACAGAGGGTGCCAGTGACAATACGTGTATTACATATTTGAAAGGCTTAATAGTAGTGCTAATAATAGCTAATATTTAGATAGCACTTGGTGTACTACACACTGTTTTAAGCACTTTACATAAATTAAATTGTTTTAATCCAAATCTTCATTTCTTTCTAGATGTTTTCAATTTAAATGGAAATAGAAGTCGTAATATTTTCTTTCACACTGATTCTACAATGGGCTGATCTGCATGTGCCAACCTCCCCCTCCCCACAAACCCACCAATTTTGGAGATCACTGATCCAGGCTTTGAGATTTAGAATCTCTGGAGAAGTGCAATGCTTCTGTAAGTACATCTCAGCCACTCTTTCCGATCTCCTGCTGCTATAATTTCACACCTGCTCATAGAGGACGAAAAACAGGCACCGGTGACACAGGAAGCCCTCCCAGGCAACTGAAAGCAGAGGGCAGTAACTGGGTGAGGAAAATGAGAATGAGGGACGGAGAGCTAGAAATGCTAGAGCTGGAGGGAGGGAAGCCGGGAAGGAGAAAGAAGGAAGTTAGAGACCAGAGAAGAACAAGGAGAGGAGAGGAGAGGAGTATACATCTGTGGAGGGAAGATGAAGGCAGATTCTGGGAGGAGAGACTACGTCACACGTTAGCAGGCAAGATGCTCACCCACGTCTTGATATCCAATGTCTCTGACATATGGATGAGCAGGGCAGGACAAGGAAACTGAACAGTCTCTAAAGATTTGTACACATGACTCCTCCCCAGAGGAGAGGCCTATGCAATTTATTCAAGCAATGTAAAGATGGGGCCATGCTTAACCTAAAGAGTATGTCTCTAAAGCTAGAACTGCAGGCAGGCCAGGCAGGGAAGGTATTTGGGAGGTGTGTGTGGTGAGTCGACATCCCGGTGACTCTCTTCAAATCACACCAGCCAGATGGTCAAGGAGGAGAGCACGGCACATTCCTGCAGGGGTGCAACTTCAGCTGTTAGGCACTTCCAGCATCGGCAGTAAAAAGCCACAGCAAGTGATTTACGTCTGAGGCAGCTGCCAAGACACCACTCCAGAGGGTAGAACACTGTCAAAAATGGCCCTCCGTATCTCACTGCCACACTAGAAAGCACGATAAGACACTTTAGGGGCAAGGAACTGTCATGGTACAGTAACACGGGGTCTGACTTCGATCATCAGAGCTGGTGGGTGGTGGGTTCTTTGAGATCACCCTGCCCAAACCCCTCACTCTTTTGATTGGTAAACTGGGACCCTGAGAGGGGAAAGCACCAGCCCAATGTCATCCAGTTGGCAAAGCTCAGGCATGGCACTGAGGTCTCTGGGTATCTAAAGCAGTGCTCTTGACTCCACAGCTGTGTATTAATCTCCTCCTCCAGCCCCTTGGCTTCTCTTTAACAGAAGCCTTCCTCACTAGTACGGATAATATATTCCATAAATCCCACACTGTCCCAATATGATCAAAGAGAGGATTAAGATAACCACAAACATCTGCTGGGCTACGATTGCATCTTGACTCAGGGCAGAGACACTAACTTTTAACATTACCATCAATTATCCTTGACCCAAACAACTATATTTAAAATACACAGGGCTCTTTGATTTTTTTACTTCCCTCCCCTGCTGTCACCCAGTGGCTACTTCCCTGTGCAAACACTTTTCCTCTCCCCCTACAAGGAAGAGGAACAAGGGAAACTCAAGACCATCAACTTTGCGTAAGGTTAAGAGGCTTTAAGCAAAAGGTTTGGTGGAGAGGAGGGTGAAATCAATGTCGAAAAGAAAGTTTGTGATTATCTTTCACTCACGATTATTCATGAATGTCCTCACCTTGGAAAAAGCACGAATTGCTGGTAGTAAAACAACAGCATTTTGCCAAGTCCCTTGCCTTGGTAGGCACAGAGTAAGAAGCAATCAGGCAAAAGAAGCTTTCAAGGTCAAAAACCCAGAGGAGTTACGTAGAGCAAGATCCCAAAGCAAGCTATGGGAACCAGAGTGTGGGAAAGAGCTGGGATCCTTACAGCTAACAAGATCTAAAAAAGATATGGAAATGACTGCCCTGCCTTTTTGCCTTCTTTTAGCAGAATGGATTCCTCCCTAGACAAGAGACTCTCATCTGCTTCACAGCAACCTAAGAGCTAATCCAGGAGAGCGGGGCTGGAACCATACCCAACCAAATTGGTTGGTTGGTTGGTTGGTCAGTCCTTCATGAAACAATCTGTACTGCCTACTGCCCCTGCAGGGTCTAAGGAGACCAAATCTCTGCCCTTTAGGAGTTCATAAGATAGTGGAGATCAGACAAGTCATTAGATTGCTGCAGTTCAGCATGAGAAGAAGGATGAGAAGAGTAGATAACCTTCTATCATGGAAAGCTTCTGAGGAGGTGAAATCTGTGTTCAGTTTTAAAGGATGGGTAAAGAGAAGCAAGTCAGCAGAAAAGGGGTAGAGCCAGTGGAAGTACATATAAAGTGGAAGTACATGTAAAGGGAGTAGCAGGTATAAAACCTGGAATGTATTAAGTAACATAGCAGGTTCTGTGAACTATACATAGTTCGGTTTATGTGTAGGGTTTTGTTTTGTTTCTTTTTCTGAAGAGGGAGGCCCCTAGTGATGAGAGGTAATGTTGGAGAGGTAGTCAAGGGCCCTGTCATGGAGGACTTTGTAAGCCTGCTAGAGTTTTAAGATTTTATTGTGAGATCTATGGGGAGCCATTGAGAGATTTTAAGCAAGAGTTTTGTGATCAGATTTATGTTTTGGAAAGATGATGACAGCAGAGTGGCAAATGGATGGTAAGTAGTGGGACTGGGGGTTGGGAGACCAGTCTGGAGACTATTATGGCAATTCAGGTAAGAAATTATTCAGGCCTGGATTGGAGAAAAATAGGTATGGAGAAAAGTGGATGGATTTGAGCTCAATTTAAGAAGATAAATAGATGGGATTTGATGATGAATTGGAGGTGGAGAAAAGAAAGAGAAGACAAGAATGACTCCTGGGTTCCTGGCTTGAGCAATGGAGTGCTTGGTGGGGCTGACATGCGGAAGACACAAGGTAGGACTTAGGAAGGAACGCGTCTGGTGGGAGTTGCTGGTTGAATTCTGTGCGATACATGTTTGTGGTGCCAGTGAAACTCCAAGCAGAGATATCCAGCAAGAAACTGATAATGCTGATCCGAAGCTACGGAGAAAGGTCTGAACTAGAGATAGAGACTGAATATCTATCATTGTATGGGTGGTAGCTGAGATCTCTGGAATATATGAAACCACCCTGGGAGAGGCCTACAGTGAGAAGAGAAGTAGGATGAGGACAGAACGCTGGGGAGTCCCAATCAGAATAGGAAAGAACCAGGAGAGAAGAGCACGATGAAATCCAAGGGAACTGAGAGTTGCAGGAAAGAAGGGGGTGTCTCGGGCAGCAAAGTCAAAGAAGATAAGAAAGAAAAATGTCCGTTGTTTTTGGCAACAGGCAGGTTAGTGGTGCCCAGCGTTAGCAGTGAGGCCAGCCTGCAGAGGGGCAAGACGCCTGATCGCAGGCAGCTGGAGCAAGGCCCGGCCACCCAAGGAGGTCATGCGCATTATGAGCTTTCCGCTTTGGAACTGTAGAGGCTAAGGACGGTGGCTGGTCAGGGCACCCAGAGAGAAGGGAAAGATGTTTTACCGTAATTGCCTAATTCAGGAGAAAATGGAACAACCTCTGGGTACTCTCGGTAGCCATGGCGCCAGTCAGCTGACACAGGGAATGCCAGCCGTTTGCAGGAGGAGAGTAAATTGAAGGGGCTGGTGGTGAATGCATCTGGGCTCTGGAATTCATGGGAAACACACTTTGTGACAGAGAAGCAGCAGGATGCAGGCAGGAGATAAGGAACCAAGAAACCTGGGCTGTTTCTCGTGAAACTCAGGCTAGTCTCATAAACTCTCTAGCTAGGACATAGCTTCCACAGCCATAAAACAGGGGCCAACAGCCCTTACCTGGGGGGGGGGGACATCCCCTGTGGTTTGGGATTCTCTGTGATAATGCACCCTTAGATGGCATGGATAATTAGGAGCTCTCCATGCTTTATGTAAACACCAGAACACTTAAAACAGGGAAAACTCTGAAATGCTATTAAGGAATAGTAGACTCAGAACAAAACAAACAGTCCCGCCTGCTCCCAACTCAGACAAACACACGCGGGTAATGCAGAGACAGCTTTCAAATCCAGTAGGGAAAAGAGGGCAAGGGATGGAAATGTCAACCTACAACGATTTGATCAATCCAATGGCAAAAGAAAAAAAATACCAGGGAAGAGAACAACTCAAAAGAATGGTTTTTCCAGATAATAACACTCACCCCCAAGAAAGAAAGCTTGAAGTCAAACATTAAATCCAAATTTAAATGTCCAGGGGTTGGGGGAGAAACACCTTTATTTAACATTACTAGGCATGTCATTTTTTAAAGTTGCCATTCTCCTAAAGTAGGCTAAATAAGGTTTAGCCACTGACAGGCTAGTGACCTTGGGCAAATCACTTATCAGTTTATTTGTTGCATACAGATAATGATACAGACCCTGGGAAAAGATGCTTTGGAAAGCACAAAGCAGTGCAGCAACGCTAGGCGAGGGCTTTTTACCAGGCACGGCATGCCTTCGAGAAATCAGTTTGAGATGGCTTAAGCCAAAAAGAGTTGGATCACAGTCGAGCACGAGTGCTAGGTGTTGTGTAAATGTCTTAATCAGTTCAAGGGGCCTCTGGCAAAAGAAAAATACACACTGCCCAGCAAGCTATGTGCTTGATGTCTCCCCAAGGCAGGAGGCAGGCCCTGCAAAGGGCTGCAGCATATCTCAGGGGTGAACCAACGTTCCGTTCCCCTCCCAGCTCGCAGAGCTGGAGAGGAACAGCTTGAAATCCAAAAGGGGCCCTCTTCTCAGCTAAGGAAAACAGTCTCAAATCTTTCTGACATCTGCACAAAAGGGGTACTGAGGGGCTGCCCTGCAGGGTCAACAGTGCTGGGTCCAGTTTAAACAATCCTGCTTGGCCCTGGGAACGCGGGAGGGTAGGGAAGATGAGTAAAAAGGGCCTGGCTGTGTGGGCAGCTTCAAGCATCCGTGTGCACAGGATCGGCCCCATGTGCACTGGCCTCCTGATCTACTTGGGAAATAGGACATTCCTGCCCTTGACTCATGAAATACAGCTTGGTCTGGTTCACTGACCTTGACAAGCGTTCCCAGAAACTTCAGGCTTCACAAATAAAGTTTTAGGAGCATATTTGACTGTGTGGACACCGAGTCTTTTAAATATTGACGAAAAAGATCTGTGCGGTGATATTCTATTTTTCTCCGTCCCACGCCCCTTCAACCACTCATGTTTTCAAAGGAGAAGCCAGATTAGGGCTCCAGATGTTTGGAATCCAAATGAGAGCTCCTCACAGAGGAAATCTACCGCCTTCTATCTTCAAAGATCAAAATCTCAGCCAGGGGTGAAACAATGAGGTCATCGTAGGCATGTTTGCCTGGTGTAGGACTGACCTCTGTTCAGAATATATAAGAATTTCTAGTTTTAAAGGCTCCCCAGCCCCACAAACAGTTCAGAGTTGTTTCTCAGTTCCCTGGCTGCAGGGTCTAACCAACTTCCTGCCCCTCACGCTCCACCAGGAAATGCCCTTTTGTGTCAAACTTCAAATCTCATCTGCTTCCACTTGGGCCATTTTTACTTGCTGTATCTTTGCAGGGGTAAAGTAAGTCAATAAGAATCGCCCCTTAGGAAAGTGGGGAGAGGATATGTCCAGGAAATTCACGGAGGAAATACAAACCTGCAATGAATATGTGAAAAGACGCTTAAACTTACATGCAGTCTGGGAATTGAGATGATTTTCACCCATATTAACAAAAATATCAAGTGATGGCAAGGGTATAGAAACATGGGCACTCTTGTACAACAATGTTGATGTAAATAAATTCCAATAGATACTCTGCGGGGTAATTGATCATCGGCTTTTAAAATTAAAAATGCCCATTACCCTTACATCTGGTAATTCGGATCCTTAGTATCTATACTAGAAATGAGTACAAGGAGGACTGTTCAAGGATTTCTACTGTAGCACTTCCATTTTTTAAAATAGCAAAAATTTGGAAACAACCTATGTGTTCATCAAAAGGGAAATGGCTAGATTAAACTTCGGGGTAGAGGAAAAGATCTTAAGGACATATTATGTGACCAAACAAACAAACCAAAAAAGGCATAGAATATATACTTATGATTATAGTTTGGGAAAAAAAAACAGAAAATGAAACTATTGTTATACATATTCGTACATATCTTTGATCATGCACAGAAAAAGACCAGAAGGACAATAGTGGGACCGAGAGAACATCAAGGGAGACTTTTGCATTGTCTGTGTTGCTTGCTGTAGTTTAAGAACATATTCATATATTTGTTGTAGAATTATTTTTTTCCAAAGTGTTTCCTAGATATAGATCAGAGGAAGAACGTGGGCCTCGGTGGCTATAGTGAACACGACTTCCCTGGGAGACAGCAGTGGGTAAAGTAAACAGGCGAGAAATCGAAAGACCCAGGTAATAGCCTGAATCTGTCATCAATTTGCTGTGTGACCCGGGAAGTCATTTTCCTTCTCAGAGACTGTTTCCTCTACCATCTGTGGATAAGATGAGAAGCTCACGAAGATACCTTCCCTTTCTAATATTTTATGATTCCCTAAGTCTGTGCCTTTAATGTACAATATGTCTGGTCCCTTTTGATGAAGAGATGGCTTTTTATACTTTTCCTTCAAATTCTGGCATAGTTTGACATTTCACTGTACTGCAAATGGAAGATAATGAAAGAGGAGGTGGAGCGGTCACTCTGTTCCCTGTTCGGCTATGTTTTTAAGGGTTTGGTTGACCTATTTATGCTACCTTCCTTTGACAATGTAAGCTCTTAGGCTTGTTTGAATGTGATGAGAGTGCAAATACAATGCTGCAAGTCGGAAGATCTCAATTCTACAGGGTGGCCATAAATTTTGAAGACGTAGATTGGATTTTATTTTTTTTATGGATTGATCCCCCTTGAATACTTTTGCTGAGTTATACTAAAGATGCAGGTTTCTTCAGTGCAAATCAAAAATACAAATCATCTGGGGCAACACATCACATATGCATATACGAGGATTGATAGAAATGGTGTATCAAGGCACTGTGTTCATTGCAATTTGCACAACAATTTGAACTGGGCATGGCTATTAAAGGACAATACATTGAATAAATCACTTAATGTTTTGAAACATGTCCTATGCTTTAATATAATATCTATAAATCATTCTTTATGTATAGTCACCTATATTTCTGGACTTTATGGCTACCTTGTACCCTTGATTTTGGATGAAGCACATCCCTAGTCTGTAGATAACGATTGGACCACTTGTCCCCCAGAGTGGTAGGGAAGAGCCTACCTATAAATGAGCTATGAAAATTTACGTGCATCTACAAACATATCATAATCTGGTTCTGCACAACTTAATTGCCTTTTGGAAATACCCCAGATGAAACCTTGAGGAAACTCTGGTATTGAGTCAATGAAAGAAACCTCTTCCTGGTCCGTCAGAGACTTTGACTAATCTAGTTCTGCCTATCATTAGTCAGCAAAGCTCCTTCCAGCTGGTCTTCATCACTTTGCTTGTTCCATGAGGTCATAAGAGTAAATTCTAAGCAGTTTAATTCTAAAGAAAACACACACACTTCAGATATCGGCTCCTGTGACTATCTGTCTTTCAACAATGAAGGAAGCAACTTACTCGGGCTCCTTTCTCAGGAGAGCACTTACAGCCCCCAATGCAGTCTTGGCCTCCACATGGCTTGCCATAGGGCTTCTTCTCTCCCTATTAAAAACAAGAAAAAAAGAAAAAAGTTAGTGAACCACGTGAAGCAAGAGCCAATGCTACCCAGGGAGTATGCCCCTTAGCCACACTCCTCCTCACCAAATAAATCAGAGCGGCTTAATCATCTCACTTGGCGGTGTCATGAGTCACATGAAATAAAAAGGCATCTTAAGCTAGCACCCTTTTAGGTCAGCTCTGTACCTCACTATATAGCCAGTTTGGCAGCTGGTTGGGGAACTGTGACTTAAATCTCCCCACATAGGTAGAAATTCCAGCCACAAAATACAAGAGCATTTCTTTACATGGGGCTGGAAATAGGCTCTAGCTGTATCCCTGAGCCCCGCTGGACTTATATATTTGCCCTCATTGAGAAAGCAGCAGCTGTAGCAGAGAACTTGAGAGAAATTCAAGTGCCAGAAATGTAATGATAGATGAAAATAGCCACCCTGTACTCTGCCCTCAGAATTGTTCTCCTCAGGTCCCACTTTCAGCACAGCATTCAAACCCCTGTGCCCAGTTAGTCAGATCCAAGTTTCTCAGGTGATACTGTACACTATTCCCTTAACTCTCCAATCCAACTTCCTTTTCCCTTCTCTGCTTTTTTTTTTTTTTTTTTTTTTTTGGACCGCGCTGCGTGGCCTGCAGGATCCTAGTTCCCCAACCAGGGAACGAACCAGGGCCCCGGGCAATGAAAGCGCCGAATCTTAATCACTGGACTGCCAGGGAACTCCCACCTTCTCTGTTTTATGGTGATGATTATAACAAGCTGAATTTCTCCAAGGCCCCCCGCATGACCTGACATGTGCTGACCCTCTCCAACCTGTTCTCCTCACTCTCTACCCGGCTCACTCTGCTTCAATCACACTGGTATTCATTCTATTCTTTAAAAACTTAAGCCTGTTCCTGCCTCAGGGCCTTTGCCCCAGCTGTTACTTCTGCCTGGAATGCTCTTCCCCTAGATGTTTCTGATCGCTGGCCTCTTTTTATCACCCAAGTCTCAGTTCAATTGTCTATTCTCAGAGAGGCCTTTCCTGACCACTCAACCTAAGGTGGCCCCCAGTTACTTCCAATCATATCACTGTTACCTTTTCAACATTAAACATTCTGTCTCCCCCCATTAGAATGTAAGCCCCATGTTAGTAGGGACCTTATCTGTGCTGTCCAACACTGCATCCCCAATGTCTAAAACAGTAGATGGCATGTGAAAAACGCTTGATGCCCTCACAGAGCTGGGATGTGAACACAGGTCTAACTCCAAAGCCTTGACCTTAACCCTTATGCCTTTGAGTGTTTTCTAAGTCTTCTGTCTCAATGCAGACTCAAAAATGAGGAAACTGCCATTCTGACCCTACCCACCTTGGAAAAAAAGCAACACATAAATTCTAACTATTATCTGTAATAAGAACTTTATCTCTGGGATGGATTTAGTATCATCCAACTTTTTTGTTTAATGTTGGCTGTTTTGTTCAAAAGAGAAAGGCATATTTATGAGCCAGCCTCACACTTAATCATTCTTGTCTCTTTGTACTGTGAACCTTTTCCTAACTCCCAGGGAGCACTGTGAATTTCTCAGATGGTCTCTTATCTCTTTAGGCATTCCCACAACCCTTTATCACCACAACACCTCGGTAATAAGGTAGTGATGGCAGAGCTATGACAAAATATTGCTATTTTAGATTCCAAACACCTTCCTGATATGAAAGATATTTTATCTCTCTTATATGCCTTTGACATGGTAAGTGCTTTTGTACACTTTCCGGTTTGCCCTCCACTTTATGGTATACAGGACAGGCAAGTTTTCATAAGGGTGAGATCAAGAGGTGCTGTGGAAGGTGAAAGCTGGGGACTGGAATGGAATAGAGAACAGGGAGACAGAGCAGCATTGAATTTAATCCTCACCAATGCTGTGCCCCCTTTGTCTAACGTTGAGTGCTATATTTCTCGGGATAATGGATAATTTCTATTTGCTTTTCCATATAGTTCTGTATTTTCCAAGCAGTCTTCAATGAACACGTATAATTAATAAGAAGAAAAAAACCAGTCTGTTTCCAGATGATAAATTCATCACCTTCAAGGGAGAGGACTCAACAGGCATTGCCAAAGTGGTATCTGTTTGGAGCTATGGCCTAATTCGAAACAATGCCCTTTAGGTGTCCCATAAAATTTGTCCATCATGGACCAAAAGTTTCCAGATCTCTAGCGTGGAGCAAGGAGGCTGGAGGCAGGGAGCTGGATAAGACAGGGGGAAAAAATCCCAACAACAGGAGCTGAACAAAAATATAAGGAGCACAAGCTGAGGTTTCTTGGGAACCTGGCATAACAAGGAGGCAAAGACACCCAGCTAACAGACAGGAAGCCATCACTGTCTTCTGTCACTGAGGAAAGTAACCAGAGAAGCCCCACTGGCCACAAGGCAATTTCCTGTAATGCCGGCCCTGGCAGTTCCCCCAGGAGTCTTCAATTACACTGGGCGGGGGGGGGGGCAGGGATAAAAGGAGTGGCTTCCAGGGAACATGGCAAGACCAAGAACAGAGGAAGTCTCTGCCCTATCCTGGCTTGTCTGGGGACACGCCAACCGTTGCTAAACCAGGCCACATCACTGGTGTCATTCCCACCCTGGAATGCTTTCTCCCTTCCATGTATATGCATGAAGTGCATATCCAGTGGTTAGGACTCTGTGCTTCCACTGCAGGAGGCCTGGGTTCGATCCGGGGAACTAAGATCCCGCAAGCCCCGTAGTGCGGCCAAAAAAAAAAAAAAGGCACTTATTATGCCATAATTGTATTGCAAAGAAAAAACAAAAGTCGTTCTAATGAAACAATATGTATTTTAATATGTAAATGCTCATACATGGCTCTATTAGAAGATGTAGGGACTTCGCTGGTGGCGCAGCGGTTAAGAATCCGCCTGCCAATGCAGGGGACACGGGTTGGAGCCCTGGTCCGGGAAGATCCCATATGCCGCGGAGCAACTAAGCCCGTGTGCCACAACTACTGAGCCTGTGCTCTAGAGCCCGCGAGCCACAACTACTGAGCCCGCATGCCACAACTACTGAAGCCTGCGCACCTAGAGCCTGTGCTCCACAACAAGAGAAGCCACCGCAAAGAGAAGCCTGCCTACCGCAAGGAAGAGTAGCCCCTGCTCACAACAACTAGAGAACGCCCGAGTGCAGCAACGAAGACCCAACACAGCCAAAAATAAATAAAATAAATAAGTTAATTAATTAAGAAAAAAAATGAAGATGTAATGAAGTCATCAGAGGCTAGCAGCTTGATGCAGAATCACCAGGAATGCTACAGTCTGCTGAAGCAGGATGATTCTGGAATGTGGTATTGCTGACTCAAGTACCACAGATGGAGTTGCTATTAGTGCAGTGATTCTCTGAAATGGTGAATAACTCATGGTAAAGCTCTGTTTTAACAGTGTCAGATTTCTTCAAATCACCTTTCACACCAAATCTCATTTGATTTTCTACCACAAATCTGACATAGGTGTTTTAGAGGTACAGGTATATGTAGCGACATACACACATACACAATATTACAATGCTTTCTTTATATCTTCACCTATCCCCCTAGACAGTATGAGGTGATGTTGGTTTGTTTACTATAAAGCAAATCAGTTTAAACCCTCTAAGCCTCAATTTCCTCAACTATAAAATAGGGATAATAATACTTTAGTTCATTGGGTTTTGGGAGGTTAAAGATAATGCCCCTAGCAAAGTGCTTGGCACATATAGTATGCTCAATATATGTTAGCTGGTATTATTTATAACTATAGCATCTAGTACCGTGCCTACCTACTAAGTGATCACTGGATGACTGATTTGCATTTTTTTTTAAACATCTTTATTGAAGTATAATTGCCTTACAATGGTGTGTTAGCTTCTGCTTTATAACAAAGTGAATCAGTTATACATATACAATATGTTCCCATATCTCTTCCCTCTTGCATCTCCCTCCCTCCCACCCTCCCCATCCCACCCCTCTAGGTGGTCACAAAGCACCGAGCTGATCTCCCTGTGCTATGCGGCTGCTTCCCACTAGCTACCTATTTTACATTTGGTAGTGTATATATGTCCATGACACTCTCTCACCCTGTCACATCTCACCCCACCCCCTCCCCATATCCTCAAGTCCATTCTCTAGTAGGTCTGTGTCTTTATTCCCGTCTTGCCACTAGGTTCTTCATGGCTTTTTTTTCCCCTTAGATTCCGTATATATGTGTTAGCATACTGTATTTGTTTTTCTCTTTCTGACTTACTTCACTCTGTATGACAGACTCTAACTCCATCCACCTCATTACAAATACCTCCATTTCATTTCTTTTTATGGCTGAGTAATATTCCATTGTATATATGTGCCACATCTTCTTTATCCATTCATCTGTCGATGGACATTTAGGTTGCTTCCATGTCCTGGCTATTGTAAATAGAGCTGCAATGAACATTTTGGTACAAGACTCTTTTTGACCTATGGTTTTCTCAGGGTATATGCCCAGTAGTGGGATTGCTGGATCGTATGGTAGTTCTATTTGTAGTTTTTTAAGGAACCTCCATACTGTTCTCCATAGTGGCTGTATCAATTTGCATTTTAAAGATCAGGAAATGAAGCCTCAGCTGTTAGTGACTTCCTCACCATAGGAAGTTAAGTATCAGAGTTGGGATAAGAAACCAGCTATCCTCACTCTCTGCCTTGTTTTTTTTTCCCCACTGAACCCACTGCCACCAATTCCAGGAATCAGCTTGAAATTGGGAAGTCAGGAAAAGAAAGATGAGTGTTGGGAGGTGACTTTTTATTCTTTTGCCTTTTTTATCAAGATGGGTTTACTGACTTTACCATAACTTGCATTGTTT
Organism: Balaenoptera ricei; assembly: GCF_028023285.1. Lineage (NCBI taxonomy): Eukaryota > Metazoa > Chordata > Mammalia > Artiodactyla > Balaenopteridae > Balaenoptera > Balaenoptera ricei. The sequence goes on from NC_082660.1 coordinate 97,927,875, forward strand.
GTACACTTACCATAACTTGCATTGTTTGTACACTTTCTAAACAAACTTCCTATAGATATAATTCTCACAACTACTTTTGAAACAAGGAAAATTTATATATAAATTTTCCAGATTAAAAAAAAATTTAAACCTGAGTCTCAGAGTTGGTATTACTTGGCAGTTAAGTGACAAAGTGAAGACTCAAAGCCAGGGCCTTTCTTTTCAGTGCACAGGTAAACTTCTAAAAAGAAAAATAATACAAGATGCTGAGGTGCCCTTTTACAATCTCCATTCCCTGCTTGTTGCCTCAGGGTCCAAAAACCGAGAGAGGCCTCTTTGGCTGGATCAGAACTAGTCCTGGGGCCACATTCATAATAATGGGTACCGCTCATGGAGCATCTGCTATGTGCCTGGCTAAGTACTTCACTTTTGCTATATCACAGAACTGTCCCAACTGCACTGTGTGGTAGGCACTATTACCACCATCATTTCACAGATGAGAAAACTGAGGCTTGAAGGGGTTTACTAGTTTGCCTACTCAAGGTCATACAGCTAGGGAGTGGCACAAATTCAAACCCAAGTTTGACTCAAAATCTTAGTGCCCTTCCATTAAGCCTGGCCCCCTGTAGCATCATCCTAGGTTTCTGTACTTTGTGATAATAACACAGAGAGTCTGGCTTTACTTTGAGCAATTCCAAAACAAAACCTATTCATTGAAATTTAAACACACACACACACACACACACACACACACTAAACCGACCTTAGTCTTCTCCCATGTTTAATGTGCATTTGCCTTTTAAGAACAGTTCTCTATGAGTTTATGAATGAAAGGCTCTGGGAAGAGAAGAAATGGATCTGTAGGAGCTGGCCCCCTACCAGGTGAGACTTGTCACCCACACTTTATTTTAAGGATGAAGCTGACACCAGACATTGATGAGTAGTTCAGGAAGGCATTTCCCTCCATCTGTCCAACTGTGGTCACACACATACACAAACGCAACAGATGGGCTCAGGGGGTGGGGAGAGGAACAAGCATTTCGGACTTCACTTGGAAAAGCCCTAGCCAGTCAGAATGAACCAGGGCCTTAGGGGGTGTACTGTCCAGCTAGACCTTAAAGTGAATTCACCAAGCAAATGTTTAAGACACACAAACAGAAAAACTAAATCTTGTCCATAATGTTCTTAGAACAGCATTTCTGAAGGATATATGAGAAAAATATGTGAGAAAGAGACTGGGAGAAAGTGAGGAATCTTTGAGCTTTAAAGCTGGAAGGGGCCTGAGGACCAGAGGTCACACAGTTCACATGTAGTTAGGGTAGCCAGTTTTAACAAATAAAAATCCAGGATGCTGAGTTAAATTTGAATTTCAGAAAAACAATAAGTATATCCCAATTAGCATATTTTCTTATAAGTATGTCCCAAATTAGCATAAATATGTTCCATGCAACATTTGGGACATACTTATACTAAAAATCTATTTGTTGTTTACCTGTAATTCAAATTTAACTGGGCCTCCTACATTTTATCTGGAAATCCTACAAGTAGCATCATGACACACTTGTGTGACAAGTTCAGATGTGAGGAGTGTCGAAAGTAATTGTTAGTAATAACATTTTAAAGTACAAACTCTGCAACTTACTTTTAAACATATTAAGAGGGTATTCACGTTTCTTTCTGTAATTGAGTCGCTCTTACTTATTTGCCTTCTAATATGGTTTCTAAAGCAGGAAGGAAAGGTACAGTTATCACTAACATTGGAAGGATTAGATTCACTCATTTACTCAACAAATGTGTATTGTGTGCCTGCTGTGTACGAGGCACTGTGCTAGGTGCTGGGGATAGGATGATAAAAAAAATTGAATATGACTTTTTCATGAAAGTTCATAGCAGTTTTATTCCTAATAATCCCAAAGTGAGAAGAGCCCAGACTTCCATCAATAGGTGAGTAGATAAACAAACTGTGGTATATTTGTACAATGGAATACTATTCATGAATAAAAAAAAATGAACAAAGTATTGATACATGTAACTGCATGGATGAATCTCACAGGTACTATGTTAAGTGAAAGAAGCCAGGCAAGTGCATATTCAGTATGAATCCACTTATACGAAGCTCTAGAATAGGCAAAGTGAATATATGATGATAGAAATCAGTGGTTACCTCTGCAGGGTTGTGAGAGTGAGGTTGACTGGGGGCATGAGTACTTCCTGGGATAATGGATATGTTCTATATCTGTTTGGAGAGATGTTTATGAGTGTACACATTTGTCAAAACTCATGAAACTACACATTTATAATCAGCACATTTTATTGTCAGTAAAATATAATTTGATTAAAAAGTAAGCATAGGGGACTTCCCTGGTGGCTCAGTGGATAGGACTCCACACTCCTAATGCAGGGGGCCCGGGTTTGATCCCTGGTCAGGGAACTAGATCCCACATGCATGCCGCAACTAAGGAGCTCACATGCTGCAACTAAGGAGCCCGCCTGCCACAACTAACACCCGGTGCAACCAAATAAATAAATAAATATTAAAAAAAAATACTATTCTTAAAAAAAAAAGTAAGCATAGTACTTGCCATCATGGAGCTGATATTCTCATATGGGATACAGATAAATACTTACACAAATATTTGAAGAATAATCATTGTGCAAAGTGTGATGGAGAAAAACAGGATACTCTGAAAGGTTACAATGTTCAAGTCATTAAGATATAAGCACTACTTCTTCATTCAACAAAGATTTACTGAGTGCCTACTCTGTGCCAGGCACTGGATTATGCCCTGGGAGTATCCTGTTAGACAAAATAGACTTGCTCCTTTGCTCTATGTTCTTGTAGAGGAGACAGATGTTGGAAGAATAAATAATAATCTTTTAATTATAATTGTGCTATACGATACAAAGGAGACCAATGGAAGGATATGAGAACGTACAACAGGGACACTTGGCCTCCTTGATGGGATCAGAGAAAGTTTATTTAAGAAAGTGCAGTTAGGGGGACTTCCCTGGTGGTCCAGTGGTTAAGACTCCGTGCTTTCAATGCAGGGGGCACGGGTTCGATCCCTGGCTAGGGAACATTCTCCATGCTGAACGGCGTGGCCAAAAACCCCCAAAAAGTGCAGTTAAACTGACGTCTGAAGAATAGGAAGCATCAGCTAGGTCAAGGGATGGGAATGAGGCAGAGAATCTTCCAGACAGAGGGAAAAATCAGTGCACATGCCCTATGGTGAGAAAGAACGTGGCAGCTAGGAGAAGCTAAAGAAAGCCAGAGTGACTGAAACAGGAAAGTAAAGGGGAGAGTGACAGAAGATTTTGCTGTCTAGGCAGGCAAAGACTTGCTCATGCAGAGTCTTGTGGGCCATGTTAAGGAGGTTTGATTTAATTGTCAGAGCAACAGGAAGTCACTGAATAATTTTAAGCAGAGAGTAACATGGTCAGATTGATATTTTAGAAAAAATTTTCTAGTGGCAGTATCGCTAGTGGACAGGAGCGGGTAATAGTGAGGTGGGAGACCAATTAAGAGACTGTTGGAGAGGGATTTCCCTGGTGGCGCAGTGGTTGAGAATCCGCCTGCCAATGCAGGGGACACGGGTTCGAGACCTGGTCTGGGAAGATCCCACATACCGTGGAGCAACTAAGTCCGTGCGCCACAACAACTGAGCCTGCGCTCTAGAGCCCGCGAGCCACAACTACTGAGCTCGTGTGCCACAACTACTGAAGCCCGTGTGCCTAGAGCCTGAGCTCTGCAACAAGAGAAGCCACTGCAATAAGAACCCCGTGCACTGCAACGAAGAGTAGCCCCTGCTCGCTACAACTAGAGAAAGCCCGCGTGCAGCAATGAAGACCCAAAGTAGCCAAAAATAAATAAATAAATAAGTAAATTTATATATATATATATATATATATATATATATATATATATAAAAAGAGAGACTATTGGAGAGAAGATGGTGGCCTGAACAAGGGTTATGGCGGTTGGATGGGGAGAAGTGAATGAACCTGAGACATATTTAAATAGAGGGGACACGACCAGAAAGGGACAAGACTAGAACAAGGCTTTCTCACACCAAGTCTACTTCACTGATTTGAGGACAACCTTCAATGCACACCTGCTATGTATTAAGTCACTGTGTTGGGCACAATGAAAGAAAGACAAATATTTAGGAAACTTTTATTACACTCAAGGAGCTTAAAGCCTAATGACAACTATGATCAAAAGAAGAAAGTGAGAAGTATTATTGGAAAAGGTAAAGAGATACTTTTCTAAAACTTAGATGTGATTATGTCCTGTCTTCTCTCAAAAACCTTTCATGACCCTCTCTTATCTGTAAACTTCTAAATCCAAGCATAACACTTAAGAGCCCCTTTAAATCAGGCTCAACCACCACTGCAGGCCAAACTATCACCTCCAATATTCTACTCATAGAGTTCTATTTATCAGCTATTCCATTTTAATGGAATGCTTTTCATATCCTATCCATTTCTCTGGAAATCCTAGTCACATCTTTTCTTTCTCTTTTTTGTAACAATTTTATTGAGATATAATTCATATACAATACATTCATTCACACATGCTTTCTTAAATTTTACCTTCCCTCTTTTCCAACAATAGCACTATTTATGTTTCATTATGGTATTCATTGCTCACTCTAACAGCTTCTCCTTTTGACTGCTTCAGAGAAATTGTGGTGACAGTTTCTAATAAAAATATACAAGATTATTTTGAGTGGCCAGGTGGATCCTCAGGTTCCTCAGCTGTGCAAAGCATGGTGGGGCTGCATGTCCTACTTTCTGTGAACCTATTCTTGCTACTAGACTTTAGGCATACAGTGTCATGGGCTTTAGTGGCCTGTCCCAGAGCCTTATGGCTTATTTATAATATGATGTCTTTAGGGAAATCATTCCAAGTTGAAAAAGAATCCCTTAGGGTTTCTAGTTGGTAGCCTAAGTTAGGATGGAAGAGTCAATAAGTTCTCTAAGAGTTGAACCTACAGGAATAGGAAGGACTGGGATTCCAGGACAGAGTATTCGACTTGCTGGAAATATCCTGACGGACTGTCTCATCTATTATTGAGTCCAAAGGATCAAAGACACTGCCATTTCTGTCTTTTGTACTTGGAAGAGAGAATTTAACCAATGCTCAGTTGAGACAGACAGTGAGTCCATGTGGAATTCACCAGCAGTAGCGACTATTAGAAGGATATAGAATGGGAAACAAATGCAGGTTGTTTCTATAATTTTTTAGCTAGATATTTAGCTCATGATATAGAGTCTCTAAGGCATACTGATATAGATGAGAGTATAGATGTTCTGCTTGCTCAGAAATGAGGAAAGAGGACATGGGGAGGAGGATCTAAACCAGGGAAATAGAACGGTTCATAGCAAATCCATCCCACATGACTAGAAGGAAAATGAGACGGAAACCCTCCCCAAATTACAAAACCCAGTAAACAGAAGACTAGGATCTCTGTCTTCATTTGCCAAGAATTGCATGTTACTTTTACCTAATTTTATGGCTGTAATTTTAAGCTGTAAATCCTTTCAGAAGTTGTTTTTAATTTTGCGTGCAGGGTGAGCAAGACAAACCAACTTGTCACATATGCCTGCATTTCTAAAATTAGGAGAAACAGCCCTAATCCCTTCTCATATGCAGAAAATAGAAACTAGTCGAGTAGTCTACTTGGTTGGTGGGAACAGACTTTAAAAAAGAAACATGCTAAAAAAAAAAAAAGAAACATGCCAAAAAAAAAATAAAATAAAAGCATGATATGTCGTAAGCAAAGTTAAACTCCAATTCAAACTTTTTGGCCTTAGCCAAAGCCCACGAGCAAAGGAGTGGGCCAGTATTTCTGTCTCTGATTCTGTTTCATGGCTTTGAAACTCATCTACTTTTTGTTTCCAGGCAAAGTGACATGCAAAACTTATTTCAGAAAGCCCATCTATAGCAAGGCCTCAGCTACACCTTTGGTAAGTCTTTTGCAATATACAACCTACCAAAGCTCACTGAGAAGAAATAGATAATCTGAATAGTCCTATATTGATGTTAAAAACTGAATTTGTAGTTAAACTCTCCCCACAAAGAAAATTCCTAGGCCAGATAGCCTCCCTGGTGATTTCTACCAAACCTTTAAGGAATAAATAATACCATTCCTACGCAAACTCTGCCAGAAAATTGAAGATGAGGGACTACCTCTTAACTCATCCTATGAGTCAAGTATTACCATTACAGACTAATATCTTTTGGGAATAGAGACACAAAAATTCTTAACAAAAATTTAGGAAATTGAATCCAACAGTATATAAAAATAATGGTACATTATGACTAAGTACAGTTTATCCTAGGAATGGTAGGTTGGTTTAACATTCAAAAGTCAATCAATATAATTCATCATATTAGTAGACCAAAAGGGAAAAATATGATTATCTCAATAGATGCAGAAATATAATTTGACAAAACTCAACATCTATTCCTGATAAAAACCCAAAGCAAGACCGCCACAGCAACAGTCAGCTCTACCCACCACCAGAGCCTCCCATCGAGCCTCTTAGATAGCCTCAATCACCAGAGGGCAGACAGCAGAAGCAAGAAAAACTACAATCCTGCAGCCTGTGGACCAAAAACCACAGTTACAGAAAGATAGAGAAGATGAAAAGGCAGAGGGCTATGTACCAGATGAAGGAACAAGAAAAAACCCCAGAAAAACAACTAAATGAAGTGGAGATAGGCAACCTTCCAGAAAAAGAATTCAGAATAATGATAGTGAAGATGATCCAGGACCTTGGAATAAGAATGGAGGCAAAGATTGAGAAGATGCAAGAAATGATTAACAAAGACCTAGAAGAATTAAAGAACAAACAAACAGAGATGACCAATACAATAACTGAAATGAAAACTACACTAGAAGGAATCAGTAGCAGAATAACTGAGGCAGAAGAACGGATAAGTGACCTGGAAGACAGAATGGTGGAATTCACTGCTGCGGAACAGACTAAAGAAAAAAGAATGAAAAGAAATGAAGACAGCCTAAGAGACCTCTGGGACAACATTAAATGCAACAACATTCGCATTATAGGGGTCCCAGAAGGAGAAGAGAGAGAGAAAGGACCAGAGAAAATATTTGAAGAGATTATAATCGAAAACTTCCCTAACATGGGAAAGGTAATAGCCACCCAAGTCCAGGAAGCGCAGAGAGTCCCATACAGAATAAACCCAAGGAGAAACACGCCGAGACACATAGTAATCAAAGTGGCAAAAATTAAAGACAAAGAAAAATTATTGAAAGCAGCAAGGGAAAAACGACAAATAACATACACGGGAACTCCCATAAGGTTAACAGCTGATTTCTCAGCAGAAACTCTGCAAGCCAGAAGGGAGTGGCATGATATACTTAAAGTGATGAAAGGGAAGAACCTACAACCAAGATTACTCTACCCGGCAAGGATCTCATTTAGATTTGATGGAGAAATCAAAAGCTTTGCAGACAAGCAAAAGCTAAGAGAATTCAGCACCACCAAACCAGCTCTACAACAAATGCTAAAGGAACTTCTCTAAGTGGGAAACACAAGAGAAGAAAAGGACCTACAAAAACAAACCCAAAACAATTAAGAAAATGGTCATAGGAACATACATATCGATAATTACCTTAAACATGAATGGATTAAATGCCCCAACCAAAAGACATAGACTGGCTGAATGGATACAAAAACAAGACCCATATATATGCTGTCTACAAGAGACCCACTTCAGACCTAGGGACACATACAGACTGAAAGTGAGGGGATGGAAAAAGATATTCCATACAAATGGAAATCAAAAGAAAGCTGGAGTAGCTATACTCATATCAGATAAAATAGACTTTAAAATAAAGAATGTTACAAGAGACAAGGAAGGACACTACATAATGATCAAGGGATCAATCCAAGAAGAAGATATAACAATTATAAATATATATGCACCCAACATAGGAGCACCTCAATACATAAGGCAACTGCTAACAGCTATAAAAGAGGAAATCGACAGTAACACAATAATAGTGGGGGACTTTAACACCTCACTTACACCCATGGACAGATTATCCAAAATGAAAATAAATAAGGAAACAGAAGCTTTAAATGACACAATAGACCAGATAGATTTAATTGATATATATAGGACATTCCATCCCAAAACAGCAGATTACACGTTCTTCTCAAGTGTGCACGGAACATTCTCCAGGATAGATCACATCTTGGGTCACAAATCAAGCCTCAGTAAATTTAAGAAAATTGAAATCATATCAAGCATCTTTTCTGACCACAACGCTATGAGATTAGAAATGAATTACAGGGAAAAAACGTAAAAAAGACAAACACATGGAGGCTAAACAATACGTTACTAAATAACCAAGAGATCACTGAAGAAATCAAAGAGGAAATCAAAAAATACCTAGAGACAAATAACAATGAAAACACGACAACCCGAAACCTATGGGATGCAGCAAAAGCAGTTCTAAGAGGGAAGTTTATAGCTATACAAGCCTACCTAAAGAAAGAAGAAAAATCTCAAGTAAACAATCTAACCTTACACCTAAAGAAACTAGAGAAAGAAGAACAAACAAAACCCAAAGTTAGCAGAAGGAAAGAAATCATAAAGATCAGAGCAGAAATAAATGAAATAGAAACAAAGAAAACAATAGCAAAGATCAATAAAACTAAAAGTTGGTTCTTTGAGAAGATAAACAAAATTGATAAGCCATTAGCCAGACTCATCAAGAAAAAGAGGGAGAGGACTCAAATCAATAAAATCAGAAATGAAAAAGGAGAAGTTACAACAGACACCGCAGAAATACAAAGCATCCCAAGAGACTACTACAAGCAACTTTATGCCAATAAAATGGACAACCTGGAAGAAATGGACAAATTCTTAGAAAGGTATAACCTTCCAAGACTGAACCAGGAAGAAACAGAAAATATGAACAGACCAATCACCAGTAATGAAATTGAAACTGTGATTAAAAATCTTCCAACAAACAAAAGTCCAGGACCAGATGGCGTCACAGGTGAATTCTATCAAACATTTAGAGAAGAGCTAACATCCATCCTTCTCAAACTCTTCCAAAAAATTGCAGAGGAAGGAACACACCCAAACTCATTCTGTGAGGCCACCATCACCCTGATACCAAAACCAGACAAAGACACTACAAAAAAAGAAAATTACAGACAAATATCACTGATGAATATAGATGCAAAAATCCTCAACAAAATACTAGCAAACAGAATCCAACAACACATTAAAAGGATCATACACCACGATCAAGTGGGATTTATCCCAGGGATGCAAGGATTCTTCAATATACACAAATCAATCAATGTGATACACCATATTAACAAATTGAAGAATAAAAACCATATGATCATCTCAATAGATGCAAAAAAAGCTTTTGACAAAATTCAACACTCATTTATGATAAAAACTCTCCAGAAAGTGGGCATAGAGGGAACCTACCTCAACATAATAAAGGCCATATATGACAAACCCACAGCAAACATCATTCTCAATGGTGAAAAACTGAAAGCATTTCCTCTAAGATCAGGAACGAGACAAGGATGTCCACTCTCACCACTATTATTAAAAAAAAAAAAAAAAAAAACAGAACAGAGTCACACGTTTAGAAAACACACTATGGCTGCTTAACGGGAAAGGTGAGGTGGGGTGATGCATAAAACAAGGGTTTCAAATTAGCTCAGATACCGTTCCATAAACCCAATATGTAATAGACAAGACCTACTCCTTGCTCAGTGAACTGGACTCAACACCCCCTATTCACCACACAAGAATATATCTGACTAGTAAGAATCTTAAAACCTATGTATTGATATCTCTCTGTAAGTGAGTCAAGTGGGTGTAAAGCGGCATAAACACAGCCGTGAAAAGCAGCTAAACCCCATTATAAAAAAAAAAAAAACCCAAAGCAAACTAGAAATGGAAGGGAATTTCTTCAATCTGCTAAAGAGCATCTACGAACAAGCCTATAGGTAACATTATACCTAATGGTGAAAGTCTGAATGCTTTCTCCACTAAGATTGGGAGCAATGCAAATATGTCCACATTTACACTTCTGTTCAATATTGTGCTGGAGGTTCTAGCCAGTGTGATAAAGGCATCCAGATTTGAAAGGAAGAAGTAAAACTGTCTTTATTCACAGATGACAATGTAAAAAATACTATGACATCTACGCAAGAAGCAACTAGAACTAAGTGAGTTTAGTAATGTTTAATGACACAAGTTCAATATACAAAAATCAATTGTATCTCTATATGTTAACAGCAAGCAACTGAAAATTGAAATTAAAATATGACTATAATAGCATCTAATATATGAGACATTTAGGAATAAACCGACAAAATATTGGCTAAACCTGTACACTGAAAACTTAATTGCAGAGAAAATTAAAGAAGACCTAAGTAAATGGAAAGCCATTGTTAAGAAATTGATTTCTACCCAGTTGATCATCATAAATCCAATGCCATTTTAAAATGCATACAGAAATAGAGAGGACCTAGCATATCCAAAACAAGTTTGAAACAGAAAAACAAAACTTTAAGACTTCCAGGACTTGACTTTTGAAAGTATTATTATGAAGCTATAGCAATCAATACAGTGTATTATTGGGACCAATGAAACAAAATAGAGAGTCCAGCAATAGACCCACACATATATGGCCAATTAATTTTCAACAAAATGGCAAAGGCAATTCAGTAAATAAAGGATAGACTTTAACAAATGGTACTGCAACAATTGGATATCCTATGCAAAAGAAAAGAAAGAAAGGAAGAAAGAAAGAAAGAAAGAAAAAGAAAGAAAGAAAGGAAGAAAGAAAGAAAGAAGAAAGGAAAGGACCTTGATCCATACCTCACACCATATACAAACATTAACTTAAAATGGATTGCAGATCTAAATTTAAGCCCAAACTTTAAAATTTTCAGTAGAAACATAGGAGAAAATCTTTATGACAAAGATTTTAGGTTAGGCAAAGATTTCTTAGATACAACACCAAAAGCCTGACGTAAAGAAGAAAAAATTGAGAAATTGGACTTCATCCAAATTAAAAACTTCTACTTTTTGAAAGATATTCTTAAGAGAATGTAAAGACAAGCTCCAGACTGAGAGGAAATATTTGCAAATCACGTATCTCCTAAGGGACTATAATAGGGTCAATACCATAAATGAATATAAAAATAAATATGCTAAGTAAAAGAAGCCAGTAAGAAAGCATTTACATTCTTTATTTCCATTTACATAGAATTCTGGAAAATGAAAATTAATTTATAGTGACAGAAAGCAGATTTGTTATTGTCCAGGGACAGGGGGTGATGCAAAAGTGTGAGGGGAGGGATTACAAAGGGACATGAGGAAACGCTTGGGGACGATGAATGTGTTCATTATCTTGATTGTGGGGTATGTTTTTATGGTTGTATACATATGTCTAAACTTAAAATGTACACTTTAAATATATGCAGTTTACTGTATGTCAATTATACTTCAGTAAAGCTGTTAAAAATACTATTAGGGTACTCAAAAGGACTCAAGAGCCAATCTGAATACACTTCCACTGGCCAAGTAAGTGATGATTTGTATATCAATAATGATAACTGCAATGAATGAAATGCTTAAAATATTTAAAACTCCATGAGTTCATAATGGTACTCTCCTCCAGACCCCCAAACAAAAACCCCTCACTAGTCACCTTTGGAGGATGCTAGACAATTAAGTATTTTTTAAATTGGTAGGAGAAAAATGGGGGGGAGTGGTGGTGGAACCAAGCATTTATCCTGCCTTTACTAAATGAACTATAGCTCAGGGTAACCGTAAAAATCAGTGAAGGAGTGTTTCCCCTAAAATAAAAGATGGAATTACAGAATCAACATTTGCAAGCCCCTATGAGGTAAAGGATTGAGGCAATGCATATCAACAACTGCTGACATCACAGAGAAACAAGCAGATATTGCAGACATTTTACAGCTCCTGATGGGAAGGATAAAATACGACCTGATGAAATATGATGAAACAGTCTTGGAGAGAGAGGAAGGGAGGGGGAGAAAGAGACAGAAAGGGAAAACAGAGATAGAGATAGAGGTAGAGATGAGAGAGAGGGAGGGAGGGAGAGAAAGAATCTGATCAAGTGTCTAGATCTAACTACCAATGCTTTACAATAATGCAAGAGCAAATGCAGGAAACAGCAACCAACAAATCAAAACCGTGGGCAACTGTTACAGGAAAAAGTGACTTAAGAGACTTACTACCTAATCATAATGTAGGGGCTTTATTTGGATACTCAAATGTAAGGAAGCAAAACAATGAGAAAATATGAATACTGACTGGCTATTTGATTATATTATGGAATTATTGTTCATTTTGTTTTTGGTGTGATAATGGGATTTTGGATGATTTCATGACTTATTTTTAAGAGATACATAATGAAATTCAGATGAAATGAAATGATCTCCGGAATTTGTTTCAATATAATTGAGAGTGAGGAGAAGTGGGGATAGATGAAACAAGATTGTCTGAATTGGTCAATTTGAAGCTGAGCACTTGGTACATGGGAGGAGTTTCACTGTACTATTCTATTTTGTATATGTTTGAAGTTTTTGATAAAAAAGGATTTTAGGAAAGGAATTTAGGTTTCTGAACTGGTGAATGGATGGATGAAGGTGAATGATTAGATGTGGGAGATGAAGGAGAAAGAGGAGTCAAAGGTGACTCCTTCCGCTTGAGCAACAGGGAGGATGGTGGTGCTATTTGCTGAGATGGGGAAGCACGGAATAGGACCAATATGTGTGTGTGTGTGTGTGTGTGTGTGTGTGTGTGTGTAGAGAATGAGTTCTGTTTTGGACACACTGAATTTAAAGTAACTGTGAAAGCCAGGGAGACATATCTAAGTAGTCAGATATATATGTTCTTAGAGCTTTGAAAGATTTGGGCTGAAAGATATTATTGTGCAGGAATGACATTGTGCGTGGAGAGAAGAGGTCCTTGGGAAAAGGCCTGAGGAACACTCACATTAAAGATCTGAGCAGAGAAAGTCGGGTCTAAAATTGTATGGATACAAAGCGGAATGGGACAAAGACTGCCTTTGGGGAGCTCACACTTTAGCCAGTGAGACACATTCATTTAAGTTCTATAAGCCTGGTACTGGCTCAGATACTGGGGAGAAGACAAACTTTTGAAAATATTCACATGCTACCTTGCATGGTTCTCCAAGTATTTTATGGACATTAATTAGTCTTCTCTCCCCCAAGGCTGTAAATGACTCCAGTGCAGGGAATAAGAGAAGAGCTTGCATTTGGGGGAATAAGTGGAATTCAGCACATTTTAAGGACATAGGTCTTCCCTAAAATACCAGGCCAGCCTTTCTGATGGGTGCTACATGCAAGTTAGGCACTGATAGAGCCTGAAAACTGAAGAGGCAGTCCTGAAAACCAGGAGGTGGGAGCCGGGGGACAGCTTACTGTCCCAGCCCATAGATGCACTGTCTAATTTGGCTCAAATCAAGTTGTCAGAGAGACAAATGCCCTGACCAGGAGCATCCATGTGCCTGGTTTTCACTGCACAGTGACATCAAGCAACTTCTCCATCCCTAACCTGGGCTCCAGAGATTAGGACAAGATTAGGGAAAAGCTCTGGCAACACTGAGGCTTCTTAGATCATCACCACTTTGTCATTATACACCATGTAGAAAGCCAAGATTCAATACATGTTTATTGAATTAATAAATTCAATCAATAGATTTAAACAATAGCCTAAAGAGAGAAGCAGAATCTATTTTTGCCTAGTGGCAAGACTTCTCCTTCAGAATTAAGTATATTGTCCATTTACAGATGAAGTCTGAGTGCCATGAGCATTATTAGCAGGTGTAAAGGGCAGCAGGAAATACACCTGTGTACTCTTCTTGTGGCTTTATTTTCCTACCTTGTCCTACCTTTGTCAAGGTGCTTTGTCATATTTTGCCACATTGTACAAATCTCTTTGTACAGAGATCTCTTCTCTATATTCCCAGAGCCTAGTACTGGGCCTGGTATATTAGTAGGTGGCTGTATTAGTTAAGGTTCTCCAGAGAAACAGAACTATGAGGATATGTGTGTGTGTTGACTGTATGTATGCATGCATGTATGTACGTCTGTACATATGTCTGTTCCTATTTAAAGGAACTGGCTCATACAATGGGGACTGGCAAGTCTGAAATACGCAGGGCAGGCTGTCAGGGTGAAGACTCAGGGAAGAGTTGATGTTACAGTCTCAAGTCCAAAGGCAGTCTGGAGGCAGAATTTCTTCTTCCTTAGGAGATCTCAGTCTTTTCCTCTTAAGCCCTTCAACTGATTGGACGAGGCCCACCCACATTATGGAGGGTAGTATGCTTTATTCAAAGTTTATTGATTTGAATGTAATCATGTCTAAAAAATACCTTCATAGCAATATCTAGACTGGTGTTTGAGCAAACATCTGGGCACCATAGCCTAGCCAAGTTGACACATAAAATTAACCACCACAGAGGTTAATACATGTTTATAAAATAGAACTGAAATCAGTGGACTGCCCACATTTGCATATCTACTTTTGAATATCAAGTAGCAAATGCAGTGGGCACACAGGCATCAGGGAACACAGGTCACTGGTTTATTTCTAACTGGACAAAACAGTTTTTCAATAAAGCCTGTGAAACATGAAATGGAAGTAATTAAGGTACAGATGAAACTTATTTTCAGATTCCCTCCAATCTTTTAATCATTTTTAAACTGATCAGCCACTATATTATTCATTCATTTAGAGTCAAAAAAGTAACATGAGCTGGCATTCTTGGAACTGGTTTCTAGTCCCTTCTTTACCATTAACTGGCTTAAGTGAATTTGGGTAACTCACTTTACCTCTCTTGGTTTCTGCTTCACCAACAGCAAAACAAGATCTCAGACATTCTTTAAAGCAAGTGTGGTATAGTAAATTGAAGCCTTCAGAGAGATCTGGGTTCAAATCTTAGTTTATAACACTTACTAGTTCTGGGCAAGTTGCTTCTGAGCTCGTTTCCGCAGCTGCAACGTGGGAATATGGACACTTACCTCGCAACAGTGTTGTTATACAGATCAAATAAGACAAACTGAGTGCACAGTGTACAATGGATGTTAATTACTTTCACTGCCCCTTCCCCTTTCAGCACAAATACTATATGATTCTGTTTTGTGTAGGTGGAACGTTAATCCCTCTTAGAAAAATACAGCTTCCAACCAAGAGACTAATCATAAGCAGGAAACTCAAAAGATACATTTGAGATTATAGAGTCTTGAGCTGCTTTTGTTATGGTGTAATTTCATTTCATTTGGAAAGAATCTTTATGATCATTTGATATTCTTTTGAATCTGGCTAAAGTCCCTTGACTCTTTAACTCCCATGGGCCACATCGATGGCTTGGAGGGTGTGGGAAAGCAGGGAAGGGCAAAGTCATGGGTATTTCTGCAGCAACAGACAGAGGGTTGAGAACTTGCTGTGTGGCAAGCGCTATGCTTGCATGATCTCATTTAACATTCATAGCAAACCAACAAATGTAGGTACTATTAATATCCCCATATTTACAGATGAGGAAGCTGAGGCTCAGAGGGGTGAGGTAACTTGCCCAAGATTGCACAGCTAGGAAACACGGAATTGGAATTTATTCCCACATCTGTTTGATTCAGAACACATGCTCTTAACTAGTACACTGTCTCTTCTTGGAAAGTGTCTGTTATATAAAAAACACACAGGCTTTTGACATTTTAAAGAAACTTTTTGAGTAGAAAAATTAATGTGTATATGTAAGTGTGTATGTATGTATGTGTGTGTGCATATCTGTACATGTGTACACACAATTTAAATAGTTAAAAATTGAGGTGTTAAGAAACCAGCATACCTCATTTCTCTGGAGATTAAGATCACTTCCAGAGTTCTACAAGGGGGTGCGGGGGTAAGTGGCAAAGTCAAGAAAAGGGCTGTGCCTCTACTTATCTGTGGTATTGACTATACATCACATTTAGCATGAGACTTATATAGGGTATTCCTAGTAGCTGCCATGTATTTAGTGCTTACTATGTGCCAGGCACTGTGCTAAGTGCTTTGTATGTATAATGCCATGTAATCCCCCAAGCAACCATATTCAGTAGATGAGAAGACTGAGGCTCAGAGGTTATATCACTTGCTCAAGACCATATAACTAGTAAATAGCACAGCTAGGATTCAACTCAAACTTCAAAACCTTTGTTTTAAACCACTATGCTAGATTTCCATGAAAAGCATGCCATTTCCTCAATAAATTAAACATAGGTTTATCATATGACCCAGCAATTCCACTATTTGTTATATACACAAAAGAATTGAAAACCAGTGCTCAAACAAAAATTTATATACCAGCCTTCATGAAAGCTATATTCATAATAGCCAAAAGGTGTAAACAATCCGAATGTCTATCTACAGATGAATGAATAAACAAAATGTGGTATACACACACACACATATATACACAATGGAATATTATGCAGGCATAAAAAGGAGAAAAATTCTGATACATACTATAACATGGATGAACCTTAAAAATATGCTAAGTGAAAGAAGCCAGACACAAAAGGCCACATATTGTGTGATTCCCTTTATATGAAATATTCAGAATAGGCCAATCCATAGATACAAAAGGAGATTAGTCATTGCCAGGGGCTGAGGAGAGGGGGGAATGAGGAGGGACTGCTTAATGGGTATGGGGTTCCCACTTGGAATGGTGAAAAAATTCTGGAATAAGATAGTAGTGATGGTTGCACAACATTGTGAATGTACTCATGTCACTGACTTGTAGACTTTAAAATGGTTAAAAATGGTTAAAATGGTAAATTTTATGTGATGTGTATTTCACCACAATAAAAATCAATCAATTAATCAGTCCATTGGTCCCTGATTTTCCCTGTGTCTAATTGTGGGCTGTGCCCCGTAAAGCATTTAAGTGTCTCTTCTCTGCTGGCCCATCAACACTCCGGGCTCATTTTCCTCTTTGCCATAACTCTTTCAGTCCCTTCCTGATTCTTCCTGGGACCTGGAGTCTCCTCCCTCCTCCCTACCAATTCGAATGTGACCCGCCCTTCCATGAAGACTTCCCGATTATTTCTTGTCTTCTGCTTCTAATCAAGAAACCCAGAACGACCCAGGTAAGCCCACTTTATTTTAAAATTAATATGAAAAGTTAACGTTACATGACTGTTTCTAAAACAACACCTTTTGGCTCTTAGGCCTGTGTCCTTTCTATTAACACCTCACTGTCTCCCACAGCACTTAGAGATGTCACCTGAACTGGCGTATTATTATTTTTTAAATTAATTAATTAATTATTTTATTTTAGGCTGCATTGGGTCTTCGCTGCTGTGCGCGGGTTTTCTCTACTTGCGGTGAGCGGGGGCTACTCTTCACTGCGGTGCGCAGGCTTCTCATTGTGGTGGCTTCTCTTGTTGCGGAGCACGGGCTCTAGGCGCATGGGCTTCAGTAGTTGCAGCATGTAGGCTCAGTAGTTGTGGCTTGTGGGCTCTAGAGCACAGGCTCAGTAGTTGTGGCGCATGGGCTTCGTTGCTCCGTGGCATGTGGGATCTTCCCGGATCAGGGCTTGAACCCGTGTCCCCTGCACTGGCAGGCAGATTCTTAACCACTGCACCACCAGGGAAGTCCTGGCGTATTATTTTTTATACATACATATGTATATGTTCTTGGAGGGGTTCCTGTGGGTTAGCCTTATTTCTCTGGTAAGACACTTCTTGATGGTAATACCTGTTTCTTACATGTCTTTGAAGCACCCAACATGTGCTGGCACATGATAGATGCCCAATAAATACTTTTGATGCGTGACCTACAAATTTCCACACTCTGCCTCCAACCCATTAGTGACATGTCAAATAGGACAATAAAATCCATCACTTCATCAGAAAGGAAACATCTGTTTATTCTACTGCATTTTAGTTTCTAACAAATTAAAATCAGATGAGCTCTCGCTAGCGAAGCAAGGAGCAGACAGATGCTTTTCAAGAAGAGACAATGTAGTATACTAGTTAAGAGCATATGTTCTGAATCAAAACAGACATGGGAGTAAATTCCAATTCTGTGTTTACTAGCTGTGTAATCTTGGGTAAGTTACCTTACCCACCCTGAGCCTCAGTTTGCTCATCTGTAAATGGGGGATATTAATAGTAGTACCTCCGTTTGTTGTGTGTTGTGAATATATCACTTATATGTGAAATTTAAAAATATGATAGAAATGAAGTTATTAGCAAACAGAAATAGACTCACAGACAAAGAAAGCACACTTACGGTTACCAAAGGGGAAAGGGGAGGAGGAAGGATAAATTAGGAGTTTGGGATTAAAATATACACACTACTGTAGATAACAATGAACAAGGACCTACTGTATAGCACAGGGAACTTTACTCAATATTCTGTAATAACCTATAATGGAAGAGAATGTAAAAAAAAGAATATATATATATGTATATCAATCACTTTGCTATATACCTGAAACTAACACAGCATTTTAAATAAACTATATTTCAATAAATTTTTTTAGAAAACAAAGTAAAAAAAAAATAAATGAGATAATGCAAGCATAGGGCCAGGCACATAGCAAGTACTCAACATACATTAGTATTTATGATTATCAATTGCTTTCCCAAAACTCCTTCCTAAGGACACAGTTTATTCATAGACTTAGGGCTCAGGGAAGCATTCAGCCTAGTTGTCTATATGCTAGTTGTCTATCAGTTCAACCATTGGATCCTAAATGGTGGCATCAGGACCCAAAGATATACATTAGGAAGGCTCAATAATCACATCCAGAAAAATGCAGGCTGATGCTCTGATACTGTAATTATGACCTAATAAGTCCAATTAACTGTGCCAGCCAGATTCCTTTTGGAATAACTGCAGCATTCCTAAGCCTGAGAACAAAAGTGGGACTTGAAAGAAGGGCTAGTTTGCATCCTGGCAGATGAACAAGGGATCTGCTTGTGGCTTACCAGCTGATAATAGAGAAATCAGTGCACGGGAATGAGACGGCATTCCCAGTGTTTAACCACAAGAATAAGCCTTTTAATTCCCTAAGCCCCATGGATCTCTTGGACACATGGTTATTCATCAATTTTCTTCAAACATCTGATTGCCCATGCATGCCAAGACAGTTGCCCATGTTTCAGTAGACTGGCTCATGCCTGGGCACAGGGATTTGAGGCTGAAGAGTGAAGTTACATGAGGTGGAAAGAAATAGGGGAGTCAGAACAAGAAATAGCCTTGGGAATCAAAGAGCTGTAATCTTTGTAAAGAATTAGCAATGCACACACACAGCTCTTTCAGACTGGTCTTGTTCAGGAATCCAAACCTCTGACAATATTGCTAGAGGGTATAGAAAGCCATTGAGAAAGATTTCTGTGATTGCAAACCCACTGTTGGTAGACAGTTGGCTGCTCTCGTAATGCATAATCTCCACTTGAATGATTACTTTCCTGAGGTCAGATAGGTTTGTTTCCCCTTTGGGTGCACTGTGTCTAGCTCCTCTGCCATTGGCTTTGGTCCTCAAAAGCCATGGTTAGAAATGAGTTTGCAATATTGCAAGCAAGCAAATAAACAGAGCTTTGTTTCCTCTGGTCTTAGAATTGATTATATCTTTATTTGCCTTGAAGGTAGGTACTACTCTGATTGAGTTTTGATAATAACGACAGAAATCTGAACTGAGTTTGGACTATCTATAGCATGTGAAAGGATGAGGGGTGGGCAGGAGAGATAGGATTTTTATTGCCAAGCTAAGCTTCACAAGATTTCAGACAGCGATATGGGATACCCTGCTTGACTCATGCACTTTCAAATGGCTGTCTCTGATTTTCCACTCAGAGCCAACTTCCCCTTTGGCCACACACCTGTCCCCTCCATGCCGAAAATGTTGGGGACCAGAATTTTTTCATCACTACCTCTGACTTGGGGAAGTTAGTGGATTCCGGGGAGAAGCTTTCTGGAAAACTAGGAGTGGACTGCAGAGCAACTCAGAGAGCCTGGGGCTAGAACTGTACTTTCTAACTGAATCAGACCCACGGCTTCTGAATCTCACACAGCATTCCTGTGTTTTGTTTTGTTTTGTTTTTTTAAATTTCTAGAAAGAACCCTACAATTAATTGGAAATCAATATTAAGACATGTAAAATGCCCCCACTCGTATTCTGCTTCATCTGGCCCTTGCCCTTTTCATCCCCCTTTCCTTTTCGATCTGCTCTTCTTTTACCACACCTGCTCCCTCCCTGTCTCTTACTCTTTCCAGAGTAATTACTCTCTCAGAATGCAGTTCTCAGCCGCCTAGTCCAGGCCCCATCCTCCAACCTCCAAATGTTCACAGCTACTTGTAATGGGACCCAAATCCTAATCTTCTTCCACATTCTTCCAGATAACCCTCTCCTAACCATAGCTTCCACTAAAAGTGGACAGGCCTCCCTTCTTGTGGGTGATGGCAATCTGCTCAGGAAATAACAAGATTTTCATCTCAAAGCCAGGAGTACACAGGCTTCAGAGATCTTCACATTTTTTCACAGCCTCTGTCCTGAACTGCTCTCTCTGACCTGCCTTGCACTCTACCTCTTGGCCTCCTTTTAATCTTTTTGGCTTCTGACCTCATGACTCATTTTCCCCACTCACAGTCTTGCCTTGGATCTTATTCTTGCTACAGCTTCTCTGTTTCTGAGCTATCTGATTTCCTCCACAATAATGATTCCAACTCCTTTTTTTGCTATGTTGCACTTGACTGCCTTGGATAAACACCTTGCTCAATTCTCCTCCAAACTCATGCACAGGACCCTGAAACTCTGCTCAAATCCCACCCCTTCTAAACTTGTTTAGCTATTATTCCTGGAACTCATTTAACACTTACCATATACAGCCTCATAATGCAATATTTTCACATTCATTCATTCTGTAGATATCAAATGCTTTTTACGTTCATGGTATACTGGGCATATGCAAATAAAGTCATTCTTCAAGGCAACACTGGGGAATTCAATAGAACTTTCTGCAATGATGGAAATGCTCTATACCTGCACTGTTAAATTTAGTAGCCACTAGCCACATGTGGCTATTAAGCACCTGAAAGGTGGCTAGTTCAACTGAAGAACTGATACTTAAATTAATTAAAATTTAAATAGCCACATATGGTTTATGGCTACCATATTGGATAGTGTAGATCTAGTGTATATATCTAGGGATGGACTTGCTTGTGTTGAAGAGCATGTGAATTTTTTTTGTTTGTTTTCTTTTTCGTTTCTTGAGAGTCAATACATGGGATGATTTGGAAAAGTATACAAATTTTTTTAACTTTTTATTTTATATTGGAGTATAGCTGATTAACAATGTTGTGCTAGTTTCAGTGTACAGCAAAGTGATTCAATTATACATATACATGTATCTATTCTTTTTCAAATTCTTTTCCCATTTAGATTGTTACATAATATTGATCAGAGTTCCCTGTGCTATACAGTGGGTGCTTGTTGGTTATACATTTTAAATATAGCAGTGTGTACACATCAATCCCAAACTCCCAATCTATCCCTCCCCCCCACGCTTCCCCCCGGTAATCATAAATTCATTCTCTAAGTCTGTGAGTCTGTTTTGTAAATAAGTTAATTTGTATCATTTTTTTTTAGATTCCGCACATAAGCGATATCATACGATATTTGTCTTTCTCTGTCTGATTTATTTCACTCAGTATGACAATCTCTAGCTCCATCCATTTTAATTTTACTAAATATCACCAAATTTTCCTAAAATGGTTGTCTGTGTTACCCCAAAATGGAAAAATAACTTAAATATCCAACAAGAGGGAATTCCCTGGTGGTCCAGTGGTTAGGACTCCATGCTTCCATTGCAGGGGGCACGGGTCCGATCCCTGGTCAGGGAACTAAGATCCTGCATACCACACAGCATGGCCAAAAAAAAAAAAAATATCCAACAAGAGACAAAAAGATACACAAATTATGATTATATGCATACAACGGAATACTAGATAATAGTTAAAATGAAAGAAATGGAATTATAACATATTTGAATCTTAAGACATAATGTTGGATGAAAACAGCTGTAAAATTATGTATCATTTACATAAAGTTTATAAATATGTAAAACAATATTCTGTGTTTTTGAGGAATGTAGTAAAAGTATAAAGACAAGTATAGCGGACTTCCCTGGTGGTCCAGTGGTAAAGAATCCATCCTGCAATGCAGGGGACGCAGGTTTGATCCCTGGTTGGGGAACTAAGATCCCACATGCCGCGGGGCAACTAAGCCCACATACACCACAACTAGTGAGCCTGCATGCCTCAACTAGAGAGCCTGTGTGCCACAACTACAGAGCCCACACACCCTGAGCCCAAGCACCACAACTAGAGAAAGAGAGAACCCGCACGCCACAACTAAAGAAGAGAAAACCCACACACCACAACTAGAGAGAAGCCCGTGCACCACAATGAAGAGTCCGTGCGCCACAACGAAAGATCCTGCATGCTGCAACGAAGATCCTGCGTGCCGCAACTAAGACCGGACACAGCCAAAAAAATAAAATAAAAAGACATGCATAAGAATGATCGATAAATATCTGAAATAGTTCACTAAAAAATAAAGTCCTTTCTTCTCCAGTAACTTAAAATCTACTAATAGAGGGGAGTAGACAGGAGGGCAGATCAAACTTGTATATTTACACAAATAGCTATGCTTTATGAACGCCATGAGAGGAGAAAAATGGCCAGAAGCTTACAGGGGAACGATTCTCGTATTTAGCTTTGTATAGTTAAACAATTTTTTTTTTCTATTTTTTTGGCCGCACTGCACAGCATGTGGGATTTTAGTTCCCCGACCAGGGATCAAACCCGTGCCCCGTGCAGTGGAAGTCTTAACCACTGGACTCCAGGGAAGTCCCTAGAACAGGTTTTGTTTTTATTGAAGTATAGTTGATTTACAATGTTAGTTTCTGGCATACAGCAAAGTGATTCATATGTATATATATGAACACACACACACACAAGGAATCAAGGATGGTATGCAGGTTTCTCCTCTAGCAACTAGGTGGATGGTAGGACCATTCACTAACATAAAGAACAATGGAGCAGGACCGGGTTTGGGTTTTGTGGGGAGGGTAGAGGGGGATGTTTTTTGTTGAGTTTGAGGTTCCTTTGAGACATCCCAGAAGAGCTATCAAGTAGCCAATTCAATTGCAATAATCTCCTAACTGGTCTTCCTCCATCTGTTCTTGCCTTCCTACAATAGCCAGTCATCCTTTGAAAACATAAGTCTATAATGTCTGTCCTCTGCCCCAAATTCTCCAAAGGCTCCCCATTTTACCCAGAATAAAAGCTAAAATCCTTACAATGGCTTACAAGACTCTATATGACCTACCTCCTCCCTTTTTAAACTCTCTAAGCTGACCTAAAACTCTACCTTCCATTTATTTCATTCTAGCCACACTGGCCTCCTTGCCACACTCCTACTGCAGGGCCTTTGCACTGGCTGTTCCTTCTGCTTGGAACACTTTTCCTCCAGATATCCACAAGGCTAATTTTCTCATTTTTTCAAGTGTTGGCTCAAATCTCACCTTTTCAGTGAAGCCTCTCCTGTCCACCCTATTTAAATACTGCTACTTCATTCCCAGAGCTTTCAATCCTCCTTACCCTGCTCTACCTTTCCTTTTTACCGTAGCACCTCTGACCTTCTGGCATACTATATAACTTAATTATTATATGAATTGTCTGTTTCCTCCCCTAATGTAAGTGAAGTAAAAGCTGTTGTCTGTTTTGTTTCATGGTGAAACCAAAGTGGCTAGAAGAGTGCCTGGCACATAGCAAGCACTTGATTAATACTTGCTGAATGAATGAATGCCAAAGTGGGTCCGGAACTCAGAGCTAAGGTCTGGACTAGAGCTATCACTTTGGAAATCAACAGCATATATGAGATCACTAAAGCCATGAAAATGCTTAAGATTGATTAGGATACAAAGAAATGGAAAGAGGGCCTAGGGCCAAGCCCTAGAGGACTACATAATTTAGAGGTCAGAGGAAGCTGAGCCACTGGAATAGGAAAGCACTTCCACACAGGAAGGAAGAGAATACACAACTCTGTTGAGAGCTGATGAGAGGTTCAATAATAAGAGGGATAGAAGTTACCATTGGACTTGGGAACAATTTATTCAGTGATAGCGCAGGCTTCTTATCTCTTGCCTAGATATGTGCAGCGGTTTTGCAATATCACCTTGCCCTCTGCCTCTCCCTTTTCTTTTATATCCAATATACCAAAACCAGATTAATATTCCTACAAACAGATCATTCAGTATTTACTGGGCAAGTATGTCCCTGGGCAAGCCAATGAACCCCATTGTTATCCATCTAGAAAATGGGGATCAGAATGACTGCTCTGCTTCATAGGATTAGCAGGAAGAACAAATGAAATGATGAATGTGTAACGTCTGGGTCTTGCATCCGTGCAATTTGATGTTACTTATGTGGAATACAGTCAGATTGGTCTAGGCCTGCCTTCCTTTCCTGGTATTCCTGGGGATGTCTGAAATACAAACAGTTGTTTATTCCACAAGGTTGCATTAAGAGGCATAAGTAACAAGATTACACAGTGCACACAAATGTTAGGTGAATCTGTGTCAGGACCATGTGAAGTTCCATGCCGTATTATCCTTTCTATCACCCCCCTCCCACCATTCCCTTACCATCTACCAGCTTCCATGTTCCTCCCCTGTGCTGGAGGTGGTAACTTCTCTGCTCCCAGCTTCTGAGCTTACTGAGTTGGAACTGACCTGAAGGAACTGACTTTGCCTCCCCTAAGGCCCCCAAATGGGGTTGAAGTTTGTTTCTTCCCCGGCTCCCCCTGAAGTACCCACCAAATCTTGGAAGCAGGCAGGAAATGTTGATCTCCTTTTACAGCCACAGGCCAAGTTGCCGGGGGATGAGAGTGAGGGTCTGGATGGGTGAGGTTATGGGAACTCAGGCCGAGATGAGACCCACTCTGCTTCCAGAGACCACACAGTGATTTGCAGCGACCCCCTAGCCTCCTAAGCAGGCCTTCTAGCTTGTTCTCAAGCAAAGACTTACAGGTTGCTAACCCTCACTGGTTTCTCCAGAGGGAGGGAAGCTCATTGTCTTTCCCTGGCAGTTTTCCCTTTTTTTCTTTCCCTCATTCAAAGTGTCACAGCCTCTTCTGGAGACCACCTCTCTCCACCCCCTGACACCTCCTATAAATCTTGGCCTTGGTTTTTCAATTTATATTAACACTAGAGTTAGCATACATGATAATAATTTGGTAAGATTCACTTACCCTCAAGAAGTGTATATCTCAAGGGAGCAAAATCATACATATCCACTCAACAATTATTTATTTAATACCAACTGTGTATCAGGCATTGTTCTGTTGGGTTGGCCAAAGAGTTCTTTTGGAAGAACCCGAAAGAACTTTTTGGCCAACCCAGTAGGTCTCGGTGAAAGATCAGTGAACCAAAAAGACAGATCCCTGCCGCGCTCCCACTGCAGGGGCCGCGGGTTCCATCCTGGTTGGGGAACTAAGATCCCGCATGCTGCGCGGCGTGGCCCAAAAATAAAAACAAAACAAAAAGACAGATCCCTGGCCTCACGGAGTTTACATTCAGTTGAAAATACAATGGACTATGAAACATATATCAGAATACAGAGTAACACACGTTAATTGCCATAAGTAAGGTGCAAAGACAACTCTGTGGGTTCAGATTTAGCAGTAACCAGGGAAACAGCAGCACAGGGCAAGGGGACAAGCACAAGTTTCAGGGTTGACCTGGATCCAAGTTCCCTTTATGCTGCTTGATTACCTGTGTGCCTTGGGTAGGTAACTTAACTTTGCTGAACCTAATCTTTAAATTGAGGATGAATGCTACATATCTTATAGGGTTTTGGGGCAATGTTTTAAATCATGCAGAGCAGACATAGAACATTTAGTTCCTTTCTCATTCTAGACAACTAACTACCCCCATATCTCATGCCTTTAGGATTTTCAGATTTTTGAACTAAAGGTCTGAAAAATAGGCAAAATGTTTAATATCTGTGAATTTCATTTTTTTATCTGTAAACTGGGGATTAGAATATTTACTTCCTAGGGTTATTTGAGAATTTAAAAGCCTCTAGTATAGTGCCTGGTTCATAGCAAGTAATCAATAAAGGGTCATTGGCTTCCTTTATTATTCTTTCTGCCTTGTCCAGGTCACCTACATAGACTCATATCCAATGTTCGAAAGGGACTTAAAAAACTCAACTATCAGGTATTTGTTGATGAAATCTACTTTGGCAGGGTTATTGTCAGGATTAAAGGAGATAAGTCATGTGCCTGGCCTAGTATCCACACATAATAAATCTCATATTCCCCATCCCCGAGAAGTCTAACTGAAAAAATATCCAAGCCCAAGATGCCACAATGGGTCATTCAGAAGGACTGGTCATACTCCATCAAAAACCACACGAGGCTCTCTTTTCTGAGTAAGCAAAAGAGCAGAGTAGAAGAAGCAAAATAAAGGCGGACTAGGAGAGCAGCAAGAAGTACTCAGTAGGTAGAAGTTGGGAACTTTGGGTGATAGTTAAGAACATCTAACTTTTAAAATGTATGGCTGGTAATTTTTGCAGTTGTGATAACAGTACTATAGTTGTGTTAAAAAAAAAAGCCTCCTTATCTTTTAGAGATACACACTGAAATATTTATGGATAAATTTTTAAAAGGTATTGAAAATTTTGATTTAAATTGCACTAAACTTTAAAATTTTAGGAATATGAATACTTCAGCAGTAATCTGGTTTTCTAAGCAAAGCACAGACGGGCCCAGTTGATACATCATAAACACGCACGCTTATTTACAAATTATATTCTAAGCAAGGACATTCTCCATTTCCTATCCTTTCTCAATTCAAAAACACACTATTAACTTAATTACCCCAGATTTATTGAGCACCTACTATATATGTACAACGGTTGGGGGTTGTCAGTGTACCCATAAACTACAAGGTACACTCAGTTCAGTTTAACAAACATCTGCTATGTGTAAGCCACTAAAATACGGCTCCTGCCTTCATACCATATAAACCAGGGGGACAGCAGTGTAGCATTATCTGGGAGGCATAGATAATAATCTAGGGCAGCGAAAAATTGAGGTTGAGGTTCTTAAGGTTCATTTTTGGTTGGATAGGATGTCTAATTACAGAATGAAAGGTACTGCATATAGACCAACCCCTCTCTTTCAAGAAAAAAAAACTAACAAAAACACTATCTAACAATAAATATTCCTAGCCATAGCAGTATAGCAGTATATAGGTTTGAGATAAACAGGATTTGGGGATTGGAAGGGAACCTGGCTTTGAGATTTGATTTCACTGATGAATTTTAACTCTTAGTTGAAATAGAAAACAGGGCATTAATAAAAGTTTAGAGCGACTGAATGCCAGAAGTGACTGAGCCACCAAAAAGATTGCAGTAAAACTTTGGTTTTATCCTTCCATTCCAAATTAGGATGAGAATGAACATAATTTACCAGTTATTTTTGGCTGCAGAGGCAAAAAGCCAAAAATGGCAGGGGTGGCGGGGGGAGGGCAAGGACTGGGGAGAGTTAAGTTGCTGCCATTTAAACGTATCTAGCCATTAACCAAAGGTGGTCCAATCAAACAACAATAGTGAAATTGATTAGAAACCTTAACTGTCTATTATCAAATGGTAGGGATAAAATACAATAGCTTGACTTACTGATTAGGGAGGGTGGGAGGGAGATGCAAGAGGGAGGAGATATGGGGATATATGTATATGTATAGCTGATTCACTTTGTTATAAAGCAGAAACTAACACGCCATTGTAAAGCAATTATACTCCAATAAAGATGTTTAAAAACATACGATAGCTTGATTTTTGTTGTTTTCTTTTTCATGAATGTTGTATCTGTAAAGATCTACTTTGCCGACAGTAGCTGGTATACTGCATCCATTTAAAAATCAAACTCCAAGGATAAAATCAACTCCATTCCAAAAAGTAATATTTCTGGAAGCCTCAGATCTGCATTAAAAGTTCCAGGATAAAGCTCTGTGTCTAAAGTCAGCCCCTTGAAACACCCAAAACATTAGTTTCCATTTAGAGTGTACTTAGAGGCAAAAGCTGCCTCTGCTTTTCACTTCAAGGGAGCAGACTAAGGATTTCGAAACCCTTCATTTGGTAAAGTAGTGATCCCAGATAAAGAACAAAGCAGCCCAGGACCTCTCTCCTGGCCACCACAAATAAACAAGAAAGAGGAACAGCTTTACAAACAAAACAAACCGAACTATCCTCCCCTTCTGCTTTCTTCATCTTACTTGGCAGCATATCAGAGTTTTGGGGAAGATTTTGGAATATATAAGATTTGTCCTTAAGATAAAACTCAAATTTTGCTGAGGTTTAGCAGTTAAGTCCCTTCCAGAAGGCATTTTTTTAACATTTCTGAAAGATACTTTAAACTTTTCTTCAGCAATTTAAGTCACACATTAAAAGCCATATTATCAATAATTCATTTCCAGTGAATGTTCTTTCTCATAAGAATGCTTTAAATTAATACCATATTATATGATCAACCATCACTTGTTTCTGATTCGAGATCATCTGATTTCAAATTGGTAAATTTATATGCAACTGGGCTTTTTGGGGTTCAGACAGTTGCTTCATGAGTCATGTCCCTGTGTAAAAACCAGATCCATTTTCCTCCATCAAGAGCAATGAGACTTTTACAGGAAAGAATCCAGGCAGAAATGCCGGTATTTGAGTGATGATTTATATTTCCATTTTACATAGAAATTAACTGCACACTGAGCCCGTTACCCAGATGAACACTAACCATGGGGGGGTAGGTGGCGGGATGATCGTGCCTATATTACTAATAGGTCCCACCCTGGATTAAGTGTCTACGCCAAGCTAGAACACATCACAGTCCTATAGGGTGGAGACATGTTCCTAACTGCTGCCCTCTCAAGGTAAGTTTTTGTTGCCTGGCTTTGAGTCCTCCAAGCAAACAACAGTTGTCCTACTCGTTTGTAATCCATACTTGACGAAAACCTCAAGTACTATGTTCCCTTCCTCATCTCTCCCATCCCATGAGACTTCATTAACCAAACAAAT
Organism: Balaenoptera ricei; assembly: GCF_028023285.1. Lineage (NCBI taxonomy): Eukaryota > Metazoa > Chordata > Mammalia > Artiodactyla > Balaenopteridae > Balaenoptera > Balaenoptera ricei. The sequence goes on from NC_082660.1 coordinate 97,957,054, forward strand.
CTGTTTTCAGATGATTTTTAGTGTGCAATAATGAAGAGTGCATTTTACCACTTCTCATCCACAAATGGGCCAAAATTACCAAAAGAGTTGAAAGTCGGCACAATTACAGTTTATCTAAATAAAACACATGTCGTCATCTTCTGGAACTGACAGAAGGGCATGAGTTATAGAACCATCTGGAATTGTGGACAAGGCAGATACATGTTGAAGCCTAAATTAATAAAAGCTGAGCAATAGCTAACAGCCCAAGCACAGGAGATCAGCATTAATGAGATTAACTCTTAGGCTACTGTCATACGTTTACTCAACTTGATCACAAGGCCAGGTGTGAGCTTTTTTATCCTCCCTTATGCACACTGGACACATTAAACGGAGAGGGGTACAGTACGGCTGGGGGTGACATCTGGTAAATACAGGCGGGCCAATGCGGATTCTGTGGATTGGTGATTATTGGCCTGGGTCAAGAGATTTGGGAGGAATCTGTGATCGAGGCTGCAGTGGCAGCAGTGGCTGTAGTGGTACTCTGCTGCCTTCGGTGGCATGATGCTGATTTTCATCATCTTTATCACCGATGTGCAGCATCTGCCTAAAATCAAGTGGTTCTCGACTCTCGATGCACATTAGAACCACTTGGGGAGCTCTGAAAAATCCCATTGCTCAGGCGCCACCACAGATGAATGAAATCAGAATTTCTGGCGGTGCGGCCCAGACATTTGGTTTTTTTTAAAGCTCTGCAGGTAATTCCAATGTGCAGCCAAGGGTGAGAACTACAGGTTTAAATGTTGTGATTCACGAGGATTCGAAGCAACACAATAGGGGGAAACAGGGAGCCACTCTCCCCCTTCCATGGCACCGACATTTAACTGGAGGGTCGGCTGGCTCCCTTGTCTTGGGATTGCTACCTTACAACCAGGGCTACGAGGACATTGGCTTCCCCTTGGAGAAAACAGTCAGCATTGGCTGGGCATTTACTCTGTGGCAGGCACTGTGTGTAAAGCACTGCACGTGCTCTGTCTCATTTAATCCTTGTGACATCCCTACGAGGTATATATTAGTTATTGCCTTTTACTGAGGAGGAAACTGTGGCACAGACAGGTGAAGTGATTTTCCTAAGGTCACACAGCTAGTACTCTTCACTCCTCTGAAACTAAAAAATACTTCGTCTTTCACAAACTGTCCAGAGGCCTGGGTTCTCTTTGGTCACATTGTTTTCCCAGCTAAAAAGGTTTCTTCTCTCTGGAAGGAGCCCGACAGTCTACCTCACCAATAATGATGCACTAGAACAAAAATGTCAGCAAAAATCCAGCAAACATCACCCATTTCTATATATGCAATTTACCACAACTTTAAGCAACTCCTAATTATGAGTTACGTTTCCCCAAACATTTTGTGGTTATCCATCTTTCAACTGTGGCCTTCAGGTAGGGAATCAAACTCAGGAAACATGGTAGAAGAGGATCTGTCAAGAAAATCCACAACTGAGATTAAGAGCCAAAAGCCAAGATTCCAGAAAGGTCAGCTACTTTACTTTACCTTTCGGCGACTCTGATTGGCTCCTATTCCCCAACTTAATAATGAGCATCTATTTCAGAAAGAAACATTAATTTCCCAGAGTCAATGATCTCGCATTGTTATTACGACCGGTAAATTTTTCTAGGGTATTGTTTCACTAGAATCAAGACTGAGTAGAGGGAATGAACAAATTCCATTTCTAACAGCGCCCCACTGGGCTGGACATGTGTGAAGGATGGATGGCCCCAGGATACCAGATCAGACTGTTGTATGGTGAGCTGCAGTGAGGCAACCCCAAGCAGGGAGGGCAGAAGAAAACCCATTAAAGCTGCTCTGAAGCCCCACTTCAAACAATGGGGCCGAGCTGCAGGCAGCAGGAAACAAGCAGCAGGCAGGCCAGTCTGGCAACAGCAATAAGGGAATGCAGGAGGGGGTTGTTTTCTGAGCTCCAGGATGACCTCAGGTCTCGGAGGCAGAGTCCCAATCAACCACCCTATCAGCACAGCTGCAATTGTAACTCAAAAACAGTCTTTGTGTCTACGGACTGGAAAGGGCTGTGACTGTCACCCTGGTCTTTTGAGCCCCATCTGTACTCACAGATAACAATCCCCATTAGTAATATTATCTTCAAATGCGTGTAGAACATCAACATAAATATAGCTAACATACCATTTCCGTGAATACAAATAGAGTGGCAGGACCTGTACCGGGAGGATAATAATCTGTGGTATCTTTTCATTCTGTAAATGGATTTCTTTTACAGTAGAGCCACTTCTGAAAAAAAAAATCTATCTGCATATAAGAGAAAAAATATTAGAAATATGCACACTAAAATGTTAGCCGTGTTTATCTCTGGCTCTTGGAATAACAGATGAGTTTTTAACCTATTTTCTTTTGTTTGTTTGTATTTTCTAAATTTCCTAAAATAAACATATATTCCTTAGGTTATTTTCTAAATTTTGAAAGGGTTTTTGGCTGTTGTAGATTTTTTTTTTTCAAAAATAAAAACAAACAAACAACTTATAAGTGCCTTAATTTGTCCTCAATCTCAAAGATATCATTTGAGAAAAGGGATTTGCATTTCTAAAGATAGAGCATGACACAATATATTCCTGTACCCTTTGGGGGGAATAAAGATTCTATAAATAAGTCACAAGAGGCCCTTGACAGGGGCTCAATATCAGTAATAGAGCCAGGCCTAAACTCTAAAAGAAGAGTTGGCCAGAATACCAATTCTATTGAATTTTAGAATCCTGGCATATAAGAAACATTCATTTCTTTTTCTCTTGACTCTTGGAATCTTACCTTGAAACAATACCTAGGGTTTGGTTTGTCATTCTCTACAGAGATGGAGGTGGTGGTATGCTAGAGCCAGCTTACGTCAGCTCAAGACTCTGGATTGTACACATCTCTTCCCAACGATGCATTTAGTGACATCACTTTGATAGCTTGAAATCAGATTTGGTGGGAGTATTTATACCGTGGAAATTGGCAAATGCTACGAAACAGGGCTTTCCCCTCCTCCCATAGAGAACTGGTTGTTAAACATGGGATATTCTAACTTCCCCTCCTAATTCAGCAGAGCCATTGTTTGTCCAATGCTTTAAGCTGGGGAGTGAAAACTTTTATTTGTAGGAAAGCAAAACTACACTGCCGTAAAAACTGCAGAGGTTGGGTTCAACCCACGTTTGAACTCTGCCATTAGTGAGCTGGAGTATCTTGCGCCCCTTCCTGTGCCTCAGCTCTTTCCTCTCTACAGTGGGAGGACCAGACTATGATGTCTAAGGTCCCTTTTAGACAGGGACAGCTTACGATTCTAAGCTGAAGAGGTAGTGGTTAGAGGTTCAGACTTTGGACAGATGACAGCCCTTGGTTTATTTTTCTCTATTTCTTTTTTATTGAATGACAGCCCTTGGTTTAAATCTTCGCTCTGCATTCACTAGTATCTGTGTGACCTCAGGCGAGTTACCTAACCTCTCTGAGCCTCCATTTCCTCATCTGAAAAATAATGATAATAATAATAATGCCTTCATTATAGGGCTCTTATTAGGATTAGATGAGATCATTCTCAGCAGTCAGAGTAGCGGGCACCAATAAATTCTAACAATTATTATTAAACTTGTTCCCGCTTGTCCCTGACACAAAAATGCCTTAGAACTATAGGGAAAACTGGATTTGCTAAGATATCTATGAGATGTTGCCTAGGCTCCCTCAGATATTTATAATCTATAACAGAGTAATCAGCACTGGAAATAGTGGTAGAGTGTCACTTGCAGTATAAATGTAGATAATAAAAGGGGGATAGAGGCCTAATATTTATTGTCCTCTATGCTAGGCCTTTCATACATGCTTTATCTTGTCTAATGTTCACACTCCCTGGGCAAGCCACGTGTTTTTCTGTTTGTCTGGGGTTTTTCCTTTCTACAGATGTAGATACTGAAGTTCAGAGATATTAGGGAACTTGCTCAAGGATCTACAGCTAATAATTGGCAGAGCCAGAAATCCTCTCTCCCAAAGAGACAGGCCCAGATATCATCTGAAGGTATTGGAAGACTGTATTTTTTCAGAAACACCAATATCAGAGCAATTCTGTTGATTAGAAGGCACAGGGGTAGATAAAAAGGAACTCCGGAACAAAAATGCTGTTAAGAGATCTGAAAAGTAAAATCTGTAACATGTATGGAGTGGTGGAGTGTGGTGGTAGCTAAGTCCAATAATTTGCTGTAAAAACTCGCCTAAATCAAGAAGAGTATTTTGGATAATTTACAGTTTCATCTTCTCCCTAAATATTTTGGGATAGGATCCTTCCTACACATTCTAGTAGGGCAGTGGTTCTCAAAATCTGGGCCTCAAATCAGCAGCAAGAAACTTGTGAAAAATGCAGATTCTCAGGCCCACATCCCAAACCTACTAAATCACAAACTTGGGAGCAAACACCCTTTTCTTAAATCCTCCCATGTCCCAGGTGTTTCTGAAGCACACCACAGTCTGAGAACCAGAGCTGTAGGTGTAAGTGGAAAGAGTGAAAAACAGAATTCAAGTGTCTAAAGAAATCTTTATATATAAATATATTGCCCTACCATGCTGATGGGTGGTGACGATGTGGTAAAAGTGCTACAGCTTCAAGAAAGATTTAAATGATTCATCGTTTTATACATAACAACTAAATCCTGCCCAACACTGAGCTTCACGTCTTTCTGCCACACATCCTACTCTCCCAAAAAGCACCTATAATTGATTTTTTTTGAAAGAGTGGTTTCTGAAAAATAAATGATGTTCAAAGGACCTTGGTACTTAGTATTAATTTTGTTTCTAGTTTGGGAGCAGTGAGGGCCTGGAGAGCACGGAGAGTTGACTGTCAAACCTAACCCTTACCTTTTCGAAAGCTAGAACTCAAGGTTTTAGCCAGCAATGAGCAGGGAAAGTTTTGCTTACATTACAGAGCCTGGGCACGGACAGTCAATCCCTCTGAAATGGCTTCTGTTCTGGCACTTAATTCTACATTTCCTCCACAAGGAATTCTGCTGCAGCCAAGGTTAGCCTCAGGGCACCCAATAAGCTCTCAGGTGCACATCCTAGAACCCTGACTTTGCTTCATTTCAAGTCACATTACTGTTATCCCCCAAAGAACTGTGCCCTATTGACGGATTACTATTCATTACTAAGTTGAAATTAAATGAATCCGTGTTCTGGAAAGATATAATACCCACTGTTAGAAATGTTAACAGTGGCTATTTTGGGGGAGAGGTGGTGGGATGGTCTTTTCTTCTTTATATTTATCTGCATTTTTAAAATTTAAAAATAAAGTATTTTTTAACCAGTATAATTTAATTTTTAAATTTAGGGTTTAAACATAAAAATAAGCAGTATTCGGGAATTCCCTGGCGGTCCAGTGGTTAAGACTCGGCGCTTTCACTGCCGAGGGACCGGGTTCGATCCCTGGCCCGGGAACTAAGATCCCGCAAGCTACGTGGTGTGGTGGGGAAAAAAAAGACAAAAAATAAGCAGTATTTTTAAAAGGAGATGACTCTGTGTGTGTGTGTGTGTGTGTGTGTGTGTGTTGGAAGGGTAGCTGGGAAGAGTCTCACAGCCACACCCTGAGCAAATAAAAATAAAACCTGTGGTCTATTGCTGAAGCTCATGACTGTATTGCCCTGTGACAGATCCCAAATGGTGATACACTCGCAGGACTGTACCTTGATCTTAAACTCAGATGTTTCAAGATGGAAAAGGAGACTTTGCTTGTAGAAGGGCAGGAAGAAGGGGAAAAATCAAGAACAACAAAATAAAGTTATTTCCAACTGGGATAAATAGTGATGCTATGTGCAAAGAAAAACCATTGAGGTTGTATTTCTTCAGGTAGCAAGAAATAGAAATTAAACACACATACACAGAAGCAAGACAGTAAAACAAGCTACCCATATATTCACTGCCCGAGGCTTATAATCAGAGATCATTTCTGCCAGAGAGCGCACCGTCCTTTGCAAATTGCCTGGATAATTGCCATCATATTACAAAACCTCGTCTTCCTTGATCAACATGGCAAGGTATTGGGTACATAGGAATCTTGATCAGAACACTCTGGCCTGCAGTCCTTGCTTTGGACTTAGGTGAACGCAGGCATTAGGAGGAGTATTCATGAGCCTGTCATGAAGTGTGTGTGTGTGTGTGTGTGTGTGTGTGTGTGTGCGCTCACGGCACACGTGCCCTCATGCATGCATGCGTACTTCTAGATAGAAAGGGTGGGACACACTTGACCCATAGAAACAAATTCTAAAAATGTGTTAATGTGAACGCAACCCAACATTGTACCTTGGAAGGTGTGAATTGCAAAGTGCTTCCCTCAAAAGTGGACTTTTACTTTGCCAGGAAGCAAGGAGCCAACGTGCTTTGCACCCATGCTTCACAGAATCCTCGTGACAAACCTTTGAGGAAGACAGTAATCTCTTAATGGCCAAAAAACTGTATTCTGAGAGAAATTAACCACAAACACGTCCCATGTAGAGAGCATTTACTATCTATCTGGTGCTGGGCTACATGCTTTCTATGTATTATCTCACTGAATCCTCACTAATCCAATCCAGGTTGAGAATATTCTGGAATGTTCAGTGGTGTGCCAGGTAGTCCCTGAAAGCCACAACAGCGTAAACCTGGTACACGTATTTGGAGCACCAACTTTAACTTCAAACATTATTTTATTTATTTATTCATTTTTTGGCCATGCCACAAGGCATGTGGGATCTTAGTGCCCTGACCAGGGATCAGACTCGCACCCCCTTCAGTGGAAGCGTGGAGTCTTAACCACTGGACCGCCAGGAAATTCCCTCAAATATTATTTTAAATATTCAAACAAACACAGTTACATTATGGATGAGACTACAAAGCAGGTCTGGATTTTAAGATAAAGCATGAGCATCAAACTTATGGAAGGTGCTTTGGGCCACCATGCTAAGGTCCCTAAAGGGTATGTGCTTGCTGCCCTCTGTCACTGGCATTACACTCTGTTATACTGCTTCTAAACAAGGTAGCAGGCAATTTTTGTCTATCATTTCATGCGATTTGCTAGAACTTGGGTTCCTTATGAGAATGTCTTAATGAAAGGAATATGTATGGTTTTCTTTCCTCTTATCTATTCCCTCCCTGTGGAATCCCATTATATAGTTTCCTTGGCATCAGGGTGATAGGCCACTGGTTGAAGAGGTGATGAGTTTTCTGACAGGCAGGCTGAGCTACACAGGGTAGTGGTGGCAAGAAATAAGAAAGACCAGACAAGGCCACAGTCCTCAGTGTTTGGTCCCAGGGCCCTTCCCTCTAAGGCTTGTGTTGTACTGCTCAGGGCAGTGAAAAGCCAGGTCTTCTGAGAAATTCCTTCTCAGTGGTAGTCAAGTAAGCCTCCTTCTCTTTGCCTGATTATCACTTCCCAAACAATCCCCCAAGTCATCTTCTCTTTGTATCGTGGAAGACAATGAGAAAACAGGCTTCAGTATACAGAATACCTCCTGGCCAGCCTTGCTAGATGGCGGTCACTTCTGCCTCTATGGCCCTGGGATATATGTGAATCAACCTACAATTCATTTATGAGTCTACAAATACTTGAATACCTGTATGGAGGCTTTGTGTTGAGCCTCAGGAGGATGAAAAGAAGATTAGGAGAAAAGGCTAAAGGAATTCGCAACACCAAAAGATCACTTCCCACTGAGGTGGCATTTAAATGGGCTTTAAAGGATGGGAAGAATTTCATTAGCTAGAGATTATAGGGTGAGGGAGAGGCATTCCAGAGGGAAGGAACAGCATAAGCAAACATTCGGTAGGGGAAGGGGTGGTGGGAAAGATTGATCCAACAAAGCACAGGGAATAACCAGGAAATGCAAGATAAGTACTGCAGGATGTCTGAGATTAGGGTATATTTTGGAAGGGGTGGGAAAGCAAGCTAGAAAGATAGATCTTGAAAGGGTTTTAGTGTCAGACTCAGGGGTTTGATTTTATTTAATCGGCAGGGAAGCACCATTAAATGTTTGGATAGAAAGCAAAGCTATCAGAGAAGTGATTTAGAAAGATTAATACAAGGGAGTGGGAAAACAAGAGAAACCTTGCAGATGAGACAGGGCAAGGTGCTATACAGGACGCAAAAGGAATGTTAAGATATGGTCTCTTCCCTCAAGAAGCACATACTCAGATAAACTGAAACCAACAAACACCATGAAATAATTCCGGGCTGCTTAGTTCACTTCTACTGTATAAGTGCTTTACTGTAGGACACTGGCTATAACAACTTCTGAACACACATTTCCCCCTACAAATGTTGTTTTCTGTGACAACAACTATTACAGGCACATTGCAGCCCTGACCTTTGAACCTTGTGACCTGGAACCCTTCCCTCTTTCCTCATATTAACACATCCTCATTCATCAGAGGGGAAAGGAAAGGCTTTCCAACAATAGGCTTTTTTTAGGATGGTCTTTAGATTCTCTTTCCTCACTTCATTTAACAAACTAGACCTTTATAGGGTAGCAAGACCTCCAAGCTACCATAGCCACCCCCTCTCCACTCTTAAATCACCTGTGCTAATTTGCTGACCAGACTTCTGAGATTACAAGCAAATATCATTTAGGAAGAAAAACATGCCATCTCTATGGCAACCTGAAAGTTTGAGAGGGAGCCCACCTTGAAAGCACCAAACAATGGTCTCTTTGAGAAGTCTCCAGGGCCTAGGTTAGACAGTCTCTGTTAAGAGCTTAGCTTTTGTTAGTGTATCCACTTCTCAAACCCCCAAGTATAAGCCCTAACTCTTGAAATTCCTATGCAAGTGGTCTCTTTTCTTTCCACACCTTATTGACATATAAAGTTGTGACGCTAAAAAAAAAAGGCAAATTCATTCATACAGTGGATAATTATTGAGTACCCGCTGTGTGCAAATCATGTGCTAAATGCTCTAGTGATGATATAATAAAAATGGCAAGGTCATACCAATTGAGATGTCAGGATCTATCCAGAGAGACCCATGGGAGCAGGAGGCTGTGACCAACATTATCAGGTACCCATTTTGCAATGACCTCCGTAGGAGACGCCAGCATCGCAGAGATCATATGCTTGGATTTTCCAATCCAGGGCTAATGACATTCTCTCTTCTATCCCACCTAAACCACTGAAAATGTACAAGAAATTTCAGTATTTTAGGATCCAAAGTATATCTTCCAATTGTTTCTTATACCTTGAAACATATAAAGGTTCTTTGACAGAAGAGGTTGCCTGGATTTTGGTTCAGAAAATAGAATAACTGTATTTGTTTCTTCGTTCAACACATATGAATTGAACTCTGCCCCGTGTTAGGCACTACTATACAGATACAGTGGTGAACAGGGCAGACAAGGACACTGGCCTTGTGGAGTTTACGTTCTAGGGAGAGTACTCAGATAATATGTAAATACAGAAAGCAGATGGTTTCAGAGAGTGGATACAGACAATGAAGTAATCACAGTGCGATGTGATAGAGCACAGCAGGGAGGGACCTACTTTAGATTAGGTGGACAGTGGAGGCGTCTGTAAGGGAATGACATTTGAGTGGACATCTGCATGATGTAAAGAGTCAGTCATGAATATCGCTTAAGGAAGAAAGTTATGGAGAGAGGAAATAGTGAATACAGAGTTTCAGAGGCAAATAATAATATTAACTCTGTGACAGGCACTGTTCAAATGCTTTACCTGTTGAAGTCATTTACTGATAATTCTCACCAGAACCCCCTGAGGTGGATACTATTAATAACCCCAGTTTTCATAGGTGGAAACTGCATGATATACAGAGACAAAGAGACAAAGAGAGGTTGCAAAACTAGCTTAAACTCAATAGCTATTATGGGGGAGGAATGGAGTGGGGTTTGGGGTTAGCAGATGCAAACTATTACATATAGGATGCATAGACAACAAGGTCCTACTGTATAGCACAGGGAACTATATTCAATATCCTGTGACAAACCATCATGGAAAAGGATATGAAAAAGAATGTATCTCTATATATACAACTGAGTCACTTTGCTGTACAGCAGAAATTAACACAACACTGTAAATCAACTATACTTCCATAAAATAAATTTTTTAAAAAGTCAATACCTATTAAATGACATGACTAGGATTGAAATCTAGGCAATCTTGCTCCATAGTCTGTATCTAAACCATACAGGGGGGAGGTGTCCAAGCAATATAAGAATCTATCCTTAAGAGTTGAAATTTGCATAACACACACTGAAAAGTCTTACAAAGCAACCTAGGAAGTTATGGGGCTAACCCAAGTAGCTGGGATCCTAGGAAGCAGGTGGGTTTGAATAGTGAAATAACTCACTTTATATTGAATCAGATTTAAAACATGGGATTTTGATCTATGGAGTTGTGCCTCAGCACCCAGACTTAAACTTTCTATTGATAAAACATTCAGAAGTATCATAAAAAGGGCAGGAAATACCACAGGGTAGGAATATTAACCCTCTTCATAAAAAACAACCATAAATCCAAGTTTCCATCACCTACCTAAAGACCTCTCCAAGAAAAACAGTCTGATTAAATAAGTGTGAAGAAGCTGGCAACATGTCATCAATGCAGACAAGTCAGTTCAGGGGTATAACTATCATTCTTCATTTCCCTGGAATTTTTTTTTTTCTTTATTAGGTCCCATTTGTTTACTTTTGTTTTTATTTCCATTACTCTAGGAGGTGGATCAAAAAAGATCTTGCTGTGATTTATGTCAAAGAGTGTTCTGCCTGTTTTCCTCTAAGAGTTTTATAGTGTCCGCTCTTACATTTAGGTCTCGAATCCATTTTGAGTTTAGTTTTGTGTATGGTGTTAGGGAGTGATCTAATTTCATTCTTTTACATGTAGCTGTCCAGTTTTCCCAGCACCACTTATTGAAGAGACTGTCTTTTTTCCATTGTATACCCTTGCCTCCTTTGTCATAGATTAGTTGACCATAGGTGCATGGCTTTATCTCTGGGCTTTCTATCTCGTTCCATTGATCTATGTTTCTGTTTTTGTGCCAGTACCATATTGTCTTGATTACTGTAGCTCTGTAGTATTGCCTGAAGTCAGGGAGTCTGATTCCTCCAGCTCCATTTTTTCCCTCAAGACTGCTTTGCATATTTGGGGTCTTTTGTGTCTCCATACAAATTTTAAGATTATTTGTTCTAGTTCCGTAAAAAAATACCATTGGTAATTTGATAGGGATTACACTGAATCTGTAGATTGCTTTGGGTAGTACAGTCATTTTCACAATATTGATTCTTCCAATCCAAGAACATGGTATATCTATCTGTTGGTGTCATCTTTAATTTCGTTCATCAGTGTCTTATAGTTTTCTGTATACATGTCTTTTGTCTCCCTAGGTAGGTTTATTCCTAGGTATTTTATTCTTTTTGAAGCAATGGTAAATGGGAGCGTTTCCTTAATTTCTCTTTCAGATTTTTCATCATTAGTGTATAGGAATGCAAGAGATTTCCGTGCATTAATTTTGTATCCCGCAACTTTACCAAATTCATTGATTAGCTCTAGTAGTTTTCTGGTGGCATCTTTAGGATTCTCTATGTATAGTATCATGTCATCTGCAAACAGTGACAGTTTTTACTTCTTCTTTTCCAATTTGGATTCCTTTTATTTCTTTTTCTTCTCTGATTGCCGTGGCTAGGACTTCCAAAACTATGTTGAATAATAGTGGTGAGAGTGGACATCCTTGTCTTGTTCCTGATCTTAGAGGAAATGGTTTCAGTTTTTCACCATTGAGAATGATGTTTGCTGTGGGTTTGTCATATATGGCCTTTATTATGTTGAGGTAGGTTCCCTCTATGCCCACTTTCTGGAGAGTTTTTATCATAAATGGGTGTTGAAGTTTGTCAAAAGATTTTTCTTCATCTATTGAGATGATCATATGTTTTTTCTTCTTCCATTTGTTAATATGGTGTATCACATTGATTGATTTGCATATACTGAAGAATCCTTGCATCCCTGGGATAAATCCCACTTGATCATGGTGTATGATCCTTTTAATGTGTTGTTGGATTCTGTTTGCTAGTATTTTGTTGAGGATTTTTGCATCTATATTCATCAGTGATATTGGTCTGTAATTTTCTTTTTTTGTAGTGTCTTTGTCTGGTTTTGGTATCAGGGTGATGTTGGCCTCATAGAATGAGCTTGGGAGTGTTCCTTCCTCTGCAATTTTTTGGAAGAGTTTGAGAAGGATAGGTGTTAGCTCTTCTCTAAATGTTTGATAGAATTCACCTGTGAAGCCATCTGGTCCTGGACTTTTGTTTGTTGGAAGATTTTTAATCACAGTTTCAATTTCATTACTGTGATTGGTCTGTTCATATTTTCTGTTTCTTCCTGGTTCAGTCTTGGAAGGTTGTGCTTTTCTAAGAATTTGTCCATTTCTTCCCGGTTGTCCATTTTATTGGCATACAGTTGCTTGTAGTAGTCTCTCAGGATGCTTTGTATTTCTGCGGTGTCTGTGGTAACTTCTCCTTGTTCATTTCTAATTTTATTGATTTGAGTCCTCTCCCTCTTTTTCTTGATGAGTCTGGCTAATGGTTTATCAATTTTGTTTATCTTCTCAAAGAACCAGCTTTTAGTTTTATTGATCTTTGCTATTGTTTTCTTTGTTTCTATTTCATTTATTTCTGCTCTGATCTTTATGATTACTTTCCTTCTGCTAACTTTGGGTTTTGTTTGTTCTTCTTTCTCTAGTTCCCTTAGGTGGAAGGTTAGATTGTTTATTTGAGATGTTTCTTGTTTCCTGAGGTAGGCTTGTATAGCTATAAACTTCCCTCTTAGAACTGCTTTTGCTGCATCCCATAGGTTTTGGATTGTCGTGTTTTCACTGTCATTTGTCTCTAGGTATTTTTTGATTTCCTCTTTGATTTCTTCAGTGATCTCTTGGTTATTTAGTAACGTATTGTTTAGCCTACATGTGTTTGTGTTTTTTACGTTTTTTTCCCTGTAACTCATTTCTCATCTCATAGCGTTGTGGTTAGAAAAGATGCTTGATATGATTTCAATTTTCTTAAATTTACTGAGGCTTGATTTGTGATCCAAGATGTGATCTATCTTGGAGAATGTTCCGTGCGCACTTGAGAAGAAAGTGTAATCTGCTGCTTTTGGATGGAATGTCCTATAAATATCAATTAAATCTATCTGGTCTATTGTGTCATTTAAAGCTTCTGTTTCCTTATTTATTTTCATTTTGGATGATCTGTCCTTTGGTGTAAGTGAAATGTTAAAGCCCCCCACTATTATTGTGTTACTGTCGATTTCCTCTTTTATAGCTGTTAGCAGTTGCCTTATGTACTGAGGTGCTCCTATGTTGGGTGCATATATATTTATAATTGTTATATCTTCTTCTTGAATTGATCCCTTGATCATTATGTAGTGTCCTTCCTTGTCTCTTGTAATATTCTTTATTTTAAAGTCTATTTTATCTGATGTGAGTATTGCTACTCCAGCTTTCTTTGATTTCCATTTGCGTGGAATATCTTTTCCCATCCCCTCACTTTCAACCTGTATGTGTCCCTAGGTCTGAAGTGGGTCTCTTGTAGACAGCATATAGATGGGTCTTGTTTTTGTATCCATTCAGCAAGCCTGTGTCTTTTGGTTGGAGCATTTAATCCTTTCACGTTTAAGGTAATTATCGATATGTATGTTCCTATGACCATTTTCTTAATTGTTTTGGGTTTGTTTTTTTAGGTCCTTTTCTTCTCTTGTGTTTCCCACTTAGAGAAGTTCCTTTAGCATTTGTTGTAGAACTGGTTTGGTGGTGCTGAATTCTCTTAGCTTTTGCTTGTCTGTAAAGCTTTTGATTTCTCCATCGAATCTGAATGAGATCCTTGCTGGGTAGAGTAATCTTGGTTGTAGGTTCTTCCCTTTCATCACTTTAAGTATATCATGCCACTCCCTTCTGGCTTGTAGAGTTTCTGCTGAGAAATCAGCTGTTAACCTTATGGGAGTTCCCTTGTAGGTTATTTGTCGTTTTTCCCTTGCTGCTTTCAATAATTTTTCTTTGTCTTTAATTTTTGCCAATTTGATTACTATGTGCCTCGGCATGTTTCTCCTTGGGTTTATCCTGTATGGGACTTGCTGCGCTTCCTGTACTTGGGTGGCTATTACCTTTCCCATGTTAGGGAAGTTTTCGACTATAATCTCTTCAAATATTTTCTCTGGCCCTTTCTCTCTCTCTTCTCCTTCTGGGACCCCTATAATGTGAATGTTGTTGCATTTAATGTTGTCCCAGAGGTCTCTTAGGCTGTCTTCATTTCTTTTCATTCTTTTTTCTTTATTCTGTTATGCAGCTGTGAATTCCACCATTCTGTCTTCCAGGTCACTTATCTGTTCTTCTGCCTCAGTTATTCTGCTACTGATTCCTTCTAGTGTAGTTTTCATTTCAGTTATTGTATTGTTCATCTCTGTTTGTTTGTTCTTTAATTCTTCTAGGTCTTTGTTAAACATTTCTTGCATCTTCTCGATCTTTGCCTCCATTCTTTTTCCGAGGTCCTGGATCATCTTCACTATCATTATTCTGAATTCTTTTTCTGGAAGGTTGCCTATCTCCACTTCATTTAGTTGTTTTTCTGGGGTTTTATCTTGTTCCTTCATCTGGTACGTAGCCCTCTGCCTTTTCATCTTGTCTATCTTTCTGTGAATGTGGTTTTTGTTCCACAGGCTGCAGGATTGTAGTTCTTCTTGCTTCTGCTGTGTGCCCTCTGGTGGATGAGGCTATCTCCCCCTGGAATTTTTCATCTGCAATACTTATCTTTTGAAATAATAAGAGCAGAAGTAGCACCTTTCATCTGAAAAAACTAAAAATGCCTGCAAACATTAACTCATTGTCCTCATGATATTAAGAACAAAGTGTAGAAAAGTCTTTTCAATTCCTTTTAGGGAGGAAAAAAAAGAAGGGTTTTGAAGTTGAAATACTTTTGTCCACACCACCTCATACTAGACTGTCCTTTGTTCCTTTTCAGTTGTATCATGCTTTTAATATTATCTTCTGAACATACATACCTCTATACAAACAGACAAGTCTAGAGAATTCATTCAGTGAATGCTTACAATGATGGGCAGAGAGCTTGAAAATACACAGGATTGGGACAATAGAAAAATGAATGTTAGAGCTGGAAGACATCTGGTAGAGTTTTATCATTACACACCCTGGGAACTAGACTATACAGGTTCCAAAAACCTGCAACAGATAGGCTAGGCCTCCTCTACTGGCTATTTCACAGTCCCTAGCCCAGAAGTTGGTGACTTCTCAATAAAGACATGATAAAATGATTTCACTCCATGCCGGTTTTGGCCCTAAAATGTCATTCCAACCTGGAATTTGGTAAAATTCCACTTGCACCCCTTGCCTCAGTTTCCCTCCCTGACAACCACTGAGATAGATCAATGACAACACATGGAGCGACCCTCACTCTCAAATGCAGCTGCTTCTGTGGTTTCTCATTACCTTACAGGATGAAGTCCAACTCCCTTACTATGGCATACAAGGCCCTCTGTGCCTGCTTCTCCCACCTTCTCTTGTTACATTCACCAACCTCCTTTTTCACTAAAAATTCCCCTCTTTCCTCCCCTTCCTTTTCCATACACTGTTATTTCCTTCCTGCAATGCCATCCCTTCTTCCTCTCTTTGCTTCTTCCTCTCCCCCTTCTCGTGGATAATTCCAACTCGCCAACTCATCTTGGGAACTTTTAGAAGAGTAACTCTGGCCATTAGTATATGATGGCCCAGAATAGGATTAGCTAGGACCTGGGAAGGTCCCTAGTTAAGAAGGTATTTTATAGACCTCTGTCATAACACATAGACCTGTTAAAAACAGTAGTAGGCTATATCTAAATAATTTGTCACAAATAGTTGTTAAAGTACCAAAGTTTGCAAATGACTGAAGCAGATTCAAGGATATTCCTGTATAGTATCACTAGCACAAAGGTTCCCCAAGAAGTCTTGCCTGATACCTCCCACACAATTTCATGCGTCCCAGATTTCTACCATACCCCTATGCATAGCACTTAGAACTCTACCTTGGAACTATCAGTTTTCTTGTCTGTCTTCCTTACTAGACTATGAGTTCCTCAAGAGCCAGGAGAATATATTTTTCATTTCTGTATTTCCAGTGCTGGGCACAGCATGTGGTACAGCGTAGGCATTTGCTGAATGGGAGCATGAACATTGATAAGTAAAGGAGCTAAGAAAACACTAAGAATTCATTCTGCTTCACCTATAACATCTGAGCAGACCTAAGCTCAATGGATAATTACTTTAAAAAATTTGTCTCATCTTCTCATTCTATTGGTTATCATGGAACTCAGTCAATAGTCCTTTCGACTTGGGAGGCTGCAGACATAACAGAGCAGAAGTCTTTCTACAGCAATCCTTTCCTTTTGAATTCGATGAGCTGACAATACAGCATAAATTGAAGTATGAGTAGAATAAAGTAGCTGAAATGGAAAGTTAGGAGTCCACATCCTTTCCAGAGGGTGGCGTTTCTAGACCAGGCACGGGGAGAGGGTATCATTTGAAGAGAACTTCAGAATGCTAGGGCTTGGATCTATACTAAAGATATACAGTTTGAACGTGGTTCAAGACAGAAAAGAATCCCAAACCATTCTGGAAGCAGCTTTATCCACTGCATTCTAGCCACAGCATTCAAAAGATACTATCTCCAAGTCCTTGTTAATCAGTGATTCCCTCCCTTTTTTGTATCAACCTCTCATTCTCTACTGGCTCCCTCCTTACCTCCCCGCAAATGCCCAAGTGTCCTGCATCATTTCATTTGATTCTCAAACCAACCACATGCAGTATGCAATATCATTATCCTCATTTGAGAAATGAAAAAACTGAGGGCCAGAGAATGAATTACCCAGGACTACACAGCTAGCAAGTGACCAAATCCAGAATTCTAATCCAGATCTGTCTGACACCAAAGTCCTTGTTTTAAACCACTCTGCTAATTTTGTCTTCTTATCTAACTCAAGCAAGTTGCAATTGCAGGTTTTTTTCCTATTATCCTGTCTTCCCAGGTAATGGAGGACAACTGTCTACACTATCCATGTAATACTCTACCTTGTACCAGGAGATTCATGATCGTGTCTCTCCTTAATCATTTCTTCTTAAAATTAAACACAGATGGTTTAGCCTTTAGACTCTATTTAGCAGATCTCTAATTAAATCAGCCAAACCTGGAAAAATTTATTAGGTACGAGTGAGCAAATGTACATTATTTATTTCAAATGCTCACATGTTCAGGAAAATTAAATGACAGAGGCTGTCATCATTTGCCTTTGGGATGCACAAGTTTCAGGGAAATACTACCTGCATAACATATTTGGAGTTAAGGAAATAAAAGAATCCCCATGTATATATCTTCCTTGTGTAGAGTCAACAGATGTGATCCAGAAGTGCTATATTCAGAGCAGCTGCTGGAAGACTGCACACAGCTGGACAAGAGTCATTAACTTCAAGAGCAAAGTATTTCTAAGCACCCCAACAGCTGTGCCAATGATATTTGGAGGCAACCAGATGTTTTGGTCTGTGTGGTGGCTACCATCAAATACTTTTACCCAACTGTTAAATAATCCCAAACTCCAGAGGTCTATTCAGTTTTCTTTTAGTTCAACTGCTTGGGTCCCCACATCCTTTCATTCAGGCCAACTGTTAGTCTCACTTTTCCATTCTGTTCAACTACGACTCTCCTCAACATGAAGTTCTCAACAGATTCATTTAGTGTCTCCTCTGCACGTGGTGCTGTTGGGAACACAATGATACATCATTTAAGGCAGCAGTACTAGGCTCCGTCTCTCAGGAGCTTACAAACTGCTAATATTTGGGAGACAAGAATGACTCACATGAGGAGATTATTAGAATTTACCGCCTTAAAGTATGACGTGCCAAATGAGAATGCAGACAGGTGTATAGGATTTCAGAAGAGGGAACAGAAAGATCGATGTTTGAGGGTAAACATAGTCAGGGCAGTTTCAAAATGGAGTTGTCACCTGAACTCCTGAAGGACCAGTGGGTTGTGATTTAGGAAGGAAGGGGACTTTATAAGCAAGGAGGGATGAGAATGATTCATGGGAGAGAGAAGAAATGGATGAGTCTGGAAAACTAGTCTGGGGCCAGATCAGGAAGGTCTTGTATTCCTGGTAAATGATCTGACTGTCATCCTATAGGAACCTGGAAAGCCAGGGCTATCAGGATGATAGTCTACAGGATATTGCAAACATTGATTTACCATTTTTAATTTTGTGGAAACCAGTCCCCACAACCTCTCCATGTAATATTTAATTATTTTTCTGCTATCAATTTTAATTCTGCTTTTGAGGATCTTTCCCCCTCTGGTTGATTAAAATAATATATTTATGGTATGAACCCCCAGGTTCTATGCCTTTATCCCTTAGAAGTCACAACCTGAAAAGTTGCTAACGTCTATCACACTGCGTTCAGTTTAATTAACTGCACAAATAGATTGATTCTCTAACATAAAAAATTATCTGGAGAGAGAAATAAAAGGATAGGGAAGGAAGCTATGAGAAGCAGAAGCCAGAAGACAAATTTATCTCACTCAGGAAGCCATACTGGTTATCTTAACAATAACAAATATTTATAGAGGGCTTTCATCTTGAAGAATCCCAGAGCCCCAGAGCAATGAACACTTGCAGTAAATAGAGTAAAGGAGCTACTCAGCTATCTAAGAGAGGAAGCCCTCTCTCCCAGGCCCAGTGCACTAAGTCATTCCAGGGACAGCATGTGATTTTAAAGGAAGGTGGATGGAACTTCCAAGTCACAAAACCTGGACAGCATGCATAAAGAACACCCCAGAATCTTTTCACAGGAGAGAGCCTGGGAGCAACAGGCATGCCCATAGTCATCTTAAGTTTCATGCATTAAGAGCACAGCAGCTTCAGGGGCCAGTGAAACTTCACTGATTTGAGATAAAAGAAGTCACAAATACCATGAGATATTGTTTTATATCTTGAAACCATAGATTTGCCTTACTAATGCACAATTCTAAATAAATTAATATAATACATAGTTGGTGGGAGGATATTAGAGAAGGGCTTACTATCTTTAGAAATTAAAACCACACCATTAATAATGAAGTGTATGTTGTTCTGGTCACATTTCTGGATCTAAAATAAGTAGCCATATGATCTTAGACAAAGTCATTTGGCATCTCTGGATCTCAATTTCATCAAACTAGTTTTGTGTGTGTGTGTGTGTGTGTGTGTGTGTGTGTGTGTGTGTGTGTGTGTGTGTAAGAAAAAGGGAGGCGGGGAAGGAAGAGGGGGAGAGAGAGAGAGAAAGAGAGGGAGGGAGAGAGGGAGAGAGAGAGAGAATATGTATTACATAATTCTAATAACTTTCCTCTGCCTGCATGGAGTGGTCAAAGGTCATTTGGCTCAAGGACCCCTTTGGAGACCTGAGAAATACAGTCTACTAGAAAGCATAGAGCTCCCCACTTAGAAGTTTAAGAAAAAATTTAAAAAGCGAAGCCGATTACAAGACTGTAGAACTTGAACAAATGGGTAAAATCTATAGATATACTGATGTTTGAACATGGGAATAAACTAGACTGTAAAGGCCACTTAGGTCCAGTGGTTTTCCAATGATTCCTTGGAGTATCAGGCTTCCTTGAGAGCATCTCAGGGTCCACCAACAGGGCCAAAAGGGCTGGTCTCCCAATCCAATGCTGAAATGTCCTCTACAACAGTGGTCCCCAACCTTTTTGGCACCAGGGACAGGTTTCATGGAAGACAATTTTTCCACGGACAGGGGGTGGGGGGGATGGTTCAGGTGGTAACGTGAGTGATGGGGAGCGATGGGGAGCGGCAGATGAAGCTTCACTCACTCACCCGCCATTCACCTCCTGCTGTGCGGCCTGGTTCCAAACAGGCTGTGGACCAGTAGTGGTCCACAGCCCAGGGGTTGGGGACCCCCTGCTCTACAACATCCTTTCTGCTTTTGAAAAACATTCAGCCTATGTTGGAATAACTTCAGTTACTGGGAATTCCTTCCCTCTCAAGGTGGCCTACTGTACCTTTGGAGAGCTCAGACTACTAGACAGCTTTCCTCCATGTTGAGCTGAAATTTATTTCCTGTAGCTTCAACGTATTGATCTTAGCTCTAGTCCTTGTGGCAATATGGACCACGGTTACCCTCTTTTCCCCATGACGGCATGACCCTTCAAATATTTAAAGACTGCTAATCTGCCCCAGAAGTCCCCTCTACTCCAGTCTCAACAGCCCCAGTTCCTTCACCTGTGCCTTCACTTCTCAAGCCTCTCTCTTCTGAACACAAGTCAATTGCCTTACATATGTGTTAAACCTCATGGCCCAGAACTATCCTTAAATTTTGAGGTATGATCTAACTAGTATAGAAGAATACAGGGCAATCAAGTCTCTTGGTTTAGAGACTCTGCCATGTTTACTTCTACTTATGCATGTCACATTACAGTAGCTCAAAACAAGGAGAAACCTCCTCAAACTCAGAGTGGCTGAAGATAATTGTATTCAATACTAGCACAGGGGGGCATGAACTGTAGCTGGATGTGACACAGGCCTGTTGGAGGAGCATAAACATAAAGTGGGATTAGTATTTGGTAGGTATATTGTAGCGGGATTTTGGTGGGGTAAGCAATGTTTCCCCATTCCCTTTGAGCCCTTGAGTCTATGATTCCATGAATCAACTGACATCCTACAATCTCTCATACATGTCTACATCTGGGATGATCGGAACCTCTTCAGATGTTTCTCACAGTAGAGTCAATAAAGCAAGGAATCTAGCAGGCACTTAGGAGTGTTAACACCCCAGTTGAGCTTGTGGTTTCATACAGGAAGATCTTTCCCAAGTAGGGAAGCAGGTGATAAAAATAAAAAATAGCTGGGGCCTATTTTCAGCCTCCAAACATAGGCATAACTTTCCTCATATCCCATAACTAGTAAGTAGAAGAGCAAGGCTCAGATACTGGGTGTCCAGACCCCAAACTACAAGACTTTATCTTCACAGCTGTGAGCTTATCCCAACTCCAACCTCATGTACTTCCACCTTCACTTTCAAGACACCTGCAAGTCTGTTACCTGTAAAGGGGGCCTTCAACAACCTAAGTGTCCATCGACAGATGAATGGATAAAGAAGATGTGGTATATATATATATATATATATATATATATATATATATATATATATATATATCACACAATGGAATAGTACTCAGCTGTAAAAAAAGAATGAAATAATGCCATTTGCAGCAACATGGATGGACCTAGAGATTATCATACTAAGTGAAGTAAGTCAGAGGAAGACAAATATCATATGATATCACTTATACGTGGAATCTAAAAAAATGATACAAATAAACTTATTTACCAAACAGAAATAGACTCAGAGACATAGAAAACAAACTTGTGGTTACCATAAGGGAAAGGAAAGAGGGGAGGGATAAATTAGGAGTTTGGGATTAGCAGATACAAACTACTATATATAAAATAGATAACCAACAAGGACCTACTGTATAGCACAGGGAACTATATTCAATATCTTGTAATAACCTATAATGGAAAAGAATATGAAAAAAGGGGGCCTTCAAGGGCTCTTCACCCATATCAGACATTCTGTATGGGTTTCAATGACATAATAACCCACATTTTATTCAGATCAATTTGTTGTGAGCCTTTAAGTTGTGCTTTGACTTGACAATTCTGATAGGGAGCTCTCTTCAGTTAGGCACATTTTCCTCCCCCATCATGGCAGGCTCCTTACAATCCTAATCAAGAATGCAGAATCCAGAGCAAATTAAAGAACAGTTTGCCTATACCCTTGAAGAGACTCTTCTCTCTCCTTCAACAATCAATTCAAGGAAGTTTTATTGAGCACTTGTTATGAGATGATAATATCTGAAAATCACTAAGAACTACCCATTGTATAATGAAAGGAAAAAATACCCCCTAAGTTTCTTAGTGTTATACATGTTGGATAGGACCTTTTTATTTTTAACATCTTTTTGGGAGTATAATTGCTTTACAATGGTGTGTTAGTTTCTGCTTTATAACAAAGTGAATCAGCTATACATATACTTATATCCCCATATCCCCTCCCTCTGCATCTCTCTCCCACCCTCCCTATCCCACCCTTCTAGGTGGTCACACAGCACCGAGCTGATCTCCCTGTGCTATGTAGCTGCTTCCCACTAGCTATCTAGTTTACATTTGGTAGTGTATATATGTCCATGCCACTCTCTCACTTCTTCTCAGCATACCTTTCCCCCTCCCCGTGTCCTCAAGTCCATTCTCTACGTCTGCGTCTTTATTCCTGTCCTGCCCCTAGGTTCTTCGCAACCTTTTTTTTTTTTTTAGATTCCATATATATGTGTTAGCATACGGTATTTGTTTTTCTCTTTCTGACTTACTTCACTCTGTATGACAGACTCTCGGTCCATCCACCTCACTACAAATAACTCAGTTTCGTTTCTTTTCATGGCTGAGTAATATTCCATTGTATATATGTGTCACATCTTCTTTATCCATTCATCTGTCGATGGACACTTAGGTTGCTTCCATGTCCTGGCTATTGTGACTTCGAGCCTAACTTTGAGCCTTATCTGCAGCCATCCAGCCACCTCTGCCTTCCTCCTCCCCAGCATGCACACGTAGCCCACATGATGTACGCACACCTGACTACTTGCCATTCCCTAAACATACCGTGTAGTGTGTGTGTGTGTGAGCGCTATTCACTCTGCGTGGGAAACCTCTTCTACCTGGGGGTTCAAAGTCAACTTCCAAATTTGACCCTAACTTCTTTCTGTAGCCTTTCCTACCTCCTCATTTCTGAAATCACTTAATCACTCGACTTCACTCCTGAGGCAACACTGTTATAGCATTAAGAAACATTTATTAAAGATACTTGCTTCTGTAGAGAATAGACTTGTGGGTGACAAAGGGGAGGGAGGTGAAGGAGGGATATGGATAATTTGGGGTTAGCAGATGCCAACTATTATATATAGAATGGATAAACAACAAGGTCCTACTGTATAACACAGAGAACTATATTCAATATCCTATGATAAACCATAATGGAAAAGAATATATAAAAAAAGAATGCATATATATGTATAATGGAATCACTTTGCTGTACAGCAGTAATTAACACAGTATTGTAAATCAACTACACTCCAATAAAAAAAGAAAAAAACCCCCAAAAAACAACCAACCAAATAAATAAGTAAATAGCTACTCGTGGCTAGTCACCACCGTACTGGACAGTGCAGGTATAGGAAATGCAGAATGGCAAGAATACAAAAGTAATCTTGAAAAAGGAAGACATAGGTTACCACGCTTCCAACTTATTGTGAAATTCTAGGAATTAAGGCATGGGGTACTGGTCAAGGAGAGACTAATAAACCAATGGAATATTACAGAGAATATAGAATCTATCTATCTCTCTATCTCTCTATACACATACTGGTTCATCACACAGGGCATGGGAGGTTGGGGTTAGCAGATGCCAACTATTACATATAGAATGGATAAACAACAAGGTCCTACTGTATAACACAAAGAACTATATTCAATATCCTGTGACAAACCATCATGGAAAAAAACATGAAAAAGAATGTATATATATGTACAACTGAATCACTTTGCTGTACATCTGAAACTAACACAACATTGTAAATCAACGATACTTCAATAAAATGATTTTTTAAAAAAGATACTTGCTTATGGTCATATGTATTTCCACCAGACTCAAAAGCAGAGGCTTTGTCTTGCCTATCCTTATATTTCCACAACTAGTGTCGTGTATGGAACAGAGTAATGTTTGGAAAACGTTGAGGGATGGAAAGAAGGAAGGAAGGAAGGAAGGAATCCCTCCCTTTACTAGACCTTGAGCTCCTCAGGGTAGGTACTACATCTTACTCATTTTTGTACCCGCAATGGCTTATACAGAGGAGACCTCTGTGGAATTGAAAGCAGGTTAAAAAATGATTCCTAAATACAAAATCATTAAATAAATAGCTGCCTCCCAAGTGCTTACAGTCTAAAAGTTGAAAAGAAGTTTAACTGGGAAGCAATTCAATAACAAGACAGACAACCCCAAGTGCTCTAGAAGTTCAGAGAAGGGAGAAGTAAATGAGGGCTGGAGCTGTGTAGGACAGCACTTCTCAAACTGTAATGCGCAGTGGGGAGTTTGTTAAAATGCAGAAGCTGATTGTTGGGCTGCACCCCGCAGGCCTACAAGGCCTGTACTTGCCCAGCTTCAAGACGGAAGAAAGAGCCCGGAGTCAGCGACAGAGACATCAATGGTTTAATGGATGGGGGAGCTTACGTGTCTGAAGCCAGGTCCTGCAGCGACACCCCACCGTGTGCGGCCAACAGTGGGCAGGACATGGCGGCAGTCTTCGCTACTCGGGGGCAGGGGGAAGGTTACTAGCTATAGGGGCAATTGACGTTAGGCTGGCTCATTGGTTACCAGGGAAACTAGCAGAGGGGCACTACCTCCTTTGATAAGGTAACATGGTGGAGATGTTCTGATCTAAAGGTTAGAACAATCACTAGCTGGAGCCAGGGGCAAGCACAGAGGCATTTACTGATTAGACTCTATGATTAAGAGGGAAGGTCAGTCATGTGAGTAGGGCGTACGTAGGTGGAGCAGGGACTGGTTGAGCAGGGGATGTACAGAGAGCAAGTGAGCAGCCATCTTGGGTGGCCTGATCATAAACTGGTTCAGTAGGTCTGGGAGGTGTCTGGAAATCTGCATTTCTAATGGGCTTCTAAGCGATGCTGATCCTGCTATTGTGGGGACCATTTTTTTTTTAAAACAACAGCTCCTGTTTATTTTTTTATTTTTATTTATTTATTTTATTTATGGCTGTGTTGGGTCTTCATTTCTGTGCGAGGGTTTTCTCTAGTTGCGGCAAGTGGGGGCCACTCTTCATCGCGGTGCGCGGGCCTCTCACTATCGCGGCCTCTCTTGTTGCGGAACACAGGCTC
This sequence comes from Balaenoptera ricei, assembly GCF_028023285.1. NCBI lineage: Eukaryota > Metazoa > Chordata > Mammalia > Artiodactyla > Balaenopteridae > Balaenoptera > Balaenoptera ricei. The sequence goes on from NC_082660.1 coordinate 97,982,077, forward strand.
CAGACGCGCAGGCTCAGCAATTGTGGCTCACGGGCCCAGTTGTTCCGCGGCATGTGGGATCTTCCCAGACCAGGGCTCGAACCCGTGTCCCCTGCATTGGCAGGCAGATTCTCAACCACTGCGCCACCAGGGAAGCCCGGGACCATGCTTTGAATAGCAGTGAAGATGTAGAAAGCCTTCTTGGAGGAAGCACTTCTTAAGCTAGGTGCATTTCCTGGCTGGTTTAGTCAGGTTAAATAAAAGGGGATGGGCAAAATGCAGGAAGAACAATATAAGTCAAGTAACAGAGGCAGGAAGATAACGTTTCATTCACAGGAGAGCAAATGGAACCATGTAAATAGAGCAGAGAAGTCTCATAAGGGCATGAATGAGAAGGGTAGAGAGATGAGGTCGGGCCACATTATTAGCTGCATCAAAGCCTCTTCTGAGGATTCTGGACTTTCCAATGTGAATTCTTAAGAACCTGATGTATCATCTTCACACCTTATACTGTTATAGAAGTGTTCAGTTTATAAAACACATTTCTTACTCATTATTGTCACCTGATCCTCACAACAACACTGGGAGTTAGGTCAGGTGTTTTGTTTTCATTGCTATTTTACAGGATGAGGAAACTGAGGCTCACAGAAGTGAACTTACTTTCCGAAGTTTATCCAAACTTGGATTAGAGACAGTAGCCAAACCAAGTTTTTATGACACCCACTCCAACGTAATTTTTCATCACATCACACTGCAGATTGCCACTTTAAAACAGAGGGTCCTGAAAAGGGGCACTTGTGAAATTATCTTCACATTATTCCAATCTTCTCTTTAACTGCAGCTCATTATCTGGCTAAGGAAAATCTGCCTTTAGAATTATAATTCTCTGACCTAAAAGGCTATTAATTTCCTTCTATTTAGTCACTGAAGGATTTCTCCCTGCCCCCTCCATTCTCACTGTATGTTAAAGAAGAATGAAATTATTGGAGTAAGAATATGAGGAGGCACCTGCTAATCTATTTTGTTTGAGAAAATTAAATGGAACCGTTGGAGTCTCTTAATGATAGCGTCAGAGTCTCCTCCCAGAGGCCTTCTTTTGTAGTTTCACTTGCCGTGCATCTTTTGTTTGTATCTCCCAGCCTGGAGAATTGATCACTCTGTTATTGCCTATTGTGACCTTACAGGAGTCTATTATTCACAAATTTCCCTTCTTTACTGACTTTTTTTTTGGAGATTTGCAGGGCTAGGGGACTGATGGTGTGGCATCAGTGTCATATTTTCTGATGCTTTCTTTTCAGTTGCAAAGAATGAGTTTTGCCATGTTGGAATTAAGTGGGTCCAAATTCCATCTAAGCAGCTCAGGAATCAAGAAACACTTTTTCTAGAAAGGAGAAGAGAGAGAGAGATGGACTCAATTGAAAGGTCTACAGAACTTGTATCATCAAACAGGTGATACAAACTCAGGAGGTTCTCAACCAGCATTTCAAATTTGACTAATTTCTAACTTATTGGTTGAATGTTCAGACAGTACCAAATTGAGTTTATTTGTGTTTATCTTGTTACTAACTACTTAGGCAAGAAAAATTTACTGGCTGTGTGACCATGGGCTAGTCTCTTAACCTCTCTGAGCCTCAAGCATCATTAACTGAAAAGGGGATAATGAATTGTGTCAATCTTGCAGGATAGTTGTGAGGATTAAATGGTATAATTTACACAAAGCACTGTCCGGCACCAAAGTAGGAACTCAGTAAATGATGGCTTATGCTCTCTCACTCATTGTCATGCTTTCTCTGAAACGAACATGAAAGGAAACAGACCTGGAGAACACATCCCTCTGCCTTTAAAGGCAGGCAACTAAAGAATGGAGCTGTTATCTGATAAACTGTAACTTTATAGAGTCAAGGCAGATCCTTTGGATCAGTGACTCCCACTTTCTAGACTGACTCACAGTAAGAAATGCATTTTACATAGTTTCACAAAACAATTATTTACAGTAATGCAATATGAAAGTTTCATTCATTTCTACTCCTGTCTTGTCCATTCCACTCTATTGTATTAGGAAACAAATGCTGGTCAGGATCCATACAATTGATCAAAAAAAAAAAAAAAAAAAAGAATGGGTTTCATTCAACCTGCAGTTTGAAGAATACTGATTTAGATGCCCCAAACTCCATTTCCATCAACCAAGAAAAGAAACAGATCTCACTAGTACTATCTAGATTATCAATCCTACTCATCCTTCAAATTTTAGCTGAAATGCTTCCTCAGAAATCATTCTCTGACCTCTCCAGTCTAGAGCATATTCCTTTGTTATATGCTGTCTTAGGACCGTGTTCCTTTTCTTTAGAGCATTTACTACAGTTGAAAATTATATATTTATTTGTGATTTTTTGATTAACATATATCATCCCTAATAGAATGTAAGGTCAACTAGGACAGGAAATTTGTCCATCTTTTTCATTAGCATATTTCAGTATCTAGCCCAGCCCAGCACCTGGTACATAGTAAGAACCCTATAAATATGTGCTGAATGAATGAGTGAATGAACAAACTAATAAATGAATGAATGAAGATGTTCATAAACCCACAGGTAAACCTGGTCAGTCATCAACCAGCTATGAAATAATTAGTTGGCTTTGCTTTCCAAAGTGAAAGATGTGCTGAAGTTCTGTTAAAAAGTATCTCTTCTAGTAGACTGTAAGCTCCATGAGTGCCAGGATCATGTCTGGTTTTGCTCCCCATTGCACCTCAGAACCAGTAGAGTCCGTAGCAAACAGCAAATGCTTCAAAAAGAGTTGTTGCGTTAGTAACAAATTTATAGATGGGGCCTCTGGAAATTTTCCAAGTTTTATGAAAGGTTTTTAAGATGAACCTAATGATTGCAAATGGTCTCATGCATTAAGCCTTTAGCAGCATCGCAGAATGTCAGAGGTGGAAGAGACCTTACACGTCAATAAGCAGTCAGCTAACATTTTTTGTAAAGGGTCAAATAGTAAACGCGTTCAGCTTTGTATGCCATACAGTCTCTGTCACAGCTACTCAACTGTGCCATTGTAACTGCAAAACCGACCATAGATAATACCACGTGAATAGGCATGGCTGTGTTCCAACAAAACTTTACTTATAAAAAACTGGTGGCGGACTACATTTGGCTGCAGTTTGCTGACCCTAACTAACTCTAATCCAACCCATATATTATAGGTGAGAGCAGAGAGGGACTATTTCTCCATAGGCAAGTGGCTTGTTCAAGGTCACACCACTAATAAATGACAAAGTGGGGACTTTCAACTTCTAGCTTCAATTCTCATGACATAGCAGCCATGTTTTAGGGTCTGCCTGCTTCAGTCCTGGTGTTGGTCCTACACTGCCTTGTTTATTGAAGCTAACAGACTTTGCCTTAAATTTGATTTGCATTGGTGGTTTTTCATTTTTACTTTTTATTCTATCAATCATCCATGTAGTCTAAAATCCTTGGGAGAGATCAGCTTCACAGGGAAATTATACAACTCCTATTTTATTAGATGTAGGAGTTCTGTCTCCTCACATATCCAGAGAGGGTATGTACTAGGTTCTCTCAGGCAAACTATTCTGACTTGTATAGTATCAAGGGCTGGAGGAGACTAGGAGGTGAGGGCTCTGTCATATCATGTCCTATCATACGCCTACCCGGCTCTCTCATAAATCATTCAGTAGCAGGGATTCACTGAGTTCCTACTGTATATGCAGCACTACGTTAGGTTTGGGAAGGAAGGAATGATAAGAATGAGAATATTAATAGCAGCTAACTTGTACAGGTTCTGATTATATGTCAAGCACATTATATACAGCTTCCCGAAAACCTCACCACAACTCTTTAAGGAAGGATCAGATAGACTAAATTGCTTGGATTGGAACCCAATTTGGTTCACGTTGAAACCCTGGGCTCTCTTTACCACCATCGATGTTCTCAAGGCCATACATTCCTGAATACCCTTCTGAGGATTGGAGGTGAAAAACACAAAGCACCTAGCCCAGTGTCCAGCACACAGTATGCACTCATCTGTTCTCATTACTCACCACATTCGCTCGCCCACAGACACAGTCTCCGACCACACGGAACCTCCCAACACTCCTAGAACTAGCACTGTGCCTTTACAGGTGCTGTCTATTCTTCTTGGAATGCTTCCCACCCCATGTCCTCTGCTCTACCAAGCCTCAGCTCAAATGTCACCTCTTCTGTGACACTTTCCTGACACCTCTGGAGACACCAAATCAGTTTCCCCTCCATGTTTTCCCCGTCCAGCACTTTGTTCAAATCTCTATCATTGGACCTCGTAAAGCATTTGTTCTCTGGTTCATCACACTAAGAACTCTACTGAGACAGGGGCTGTCTTATTGATTTCCATTTTAAAATAACATCTATTGTGTGTTTTTAATACAGAGAAGTATAAAAAAGGGAAAAAAGAACCATAATTCATCTCTCAGAAACCTCTTTTGGTTTTTAAGAAAACACAGCAATACAGGAACATATTAGGAAAATTCAAACTGTGTAATAAAGGTACAAAATGAAAAGTAAAACTCTTCCACTAGCCAACCCTCACCCCAAAAGAAATCTTTGATAACAGTTGTTTACATAGCCTACCAAAAATATATTTGTACATATATGTCAGAATACATATATAGCATCTTATTAAAACAGGTTTTTTTTTCCACAAAGGTTTTTCTAAACACGATATTATGTATCTTAACTTTTCCCCTTAATTATATACCTCAGAAATTTTTTTGAATCATCACATATAGATCAACCTAATTTTTAAAGTAACCACATAGGATATTATTTGGGATGAATGTAAGTTAGTTAACCAGTATTCTATCTATGGACATTTATGCTTTCTTGATCTTACTGTTACAAGTGACACTGCAATAAAAATCTATATGGTAACTTCTTGTGAATGGGGGAAGTACCATATTTCATTGAATCAAAGGCGCATCCCAATTGCACAAATATTAAGATATGCATAAAATGCACATCTATAAGTGTGCATCTTAGAATTAATGAAATATGGTATATTTGTGGGATATCTCCAATAAGTGGAATTGATGGGTCAAAGAGTACGTGAATTTAAATTTTTGACATATGTTGCCAAATTACCCAGTAAAAGGCTACATCAATTTCCACTCCCACTAGCAAGGTCTGAGATCTACCATTTTCCCACATTCTTGCCAACACTTGGCAACAGCCAATGTTTTAATTGCCAAAGAAAGAGACTGTACCTAACTTACATTCATGAAGTACAGTTTGAGAATCATTGCACTAAATGCCTCTCAAACTTTCAACCTTGAGATACTCTGACTTCCTGTGAAATTTCAACAACTAATTGGCTCTAGCAAATTAGAAGTTTTCAAGTAAAGCCATTCAAAGGGAAAGTTTTCCATTTGGAGCAGCATCTCTGAGCCAAAGCACAGCAAGACAGACAGTAAGGCCAGATGCAAGGCTGGAGATTTTATGCAAGAAAAACACTCCCTCCTTCGACAGGAGCAGCTGAAATCACTCAGATCTGAAGCAAGAATTCAGCTCTCTCTGCCTTCTCTCCTAACCTTGCTTAGCTGATTGCCTTCTTAGATTTCTGCACCATTGTTTCAGCCAGCCCCCAAACCTGCCCCCGATCATGCATCTTCTGGGAAAAGATCTATCTTCTCTAGGTAAATGCTGTCTCATTTTATCCATTGCTCTGGACATCTAGATAACAAAAACCTGCACTTGAGAGCAAGGCACTTTCAGCTGACTTAAGAGCTTTGAGCTATCACTGTGGTTGTTGTCTCCTTGGTGTTGAGGTGGGTGATTTCTCAGCTTCCCATAGGTACGGTTGATACCAAGAGTGAGATGGCGAGTGCAGTTCCTCACTTGGGAGAAGTGAGCTCATTGGCATCTTCAGCAGAGTGTCCACATAATCCAACGACCCAGAGAAGAGCAGACAGACAAAAGCTACTTATTTTATTCAACAAATATGTACTGAGCAACTACCAAGTGCCAGGCTAGTGGTGCAGCCTTGAACCCCCAAGCTCCTGCCTCTGTGGCGCCTACATTGTGTATGTGGAGGGAGGGGGTATAGGGGGTGTAGAAAGGACACAACAAAGAAACTAACTAAAATATATAGTATGGCAGATGGTGACTAGTGTTATGATGAAAAGTAAAGCAGGGAAAGGAGAAAAGAAATGCCAGGGGTTGGTTAAACTATCATTTATTTTGCCAGGCCCAGTGCCAAGTATGTTCCATATATGATGAGATGAAAGACAGGGAAAAGAAGAACAGGATGGGGGAGGAAGGGAGCCACTGCACTTAGCTTAAGCTTGTCTATAGAATCAGTTTGAGGGCTGACACTGTCCAGCTTCACTACAGAGTAGTGGACACACAAAGCAGAGAGAAGGGAAAGTGAACCACTTCTCAGGTTGTCACACTTTTAGGCCTTCCTCATAGTACATCTTCAGAATTTATTTTGCTGACTGTTGCAAGATCAGAAACACTCCTATTCTTTTTTTTTTAATTAAAAAAATTTTGGGGGGGCCATGCCGCACAGCACGTGGGATCTTAGTTCCCCATCCGGGGGAATCAAACCCGCACCCCCTGCATTGGGAGCGTGGGGTCTTAACCACTGGACCACCAGGGAAGTCCCAGAAACACTCCTATTCTGATATTAAGCACAGTACAGCTCCCAAAGGCAAACCTACACTCTTTAGGATTATATAATTTCTTTTCTTCCAGTCACACAAATAACTAAGCGTATAGAGAAGAGCTTGAATGCAAGGCGTATGTACGGTGAGGGGTTGCACGTGTCAAAAAATAAATAAAATGGGTGAGTGCCATGGAGAGGTATGGGTTAGATCAATGTAGACCATGACAGAGGCGCTATTTGGAAAAAAGACCAGCATGGGAGGTGAGGAGGAAGAGCGTGTAACTAAGTGTAAAAGATGGAAAAAAGAGAAAGAACAAAAGCCGGAGTAGGGGTGGCCGGGGAGTCAGTTGAGCTGCCGCTGAGATCATGGGAAACAAGTAAAAAATGAAATCTCTGCTTTGCTTCCTCTGCGCAAACTTAAATCCCCACCCTCAAACGAGCATTGTACGAGACAAGCTAAGGGGTTGGCTGGTTAAAGCGCTTTTCAAGTGCTTTGCAAAATCAAGGAAACTAATAGTCATTTTTCTCATTGAGGAAGGCTGGGCCTCTCAACATCAAAGAATGGCCTCTCTTTTCAATGAGGCAGCTTTCCACAGCAGTACCTGGCTCCCTTAATCTCAGTAACTACAATAAATGCACAAGCCCCCTTTTGTGTGGAACTCCTATCTAATCAAACTAATCGCCAAACAGATCTTTGCCTAACATATCTGAGTAACAGAGCCAAAGTCTTTACCCCAGCAGAGGCCCCCAGTAAGCCCCTGTGAATGAGAGGAAGGGTGGTCGGGGCTGCTTGGCTACGGGAAGTGGCTTCCTCAGTATCCAGTGAAAACTCTTGATATTGACAGGAATTAAATCAGATATACGCACAGGCATTTGAAGGACAAGGATATGGTCCAACTCTCTACATCTAGATTGACTGGGACCAGGCAGATCCAGATACTGACAAATTGAGAATAGCAGAGATGCCTCCAAACCTGTTTCCTGGGAGGGGAGCGGAGGAAGTCTAATAGCGTTGGGGGAAGGGGCTGTCGTGTAAGCTGACATGGAGGCCCTCAATTTAAAGATGATAAAAGCTCAGTTTCTAAGGAGGGGCTAAAGAGGCCCCTTTGTGTAATCTAACTTGTCTAGCAAAACAGTCAAGCCAAACCAGGGCTCCAGTAATTGGGAGCTATAAATGGCTACCCTTTATTGAGTGTTTATGGCAAGCCAGGTGGGTAAAACATGCTTTGCTCAGATTAACTCATTTAGTTTTCAAAACAAGCCTATTAAGTATATAGTATTACTATTCCAATTTAAGAGTTAGAAAGTTTTGGCTCAGAGAGGTTATGGAACTTGCCTGAAATCATAACCAAGTGGATAAATTGGGATTCAAACCTTGGCCAGGTCTAGTCAAATCCAAAGCTTATGTTCTTTCTACTACGTGATACCACCTCTCCCCAAATTTAATGGATCTGCATAATTTTTAAAAATTTATTTATTTTTTATTTATTTATTTTTGGCTGCATTGGGTCTTCATTGCTGCGTGCGGGCTTTCTCTAGTTGCGGCGAGCGGGCTTCTCATTGCCGTGGCTTCTCTTGTTGTGGACCACAGGGTCTAGGCACGGGGGCTTCAGTAGTTGTGGCACGTGGGCTCAGTCGTTGTGGCTCTCGGGCTCTAGAGTGCAGGCTCAGTAGTTGTGGCACATGAGCTTAGTTGCTCCGCGGCATGTGGGATCTTCCCGGACCAGGGCTCGAACCCGTGTCCCCTGCATTGGCAGGCATATTCTTAACCACTGTGCCACTAGGGAAGCCCCAATTTAATGGAGTTGATACAGAATTTTCTCTCATGTATATTTTTCTCCATGACTGGTTTTTCCTTATTCTGGTCCTGAGCTTTAATGGAGGGGCCTTCAGAAGGTTCATTCCTCACCCCTGTAATCTATCACTCTTCAGCCATGAGACCTATTGAGAACTTGAGAACCTGACTGGATTTAAAATTTAAAACTCACTTCTCTGAGAAAGCTTTCAAATTCTAGAATGCCCTGGTTGCAAGTCCCTTATGTGGTCCCAACCCCTGCAATGTGGAGGGGCGACCTAAAGTTTTGAGAGGGGAAGTGACCAACCCAAGGGCAAGAAGCTGCAGAACGAAGTTTGCAACAGGACTAAACCCAGCTCTTCTGAATCCCAGCCCAGCACTCTTTTCCCTATAGCCTCCTTCTCCCCATTTCCCCACCCTCTTCCTTGATTAAGCTCTCCTTCCCTGATTAAGCCCTTTATATATCCCTCCAAAGTCCATCCTACACACATCATCTTGTTCATTACTATCCAAAGCAAGGCCTCTACATTAGTCAAGCCTGTTACCTTATGCCCACTTCACTGCTCATTTACTGGAGAGTCCCTTCAGACATATGCATAATGTTTGTGGTTTACCATTTTTTATAACTAGCTTAACCTTCCCAGATCCATCAGCGCCTTTTAAAAATTTTCTTTTGTATTCTTCCGTATCCCACATAGGCCTTAAAGGTGCTTAGTAAACATGGGTTAAATCAACAAATATTGTCTCCTTGGAAAAAACAAATGTTTGCTAAAATAATATATCCTCCCCTGAGAGAAAATAAAACCTGGTAAAAAGACTCCTTATCAGTTCTCATTAGAATTTGACAAAGTATACACTAGTTAATTAGTCCTTCGAAAAGGCTTAGATAGGAGCTTGTGGATGCTAATTAACCCCAAGTCCCACACAGACCAAAGGCAGAGAAGTGGGAAAATATTTTAAGCAAATTTTGTTTTCAAGAGAGTACGGTTCTGTGAAAACCAAACATGGCATATTTACAACATTATATGTTTAACTGCTGTAGCAACCGAGCCAGACTAGAAGCAAAAAATCCTGGAAACAAGGCAGTTCATCATCGAAGCAGCTCACCAACTGCTGAATTCTCAAAACACCTTTTTGAGGTAGGAAAGTATCATTATCCCACTTGAACAACCGGGAAACTGAGACAACCAGGCTAAGTGACTTGTGGGGTGGTGGGGAGGGAGCTAAACTTATCTGAGGTATATATACCTGGAATGGATATTCTACACATTTGTTTACTGTTCATAAATCACTAATAGGATGATCCCTAAAATACAGGTGTGCTTGACAGTTTAGTCTTCGAAGGTAATTGTCAAAAGGGTATAAATCAAATCCTATTTTCAACACAGAGAGAAGGTTCCTGGTGGTGAGTGAATTCTTTAGTAAACAGCCCCCTCATTTATCTGTTTGGTAAATAACCTCCTGCCTTCTTAATCACAAGTCCCTGGAGGAGCAGTCTGACCAAAGAAAAAGAGCTAGAATCTACCACTATAATTCACAAAAGAGCAGCAATTTCCGGTGTTTTTTCGAAATGTTAATAACTACTTCATTCATTATACTGATTAGAACTTCACGCTTGCTCTAAGGGTGGAAGTAAGGGTTGACCATCCATGACACAGGAGGATTGTTATTATCAGCCCTTGGCAGAATTTCATTCAGCTATTTGAAATCAGGAGAGAGCTCTCTGATCCATTTTTAAAAAGCTTGCAGCCTCTTTAATAAAATTTACAAAAGTATTTTCAAAGCGTTAAGTAAGTAAACTGGAAAGAAAGTGTAATGAAGTTGTCTTTTCTGAGTTGTCTGTCCCCTGGATACCATTACCACCTATCTAAGTTAGCTCAAGGACTTAGTATCATTTTAAGTAATCAAGCGGAAGGCTCCAGGCTTTTTAATCTAATTGCCATCTCCTGGGAAGTGCCTTCTTCACTCAGCTAGGTTGAAGGGGAAGAGCATCTCTAGGGATTAAGACATGAGTGATTTGGACGGTAGATTTTTCAATCGTTTTGATGGTGCTTGTCTCAGGAATTAGGGAGTTCCCCCCCACCCCCAACCAATTTGGTTTGTAGTGAAAACGCTGGTCTGGGTGAGCAGGTGTAACAATCTACCTCTTTGGGGAACACCACTAATCTGTGATGCCTGGTATGCGTCTCCTTAACATTTCAAGGGCTACAAATTGCTGATCGCAAGAATCTGGACTAATTTGACTGGAAGATGTAAGAAAATAATATTATTCTCAAAGATTTTTTTTCTGAGCTGCCTGGGGAAGAGAATTTTTATCATCAGAATCAGTGGGAGTTTAGAAACTTAACATGGTATCTGAGATTCTTAGAAAATTCTTGCTTTTAACACCCTTATTTGTATTCTGGTATAGAGTAGGTGCCCTTACCTATTCCAACACTGTCTTTTCTTCAGGTATCTTAATATACCAGTCAGGCCTCTACCTGGTTTCCAGCTTTTGTGGCTTTCCCTTTTGGGGCCATTTGCTTACCACCTGCAGCTTCAGGCAGGCTCCAACCCCTAGGATTAAGATAAATAATAGCTGAGAAAGGAGGAGCATTTAAAGAACCCTAACTCAACTTTCTAGTCTATAGTCATAACAGCATCACTGCCATTGCCAGTCTGGCCCTAATTCTGTATCCTAGTCCTCATAATTTGATGGCTCTGCTATTCAGTTCACTTCAGCAAGCTTTAATGAGCATCTATTATGTGCCAGGTACTGTAGTTAGGCCTTGGAAATAGCTCAGCTTAGTCAGGTCCAGACATGTAATCTTAAAATATCATAGCATTTTTTCAGAGCTAGAGTTATGCCTAGGGTGCTATGAGAGTCTAAAAGAAACCTGGTCACTACCGCATATGCTTGTTAATAATAGAAACTGGATTCTTCCACCCCTTCCTGGATTGTTCACGTTGCCTGAGTTTTTTAGTTCCCTTAGCTTAGTACCCTATTTGTAGGGTTGGAGCCATGCTCTGGGATGTACATATATATATATATACAGACTCCTACTTCTCCCACAGATACACTCCAGTCTCCTTCAGAAGTAGCCACTGTTAAAAATTTTCTATGTGTCGTGTATGTGAATTTTCATCTGATGTCAAAGCTTATGAAGAAAAAAGCTTGAGAAGAACGCTCAAACCCTGGGTTTCTAAACCTAATGAAGCATCAGAGTGACGAGAGTCTTTTCAAGTAATAAACGTTTATTTTGTCTTACAGTTTCTGTGAGTCAGGAATTTGGGGGCAGCTTATCTTGGTGGTTCAGGCCCTGTGTCTCACATTAGATTGCCATCAAGGTGTCAGCTGGGGCTGCAGTCATTTGTAGGCTTACTTAGGGCTTCCCTTTCAAGGTGGCTCACTTATAGGATTGACCAGATGATGCTGGTTGTTGACAGGAGATCTCAGTTCTTCCCCATGTGGGCCTTTCCACAGGGCTACTTGAGTGTCCTCCTGACATGGCACCTGGCTTCCCACAGAGTGGGAAAAGAGGTCAGAGTGAAAGCTGCAATGTCTTTTAGACCTAGCCTTGAAAATCACACACTGTCACCTTTGCCATATTCTCTTGGTCATACAGATGGATTCTGAGTCAGTGTGGGAGATGACCACACAAGGGTGTCAATGGCAGGAGCTGAGAATCACTCGGGGTCATCTTGGAGACTGGCTATCACAGGTATAGAGCAAAGCGAAAATGGGCAGAGAATGAATTGGTGGGAATGGGGAGGTGGTGGAAATCAGAGAAAAAACAGCACCCTTCATTGACCACCCTACTTAAATCGTTACGTGCATTCTTTTTTTTTTTTTTTTTTTTTTTAATTTTTATTTATTTATTTATTTATTTGTTTATTTATGGCTGTGTTGGGTCTTCGTTTCTGTGCGAGGGCTTTCTCCAGTTGCGGCAAGCGGGGGCCACTCCTCATCGCGGTGCGCGGGCCTCTCACTATCGCGGCCTCTCCTGCTGCGGGGCACAGGCTCCAGACGCGCAGGCTCAGCAGCTGTGGCTCACGGGCTTAGCTGCTCCGCGGCATGTGGGATCTTCCCAGACCAGGGCTCGAACCCGTGTCCCCTGCATTAGCAGGCAGACTCTCAACCCCTGCGCCACCAGGGAAGCCCGTTACGTGCATTCTTGACATTCTATGCCCCACGACTCTGCTTTATTTTTTCTTTTCCCATAGGACTTAATGCTACCTGACATATTACATATTTGTTAACTATTTTACTTGCTGATTCCCCTACTAGAATACAAACTCCATGAAATAAAGAACTTAGTCTGTTTTGTTCCCTGTTGGTACCCAACAATCTTTAATTAAATGTTTATGTATTTGAATTAAATATTTATGTATTTATGTATTTGAAAAACAATTGAGTTTTTCAAAGTTTCAGATTCCCTGATCCTATCCTTAGAAATTCTGATTCTGGAAACCTGGAAATCTATATTCTTCTAAATCCCTCCTGGGTGATTTTTATTATCATCTGGGTTTCTGAATCACTGCTCTAAACAATAGGGGGGTTGTGTTTGATACCCTAAATGACCTGTCCTAACTGGAGGGTGCTTGGAACTGGAATAGACTATTGGATGGAAAGAGAGAGAGAGATACAGATAGAGATAGATAGAATCGATAGCTGTGGATACTAAGAAGAAATCTAGTCTACCAGGCAGCACAAGATTTCATTTATGCAGCATTTATTGAGTGAGTATCCACTATGTGTCAAATAGTATTGTAGGCATTGGCAACACTACAGTGAGGGATGAAACAAACAGATGTCTTTCTTTGGAATCAAAATGAAAGCTGAACGTGAAGGTGGCATGAGGGACAGCACACCAGAGGCATGAGGCAGAGCACAGTAACAGGCATACAGACATAACATACAGAAATTGAAGTAAGCAAGTAATTGGTATAGGTGGTAGGGAAGGAATCTTACTTTTATTTTTAACTATGTTCATGTATTGGCTTTACAATTAATTTTTTAAAGTTTTCATGCATGAGGAATTCCCACGAGCACATCTGGGATTGCAAATAATACTCCCAGCATTACCTGTAACCCTGCTTTCTTCATCTCCCACTCAGAATGCAGGTTAGTATCAGTGACTTTATTATAAAGCAGCATTCACCAAAGTTTTTTTAAAAAATGTATATACTGAAGGACTTTTCAGAGCCTTTGATATATTAATATCCATTATAAATCTCAATGCAGAGGGAGAATCTACTAAACATATTTCCCAATTCATATGGCCTCAGACCCAGTTTTCCTCTAAGTAAGTCTCCAGTGCATGTGTTACATATATGGAACATCCTTTGGGAAACAACGGTTTACAGCAAAGTTGGAAGTAACAAGCAACACATGCAATCCTCCACATACTTTCTCTCCTCTTATTTGCCCTCAGATGCAGAGAATTCTAAGAAAGACTGTGATGCCTTAGGCCAGGGTTGGCAAACTATGGTCCAGGGGTCAAATCCAGCTGCCACCTATTTTTTTTGTAAATATATATATTGGAATACAGCCACACTCGTTCATTTAAGTATTATCCATAGCTGCTCTTGCGCTACAACAGTTGTTGTAGTTGTGACAGAGACTGTATGGCCCACAAGCCTAAAAGTATTTACTACTTGGCCCTTTACAGAAAAGTTTGCTGACCTCTGCCTTAGGCCATCACACAAACTTGATGTAAGGAACTTGGGTCCCTGAATGACTGCATGGAACAGAGGCTCCTATTTCCTCCATGGACCCGCATTGGACCTTTATCATGTTAAGCCCTTGACATTTTGGGTTTGTTTATTACTGCAGTTGGCCTAACATATTGTTAAGGGATGTGCCAGATATTCTTCTTGCTCTTCCAGATTGACTGTCCATCTTTTTCTACTCTGTTTTGTGCCCAGGGAGGATGCCTACACTTTTGTGAATGGTCACTTTATTAAATTCTCTTTTATTAGTCTTTTGAGTGTGCCATATGCTTTTTGCTGAGATCCTGACTGATACAAGGAATAACCTTGAGTCTGCTTTATTTATATTAAGAAATCCACACATTTTATATGTTACTATTAATATATTACTTGTAGTGCACTTCATAGCCGATGGAGACACTGTAGTAGTATTATAGCACATACAGGTAAAATACTAGATTTGTCTCCATATCACATTTAAAATAAGTTAATATTTTTAAAAAGCTCTCAAGGCTGGGTGTACAGAAAGAATATCCCCCAAGGATTTGGCAATGAAGAGTCTTCTATTTGCTCTGCCCTGTGACTCCCTTGGTATCCTCTCACTTCATTATTGCCAATGAGCAGAGGTCTTCAGAGCTCTTTAGAAGGCTGAACCTGGTGGTCTGTCTTACACATCTCTTTGCCACCAGTATTTGATAATGATCCCAAGAATCCACCCACTAACTAACCCAACACACTAAGAATTCAGCATGGAATCTCCTGGGTTTATGCATTATTGAGATTTTTCAGCAGGGGAGTTTGTGCTCAATACTCAGTTAACGAGGTAATGCTGTCAATCTACTATTTTAAGAACACAAGCTAACGGAGGCCTTAATATATTTAATTAACACAGATTAAATTTAAGGAGGCTATTTTTTACTTCTGTGAATCAAGAATGTTGTTGATATTCTTTCCTATATAAATTGCTCTCAACAGCTTAAGGGGATTATCTCAGTAAACTAGTTCATAAATAGCCGGCTTGCCATTTAAGAAAAAAAAAAGTTTAACTGAATCACTTTTTAGAAACTGGATTTCTTCAGGGCTGGAGACATAGATCATGCACTGGCCAGGGTGAAGAGTGAGGTCTCCATTGACCCACAGGTTATTTACTGAGCTTTATAATAGACAGGGGATTGGATACACTTTGGACTTAGGAGTTTTTCCACAGGCAATAACATCAATTTCAATCCAGAACAATCTGTAGTATTGATTAACTTTTGGGATCTCTTTTTACCACTACTGATCTGTCTCATCTTTTATTCAACAGCTCCCTGAAAGAAATTGAGAGGCAACTCTGGAACACCTGAGGCAACTCCTACTTGCAAATTCTCTGCAATACTGTTACCTCCTCAGTTTACAAACTGTCCTTAGAGAATGGGGAAACTGCCCAGATTTTCAGCTCTTTCTGACACTGCTCTGTAAAGGACACTGAACCAGAAATCAGGAGCTCAGGGTTCTTGAGTCACTGAATAGCTGTGTGTCCTTAAACAAATCACCAAACTGGTAGGGGCACCAGTTTCCTCATCTGTAAAAAGAGAATAATATTCGTCTACTTCATAGGGTTCTTGACAGGATTCAAAGAGATATACTCATGTAAAGCATTTATTACAATGCCTAGCACATAGAGAGCACTACTATTATTGGAGTATTATTTTCCATAAAGTAGATCAACTCTGCCTATGATTCTATTTTCACCCACTCTTCAATGTAAGCCATCTGTTGTAAAAATGCCCAGTTCATAACTATACCTTTAAACTGTGCCTTCAATTGTAAGTGTATTATTAAATTATAAGTTGTATTATTTCTTATTGTTTTATCTATGTTTGTCTTTCTCTAAAATTCCCTGAGAACTGTAGGTATGTCTCATGCCTTAAGGATTGTGACTCATATCCCTACAAGGACGGTCAGATAACATAAATGAGTTAAGCAGGCTGGGTAGGCATTGAAGTCTACGAGAGCCTATGCTCTGTCTAAAGCAGAGGCTCATTAAGTCCAGCTGAACATTGCCATGTGGGAAAACATGCCAAGTGTAGCTAGATTTTGGCATATATTTTAAAAGAAGCTGAAAAATCTGTATCTTTTAAAAAACGTAAATTGTCTTTCTTTTTACATGTTGAAAACAAATTAATTAAAAAAAAACGTTGTACAGACCAAACAAAAGATAGCAACACCTTCAGACTATACTTGGCTGCATTACTGACTACTTTGTGTGACTTTGCAGTTACTTAACCTCCTTGTACTCTAGCTTCCATAACTGCAAAATGAGAATAATAGTACCTAACTCATAGGCTGTTATGGGGGTTAAATGAGGTAATGTATGTAAAGAAAATAATTACAACAGTTCTGAGCACTTAGGTAGCATTTACTAAATGTTAACCATTATCATATTCATTTAAAAAGTTATTGGTGAGGAGTTTCAAGATGGCGGAAGAGTAAGCCGTGGAGATCACCATCCTCCCCACAAATACATTAGAAATACATCTACACGTGGAACTGCTTCTACAGAACACCTACTGAACGCTGGCAGAAGACCTCAGACCTCCCAAAAGGCAAGAAACTCCCCACGTACCTGGGAAGGGCAAAAGAAAAAAGAAAAAACAGAGACAAAAGAATAGGG
This sequence comes from Balaenoptera ricei, assembly GCF_028023285.1. Classification (NCBI taxonomy): domain Eukaryota; kingdom Metazoa; phylum Chordata; class Mammalia; order Artiodactyla; family Balaenopteridae; genus Balaenoptera; species Balaenoptera ricei. Next base: position 97,998,851 of record NC_082660.1, read on the forward strand.
ACAGGACCTGCACCAGTGGGAGGGAGCTGTGAAGGAGGAAAGGTTTCCACACACTAGGAAGCCCCTGCGCGGGCAGAGGCTGCGAGTGGCGGAGGGGGAAAGCTTCGGAGCCATGGAGGAGAGCACAGCAACAGGGGTGCGGAGGGCAAAGCGGAGAGATTCCCGCACAGAGGATCAGTGCCGACCAGCACTCACCAGCCCGACAGGCTTGTCTGCTCACCCGCCGGGGCGGGCGGGGGCTGGGAGCTGAGGCTCGGGCTTCTGTCGGATCGCAGGGAGAGGACTGGGGTTGGCTGCGTGAACACAGCCTGAAGGGGGCTAGTGCGCCACAGCTAGCCGGGAGGGAGTCCGGGAAAAGGTCTGGAGCTGCCGAAGAGGCAAGAGACCATTGTTTCAGGGTGCATGAGGAGAGGGGATTCAGAGCACCGCCTAAACGAGCTCCAGAGACGGGCATGAGCCTGTCTATCAGCGTGGACCACAGAGACGGGCATGAGACACTAAGACTGCTGCTGCCACCACCAAGAAGCCTGTGTGCGAGCACAGCTCACTATCCACACCTCCCCTCCCGGGAGCCTGTGCAGCCCGCCACTGCCAGGCTCCCGTGACTCATGGACAACTTCCCCAGGAGAACGCACGGCACGCCTCAGGCTGGTGCAATGTCACGCCGGCCTCTGCCACCGCACGCTCGCCCCGCACTCCGTACCCCTCCCTCCCCCCGGCCTAAGTGAGCCAGAGCCCCCGAATCAGCTGCTCTTTTAAACCCATCCTGTCTGAGCGAAGAACAGACACCCTCAGGTGACCTACACGCAGAGGCAGGTCCAAATCCAAAGCTGAACCCCTGGAGCTGTGCGAACAAAGAAGAGAAAGGGAAATTTCTCCCAGCAGCCTCAGGAGCAGCGGATTAAATCTCGACCATCAACTTGATGTACCCTGCATCTGTGGAATACCTGAATAGACAATGAATCATCCCAAATTGAGAAGAGGGACTTTGGGAGCAATGATATATATATATATATTTCCTTTTTCTCTTTTTGTGAGTGTGTATGTGTATGCTTCTGTGTGTGATTTTGTCTGTATGGCTTTGCTTTTACCATTTGTCCTAGGGTTCTGTCTGTCCGTTTTTGTTGTTTTTTTTTTTAGTATAGTTTTTAGTGCTTGTTATCATTGGTGGATTTGTTTTTTTGGTTTGGTTGCTCTCTTCCTTCTTTCTTTCTTTTTTATTACTTAAAAATTTTTTTTAATAATTATTTTTTATTTTAATAACTTTATTTTATTTTATCTTCTTCTTCTTTCCTTCCTTCCTGCTTTTCTTTCTCTTTCTTTCTTTCTTTGTTTTCTCTCTTTTATTCTGAGCCATGTGGATGACAGGCTCTTGGTACTCCAGCCAGGTGTCAGGGCTGTGCCTCTGAGGTGGGAGAGCCAAGTTCAGGACACTGGTCGACAAGAGACCTCCCAGCTCCACATAATATCAAACGTCGAAAAGCTCCCAGAGATCTCCACCTCAACGCCAAGACCCAGCTCCACTCAATGACCAGCAAGCTCCAGTGCTGGACACCCCATGCCGAACAACTAGCAAGACAGGAACACAGCCCCACCCATTAACAGAGAGGCTGCCTAAAATCATAATAAGGCCACAGACACCCCAAAACACACCACCAGATGTGGACGTGCCCACCAGAAAGACAAGATGCAGCCTCATTCACCAGAACACAGGCACTAGTCCCCTCCACCAGGAAGCCTACACAACCCACTGAACCAACCTTAGCCACTGCAGACAGACACCAAAAACAATGGGAACTATGAAGCTGCAGCCTGTGAAAAGGAGACCTCAAACACAGTAAGTTAAGCAAAATGAGAAGACAGAAAAACACACAGCAGATGAAGGAGCAAGGCAAAAACGCACCAGACCTAACAAATGAAGAGGAAATAGGCGGTCTACCTGAAAAAGAATTCAGAGTAATGATAGTAAATATGATCCAAAATCTTGGAAATAGAATGGAGAAAATACAAGAAACATTTAACAAGGAACTAGAAGAACTAAAGAGCAAACAAACAGTGATGAACAACACAATAAATGAAATTAAAAATTCTCTAGAAGGGATCAATAGCAGAATCACTGAGGCAGAAGAACGGATAAGTGACCTGGAAGATAAAATAGTGGAAATAACTATTGTAGAGCAGAATAAAGAAAAAAAAATGAAAAGAACTGAGGACAGTCTCAGAGACCTCTGGGACAACATCAAACGCACCAACATTCTAATTATAGGGGTCCCAGAAGAAGAAGAGGAAAAGAAAGGGACTGAGAAAATATTTGAAGAGATTATAGTTGAAAACTTCCCTAATATGGGAAAAGAAATAGTTAATCAAGTCCAGGAAGCACAGAGAGTCCCATACAGGATAAATCCAAGGAGAAAAATGCCAAGACACATATTAACCAAACTATCAATAATTAAGTACAAAGAACAAATATTAAAAGCAGCAAGGGAAAAGCAACAAATAACACACAATGGAATCTCCATAAGGTTAACAGCTGATCTTTCAGCAGAAACTCTGCAAGCCAGAAGGGAGTGGCAGGACATATTTAAAGTGATGAAGGGGAAAAACCTACAACCAAGATTACTCTACCCAGCAAGGATCTCATTCAGATTTGATGGAGAAATTATAACCTTTACAGACAAGCAAAAGCTAAGAGAATTCAGCACCACCAAACCAGCTTTACAACAAATGCTAAAGGAATTTCTCTAGGAAGAAAACACAAGAGAAGGAAAAGACCTACAACAACGAACCCAAAACAATTAAGAAAATGGTAATAGGAACATACATATCAATAATTACCTTAAAGGTAAATGGATTAAATGCTCCAACCAAAAGACATAGATTGGCTGAATGGATACAAAAATAAGACCCGTATATATACTGTCTACAAGGGACCCACCTCAGACCTAGGGACACATACAGACTGAATGTAAGGGGATGGAAAAAGATATTCCATGCAAATGGAAATCAAAAGAAAGCTGGAGTAGCAATTCTCATATCAGACAAAATAGACTTTAAAACAAAGACTATTACAAGACAAAGAAGGACGCTGCATAATGATCAAGGGATCAATCCAAGAAGAAGATATAACAATTGTAAATATTTATGCACCCAACATAGGAGCACCTCAATACATAAGGCAAATACTAATAGCCATAAAAGTGGAAATCGACAATAACACAACCATACTAGGGGACTTTAACACCCCACTTTCACCAATGGACAGATCATCCAAAATGAAAATAAATAAGGAAACACAATCTTTAAATGATACATTAAACAAGATGGACTTAATTGATATTTATAGGACATTCCATCCAAAAACAACAGAATACACTTTCCTCTCAAGTGCTCGTAGAACATTCTCCAGAATAGATTATATCTTGGGTCACAAATCAAGCCTTGGTTAATTTAAGAAAACTGAAATCATATCAAGTATCTTTTCCAAACACAATGCTATGAGACTAGATAACAATTACAGGAAAAAGTCTGTAAAAAATACAAACACATGGAGGCCAAACAATACACACTTAATAACCAAGAGATCACTGAAGAAATCAAAGAGGAAATCAAAAAATACCTAGAAACAAATGACAATGAAAACACGACGACCCAAAACCTATGGGATGCAACAAAAGCAGTTCTAAGAGGGAAGTTTATAGCAATACAATCTTACCTTAAGAAACAAGAAACATCTCAAATAAACAACCTAACCTTACACCTAAAGCAATGAGAGAAAGAAGAACAAAAAAACCCCAAAGGTAGCAGAAGGAAAGCAATCATAAAGATCAGATCAGAAATAAATGAAAAAGAAATGAAGGAAACGATAGCAAAGACCAATAAAACTAAAAGCTGGTTCTTTGAGAAGATAAACAAAATTGAAAAACCATTAGCCAGACTCATCAAGAAAATAAGGGAGAAGACTCAAATCAATAGAATTAGAAATGAAAAAGGAGAAGTAACAACTGACACTGCAGAAATACAAACGATCATGAGAGTTTACTACAAGCAACTATATGCCAATAAAATGGACAACCTGGAAGAAATGGACACATTCTTAGAAATGCACAACCTTCCGAGACTGAACCAGGAAGAAATAGAAAATACGAACAGACCAATCACAAGCACTGAAATTGAAAATGTGATTAAAAATCTTCCAACAAACAAAAGCCCAGGACCAGATGGCTTCACAGGCGAATTCTATCAAACATTTCGAGAAGAGCTAACACCTATCCTTCTCAAAGTCTTCCAAAATATAGCAGAGGGAGGAACACTCCCAAACTCATTCTACGAGGCCAACATCACCCTGATTCCAAAACAAGGCAAAGATGTCACAAAGAAAGAAAATGACAGGCCAATATCACTGATGAATATAGATGCAAAAATCCTCAACAAAACACTGGCAGAAAGAATCCAACAGCACATTAAAAGGATCATACACCATGATCAAGTGGGGTTTATCCCAGGAATGCAAGGAATCTTCAATATACACAAATCAATCAATAGGATACACCATATTAACAAATTGAAGGAGAAAAACCATATGATCATCTCAATACATGCAGAGAAAGCTTTTGACAAAATTCAACACCCATTTATGATAAAAACCCTGTAGAAAGTAGGCATAGAGGGAACTTATCTCAACATAATAAAGGCCATATATGACAAACCCCCAGCCAACATCATTCTCAATGGTGAAAAACTGAAACCATTTCCTCTATGATCAGGAACAAGACAAGGTTCCCCACTCGCACCACTATTATTCAACATAGTTTTGGAAGTTTTAGCCACAGCAATCAAGAGAAGAAAAAGAAATAAAAGGAATCCAAATCAGAAAAGAAGAAGTAAAGCTGTCACTGTTTGCAGATGACATGATACTATACATAGAGAATCCTAAAGATGCTACCAGAAAACGACTAGAGCTAATCAATGCATTTGGTAAAGTAGCAGAATACAAAATTAATGCACAGAAATCTGTTGCATTCCTATACACTAATGATGAAAAATCTGAAAGTGAAATTGAGAAAACACTCCCATTTACCACTGTAACAAAAAGAATAAAATATCTAGGAATAAACCTCTCTAAGGAGAAAAAATACCTGTATGCAGAAAATTATAAGACACTGATGAAAGAAATTAAAGATGATACAAATAGATGGAGAGATATACCATGTACTTGGATTGAAAGAATCAACATTGTGAAAATGACTGTACTACCCAAAGCAATCTACAGATTCAATGCAATCCCTATCAAACTACCAATGGCATTTTTCACAGAACTAAAACAAAAAATTTCACAATTTGTATGGAAACACAAAAGACCCCGACGAGCCAAAGCAATCTTGAGAAAGAAAAACAGAGCTGGAGGAATCAGGCTCCCTGACTTCAGACTATACTACAAAGCTATAGTAATTAAGGCAGTATGGTACTGGCACAAAAACAGAAATGTAGATCAATGGAACAGTATAGAAAGCTCAGAGATAAACCCATGCACATATGGTCACCTTATCTTTGATAAAGTAGGCAAGAATATACAGTGGAGAAAAGACAGCCTCTTTAATAAGTGGTGCTAGGAAAACTGGACAGCTACATGTAAAAGAGTGAAATTAGAACACTCCCTAACACCATACACAAAAATAAACTCAAAATGGATGAAAGACCTAAATGTAATGCCAGACACTATAGAACTCTTAGAGGAAAACATAGGCAGAACACTCTATGACATAAATCACAGCAAGATCCTTTTTGACCCACCTTCTAGAGTAATGGAAACAAAAACAAAAATAAACAAATGGGACCTAATGAAACTTAAAAGCTTTTGCACAGCAAAGGAAACCATAAACAAGATGAAAAGACAACCCTCAGAATGGGAGAAAATATTTGCAAATGTAGCAACTGACAAAGGATTAATCTCCAAAATTTACAAGCAGCTCATGCAGCTGAATATCAAAAAAACAACCCAATCCAAAAATGGGCAGAAGACCTAAATAGACGTTTCTCAAAGAAGATATACAGATTGCCAACAAACACATGAAAGAATGCTCAACATCATTAATCATTAGAGAAATGCAAATCAAAACTACAATGAGGTATCACCTCACACTGGTCAGAATGTCCATCATCAAAAAATCTACAAACAATAAATGCTGTGGAGGGTCTGGAGAAATGGGAACCCTCTTGCACTGTTGGTGGGAATGTAAATTGATACAGTCACTATGGAGAACAGTATGGAGGTTCCTTAAAAAACTAAAAATAGAACTACCATGTGACCCAGCAATCCCACTACTGGGCATATATCCTAAGAAAACCATATTTCACAAATAGTCATGTACCACAATGTTCATTGCAGCTCTATTTACAATAGCCAGGACATGGAACCAACCTAAGTGTCCATCAACAGATGAATGGCTAAAGAAGACGTGGCACACATATACAATGGAATATTACTCAGCCATAAAAAGAAACGAAATTGAGTTATTTGTAGTGAGGTGGATGGACCTAGAGTTTGTCATACAGAGTGAAATAAGTCAGAAAGAGAAAAACAAATACCGTATGCTAACACATATATATGGAATCTAAAAAAACAAAAAAAAAGGTCATGAAGAACCTAGGGGCAAGACGGGAATAAAGACACAGACCTACTAGAGAATGGACTTGAGGATATGGGGAGGGGTAAGGGTAAGCTGGGACGAAGTGAGAGAGTGGCATGGACATATATACACTACTAAAAATAAAATAGATAGCTGGTGGGAAGCAGCTGCATAGCACAGCGAGATTAGCTTGGTGCTTTGTGACCACCTAGAGGGGTGGGATAGGGAGGGTGGGAGGGTGGGAGATGCAAGAGGGAAGCGATATGGAGATATATGTATATGTATAGCTGATTCACTTTGTTAAAAAGCAGAAACTAACACACCATTGTAATGCAATTACACTCCAGTAAAGATGTTAGAAAAAAAAGTTATTGGTAACAAGGGTATCATTAAAAACAGCAACAACAATAATGTTATTAATGACAACAACATTAGTATAGTCTCACATTTACGTGATCACATACAATGATATTGTTATTAATAATTGACATGATTACTTACTGTTTCTTCCTCAGCTTTGCACAGTAATAGGCATGAGGTAGGATAGGGACTTTTCATTCTTGATTTTCCTCCTTTTTCTCTCTCTCCTTATGACTAATGCAATATCAGGTCATACTGATTCTAATGTATACATTTCTCTTTTTCTCTTGAATTTGAATTCCCCCTTCCACCTCCAGAATTACTGTCTAATTTTAGGACCTCATCATTTCTCACCTAGGCTGTAACAATAGTGTCGTCACGGGTTTCTCAGCCCTAGTTTTGGTACCCCCCAATCCATTTCCAATACAGCAACCAGAGTTATTTTGCTAAAATACAAGTCTGCTCACATCTCACCTCTGCTCAGAAATCTTCAAATGTACTCCAGTAATAATAATATATAATTTTCCTTTCATCTCCATTATGTCTGCCAGGGTTTGTTTGTTTGTTTTGAATTTTTTTTGGATTTTATTTATTTATTTTTATAGCAGGTTCTTATTAATTATTTTATACATATTAGTATATCAATCCCAACACCACCATCACCCCCCCCCACTTTCCCCCCTTGGTGTCCATATGTTTGCTCTCTACATCTGTGTCTCTATTTCTGCCAGGGTTTTAATCCTGGATCTGTTCTTTACTTGCTATGTGACCTTTGGAAAGTTACTGAGTCTCAGTTTTCTCATATCTACTCCATTAGGTGGTTGTGAGGATTAAATGATTTAGTTTAATGTGTATAAAGCAGTTACCACTGCGCCTGGCATAAATAAGTAATTGATAAATGGAAATATTATGATCACTCTAGTCAGATTAATTGGTTATGCTAACCCCTACGTTGATCTCTGAGATCCAGGTTCAAAGAACATCTTAGTTTCCAAACATTCCAGATTATTCTCCACCTACATACTCATGAACATGTGTATTGTGGTTAACCATAATCCTTAGTGCAACCACTACAAACAACCTCCCCCTTAACAAAAAACAATAACCAAGAGACATAACTAAAGAGCCAATATTGTGAGGAGATAAAATGGAATATGAAACAAAACAAAATTTAAAAACATTAATTCAAATAATGCAGGAAATGAAGAACAAAGGAACAAAGAACAGAAGGGGGCAAATAGAAAACAAATAGCAAGTAAGTAGACTTAAGCCCAGCCCTAACAGTTACTACATTTAAAGTAAATGGGCTAAATGCTGCAATTTAAAGGTAAAGACTGTCAAAATGGATAAAAAACAAGACCCATCTGGTTCAACCATAGACTCATAATTTTAGCATAAATAGTCACAGTTTAAATGAAGACAAAATCAGACAAAATGTACTTTAAAACAAAAAGTGTTACTAGAAACAAAGAGGGACATTTCATAATGATAAAAAGGTCAACCCAGCAAGAAGATATAACAATTATAAATGTATATACACTTAACAACAGAGCACCAAAATACATGAAGCAAACCTGATGGAAATAGATAATTCAGCAATATAGTTGGAGACTTCAATTACTCACTTTCAATAATGAATATAAGTAGGCAGAAGAGCAACAAATGTTGAGCAATGCTATAAACTAAATAGATCTAACAGACATCTTTAGAACACTCCACCAAACAACAGTAAAATATACATTGCACATGAAACATTTTCCAGGACAGACCATAAAAGAAACTTGAATAAGTTGAAAATGATAGAAATAATACAAACTATATCTCCAACCACAGTGGAATGAAATTAGACATCAATAGACAGGAAATATTTGGGGAAATCACAAGTATGTGGAGATTAAATCACACATTGCTAAATAATCAAAGGGTCAAAGATGAAATCAAAGGGAAATCAGAAAATACTCTGAGATAAATAAAAATGAAGACAAAACATACCGAAACTTAGGAGATGCAGCTCAAGCATTGCTTAAAGAGAAATTTATAGCTACAAATGCCAATATTAAGAAGGAAGAAAGATCTCATATGAATAATCTAACTTTACATTTAAAAGAATTGGAAAAGAAAGAGCAAATTAAACAAAATAAATTAACATAGTACACTATATCACATGATCATCTCTATAGACATAGGAAAAACATTTGACAAAATCCAACACCCTTTTATGATAAAAAATTCAACAAACTAGTAATAAAAGGTTATTTCCTAAACCTGATAAAGGACATCTTCAAAAAATCCACAGCTAACATCATACTTAGCGGTGAAAGACTGAAAACGTTCACTCTAAGAACAGGAATAAAAATGAAGGTGTCTGTTCTCACCACTTTTATTCAACATTGTACTGAAAATTCTAGCTAGAGCAATTAGGCAAGAAAAAGAAATAAAAGTCATCCAAATTGTAAAAGAAGAAACTAACTAAAAACTATATTTGCAGGTAACATAATCTTGTATATAGAAAATCCTAAATAATACATTAGAATTAGCAGAAGAGAACTATTAGAACTAGTAAGAGTTCAGCAAAGTTGCAGGATACAAGATCTATATACAAAAATCAATTGTATTTCTATACGCTGGCAATGAACAATTTGAAAATAAAATTAAGAAAACAATTCCATTAAAAAGAATAAAATACATAAGAATTAATTTAATAAAGGAAGTGTAAAATTTATGCTCTGAAATTTATAGAACATTTTTGAAAGAAATTAAAGAAAATCTAAATAAATGGGAAAACATCCATATTCATTCATCAGAAGATAATATTTTAAGTGGCAATACTCCCAAAATAGGTCAACAGATTCGATGCAATTCCCATCAGAATCCCAGCTGGCTTCTTTGTAAAAATTGACAAGCCAATTCTAAAATCTAAAGAAATAGCAAGAATCCCAGAATAGCCAAAACAATGTTGAAAAATAAGATCAAAGTTGGAGGATTCACATTTCCTGATTTCAAAACTTACTACAAAGCAACAGTAATTAAGACGGTGTAATACTGGTGTAAGGATAGACACATAGATCAATAGAATAGAATCAAGACTTTATTGAGAAATAAGCCTACACATCTTGATCAACTGATTTTTCACAAGCGTGCCAAGGTCAGTCAAGGGGAAGGAAGTCTTTTCAACAAATGATGCTAGGACAACAGGATATCCACTTGCAAAAGAATGAAGTTGGATCCTTACCTTACCTTTTTGTCATATACAAAAATTAACTCAAAATGGATTAAGGTTCTAACTGTAAGAGCTAAAAGTACAAAACTCTTAGAAGGAAAGGGGGATAAATCTTTGGATTGGGCAATGGATTCTTATAAATAACTCCAAAAGAATGGGCAACATAGGGAAAAAATAGAGTGTACTTTATCAAAATTAAAAACTTTTGTGCCTCAAAGGACATTATCAAGAAATTGAAAAGATGATGAGAGACATTCATATATCTGATAAAGAATTTGTATCTAGAATATTTAAAGAACTCTTACAACTCAATAATAAAAAGACAACCAATTAAAAATGGACAAATGATCTGAATGAATAGACACTTCTCCAACAAAAATATACAAATGACCAATAAGCATATGAAAAGATGCTCAACATTATTACCTATCAAAACCACAATGAGATGCTATCTCACACCTGCTAGGATGCCTATAGTCAAAAAGACAATAACAAGTGCTGACAAGGATGTGAGACATTGGATCCTTCATAACACTGCTGGGTGGAATGTAAAATGGCGCAGCCACTTTGGAAAACAGTCTGTCAGTTCTTTAAAAAGTTTATATAGAGTTATAATTTGACCCATCAATTCCACTCCTAGGTATATACTCAAGAGAAATAAAAACATGTCTACACAAAAACTTGTACATGAATGTTCCTAGCAACGTTATCCCTAATAGTCAAAAAGTGGAAAAAAATCCAAATGTCCTTAAACTGATGAATGGATAAACAAAAGGTGGTATATCCATACAATGGAATATTATTCAACCATAAAAAAGAATGAAGTACAGATATATGCTACAAATTAATGAACTCTGAAAATATTATGCTAAGTAAAAGAAGCCAGTTACAAAACACTGCATACTATATGATTGCATTTATATAAAATGTCCAAAAGTGGTTGCTTAGGATTTGAGCAGATGAAGTCATGGTGGTGGGGGGGGGCAGTGACTGCTTATGGGTACAGGGTTTCTTTTTGGGATGGTGAAAATATTCTAAAATTAACTGTGGTGATGATTGCACATATCTGTGAATATACTAAATATTATTGAATTGTACACTTTAAATAAATGAATGTAATGTTACCAAATAACTATAAAGACATAGATAGGTTGAAAGTAAAAGGATGAGAAAGGTAACCCTTACAAACATTAGTCACAAGAAAGTGGCTGTGGCTATATTATTATTTTTAACCTGTCCATCTTACCTTCTAAAGCTGTGAGTTCCTTGAAGGCAGGGACCACATATAACTGGGCTACGGATTCCTAGCACCTAGCACAATGCCTGGTATATGAAAGGCATTTATTATCTGCTTGTAGAATTACTGAATTGTTCACTAATAGTACATGCTGCTTGCAAAAACATGAATGAATCTCATAGACCTGATGAGACAAAAAAGCTAGACATAAAAGAATACACACTGTATGATTCCATTTTTATGAAGTTCAAGAACAGTCAAAAGTAATCTATGGTGATAGAAGTTAGAAAGGAGTCTGGTGCAATTCTGGAAATATTCTATATCTTCATCTAGGAGGTTGTTCTATATATTGAACTAAATAGTTAATGTTTGTATACTTTATCGAAAGTGTGTTATTACTCAATAAAGAGCTGACACTAAAAATGATCCATATATGAATAGAGGTTCTGGAGTTCTATGTTGCCATTCACCACTTTTCTTTAGTAAGGTATATTTATGTAGATTATCGCATGAAGCTTGCTTTTATATTAATACTGTCACCATCCCATCCCAACCTCAGCCAATTTACCATTGCTTGCCTTTGTCTCTTGATGCATTACAGAAAAATAAAACAAAAAATAAGGACAAGAATACCCTTTCCTGCAAAGGTTATAAACAGATCCTCATCAAAGGCTAAATATGTGTTAATGCATGGCCTTCCACATGCTGCCTCCGGAACATCAGATTATGATTCAGTGTTTAAAATGGGAAGAACTTATCAGTCTGGGGGTTGAGGGAGACTATCCTCCATGACAGCAGATCCTGTGTGCACTATGAAATATGCTCCCTCAGTAAAAGGATCATTCTTTAGGTAAGGAGCAAAAGCCCCCTGACGGTATTCATCAATCTCAAAGGAAAAGTACGATCGAAAGAAAAAATCACAGTGAGTGGACACTATAACTGTAGGTGTCTCAGATTTTTCCTTAACCCAATATCTAGAATGCATTAAATCTGATAAAACAGAAATGACTTGACTTTGCTTTATCCTGTCAGTCTGATTAAGCACGTTCCACATTTCCTTCACCGTTTTAGGTGCCCTGAATTATATTTGATATTTGCCCTTACAGTTTGCATGGCAGTTTGAATAAATGCACTATGCTTGTGCCAGTATGTGTTTTACATTTTCTGAACTTAACTTCTGTCCCAAGAGTTTCTCACCAAGGCAGTCCAAAATACATTTAACTAGCTTTTCCAAAGGATTCCATAATAAGAGGGGCTGACCTCATTTTTTCTCCCAGTTAACCATCTTGCAGTTTTATGATGAATCAGAACAAACACAGTTTGTATTCCTTGTATTCCTCATTTAAACATGGCTGATCCAGGACAGCTTTAACCAGCATTAAACCATACACGCTGTCATTCCGAATATCCTTATAAGTGTCTCAAAATGGTATTTGTCTCTCCTCCTTTCTCACGGTACCCCTCTCTCATTCCCCAAACTCTGGGGAAAAAAGCAGAAAATATTAATATTAATGTTAATTCTCCAGAGCGAACTGTCAACTGTCTATGGAGGAATGGGAGTTGGATTAAAAACTGCTTTCCCCAGGTATGTGAGAGCACTAGCCTGTACCTGTGCCTCACGCTGTTCACACATTCCTCTGTTGTGGAATTCAGGTCAGAAACTCCACTCCTCCTCCTCCTCTTTCCGCTCTCCCTTCTCAAGGCCTCACAAGAATGAATTCACAATCTTGGAATGAAGAAGGTGAACGGAGCTTTTTCTTTGCTCATCTGAATGTCTGTGCACTGGCTTGGGTTTTCCCAAATTGAGTGAATTCATCAAATGTGTCGGGGCAGAGGTGCTCTCTCTTGTTAAGCGCACTCCAGCACAAAGGCATTCTCTTCTCTAAAGCCTGTGGCCCAGTGCCTGAACTCCTGGCAGTGAGATACCTATAGAAGCTCCGGTAACTATTTCAGGACAGAAAGGTATGATCCAGCACCACCTCCCAATGCTAAATAATCATTCAACAGGCTGGTTGGGGAAATAGGCTTACAATTCAGAAACAATTCAAGGCACTATTCACTTAAGATTTATAAAATAATATCATTCAGAAGGTAAGTCACAGGAAGAGAGTTCAATACTGACCAGGAAGTCAGGGAAGGCAAATCAATGTCATTTCACATGGGCTCCTTCTTCTTCTGCCTATCCAATTTCCATGTCTCTTTTAAGGTCTAACTCAAGTTTCACCTGATCCAGGAAGCCTTCCCTGACCACCAAGGCAAATGTTGAGCACTCTCTCTTTTGATCACGTATTGCCTGAAACTGACACTTATTTTAAAATTATTTCTATTTGTACTTAAATTTGTATTTGTATTTCTATTATTTCTATGCATGTAAATCATGCCTCTCCATATAGGTTGCAACTTTCTTGAGAATAGGAACCTTGTCTTACACATCATGTCCTCCACAAAGGCAATGAAACACACAGTACTAAGCCAGACCCCATCTATTCTTTAAGATCTAACACAAATAAACATATAATCCACAGAAGAATAATGTGCTTGCTAATGTACATGTAGCTTCAAGATAAGTCCTCCGTCCTCCCTTCTAATCAGATTGCCATCCCCTAAGCCTCTCCTATACAGAAATTCTGAATCAACCATAATGGTGACAATCTGTTTTCTTTTTCTTTTTTTTTTGGGCCGTGCCACGTGGCACGCGGGATCCTAGTTCCCTGACCAGGGATCGAACCCACGCCCCCTGTAGCGGAAGCATGGAGTCCCAACAGCTGGACCGCCAGGGAAGTCCCGACAATCTGTTTTTGAGACCTTCTCCAACGTCCCAAAAGGGAGGTTGCAGTCAATAATTTTTATTGTCTTTACCATTTACTATTGTTGCTTAAATATAGTCAGCCTTGCATCTTTTTTAGCTCTCTTTCATTATTATATCTTGTTTCTCAAACTAGGTATTAAATTACAGAATGATTGGGATCAGTGTATTATATTTCTGTTTCATCTGCCACAGCCTTTGAATGCAGTGCTGTGTGTATAGTAAGCTCTCAAAAATGGCATTAAATGAACAGAAGATATTCAGGACAATAAAATGCTAGGCAAAAAGAACATAACTAGGGGTAGATCAGCCTCTGCCTATACTTGGAGGGCTGTGTAGTGTTGTTCACCCTCAGTGTGAACATAGCTCCCTGTAACGGACACCAAGCAAACAAATTCCATTGAAGTTAGTTTAAAAACTGCCAAGCAGACAAGATGTACCTTTTTGAAAGAATTAATTCGCTGACATTTTGTGTCAAGATGGCCAACCAAAACACAAAATGAATAATCAGATATTTATTGAGCTTCTTTTACATGCAGGACCCTGTGCTAGGTGATGTGAGAATTTAGTCCACAAAGCAGGTAACTATTCTTAAAATTATTTTGAAAAAGACAAAGCCATGAGCAATATATGATAAAATAGTTAAATAAAGCTCATTTTGCTCAGTCAAAAAGTACTCTCCCCACCCTGCCCTCGCAGCAAGAACTGACTAACGATGAATCAATCTCTGCAAACCTTCGGCACTGCCCATCTATTTTAGGCATTATCAGATTCTGAGTCACTTTACTCTTGCAATTAGTTCTGCACATTTTCCCTCATTTTATGTGAAGAATCAGACTCTTAGAAATCCTAGAGCTGGAAAGGCCAAAGGGGTTGTCCAGGGGTTCTGCACCATTGTGTGTTCGTGTATTTGGCTGGGGTGCCATGGACATTTTGGCAGTCTGGTGAAGGCTTTGGAGACAAAATAATGGCTTTAAATGCATAAAGTAAAACACATAACAGTGATTAGTACTATTTAAAGTTTTAGAACAGGTAAAACTAAACTAGAGTGCCAGAGTCATGACAGTGTTACCTTTGGAGGTTCTGATTGGAAGGGGGCCTGAGGGGCCCTTCTGGAGCGCATGTAATATGCTTATTTCCTATTCTGGGTGCTAATTATACAGTTATGTTCACCTTGTAAAAATTCATTGAGCTGTACACTATGATTTGTGTACTTTTCCGGATGCATGTTCTATTTCAATGAAAAATTTAAAAAATAAATAAGCTATATAGGATTACAAAGAAATCTATTACATTGAAATACAGTTCTACCCAGATTCTTAAGGGATCCATTCTTTAGGTTAATAATCCAGAAAAAAAACAGGAAGGGTATACAAAGAGATATGAAACATTACAAGGAGTTAAAAATCTACTTGAGGAAAAAAGACTGACAAATCTGAAATCTGAAGAAACCAATAAGCATACTGGATAAGAGCCAAACTAGAGGAGAAGCCAAAAGAGAAACGCGGGAATAAGTACTTTGGAGCTAGAGTGTCAGGGCAGAATAAGTAGAGGATGTGGAATCCATACTGTAAATGGAAGGGTGTGAAGTGTTTGGTTAAGTTGAAGTGAGAGCATTCCTCTTGTAGTATGGGTAGTCAAGGGCTTAGGAGATCTTGTATCCATTTGGCCATGGTAAAGGAGGAATGACAGTATGTAGGATGAAATAAAGCTGGTGACTACTGCTGGGTGCAGAATGGGAAGAGATTTTGCACTGGGATTTCTCACTAATAGAAAGCCATTGAATTTTTTTTTTTTTTTTTTTTTTTTTTTTAGCTGAGCAGTAAGACAGAACATTGTTTATGAAACGATTCAGTTCAATTTAACAAATGTTTACGAAATGCCTACTAGGGTCAATGTACTATGCTAGATTCTGCCCTGGTTGATGGTTTTAAATATTCTCTAAGATTCTCTGTTTTGTATCTTTCATAAATACTAGACCTGTCTAATTTGTAAACTGCCAAATTACATTTACATTCTAGGTTGGTATAAATTAGACTGCAATTTATTCAAAACTGCAACTCTTTAGATATTACAAATCAAGCAAAACTGGGGCAAAAAGACAATAGGATATCTTCCTATTTGGGTCAGGAACATGCCTCAAAGTTTTTAGCTGGATTCTTTCCAAGCGTACTGTTTGTCCAAGTGTTTCCCCTTCAGGCAATGTTCTTTTCAACACACAAAATGCTAGGGCTGGAAAGAAGATGAGACACCCAGGGAAGGCAGCAAATTTTAATAACCATTGAATAGCCCAATGAGTCACCCTAACATCTTTCATTATTAACCATTTTGAAAGTTTGATAATGAAAAAGAACCATGGGAAAGTCCATCCAAGTATATATACCCAGATAATGGAGAAACTTCCAAACTTCCCAGCCCATTCTGTTTTCCTACTTGTCTAACATGGAGGTCACACTAAGTTGTAAGTTATCGAAAGTCAGTTTCACATTGAGGAAGAAAATGGAGATGGCTGATTTCAGGGAGTTTATTGTGTTCCTTTCAGTGCCTGAAAGTTATTCTATCTTTGTCATCATGACTACCAGTCAAGGCATGCTTTATGATTTCTATAAGACATTCTATCCAGACTACATGGCTGCCAATAAAGTATTTATTTTCTGAAGACCAACACTAAGCCTCCTTTATTGTGAGGTGCAGGTTAGCAAAGATTAGTATTTGCTAGCAAAATGTGTCTAAGACAATTCTACAAGAAATGAGTTCTCTACCACATTTACTGCTGGGCTAATATTTTGCCCTTATTACCTCTAGGAAACAGAAATCCCTAGGTTCGTAGTCTGATTCTGCTCTCTCTCTCTCCTCTCCTTCTTTCCTCTCTCTTCCAGAGGATCTTAAACTATAGAATTTCTGTACCACAATGTATAAAGACTTTAGTCATACAAATCACATACAGGTGGTAATGTCTCACTAATCATTTCACATCGGAAGAGGTTGATTTAATTATCAGCATTTTAATAGTCACTCCCAGATTTTCATAGCCCTCTTATTTTTTCCCCTAGCTCAAGACTAGAGCTGCATCTCAAAGCGATGATGGAAGGAATATGACTTTTATCTGGGCTCCAAGTATAGTGAGGTGAAACTGCTGTGTCTCATGTCACCTGAACCTCAGACTAAAAAGCTTCTTATAATTTCCATATAGTCTCAGAAAATCCGTTTTCCAGCACCCAACCTGAAGAAGCCTAAAAGAGAAAGCTTTGACTTCTCTTTCTTGAAAAAGACCCAAGCAATCATGTGTATGTGTTTATATTTTCATACACATACACATGCACACACAAACCATAGATAACCTTCAGTTCTTTAAATAGTAATGGATTAAGCTTTTCTTATGCATGTGTTGTAAATGTTTTCCCCAATGTGGCATTTGTCTACCAATTCTTTCGCGATACATTTTTGACACAAAAAGTTTAGAATGTGCTCCAATGTATCAACATTTTTCCTTATGTTTTAAGATTTTTATAAGAGTAGTTATTCCCTACTTCACACTTATGAGAACATTTCTCTACATTTTCTTCTAGGATCTTTGCAGGTTTTATCTCTTACAGTTAAAACTTTACTGGCATGTTAAAACTTTACCTGGCATATATTCTGGTACATTGTGTTCAACACAGATCTGACTTTTTCAAAATTGTTAGCCAACTATCTCCAAAAATTGATTTGAGATGCTACCTTCACTATATCTTAAGTTAATACATGTACCTGGTTATGTGCCTGAAGCTGGTAATTTCTTGAGTCTTTAGAAAAGGTGTATACCCTTTAACTTAGTTTCACATGTAGTTATGTACCTTAAGAAAAATCATAGATAAGTATAAAGCCTCAGCTATAAGAGTGTTAATCACAGCATTATTTATAAGAACTTATATTGAAAACAACCTAAACTGCCTAACAATAGGGGAGTAACTCAATAAATTTCAGTATAGCCATTTGATATGATTCAGTACAGCCATTGCATGATAATGTATAAAGTTGTTAGGGATGTGATATGAAAAATATTTATGATATTGATAAATGCAAAAAAGAGGTTACAACAGAGTAGTATGAACAGTATAATCACATTCATGTAAGTTACACAAATGCACACACATACACAAAACTATTGGAAGGATATGCACAATAATGTTAGGTGTTGTGGAATTACGGGTAATCTTATTCTTCTTTTTTGTGCTTTTCTGTATTTTTCTACTTTCTACAATGAAGATATATTATTTTGTAATCAGGAAATTATAAGTTTTATTGTTAAATAAAATAAAATTCACAATATCCGCGTGTTAACAGGAAGTAACCAAACTGAAATATGAGACATAAAATTTATTGCTTACTGCTTTAAAGATGTTTCAACCTCTGTGGAGATCAAATTAATTGTCAGGGAGTTATCCATACACTATTGTGTGAAAATCTCTCTACTGAGAGGAGCATTCAAGTTTTTCTTCTTGAATCTATTAATATGGTAAATTACATTTATACAGGCATACCTTGGAGATATTGCCGGCTTGGTTCCAGAGCAATACAAGAAAGTGAATATCTCAACAAAGCGAGTCACACAAATTTTTTGGTTTCCCAGGGCATATAAAAGTTATGTTTGGGGACTTCCTTGGTGGTCCAGTGGTTGGGACTCTGCACTTTCACTGCAGGGGGCATGGGGGTTCAATCCTGGTCAGGGAACTAGGATACCACATGCCTCATGGCATGGCCAAAAAAAAAAGTTATGTTTGCACTTTACTGTAGTCTATTAAGTGTGCAATAGCATTATGTCTGAAAAAACAATGTACATACCTTACTTTTTTTCCTTTATCTTATTTTTTTATTGAGGTATAATTGATGTACAATATTATATAAGTTTCAGGTATACAACATAGTGATTCACCATTTTTAAAGGTTATATTCCATTTATTTTTGGCTATGAAATATTGACTATATTCCCTGTGTTTGTACATACCTTAATTTAAAAATACTTTATTGCTAAAAAGACAATTACAATAGTAACATCAAAGACTGCCAATCACAAATTACCATAACAAATATGATAATAATAAAAAAGTTTGAAATACTGTGAGAATTACCACAATGTGACACAGTAGACATGAAGTGAGCAAATGTTGTTGGAAAAATGGTGCCGATAGACTTGCTTGCAGCAGGGTTGCCACAAACCTTCAATTTGTAAAAAAATGCAATAAAGTGGAGCATGATAAAACAAGGTATGCCTGTTGCATTCCTGGAATTAACCCAACATGTCATGATAGATTTTTCTGTTTTATATCCTGATGGATTTATTTCTCTAATATTTTGTTTAGGCTTTTAACATCTATATTCATGAAAGAAGCTATCCAGTAATTTTCCTTTGTTGTCATTTTATCCTTTTTTTTTCTAAAAGTTATCCTTATTTCAAAAAATGAGTTTGTGTGGGCATACTCCCACTTTTTCTATTCTCTGGAAGAATTTGTTTAATATTGGGATAATCTGTTTTATGAAGTTTTGGTAAAACTTTAACTACAGAATTCATTTTTTAAATAATTATTCTTCTAGAAAATTGTCCACTATCAAAATTTATTGCCATAAAGTTGTTCATAACATTCCCATTATATTATTTTTTGCTTTAAGCCATTTATTAATGAAATATTCATGCATCAATTTATAACAGACTTTGTGTTATATACTGGGAATACAGTAAAGAATAAGACGATGAGGTCTCTGCCCTCAAGACAACTACCATCTATGGTAGGGAGGCAAACATTAAACAAACAAGTATACAAATAAGTATTTAATTACAGTGCTACAAAGGAAAAAGTCAGGATGCCATCAGAGCTTAAATTGGGAACTCAATCCAGAAAGTTAAGGAATTCTTCCATAAAGAAGTAGTATTTAGGCAGTCATATTTAGGTCATATTTAAATCAGGAATAGTACTTAGCCCGTCGAAAGAGAATAGGACTATTTCAGGCTAAGGAAATAGAATATTCCAAGTCCTTTCCTTGAGTGGGATGAATTCCAAGAAGTTAAGAGAGAGATCAGTGAACGTTTGAGGTTGTAGAAGAAGGCAGATCATGAAACATTTTATAAACCATGTAAAGATTTTGGATTTTTTTCTTTTTCTTTTTTTAAACATCTTTATTGGAGTATAATTGCTTTACAATGGTGTGTTAGTTTCTGCTGTATAACAAAGTGAATCAGCTATACGTACACATATATCCCCATATCCCCTCCCTCTTGCGTCTCCCTCCCACCCTCCCTATCCCATCCCTCTAGGTGGTCACAAAGCACCGAGCTGATCTCCCTGTGCAATGCAGCTGCTCCCCACTAGCTATCCAGTTTACATTTGGTAGTGTATATATGTCCATGCCACTCTCTCACTTCGTCCCAGCTTATCCTTCCCCCTCCCCATGTCCTCAAGTCCATTCTCTACGTCTGCGTCTTTATGCCTGTCCTGCCCCTAGGTTCTTCAGAACCATTTTTTTTTTTAGATTCCATATATATGTGTTAACATACAGTATTTGTTTTTCCCTTTCTGACTTACCTCACTCTGTATGACAGACTCTAGGTCCATCCACCTCACTACAAATGACTCAATTTCTTTTTATGGCTGAGTAATATTCCATTGTATATATTTTTAATATCTATTACATCTGTACTTATATCCTCTTTTCTAAAATATCACTCATATTGATTATTTGATTACTGACCTTATTTTTCTTGCCAGAGGTTTTTCAGTTTTATTATTCTTTTCAAAGAACCAACTTTTGATTTTTTTTTTAAAAGATTTATTTATTGATTTATTGATTGATTGATTGCTATGTTGGGTCTTCGTTTCTGTGCTAGGGCTTTCTCCAGTTGCGGCGAGCGGGGGCCACTCTTCACTGCGGTGCGTGGGCCTCTCACTGTCGCGGCCTCTCCTGTTGCAGCGCACAGGCTCCAGACGCGCAGGCTCAGTAGTTGTGGCTCACGGGCCTAGTTGCTCCGTGGCATGTGGGATCTTCCCAGACCAGGGTTCGAACCCGTGTCCCCTGCATTGGCAGGCAGATTCTCAACCACTGCGCCACCAGGGAAGCCCCCAACTTTTGATTTTAAGGATGCTTTCCACTGCATGTTTGTTTTCTATCTCATTAATTTTTGCTCATATTTTAATTTTCTTCAATCTTTTAGATTTATTCTATATCTTTCTAAAATCTTTTAAGGTAAATGTTTATACAATTAATTTTCAGTCTTTCCTTTTTATTATAAGCATTGAACACTATATATTTTCTTCTCTATATACCTTTCACTATATCTCATAGTTTTGATATGTAGAATTTTCATAATCATTCAGTTCTAATGTTTAGTTTACATTATGATTTCTTTTTTTAATGTGTGCTTTTAATGTCTAAATGCATGAGGATTAAACATTTTTTCTTTTTGTTATTGACTAACTTAATTTCAATGTGGTTAGAAAACATGTTCTGTGGATATGGATTTCTTTGAATTCTGTTGGAATTTGCTTTAGGGCACAAGACATGGTCAATTTTCATGTATGTTCCATGTGTGCTTGAGAAGAATGTGTATACTCTAATTGTTGGGTACAGCATTCTCTATACATTCATTATATCAAACTTGTCAATTAGGTTGTTCAAATATTCTACAGTTTTGTTAATTTTTATCTGCTTTAAGTATCAATAATTGAGGGAGGTGCTTTGAAATCTTACTCTAAGATAGTAGATTTGTGAATTTCTTCTAGCATTACTGTTAAATTTTGCATTCGATTGTGAGTGGTAAGTGATCTGCTATCAGTTTAACTGTAGTTCCTTCGTAAGTGATCTTTCTGCTTTTAAGATATTTTTGTTGATGGTGTACTGAAGTTTCACTACCTTTGCCTAGGCTAGGATTCTCTCTCTCTCTCTCCCCATCCCTATCTTTCTATTTCTATCCCTGTCTCTATTTCCCTCATCCTGTTTGGTATAAGTTGTGCTTCCTGAATCTGGGGATTCATGTCTTTCATCAGTTCTGGAAAAATCTCAGTGATTACATCTACAAATAGGGCCTCTCTTCAATTCCCTCTATTCTCTCCTTCTGGGGAGCTAATTAGATATAACTTAAGTGTTCACATTCTGTACTCCATCTCTCTCTATTTTTCAAAAATATATTCCAGCTCCTTGTGTTTCTGTCTCTATTGTAGATAATTCTTCTAGATTTTTCTTCTAGTTTACCAATTCTCTCTTCACCTGTGGCCTGAGCTATTGTTTTAAACAGTCACTGCATTTCTTATTTCAATAAATACATTGCTCATTTCTAATAATTAAGTTCCATACGGGTTTTTGACGAATGGAGGGGAACCTAGGTGCTTTCAGGATAATAATTCAAAAAATAAGCATAATTATTTTATTTTTCAATAGATCAATTATACCTTATTTTAATAAAGAAAAATAATGACTTACAAAAACTACTTCATTTTTAACTTTTTAAATATGGAAACTTTATTAATCCATTCCTATCAGAGAAATATAACACTGATCATCTTTATATGCTTGACTTCCAGGGATTTATTTCCTTTGCTGATAACTCATAAAACTGATACAAGTTTTGTTGCTTAATTACTGGAGTGTGATGGAGGAGAGACAGAAGCTATCACCCTCATAAGCAGATTATCCTTTTCCCAGGTTTTCAGAAGAAACAATGACCAACAACCTACCAGAAGTTTTCATTTGTAGAAATTTCATCACTGAGTAATCATAATTGTCAATTCACCTCATGTGTCATATATGATGAATGAAAAGGTTGAATGGCAGAAGCCCACTGAAGAACAATGGCTTCTAATTGTTCATTTGATCATATCCAAACTCAAGAGCATACTAGTTAAGAATCTACATTACTTGGCCTTGTCTCAGTACCCAATACCTCATCTGGCAGGCATCTCCTAACAAATATGTATTCCATTTTCCCATCTATTAGCTCAGGCTTAGCAATATATGATGATTTAGTGATGTTGAAGTGAATGAAATAGAACTGAATGCTGGCCATGTATCATTACCAATTTTTCAACATTGATCTCATTCCTTCCTTTTCACCAAAAGTAGAGTCTGAGCCATTATATTCATCCCACCTATTTTGGTTTTTGATTATATTTAAATCAGTCCTTCAGAGAAGTGGTTGCCAAATTCTCTTTTTTAACAGTAAGGTCCCCACTCAACCCCACCCAAATCATTTACCCACACACAGAGTAGAAATGAAGGTGCTCTAGTTAAGCATGCTGCTAGTGAAGCATGTTCTGGCATGAGTGAAGTGGCTGCCCAGCCTCTTCCTTGCTCCATGCAGCAGCCTCAGTGGTAGCTCCTCAGAACCCTGGCACTTTAAGGAACAGTTTGAAATTAAGTATTATCTTTTTTAAAAAAAAATTATTTATTTTTACTTATTTGGCTGTGCTGGGTCTTAGTTGCAGCATGCGAACTCTTAGTTGTGTCATGTAAACTCTTAGTTGTGGCATGTGGGATTTAGTTCCCTGACAGAGATCAAACCCGGGCCCCCTGCATTCGGAGTGCGGAGTCTTAGCCACTGGACCACCAGGGAAGTCCCAGTATTATCTTTAAGTAGGTTGTAAAGTGCTTGAGGTCAGGGCCCTCTTATATTTAGCATAGACACTCAGGAAGCATTCGTTACATATTGATGTTGTACCAGGGTTCTATTCTCAGATCTCTGCTCTTTTTATTCTACATGTTTTCCTTGAGTTAAGCTCATCTATTCTCATAGTTTCAACTACCATCAATATATCCATCATTCATATATATCTATACATATCTGTATCTATATATCTCTCATTTTATATATATATATATATATATATATATATATATATATATATATATATATACATATATATGTATCTCAAGCCCAAACCTCTACCGAGAAATAGTATTTCCAACTGTCTCATGGTTATCTCCACTTGTAAGGACCAAGGGGCATTGGGCATCTCAAACACAAAACATCCAAAACTGATGTCATGTCTAATTCCTCCTAAATCTCTCTCTCTTCACGTGTTGAATCAATCATTGCCATCACTAAGCTAGACACCTAAGGTGGGAGTTTTCCTGAGTAATTCATCTTTTTCTGACCCCATGTGCACCAAATCAAAAAGTCCTACCGATTTTATCTCCCAAATATCTCTTGTGAATCTGCTTTTTCCACTCCACTTCTATAATCGTTGTCCTAGTTCCTGCACTTATCACCTCTTACTGTACAACTTAGGAAAGCTGTCACCCAATCATTCTACTAGACTTCTAGTATCCACCCTTATGTTAGAATCTTCTAGTAGATCACTATCACTTAGATGAAACATTTCAGGCTTCCTATGTTACTCAAGGTCCCTCTTGATCTGGCGCCTGCCTGTCCTGGCTTTGTTTTTCATTGATTTCTACCTGGCACATGGTGCTTTTCTAACACTGAACTGCTTGGAGATTTCCAAACACACCATGCTAGTTCTTGCCTTGGTTTTATGCTCAGTGCAGCAACCTCTGCTTTACTCTTTCTTTCCATCTTCACCCCTGTCCCTGGAAAACTCCTTTCTGTCCTTTAGGATGTCCTACGGAGACTTCTTTAGGTGCTTCCCTCCTCTTTGCTTTCGTAATATTCTTTGCATATTTCAAGTAGAATGCTATGCAGTAAATGCAATGGAAATCTGTTTGTGTGTCTGTCTCCCTTGCTAGACATTTAACTCTTTCAGGGCAAGGACTGATGGTGGTGGTGGTAACGATGGTTTATAGAATGTTTGTGGAAGGAAGGAAGGAAGGGAGAAAGAAAGGAAGGAAGGGGGGCAGTGGTCCCCTAACTCTTTAAGGAATGGCAATCTAAATTTGCCTGCTGGATTTTAAGTACAGATTGTATTAATATACAACTATCAGGGTTTTATGGTATCTGTGATTTTACTACCAGAAGCCTCAACTCTGGCAGTGAATTATATGTAATAAAATGGCTTGGACTATGCTATGACTGCTAATGACTTTTAGATGGCTGCTAAAAGTAATTTTTATAACCAGAAACTGTCGAGCCTAAAATCACATGTTTCTTGCCTCTCCTACGAGAGATTAATGCTAAAATGCAAACTCTCGGGAGGGCCCCAAACTGTGGTTTGAGAAGGAGGGCCAGTGACCTCTTAGTGACTGTTGAACAGGAGTAACTTCCTTTCCTTCTTTAGTGGATATTAAGTCCTTCAAAATCTGAACGTTCTCGCTGAGAAGCTGAGGAGCTCCTTACCTACATAAAGGTTGGTACCCTCAATTCAGGAGACAATAAAAAAAAGTATAGCAATGTTGGAGAAAATGGAAAGAAAGACCAAGAAGAAAATTTAGTTTTATGTGGCAAGGGGTTTGGGGGTGAAGGGAAGTTTCTTTCAAATCCAGCGAAGTGAACTTGAATACGATCCAAGAAATAGTTTTTGAACATCTGCTGTCCCAGGCACTATAAGGAATACATAAATAAATAAAATATAGCCCCTGCTCTCAAACAGCTCATAATCTGCCAGGCAAGGACTTTGCAGAAACCTAATCAGATGTCTAGACCAGTGGTTTCCAAATTGTGTACTAGAAAACCTAGAGTTAGTATTTGACAGAGATGGACATTTAAAATGAAGCATTTAAAATGTTGTAAGATACATTTGAAAAAGTGTTTCCCACCAAACAGGGAAGATGCAAGGAGCTAAGGAATATATTGAACAATTCTATTGCTCTATGATTTAAGGAATTCAAGCAGATGCTGCTGGTGGTGGTGATCATGACAGTGCCAGTTAATATCTACTGATTGCTTACTACGTGCTAGGCACTCTGAAAAGTCTGCAAAATTCTTCAAACACCTTTACATACAATATCTTATGTTCCCTCATAACCTTTTGAGCTAGGTACTATTATACAAATAGGGAAATCAAGCCTCAGGGAAGTTAAGTAGCTTATACAAGTCCATGCAATTTTTTTCTATTAATATTCTTTTAAGCGCTAGATTAGTTATTAAGACAAACTCTGCAACAATTTTTGATTACTACATCTATGTGAACTTTATTTTTTTTAACTGTGTGGAAAACAAAATGCAAAAACAAATGTGGATTACAATGACAAAAGACTACAACTGTCATCCTTAGCACCTAGTTTCATTTTTTGCACTGAACATATATACAAGTATTATATACATGCACCTATGAAAAATTTCAAACTAATAAAATACTACCTTCATACGTTGTCTATATTATGGCTCTTTGTATGATTTCACGTGGGTGAAAAAGAGGTAAGCTGCTGTTCAAAAAGTTTTGAAAACCACTGTTGTAGACCGTTTAAGGACTGTACTTTGGGAATTAAGAAGAGATGCAGCCTAACTGAAATGTTCAGGATCTTTGGTCTCCATAGCTGGGAACCCAGTGGTTGCAATGCCTAGCTTTTAAGCAGTCTATATTCACAGAAGGCATAATCACATTAGGTAGAAGGAAGTTGGCCCGAGTTTGTAAGGAGAAGAATCTAGTAAACTCTTCTCCTTAAGCTGTGGCCCACAGAGCTTCCCAGAGACCTTCTATAATGGCCACGATGGTAGGAAGTTATTATTTATTATATTAATAATTATAATGAAACTATGACATTGGGAGCAACTATGAGCAACAATCAAGTGATTACTATGCTAAGTGATTTAAATGTACCATCTCATTTATTCCTCAAAACAATCCTGATATATGGATACTATTATTATTCCTATTTTACCAGTGCAAAAATTCAGGCTTGAGTAAACTCGAAGGAGTTAAATCACTTCAGCAAGGTCTCACTACTAGGAAGTGGAAGAGCTGGAGTGGAACTGGGGTCTATTGAACACTACCTCCCGTGCTTTCACCACTATGTCAAACCCTGTCGCCCCCAGTCAGCTCTGTAAAAACTCCATTATGCTGCTCTCTTTAACTGAAGCCCCTCAAAAGTAGTAGGAAAGGATGGCAAGGCATCAGGCAAAAAAAAATGGGTTGGATACCAAACCTCGTGCTGAAAGCTATGACCCTTAAGGTCAATAGTGGCACTGTATGGTCAAGGGTAGAGGATGGTCTTCATTTTTCCATTGAATGGCTAATGAGATTGCCCCCAACAATGTTTTCCCTGAGCTGAGCATGACCAACCCTTCTGCATATCTCAAGCAGCTCATTCCAGGCTTGTCCCCTGAAGTCTTCTCCAGGATCTTCCTCCTATCATCCAGGAGAAAGATCCTTGGGGAAGGTGAGAAATTTAGAATAAGGAAAGAGTTTCTCAGTGGCTGTCAAGCATCAGGTCCGAGGGTGTTTGGGAATTGATCAGTATGTTTTGTGAAGGTTATGCATACATACATAATTAATACAATTGATCAATAAATATCTCTTCAAAGACTGATTATCACGATTTTAGGGTGAACAAGACTTGTTTTGCACCATCCCTAACAGAAGTGCAACCATTCATGTTACTTTACTACCGCATATTTGCATTTTCTTGGTGAAATTTGCACGAAGAACTCAATTTCCATCTTGTATGAATGACAAACGAGTTGTGTGTGTGTTTTTTAAGCTTAAACAGAGAATGTTTTCTCCTAAACAAACTCTACACTAGGGCCACCTAGGACAATAATTTCCCAAACTTTTAATAACCGTTATCTGCCTAGACATCAACTCATACTAAAAAAGAGAAAAAAATGTCAAAGGGTAAAACAATCAACATCTGCAAAACTGAAGAATTTGGGTACAGTAGAGGTAGATTAAAAAGCAAATAAATTGCATTTCAATATGGTAATTAATGCATAAGAAAGATAAGCCCAGAGGTGGGCTAAGGCAGGCACTAGTAAATATCTTCTCTTAAAAATCTTGCCAGTAAATCATAATTACATACCAAGATCATAAAGTATTTTCGAGAAGGTACCTTTCACTTGGTAAGTGGACAGTGTCTTAAAAATATAACAAAACTACAGAAAAGGTTAATGATTATAATAAGTTTACATTTTAATTTCTTCTAGCTGCAGTTGATAGGAAGTGGTAGGCAGTTTTGGCTCCTTTGTGATAGGGAAGGGAGGTGTCTGAAATAATATAACTTTCAAGTTCTGTGGGGTCTTGTGTACACTTTCACTATTATGTGGGAACTTGGCTCCAACCTTGTGAGGTGTACAGGGCAGATACTGTTACCATCATTTTGCAAACGAAGCAACTCAGGAAGAATTGAAGTGAAATGCCTAAGACCACAGTGGTAGGGCCAGAAGTCCTCCAATTGGTACCCAGTGAATTTCCACTACTCCTACCCCTTTGAAACAAACAGGTTAGATAAGAGTACTAGGTTATCTATGAATTTAATTTATCCAGGATATTCTAATCTACCAGCAGGACAAACAGAGAGATGTACTTCAATTGTTTTAAAACTCTAGGTACCTGAGACCTGTAAATCCAGGGTGCCTGTGCATGCCAGAGTTGATCCTTCAGAACATTAAGCTTTATTTTAAAATCTGCAGGCCTTTCAAGTGCATCTCTTTAGTTTCATTTTTTTCCCTCTACTGCTATTTGGAGGGAGGGGATGCTCAGTGTTGAGGGTAGGGGTGGGATCAGAGGGAAGACGAGAGATTTATGGAGACCATGTAAAGGAGGCCATAGGGGTGCCTGTTGTGCTGGGGGGGGCTGCATTTCACATGCTAAAATAGACATTTTCACAAAAGCACACCTAGATCTTAATGAAGAGGAGCATGAGATAAACCTTATCAGGGAAAAAGAAAAGACTCACAGGAATAACATTAGTGTTTGCTTTAATAGAAAAGCAGGAAATGTGTTTTGGGACCCATCCAAAATGCCTGCCTAGGAAAAGGAGTGAGAGATGGTGTCAGTAGATTTGTAGGTTTATCTAGCTTTCCCCAAACAAGTATTATATGTAAATACTGGTTTATTACTATTCACTCTAATTATATTAGTTAGACGATCTGGCACAACTTAGGACAAACAAAGATTTATATTCTCTCAGAACTATCAGATGCAGTACAGCGCCCTGGCTAGAGTTTCTATATCCCTCTCACAAGAAGTTTGAGAACAGAGGTAGTTTCTCGCTGCTTAACATGTCTTAAGCTTATTACGTGAAGGAGCATTCTACTTAATCTAAGACTTCCATAAATTCAGAAAGGATGAGGAAGCAGAGGTGAGGAATAAGGGTGCATCATTATCATAATGTGCCATCTGAGGGGCCATTTTTGGTTTGTAGGAGATCTGTGGAGTGATCACACAACCCCACCCCTGCCCCCTGTGAATTAAAAATGCTGCCCGCCATATCAGCAAACAAAGGATGCTGCGGCCATCAAGCCATCAGTCACTACCCGCACCAATGGTGAGCCTGAGGGAACTCAGAATGGAAACAAATGGGCTGTCCACAGCCAAGCCCTCAGCCACTGCAGCTACCCCCGCCAAGGTGTACCCTGAGGGGACTCAGGATGGGAAAGAACAGGATACTGGCCCTAGAGAGCTAAGGTGCATATCAAAGGAATGATTTCAAGGAACCCAGACTCTTGCATCTTCCCATACATAGAAAAGTGCTAAATTCATTAACCTGAGACATCTGGTTTTCTTTAACTAGCGGTAAATCTTCTGATGTCTTTGTTGCAAAACCCCCTATATATCCTGGCTCCTCCCTTACCTCTTTGGAGTAGTTCCTCACAGCTATCTGAGAGGCTACCTCCCCAGCTTGAGTCCTCAGGAAGTCCGCCAAATAAACATAATTCTCAACTTTTAGGTTGTGCAATTTTCTTTAGTCGACACCCTACTAATTTGATAAAAACACTAAAATGCCTTTGCCTCTCCTGTGACCCTCTGGCACCCAACCACTTTAGGCACCAACTCCACTGAATGAAAAGGGAGCCCGGTTGACATAGGAAAGGTTCCGGGATTCTGACAGCCAGTGTATAATGATTCCAGTGGGTACACACCCGTTAGCTGAACAAAGGCATTTCCCTGATCCAGGAAACAAAACATTGAATTTCATGTTCAGCTAATTCAACAAAATTCTGGCACAATCAAAAAGTTTGCACAGCTTGGAGTACCGTGAAATTGATTTGGTATATGCATGCCAAATAATCAAAGCTAGGGAAGTGACTTTCTTTTGAAAGGTCTTGTTAGTCATTGCTGGGCAGTCGATATCATTTGACCCATTTGCTGTTGTTTGGGGAAACTGAAGGTTGGTAGTACCTTATTGTGGAACTTGGAAGAGTAGGTTATATACCCTGAATGTTTAGTAGTCTTAATGGCACACAGGAGGATTGCTACATCAGTCAAAGTAATAAGAGGTAAAAAGACTTTATTTGGGGATCATGTTAGGGAGTTGGCAACACAATCCCACACAAAGTTAGTGTGTAAAGATGTGAATCTCCAAATGAAAGTACGAATGTTAAAGTTCAGGCGTAAGAAGATGATAGATTTAATCTTCACACATTTTAAAAGAAAGGAAATAGTCTATATGATGGAATTGAGTCAATGGATTGCCTGGCTTACGAAGTTAATCATAACACTGGGGGCTAGGGTCAGTCTAGCCCATCTGAGCTGATTCATCACGCTCTGCAGGACCCCAAAGAGAAGAGATAATTTAACCCTGCCATCCTTCTAGCAGCATTCAGGCAGTTCCCACTGCTTTACTGCAAACAGGATGTACTGACTTTGCCTGGCTTCTAGACAGTCTATTCAGAACTAGTTTTCCCAGCCTAGGTTCATGGCACTCTGGAGGTTCACAAAGACTGAAGGCAATGTAGGAGTTAAACATCTATTACTACTGGTTTTCAGGGACCATGTAGATAATATCTAGTGATTCTCATCTATGCAAAGCTCTTCAGAACCATCATATCCTCAAGAGACACTAATTAAAGGTTTCACTCTCTCCCCATCTCATTTGTTACAAAATGCATGGGTTGAGGGTTAAGTCTATGGCCAGCACACACAGCAAAGGGAAATTCATAGAGACATGGAAAAATGCACTGTATGACGATTTTTAATGGAACTCTCTAATCAAACCTCTCAGAGTTGTGCTCGGTAGTCAGTAACTAATAGGTTGAGGAGGAAAAGATTATATTCAATCTGCCTGTTAACTACAAGACTTTAATCAATTTCAGTGGACAATTGATCTGAGGCAGAAAGAAATATAATAGGGCGGTGATCTAATCTCTAAGAAAGCTTGGTGCCATTTTCTCTTTTCTCTCCAGCTGGGGAGACGCATTAGCTGAGACCATTCCTAAGTGTATTCTACATCAGTGCTGAGGAAGAAGAGGGTCATCTTGCTCAATGAACCACACATATCCTTAGCTACGCACTGCTGAAACCTGGCTTTCCCAGTGTGGTTGTATTTCATCGCACCAGAGCATCTGGAGGGCCTTGCTGGGCGATTGTGGCAAGCCTGCGGGCTCAAAGGCCTGCTCTCCTGTCCAGGAAAGCCAACAGAGTCCTACCCCTAGCATACAGCATGATGAGAACAAAGCACATCCTTGAGCCAGATTTGGACCATGGCTCACCAGTTTGCAACCTCCAGTCTAGACCATAATTATTAGAGGATTTTAGAGAAAAGGGAGATTAATGGAGGACAGAATGGTCACAGCATGCTTTACGGAAGTAGTGCAATTTGAATGGACCTTGGCAGGTGAGTAGGATTTCTCTTCGTCCAACGACTTCGTTTCACGTAAACATACTTTTGAAAGGTCTACGAACAACACTCTCCCACCCCTACACATGCTCACCAATCTCTATCAGCACATATCTACCCCCATCAATTTAGATTCAGGGAAACATATCCTTTTCCCACCTATGGGATTTATCAGAGAAGAAGGGAAATTGATATATCATCCTGCAACTCAAATTTACAGGGAAACTTTCCTGATTATCCTCTTCCCAAATGGGCTCTCCCCTCAACCACCCCAACTGACTACTCTAGGACTTAATGTCTGTACCATTTATTTAGTCACAGAAGAGGCTTGCAATAAAATAGCAGATCTCTTTGTAAGATGGGATGTATCAAGTCACAGGATGGACAGAAAAGCAAATAATGTGGGACTGTTGGAAGACCACTGAATTCAGCTTGTGGCTCTGTAAATGACTTTTCTACTTATCAGCCAGGTGACCACTTAAAATCAGTTAGCTTCAGTCCCTTTCATCTACAAAATGGGTATAATAATTGCTACCTCTCTCATATTAACTGCTGAGTAGCTCAACTCAGATAACATATGAGAGGCCTAAACACAAGTGGAAAGGTACCGTCATCATGATTATTCAACATTGCAGCCTGTGAGAATGGGTTGTTTAAAGTTCACTCCGGAAGAATGATCAAACTTTCTATTGACTAGTTGCAAAAAGCAACTCTCCTGACGTATTATTCATTATTCCTAGTAGCCTTGCATGACAAGAATTTATAAGGAACACATTTTGAGCTACACATTGGAGATAAGATTTATATAAAGAACATCTGACTATATTGTTCAGGCTCCACTTGAGAAACAGCAACAATGAAGACCAAAGAGAGTAAGTAAATAAGCACAAGTAAAGGCAAAGTAGCCAGTAATGCTGAATGAAAGGGAGGTGATTACCTAGGGGGAATCCAGGCCAAAATACCTGTCATAGGACTTGAGCCCACAGATCTGAAGTCTCCATTGTGACTAAAGTCAATGTTTGGCTTGGGCATCTTCCTAGCAACAATTTATACATTCCTTTTCATTCTTTTCCCCTTCTTTTCCTTACTCCCACTGATTAGGTAGTACAGGGTAATGGTTAAGAATGGGAGATTTGGGTTTAGTCAGACCTTGGTTTAAATCACTGTTTTGCCACTTGCTTTTCTGAGTCTCAGGTATCTCATTTGTAATAATGAGATAATAATAGTAATAACAGTAATTAAGGCACAGAGTCTGGCACATAGTTATTCTTTTTTTTCTTTTTTCTTTGGCTGCACAGCTTGTGGGACCTTAGTTCCCCGACCAGGAATCGAACCCAGGCCCCCAGCAGTGGAAGCATGGAGTCCTAACCACTGGACCACCAGGGAATTCCCTGGCACATAGTTATTCTTAACAAGTATTAGTTATTGTTGTTACAGTAGATAATAAACAATTTGTTAATACACTCCTTCAAAATTCTCCCTAGTAGTGATCCATGCTCCAAAATGATCTTTTACCTCTTTCAAAACTACCCTGGCCAAACACTCAGCAAAGATTTTTAAAAAATATTTTGTACTAATCTATAAATGACCTGTACTTTCTAGAGATATATGTAATTAAGGATAATGTCTAGGAGTATCAGTGGCCAAGGGAATGGATCTATAATAGTCTAATTTTAGACAGTATGTGATAAATGGCAGGTAAAACATTTGGGGCCCTTCTGTAGCAGGGAGTTCCTAGGAAGGTTTAGAAGACTATATAGCTTAATGAATAGCCACATAATAATGGCAAGACTTATCTAAAATTTATTTTATTCTCATAGCTCTTCTTCTATTTAAGTATAAAATCTAACAATCCAAGTCAACAGGCATTTATCAAGTGCCTGTTGTATGCCTGACATCATGTTAGGTGAAAGATATATAGTAAATGAGGATTAGTTTCTGTCTCCCTTTTAAGCAAAAAAAAAAAAAAAAAGATGAATATACTTTCAACAGTTCAAGAGGAGTCAAGATTGAATATAACAGGAGCAGAAGGTGATGTGAAGAAGTCTTGTACCTCGAGCAAGTAAGAAGTATCTGAGGCTCCATTTTTTCATCCTAAATGAGTATATTACTGTAAAATATTTTCCTTTCCTATTTCATAGTGTTCCTGCTAGGATCAAAGGAGATAGTACACATAAAAGAGATTTTGTTAACTGCATGTAAATTTAGATGCTGATGAAGTACTCATACCCTGCTATGAGAACGAGTGTTACAGCAGTAGCAACTGTGAATGAAAAATGTTGCCTGCCATATTAGCAAACAAAGGATGCCCTCAGTCACTGTAGCCACCTCCAAAGGTGCACCCTGAGGGGACTCAGGATGGGCAAGAACAGGATACTGGCCCTAGAGAGCTAAGGTGCATATCAAAGGAATGATTTCAATGAGCCCAGACTCTTGCATCTTCCCATACAGAGAAAAGCACTAAATTCATTAACTTGAGATATCTGGTTTTCTTTAATTAATAACAGTAATCTTTTGATGTTCCAACTACCTGGTTTTTGTTGCAAAACTCCTATATATCCTGGTTCCTCCCTTACCCTTTCGGAGCAGTTCCTCAGAGCTCTTTGAGAGGCTGCTGCTTCCCGGGTTTGAGTCCTCAGAAATTTTGCCAAAAAACCCATAATTCTCAACTTTTAGGTTGTGCATTTTTTTCAGTCGACACAACCCACTGCAAGATGGAGAAACTGCCCATAGGAAATACAAACAGATGAGCTCTAGCGCCTTCCACCAATGTACACTACCTGATATCAACAGTACCTCAAGCAAACAAGGAAGGAAGATCCTCTCACCCTACTATCCTTGGGTTGTTGTGAGGATGAAATAAAAAAGTAAATAAGATCCTTAGTACAATGACTGGCACATGGGCGTTATCATCTTCTTTTGCTATTGTTATTGTATTATTGGTAGTAGCAGGCATTAATTTACATACAATAGCTTAAGCTATGGTCTTGCCTTTCAGAGCTCTGGAGTGAAAAATGAAAGCACTAGTAAATTTGCACCCCAAAGCCTGCTTAGAATTCTCCAAAGCCACTAAGTAACCTGTGTTTCAGCAGATAGGAGTCCCCACCCTAGCAGATCATTGTTACATGTAATATAGGTATAAAATTAAAATAATGTTCAGTTCTGCATGACAAAAAAGTACTAAAACCTTCATTGTTGTCAATTTCAATGCTTACTAATGGAGATGAATATAGAGAGAATATTGTTTTATTTACAGAGTTTTAAAACCCAATATAGAATCCTACCTTGATACGGAGATAGGCTTCTACACTGTACATGAGAGTAGAAAATGACTGCCAAAATATTCTCCTACTGAGCCTCCCAAGTTTACAGAATCCACACTTAAAGAAGACAATACCCCTGACCTCACATAAAACAATATCATACTGACAGAAAATATAAAAGTGTAGACTCCTTAACCTTATAGTAAGGTATTATGCTTTAACTTAAATTATTCAGTTCCAATACACCTTTAAAATGTTATTTTCCACTACTAACTTTTCAACCTTATATTCTTCAGAAAGCTTTTTTCTCCACCAGAATGTCCACATTCTGTTCACTGAGGGCACAACTAAACTTTGGGGCCTATCTATTTGTTTCAATGGTAACTTGTGTGATAAAACTCTCAATTTTTCCTGTATTCTTCCCTCAGAGTGGGATTTCTCCTCCTTCAGAACTCTAAGGAACTATAGAATGGATTCATGGATCTATTTGAGAAACACTGACTAAGAAAGTGAAATCTTATTTTATAAAAATGCCTTCTGATACTGCATTGCCATTTTAAAAGATAAGTACTGATAAAAGAATTCAACATGAGTACAAGAGTGAACACTCAGAAGGATTATTACCAGTTTGATACTGGAAGAATGTTTCTTAACCTTAAGAACTTATAGATCCCCAAGAATACATTTGCTGATATTCAAAGGTTGATAGACCACAATACGAGAAGCAGTGGTCCTTTTCTAGCTTTTAAGTCCTTTGATACAATGGATAGATCCTGATAGAAGGATGTTGGCTCCCTCGACTCTAAGAATTTCTTAGGAAATTGGTTGATAACATCTGCAGTTGAGCTATTCTAGTGATATGAATATTTTGAAAACGATTTTTCTGGTGGTGTGAATAAATCCTCTTTACGTAAAAGCCTAATATTTATACTTACAGTCGCCATAAAAAAAGTGAAAAGATATTAAAAAATAGTTCATAGCCATGAAATGCAAATGATTATGATAATCCTCATAAAGACCTCATAGCAGATTGGCCATGAATTGATAATTGTTGAAGCTGGGTGATAGGAACATGAGGTCATATGATACTGTTCTCTCTGCTTTGTTCATGTGTGAAATTTTCCATGAGGAAAACAATTGACCTGGTAGCTAAATGACTATGGCAAAGGACTCTGTGAGAAAACATTATGGAAGATATTCTATCACCACAGATATAATATAAGAGAAATTGGCTTTGACTTTGCACTAATGGCCAGTGTTCTCAGATATCTAGCATTGTGCTTCTATATATGACAATAATGCTGGGTTTTAGTGTCCAAAGAGTAATCAAGATCACCTGATAGCAGAAGGCAAAGTATTGGAACAATTCAGAATATCGTCCTAATGGGTTCTGTGTGGCATCCTTTAAAAAGGTTCCTTCTTCCTAACCCACAATTTATATTATTGAATGTATATAAAATGGTGTATTCTTCTATTAAGCCTGGGCAGAGGTTCGTGTTATCTGCAGATACCCTGGACCACCCATGTCATATTTGTTCATATCTTAACAAGAATTCTATGCCTGTGTGTTAGGGCTTGTTTTTGTATTAGAGATGCCTCCTTTATTATCTATGATTTTTAGTGATACTCTCATTGGCTAGGGCCTTTTTTTAAAAAAAATCTTTTGGCCACGCAGTGCAGCATGTGGGATCTTAGTTCCCCAACCAGGGATCAAACCTGCGCCCCCTTCATTGGCAGTGTGGAGTCTTAACCACTGGACTGCCAGGGAAGTTCCTGGGTAGGGCCTTTTCTTAAACAGTTATCAATAGTGAATTTGGTTAACACTAGAAGTGCCACTGAAGAGCTTTATAGTAAACTATACCTGAGGAGAGCCCACAGCAGTTCACACAAAAACTAACTCCAAATTGAGACAGGCTGACACAGCTTGTGCAGTAATGCTTTCACTAAGCTATTGATACCATTTGTAATTTGAAGCCTTGAACATTGTCTCACATTCTAAATACTAGTGAGAAACAAACCTGCTAAAACACAATGCGTGCAATGCCTTATTCCAGATTGAGATAAAGTGAAAGTCCTTATTTGTTCGAGTCTTACAGATAGTCAGGATCATGTCATTGATTCTTTCAGGGCCAGTTGTTTATTTGCTTCAAGAAAGAACACAAACTTATTGGCATCGGAATCCCAGGAATCTGATTTTATGACATGGAATTCATTAAAATACTCCAAAGGAGACATTTAAGTGGAAAATTCCTTCTGTTCAAGATTAAAGACTAGGTTCTGTTGTTACCAGTCATCTCTGGTAGTAAATTACAGAGCTGCCAGTTATACAACTTTCTTTATAATAGGGCCTGGTGTAATAAAAAGAAAACAGACTCTGAGTCAGAAAACCTGAGTTCTAGTTCAGGCTCCTCCAATACCAACTAACTACACACCCTTGGGCAAGTCACTTAATCCCATCTTTATGGTCAGAGGATCACAGAATTATAGCTATTCTGTTACTTACCACTGTAAACAGCAGGAGGTGAGGAAGAGTCCAAAAGACAGCATTTTATTGAAACAAAACTATTTCAAGCTAATACCTCTGTATATCACAGCAGCATACAACTGCAGGAACACCAAAGAGGCTGAAGGAATTCAAATCAAGGGGAAAAAAAACCTTGCATTAAACAACACAGCCTACTACGGTATGCACAATAATTACCAAACTGATAAGAAGTAGCTTGGTTTTTACAGAAGCAGATAAACAAGAATGAGTGAAATTGAAGGGAAGTGACTTAGCAAGATGTCCCAGGGAAAGGGACAGGGCTAGAGAGACCAGGGATGTCTTTCTACAGAGAACATTAAGTAACAGTGTGGCTGAATATTTCCAGCTCTCCACCTTCAGGGCACATGGTAGGATTGCCCTTCTCGGTCTCCAGTTGGTCTCTGATCAAGGCTGACCAATGGTATATGAAAAAAGTGACATGTGTCACATACAGAAATAAGATTTAATTGGTAGTCCAGTGTGAGACCTGCAGAGCTCTCTTTCCCTCTGTTACAACAATCAGT
This sequence comes from Balaenoptera ricei, assembly GCF_028023285.1. NCBI lineage: Eukaryota > Metazoa > Chordata > Mammalia > Artiodactyla > Balaenopteridae > Balaenoptera > Balaenoptera ricei. The sequence goes on from NC_082660.1 coordinate 98,037,051, forward strand.
AGTGTTCCGGATGGTGGCTGTTCCATCTGGGTCCTAGATTGAGGACCACATAATGTGCCCCAGATGACCCATGATGGACATGCAGTGTGAACCAAAAATAGACCTTTGTTATTTTAAGCCACTGAGATGTCGGGAGTAGTTTGCTATAGCAACATAACCTACCCTATCCTGACCGAAGGGATGGCAGTTATGAGGTCAAGCACTCTACCTAACAGAGGGCAAAGATAACTTGGCTGATTTTCTCTTAGCTGATGGGCCTCAGCGAGGGCTCTGGTGCTTCTCAGAGGTTTGTGCCCTCAGATATTTTAAGGTTCTGTTATGCATATGAACAAAAGTATGTCACTGTTACTGGCAGCTAATAGAGGACGTGAAGGATAAAGAGGACAGCTCAGGACAGGGCAGACTCAGGGGACTGGTAACTTGATATAAATCCTTCCTCTCATTCTGTTCCAAGTAAATAGTGTCTGAAAGTCATATGGCTCTTCAATGGCCTGTCCAGGATAACTGGCCCTAGGCCAGCTTGAAGCCAGCAGGTGTCCTTCGTAATAGAGTTGGCACCTACATTTGTCAGTCTGTTTAGTAGCAGAGTGGGCAAAAAGCTGAACAAACAAGGAAAGGAGGGCTAACTTCTTATCATCTGAGGTTTTTAAAGGTGACCAGGCTGAGAACAGCGTTACAAACTTTGGGGGATGAAATTTAAAACTATATCTCTATGTAATTCAAGGCTAACTAGACTTCACCTAAATTATTTTCTCTTAAAGACTCTTAGGATCACTGATCCTGCCCTAAGGAGAACTATTAATAGGTACAGGGGTTACTATTAGCCTAATGAACAGCACCGCAGGAAGCTGAGGCAGTAATTGCAGGCTGTCTTCCTGGCATGACCTCTGTCCATTCATAACACCTTAAATAGGGGGCTGGGGGATGATGAGACACACCACAGTGGTATGAGAATTGACTGCGAGTAATAGCTACAGTTTATTGAGCACATACAACAATCAGGCACTTTATGAACATTTTAACTAACCCTCACCACCATATGAGGTAGGTATTATACTTTTCAGATGAGGAGACTGAAGAATGTCAAGAGAGTGCAGAAACCAAGGCGAGGGAAAGAGTCTAGAAGAGGTGAGTCAAGAGTAAGATGCTACTGGTAGTTCAGTGAGGATGGGGACTGAGAAGAAGCAATTGAATTTGGTGATTAAGAAGTGACCTAATCAAATCAATCTCAGTGAACTGGTTGGGGAGAAAGCCAGAATACAAAGAGCTAAGCAATAAATGAGTGGCGGAAAAGGATATGCGCTAACTGTAGACTCTTTTTTTTTGAACTCTGCTACGTCACACACAGCTTACATTTATGCATGTAAATCTCATCAAAGCTATGGACCTTTTCCCCAGAAAAATGTACATGCATATCTAATTTTACGTACAGTTTCAGGGCACTTACAGACCCACCTGAAACCCACTTAGAAACTCCATCTTAGGAATGAATGATATATACCAAATTCAGGATGGTGGAGGTGGGGCTGGGAGTGACACACAGGTGGTTTCAACTGCATTTTATTTCTTAAGCTGGGTGATGGTCATATATTCATCATATTTTGTTTAATTACATTATTATATATGTTCATTATATTATTTTACATATTATATAAATAACATTCCTGTTGCCTAAAATATTTCATAATAATTTTTAAGAGAAAAAATGACTACATAGCAGAATATCTTTGTTTGTAGGAAATATACACTGAAGTATTTGGGAGTGATGTCGGATCATATTGGCAACTTACTCTCAAATGGTTAAATAAAAAATTATTGTAGCATACTTGAAGCTTTTCTGTAATTTTGAGATTGTTTCAAAATTTTAAAAAGACAGTAAAAGACACAACATGAAAAAGAAAAAAACCTGACAAACAAAAAGTGTTAAATAAATACATACTCTCACAGGTATACAGGAGGGCATAACCAAACTTACAGAGAAATGTACACATAGAAATGCATAGGGAGATCCTTCAAAATAGAGAAAGGAAGTGCTGTCAATTTGGCTCTAAAGTACAATGTTTTATGTCAGAACTCTCTTTTCTTCCCTGACTTATGGTCTGACAGGGAGAGTATAAACTGGGAGTCAGTGGACGTAGAAGCTGCCACCTCTCTCAGCACCTTTGGTTATCACAGCCGTTAGGGAAAGTGGGAGCCACAAGCCAGTCTCAGGGCTTCAAGACTGGAGATCGCAGGCTGAGGGCTCAAAACAGGTGCTGGACATTAAACCAAAGAAAGCTACGGATCTCTTCCAACTTGACCACTGTGCCTTAAATTCTTCAGGTGGTCCAGTAGGGAGAGATTTGGGGGTGGGGGGGGCGAACTACAATGTTTTAATGGAGTAGGCATCTGGGTGATGTTACAACTTCTTGAGGAGGGGAAGAATAAAAGTGGTGATTTAGGATAATACATAGAAGGCAAGAAAGTAAAGGCAAAGACTGTGGTTAAAGCTAGAGAGTAGTCTTTACAATAAAAATAAAAAGAAATCAATAAAAATAAAAACAGCACACTCTTGGTATGTATATGTGTATTTACGTTGGATATATAGGATACAGGGAGTTATATATACAGGCACTTGTCTGACATAAGAAGAGTGGGCTAAAGACCCACTGATCATGTCAGTATTTCCCTCAAATAGCGATCAGCACAGCGCTTTGCAGCCAAATTTTTCTCTCTGCCTGGGTTTTAAGACCTCCATGACCTAACCCTGCCTCAGCTGTCCATAATCATTTCCTTCTACTCCGGTGCTTTACCCAGGTAGGTCTTCTCGCTGTCCTCCATTCAACCATATTCATTCTTGCTAGGGCTGCAGTATATGACTGCTCATGGGGTTCACTGCAAAAGGAACCTTGACTGAGGAGGCACATGGGGGCTGAAATCCACACTGTTTGCTGCTCAGCAAGGAGGGAGGCGTGGCAGGGAGCTCTGACTGCCTAGAGGAAAGTGTGCCTTTTTCTAATTTCCTCAAAGACACTGCACCCTTATACCTCCTCCATGTTTTTGCTCATGCTCTGATCAGCTTGTCTCTTTGATATTTAATAGGACTACATTTAACTATCAAAGTTAAATCATCGACCTACTAGAGAATGGACTTGAGGATATGGGGAGGGGGAGGGGTAAGATGTGACAGGGTGAGAGAGTGGCATGGACATATATACACTACCAAATGTAAAATAGATAGCTAGTGGGAAGCAGCCGCATAGCACAGGGAGATCAGCTGGGTGCTTTGTGACCACCTAGAGGGGTGGGATAGGGAGGGTGGGAGGGAGGGAGATGCAAGAGGGAAGAGATATGGGGACATATGTATATGTATAGCTGATTCACTTTGTTATAAAGCAGAAACTAACACACCATTGTAAAGCAATTATACTCCAATAAAGATGTTTAAAAAAAATAAAAAAAAATAAAAAAAAAGATAAATCATCTGTCCTGACAAATACAAGTATATTTATAGAGACCTAGAGAAGAAAACTTGAAATCGGGGATGTCCTGGAAAAATCTAGAATATCCCGTCTCCACATTTATCATTTATTTTCTAGGAGTCCTTTAAGGCCCAGAACAAATTTTACTTCTGTGAAGGTTTCTCTAACTACAATCCATACTGACCTCTTCCTTCTTTCACTTTCTAGAACACTTCATTCCGATCTATGAAGTTTGATGCTGGATTATCATATAATCCAGTGTTTTTAAATGGTGGCGGTATTTCAACAGTTCCACAACATCTGATTTTAATTTCAGTTAAAAATTATATTTTAAAACTGTAATAAAACACAGCATGTACCATTCAAATGGGTTCCACACCAAACACTCACACATCAGAAACCACCACCTATTGCGCTAATCTGTGCTGTCAAGTTGGCAATGTGTGTGTATATGTGTGTATGTGTGTTTATGTGTGTGTATGTGAGAAAGAGAGAGAATGAAAGTGAGAGGACAGAGAGAGTAGTGTATGTATACCTAGAAATATAGATTTTCTTGCTATGTCTGTTTAACTGAAGAGTATCCAGAGATGACAAGACAAACTATTAAGCAAAAAGCCACTACTTATTTGGGTACATCAGAATTTTCTCCACACAGGAATGAACTGGAGACTAAGACTGCCATAGCTCTCAGTTTCAGATTTTATGTTTTTTTCATTCTCCTCCTTCTTACTAACTTTACAAATAAATATTAAAAACTTTGACTTATTAGCAAAACACTTCGGTTTTTATGTTGGGGGTCATATAAGATTTTGTTCGGGGGGACAGGGTCTACTGCTGTAAATTTTGAAAAGTGCTCTAATCATTCTTCTTCATCATTATCAGCATCAACACCAACATTATTATCTATGAGCATGTTCTGGGTATCTAGATGCTGGTGAGTATTTTTGCAACTTAATCTTATCGCCAAGGCAAGGTCACATAAATCTTATAAATCTCAAGTTGATCTTCATTCTCAAGGGATCTGCTGCACTCACAAACAGAATTTATAGACTCTAGGCATTTTAGATTTTCTCTGCCAACTCTCTTTGCTCTGGATAAGGAAAAATGGTCACTCAAAGATTTACAGAGCAAAGGAGAAATACCACTTAACTTTCCTTCTCTCCCCCAGAGAAAACGTGTCTCCCAAAGGACTAATTCAGTCTCTTGGCCAGAAGTCCAAGACATTTCTGGGAAAGCCTGGTCTCTCTGAGGTAAATACTGTTAGAACTTTAGGGCCAGGGAGATTTCCACTGAAGAACACCAACTCCCCCTCAGTAAAAGCAACCAGATTGAGAGATAATGGCAAACTAGCTCTATTGTTGTTAGACTAAAGGGAACTGGGACTTCAAAGATGCCTGAAGAGGTGTCTTCAGACATCATCTTCAGTTGGTACCCTGGTCTCTACAGAAAGTCACAAAGGTAGGGCAGCAGAGGTAGAAGTGGCTTTGGAGAAACTGGAACAAATATAACAATTCTAACTCTTCTTCTCCCTTTAGGAAGCTTGAAATACAAATTCAACACATAATTAAGCAATTTACTCTAAAAATGCCCCCAAAATGGGTTTACCACTCATTTTTAGTGCAAACGCAGTCACAGTGAGTGATGGGAGCAAAATAACGACAATAGTAATAATTTTTCAGCTAATAATACATTTAGTGATTTCTCCTAAGGCCATAATTAATGCTGGAGTCTGTATCTGAACTGAGAAACATTTGGCTCCAAATATGGAGCTCTTTATTTTTTAACCACACTATAATCCATAAAGGGAAAAAAAAATCAGGAAATAGACCTCCAGACTTAAAACGTGGAACCCCCCCAAAAAGCTGAAGAAAAGACACATACCTCATGACTTACCTAAATTTTATAAATCTGGAAGGGGTAGATATGTGCCACAGGAGTGAGCCCTCCAGGCATAAGGGTTTGCCAGTGCTAGACACAGAGTTGGTGGCCAGCAATAACTATAACGCCTATCACACTCCACCAGAGAAATACACCTTAGCGCAGGCATTAGGTAAACGCTCTAAGGAATCAGGAGCCAATAAGAGTGCAGGGTAGGGACTTCCCTGGTGGTGCAGTAGTTAAGACTCTGTGCTCCCAATGCAGGGGGCCTGGGTTCGATCCCTGCTCAGGGAACTAGATCCCACATGCATGCCACAACTAAGGAGCCCGCTGGCCACAACTAAAGAGCACACGTGCCGCAACTAAGACCCAGTGCAACCAAATAAATAAAATAAATATAAGAAAACAAAGCAAAACGAGTGCAGGATATATCTGGTCCTTTCCTGTTCCTCCAGCCTCATCTCACACAGTCTTCCACCTCCCTCCCTCTACTTCCCCCTCCCTGTGTTCCAGCCACACTGGCTTTGTACTTGCCATGGTCCTTCAAACAACCGGGATGGCCACAGTGTTTGACACATAGAAGGCACTAAATAAATCTTTGTTGAAGGAAGGAAAGAAGGAAAAACAGAGGGGGAGACAGAAGGCTAGAAAGAAGGGGAGATTTCAGAAAAACATTCACTAAACTGGGCCTTAAGGGAAAAATACTAAGTCCATCTGCAGAGACAGGAGGAAGAAAGAGGATGAGAAAAGAAGGGTGTTTCAAGCAGAAGGCAAAGCAGGAGGATGTTGGCATGCTAAGCCAACATCAAAAGCAACCTGTGGTCTAAACATCAGAATGAGAACAGTAACAGGAGATGGGGTTGGATGGGCGGACAGGGCCAGATGATGATGGGTATGGGGAACTTGGAGTGGCATGATCATATTTGTGTTTCAGAATAGGCCCCTTGCTTGCAGAGGATGGCTATCAGGAGAGGGGGTGGGGGGCAGGGGAAGACTGAAACCAGAGGAAGTCAGGTCTGTTTTGGAGTCCAGATAAGAGATGATAAGATGCCTGAATTAGAGAGACAGCAGAGTAGAGTGGGTTTTAACCCAAATGCTGCCATTTGCTGGATTTGTGATCTTAGAGAAATCAATTAATCTCTCTGAGCTGAGAATATTTGCGCTATATATTTCTCAGGGTAGTCTTGAGCTGCTAATAAGATAATATTGAGAAAGTGCTTTGTAAACTCAAAGCACTAGTAATTATATGTCATTATTAAAGTGGTAGAAGAGGGAAAAAGAGACAAGGGGGCAATTGAGAAACACGACCATTCTTCTAGACATACAACCTACAAAATGAGAGTATTGTCCGGCATCTCTTTTTATCAGTTGTCAAAATTGGGAGACACTTTAAAAATTTCCCTCAGCATTAAAAGAAATGGAGAATACCTTTCCATAGGGGGATAGAGTGGGGATTTAGCAACTACCTTGTGAATGGTAACTACACATACGTTCTCCCTTCTAATCACCCAACACTCTCAGGAGGAAGGTATTATTATCCCTTTTTTACTGATGAGAAAATTGAGTCTCAGAAAGGTAAAATGAGTTGCCTTACGTCACACAGAGGGCAGAGGCAACATTCAAACATAAGTCTGATTCCAGAGTCCTTTCTCTTAAACATTATACCATTGAACAAGGTTGTTATTTTTCCATCAAAGCAACTGTTATTAGAGTTAACATTTGTAATTCTCAAGAGAGACAAGGAAAAGGCAGTTGTTACAGGCCATTAGGAGTAGATCTGTTTACTCACTTGAAAGTCATCTATTGATCACTTCCTATATGCTTGGCAGTATCCTGGACATCATAAGTTTGAAGAGGGCAACATTGCATACAAACATAGGAATTTCACAACTATGTGGTAGTTTCCACCAAAGGGGCCCAAAGAGTTTTGGAAGCACAGGGGAAGGAAGAATAAATTCTTTCTGAAGAGGACTGGGACTGTTTCATAGAGGAAACAACATTTTATCTGGGTATTAAAGATTGAGTAGGAGTTCACTAGGAAGAGAAGGTGTGAATGGTGGAGAAAGACATTCCAGATGGAGGGGACGGCATACAGAAAAGCAAAAAATGTGAAAGAACATAAAGTAATTTGGGAATGGAGAGAAGTTCAGTCTGAATGAAGCATAATGTACACTATGAGTTTGAGAAGGAGAGGTGGCAGGAAAAAACACTCAGACATGAGGCTGGAATGGTAGTTGGGGCCAGATAATGAAGGCCCTTAAATGTGTCAAGCCAAGGAGTATGTATTTTAGTCTTGGAAGAAACGAGAAACCAACAAAACTTAAATCAGGAGATAACATAGTTGGATTTGTTGTTAATAAAATAACTCTGGTGGCAGTGTAGAGATTAGAATGGAGTCAGGGGGTAGAAAAACTAGTTAGGAGATTATTTATATATGATGATGAGATTTGGAACCATTAGAATATGAATAGAAAACTGGATTCTGCAGGTTTTTGGTAAAACTAACAGAACTCGGTGGAGATGGAGATAATGAGGTTTGGTGCCTGATTCTATAGTTTCTCGCTTGAAACTGGGTGGATGGTGATGACATTTAACAAAGATAAAAAAGATAGCAGGTTGGAGTATCATGGTAAAGACTAGAAAATAATTTCATGTTCAGATACACTGTGTTTTGGGGCAATACAACATAAGACCTGGCATTGGTTGAGTGCTTATACTAAGCTTTAGGCACCATTTTAAGTGCTTTGTATGTAACAACAAATTGAGATATAGGTACTTAGTAGGTAATTGGAAATAAAGATTTGGAGCTAAAAAGAGACATCTGGTCTGGAAATACAAATTTGATAGTCATTAATGTATAGGAGGCATAGTTAAAACTGGTGAGGCAAGAAGAAGGCAAAGGATAAAAATGCTGAGCAAAACCACCATTTTATGACCAGGGAGTGATGAAGATTGTACCCTCCATGATGGCAAAGATCATGCCTGACTTGTTCACCACTGTGTCACCAGAGCCTGGCATACTATTTAGAATACAGTGGCTGCTCAATAAATAAATGTTGAATGAATGAAATAAAAATATCAGAGGGAATTCCCTGGTGGTCCAGTGGTTAGGACTCTGTGCTTTCACTGCCGAGGGCTTGGGTTCAATCCCTGGTTGGGGAACTAAGATCCTGCAAGCCATACAGTGCACACCTCCCCCCCACAAAAACAATCAGAGAAGTGTAATGAGAAACAACGAGGCATCATGACTTGGAAGACAAAGGGGGAAAGGTGGTTTGAGAATGACTGGAAAATGCCAAGCACTACAGTAAAGAAGTCAGATAAAATGGGGACTGCAATGAAACCATTGGGCTTGGCAGTTAGGTATCCACTAGTAACTTGAAAGAGGGCAATTTTGGTAGAATAGCCTCCTTCTAGACTGTAATAGGCTTAAGGGTAAATGGTTGTTGAAGAAGCGTAGAAAATGACCAGAAATTTGGTGGTAATGTGATTGAAGGGGTTAGAGTAACAGAGGAAAATGAAGCCATGGTTTTTTAAAAATTTTATTTGTTTTTGGGCTTCCCTGGTGGCGCAGCGGTTGAGAATCTGCCTGCCAATGCAGGGGACACGGGTTCATGCCCCGGTCTGGGAAGATCCCACATGCCACGGAGCAACTAGGCCCGTGAACCACAACTACTGAGCCTGCGCGTCTGGAACCTGTGCTCCGCAACAAGAGAGGCCGCGATAGTGAGAGGCCCGCGCACCGCGATGAAGAGTGGCCCCCGCTTGCCACAACTAGAGAAAGCCCTTGTACAGAAGCAAAGACCCAACACAGCCAAAAGTAAATAAATTTAAAAAAATTTATTTGTTTTTATAATGGAGGAGACTTCAATATTGCTTATAGAAGAAAAAATATCCTAGGAGAGGGATAAATTACAGATGGTAAGAGTGGATAATTGTTCCTGGCTAATTTTCCTGTCACTGTTTTCCCTTGGGCATGCTGATCAGGTGTTCTATTTATATTTAGACTTTAAAACAAGTTAGAGCTCTATGATCTGCCTCACTGGGACATTTGGTCAGCTTAAAAGGACTTGGTAGTTTAATACAGCATGGTGCTTTCCTAATAGCTTCTTTCTAGATGTATATGTCTTGTCATCTACGCAGGATAGGACAAGTCTATACTCCAAGCATGGTGGTGAAATTATGGAATTATGCACAAATTGAGGCAAGCGAACACCAATATGTATTGATAACTGAGGTCAATCTATTTGTTTCATTATTACATTAATGAAGTAATTAGGGGAATAGCCCACTTTGCTCCTGTGATTTGGCTTGACCATGATCTTATAGAATATAGGGGCATATTTACTGGAGACTCCATAATATGCCCTATAATCTAAAAGGTTGTTGGCACTTGTAGTCAATACAAATGCCCTCACACCTGAAGATGCCTTAGACAGTGACAAATTGTAAAAACCAACTGCATAACTAGATGGGTTCTTTTTCAATACCATGGATAACTCTGACAGTCTAGTGAAGCCTACAGACTCCCTTTCAGAAAAATATTTTTAAATGTAGTCGATAAAATACATGGGGTTACAATAGAAACCAATCATCAAAATATATAATAAAACAAATTTGTGATATAGTAATATATCTATCTGATTCTTTAGTAACACATTAAATAATATCTATTTTCCCCTCCACTCCTATCTGAAAATGTTTCTTTTGACCTGTCAATAATATAACTACATTATCATCTATTGCTACCTATTTATGTAGTCATTTGATGGTTCCCAGTCACCCAAGATACATATTTGATGTCCATGCACACACACACATATATATGTTATATATTCCAATCATTCATAGCTAGCTGATATAGGATATTTGCCAGCAGGCGAAGCAGAAGACTACTTTAAGAATTCATATTAAGAAAATGAAAACATAAGCCACAGACTGGGAGAAAATATTTGCCAACTGTATATATGGTAAAAGACTCGTATCTAAAATATACAAAGAACTCTTACAACATAATAATAAGACGATCCAATTTTCAAATGGGCAAAATATTTGAATAAACATTTCTCCAAAGAAGATATCCAAATGGCTAATAAGTACTTGAAAAGATGCTTAATTGATTAGTCATTAAGGGAAATGCAAATTAAAACCACAACGAGACACCACTTCACACCCACCAGGATGGCTATAATAAAAATGACAGACAATTACAAGTGTTGGCAAGGATGTAGCAAAACTGGAATTTTCATACAGTGCTGATGGAATGTGAGGTGGTACAGTCACTTTGGAAAACAGTTTTGCAGTTTCTTAAAAGGTTAAATATAAAGTTTTCATACAACCCAGCAATTCCATCTACTCAGGAGAAATAAAATATATGTCCACACAAAGATTTGTATGTTAATGTTCATAGCAGTATTGTTCATAAGAGCCAAAAGTGGAAAGAGCCCAAATGTCCATTAATTGGTGAATGCATAAAGAAAATGGGTTATATCCATAATGGAATACCAATACTAAATACCAATACCAATACTAAAAAAAAAAAAAAAAGAGTAAAATACTGATATGCTACAACATGAACGAATTTCAAAAATATTATGCTAAGTGAAAAATGCTAAACACAAAAGATTATATATTAATTGGTTCTATTTATATGAAATGTCCAGAAAAGACATATCTATAGAGGTAGAAAAGTAGATTCATGCTTGCCTAGGCTTGGGGGGTGGGAATAGGGATTAAAGGGATATGAAGGATCTTACTGGGGTGATGAAAATGTTCTAAAACTGGATATAGTGATGGTTGTACAACTTGGTAGATTTACTAAAAATCATTGAATGATATACATAAATGGGTGAATTTATGGTATGTAAATTATATCTTAATAAAGTTGTTTTAAAAGAGAAAAAAAGAAAAATCCTAGAGACAGCCCAAACAGGGCAAATACTCCTCTTGATCCTTAGATTAGGAAGGGATTTTCTCCATCTCTGAAAAACCTTAACACTCCCTTCATACTTTGATGACTGTGATTATGACTGAAAATCACATTGGAAAGGACCAACCTGAGCAAGTTACAACTTTAAGAAGTTTGTATTTCAATCAGATCTTGATTTGAATGTGGCTAAAGGCACTTTACCTGTGCTCTAGGCAGAGTTGATAATAGACAGGTGTTTTCTCCCCTTTGCCTCTTCCCCACTCAAATAACTCTCCCACTGGGCTTTGACTTTTAAATATGTCTGGTTGTATTAGATCCTCTTGTGAAAGCAGATTTGGGGCAAAATGGGAAGAAAACATGAGGACCCTGACTAATTTGGGACATATTTTAACTTCTAAACATATTGGCCTTTGGTGAGATATGGATCTTTAGAGTCTCTTCTCTAACATGATGCTGATAATAATTTATCATTAAGTATCCTATATTTTAAAAAATATTTTTATTTATTTATTTGTCTGTGCCGGGTCTTAGTTGCAGCACGCAGGATCTTTTAGTTGCGGCATGAGGGATCTAGTTCCCTGACCAGGGATCAAACCCCGGACCCCTGCATTGGGAGCTTGAAGTCTTAACCACTGGACCACCAGGGAAGTCCCAAGTATCCTATCCTTTAAGGAACAAAATGACAACCATTGTCTGAGAAAGTGAACTCCTACAGAGTTAGAGACTATGTTTAAATAAATCTTTGTGTGTGGTGCCTTAGGCACTTAATAACCAAAAAACCATTATGGATGTTCTGAAATTCTAGGCTCTATCTCATTCAGATAAATTGGGAAAATATTTCAAATAAATGAATATCAGCACTCTTTTAAAATAAATTTAATGAAAACTCATTACTTAATCCTGGGTTTTAACATTTAGTTTTCCATCCCTTCAAAAGTACTGCTTTATAAACTCTGACAAAGAAAGAACTCAAAAGCACCTAAATGACCCTATCTTAAATGCTCACCAGTATTCCTTCATTGACAACGTTAACTCTCACAGTGAAGAGACTTTGTCATAGTGAAGCACAACATAGTTCCTGCCAATCTATTTATAAGTTATTTTTTACTAATATAAGTCAAAAAGTTACAAAGAATTCAAATGTTTAAAATCATCTGAAAGGTGAAAGACATTACAAACCCAGATGATGAACTGGAATTGAGAGTAAAAGATGAGAACCAGCCAATATAAATGAGAATCCAGTACAAAGAGTACAAAGGAAAAAACTTCCCCTCAGCAAAGTCACCTTCTGAGAACTTATCCTGTTACTCTCCTCTTTCTCTTTGCCATTTTTCCAAAAATTAAAAATTAGCTTTACAATGTCAAACATATAATGCAGAAGCAAATAATAGGTGAATGAAGTAGTTATGAACTGAAGGCAAAAAATAAAGTACTGTCAGTGTATCTCAAGGTTTATTTTAGTCTTACCAAGGTCAGTCACACTGACATAGCAGGTGACATGGTAAAACAATGGGACAGAGTCTAAAATCCACACACCAAAGTAGTGCTTGATTTTGGAGACATGCTTCAATACTTCTAAGAAATGAAGACAACATCCTCTAGTAACTTTTAAAATTATCAAGTGATAGGATGCAGTGTTTGGGAAATCTCCATAGAATGATTTGTTAATGCTTTTCCCAAAAGTACACTGAATAAGATCAGCCAGAGTCTGAAATAAAGGTTTTACTGGAGGGTATTCTGCCCAAGCATGACATTTTTATAAGTGGCAAGATTCCCAGACAAATTGTTAACTAATCAAAACCTGGCATTTTCAATAAATGTAGTATTGAGCCTCAAGGTAACATATAACTAAACTTGTATACTGCAGGAATCAGAAAGAGAAGTGTGCAGAAAACTAGATCAATACCTCTGCTTACAAAATCTAGAATTTACTTACATAAAAGCTGATGTTCTGAGTTAAGGCGTCACAAAACACTAAAAGTCAGGTTTTCTGGCATCATCCTCTTTTCATAAGAGAAGTCATTTCACTTTATTCTGATATTTTCTTAAAGACATATACCAGGACAAAGTAATCCATTTTTTTCCCACAAAAGTATTAGGTAATTTTCCTGGGTTGAATTAAGTATGGCTCTATAAATAGTATTTTAAAATATTTAAAGTATTAAAAATAGAGCCAATCAGTGAAAATTGTCAAAACTCACAAAGTAAATATTTGGAATATATATTTAGCTGTCATATATATACATATATATACAGACACACATATATAGAGTACATGCATGACTTTGGCAATTATTAAGAATTTTAAAAATAGAACAGTGAAACAGTACTCAATAGTTAACTTCATATTTGAACTCAATGATTAACTTTATTTCTGCAGGCATAAGTTGCTAGTGAGTCTGGAAAACTGCAGCATCTCTGATTATTCAGGTCACACCACCTTTGGTAGCTTATCCTAGTAATTCCATTGGAATTACTACTTTCTGGGATCTATTAAACTTTTCTTGACCAAACGTCTACAGAAATTCCTTTGCCTGCAGCCCCTAGCTGATTTGATGGATGATATCTAAACAGCCTATGAAATGTTAACTTTTAGAATATTTTTTTTCCTATTCTAACCACTTTAACTTTTAACTTTCTGATGATAGAGAAAACCAGTAAAAGGAAACATCAGGCAGAAACTGAACATCATCTAGTAGTATCAGTGCAGTTCAGGCAGTTAAAGAATCCAGATGTTGTCACCTGGTACTGTCACAGGACTCACAAGAAAATACTCAAGTTTAACTTCTAACAACATTCTCGGTACTTCCAAGTCCCACTTCTTGTATACTCCTCCCACTTTCAAACTTGTGTGCCAATTCATGTTCTTGTAAACCAGGGAAAATTACATTTCTTCTGCCTTGGAGATCGATACAGAGAAAGGCATCAGATGTCAGTCATCTTTAAGTCGTCCGGGAAGACGCTCAGAAATGCGTGCCTCTTGTGTCTTCCACTTTTATTTTCCCAACCCCTTACGAAGTTTTGGAACAGAAAGATGCCTGAGTCCCAAAGGCATTAGCCTGACACTGTGCTATTCCTTTCTAAGAACCCCATTAACTCCCAGTAGAAATGAGAGTGATGTGAACTCCGTTTCATGGCGCAACCCTCTGCAACCCCCTAACACAAACACAAGAGGTGGGATGGGGAGGAGGTCAAAGGAGGAGGAGGGAAAGGGTTCGGGAGAAGAGACTCACCGCTCCTGCCAGTTCCTCGGTCAGGCACAACGTAACCAGGAGAAGCCACAACCTGAAACGGGAGGGAGGGTGAATAACATGGGTTCTCTAGGCTCCGGGGTCCTGCGTCTGCCCATAGACCCTCGACCCCTTTTTGCTGCCTGCCCCCACTTCCTCTGTAATGACAGAAGTACAAGTATAGTCCCGGTCCGGCAAAATAGCCCAGAATAGGAAAGAGGAGAGGAGCTCGGGGCAGCAACGGCTCACCCAGGGTGCATGCTTGCGGCTCCTCCGGAGCTGGGTCCCGGGAGACTGCTTAAGCGGCTCCGCGGCCCCGGCTCGTCGGGGCTCCGCTGATGCTTGGCGGCTGTTTCCTTATTCAAGAGGATGGGGTAGGGGGGCGAAGTGGCTCATTTCTGAAGAAACTAAACTCAGCTTCTAGATAAAGAGGTGCCCCAAAGGGAAACACGGTCAGCGGTGCCCGCTACAACTTGCCGCACTCAAAAGATAGTTCCATGCACCAGGGGAGGAAGGAATGGAGGGGAAGGGGGCGGGGCTGTCTGCTGTCAATCATCCCCCCTACCTCGGGCAGCCGGTCGTCTTTCTCACTTTCAGGCACCTCTACACATAACATTCCCACGCATCTCCACAGCTTCATGCACAGGCCCACAGACCTACACACTAAGATGTAAGCAACTGTGCATCATACACTTCCTTAAAGCACTGTTAATTGTTACACATATACAGATTAAGGCATACTCCTCCCACATAGACAAATGGGCCTATGCACACTTTCCCAAATGCATATCACTCATTCTAATTTATTGCACACTAAGCTCTTGAGGTGGTGGTAGTTTCTGGGGTTGTAAAACTACCCTTAGCCGAGCAGAACCTAAGGATAAGTGGGCCCCCGTGATATAGGTCCAAAGCCCTGAAAGATGCTAAAGTGGTGAATTCTAGGGTGTGAGATAACAACTGTTCTGAAGAATTCGTCAAGAAATCCCTGAAAGATCCTCCAAGGAGTCCACATAAAGTATTTTCTGGGCCTGATGGTGCTTAAAAAAATCTGTATGTCAGAATTACCAAAGTAACGTTCAAGTCTACTTTATTTGGGAGACATCAATTCAATTGCCATTAACTCCATACAAATATTTCCAATTAAGTGTTCGTGTTAGTGTTAAGGAAAATTGCACTAAAGTTATTTAATTCTCTACCCTAAATCTCTCCGAGAAACATCTGCAATGAGAGTCAATACCTTTTATGTTAGTCAGTATGAGGTAAATATTAATTATGGCATTCAATGTAGCTAAAGAAAAAGATATGACTGTATTACTATAACATCCAACCACATAATAATTACTCATATCTACTGTGAACGCTCCCAAATCTTATATGAATATAATACGCATAAAATCTTCACACACGTATACGTACGTTCATTTTCTTAATTCTTCAGCTGGAAGCATATATTTAATTATATAAATATATTCATATGTTTCTAATATTTGCACGTTTTCTGTTGTATGTAGAAACTCCCTCCTGTGAGCAGGTGGAAGGCAAACAACCCCAGCAGCCCTGGGAGCAGGCACCAAAATTTGTTTCTAATCATTAACAATAAAAGAAACCGTTCTCTTAGATCCCTCCGCTACAAAAAATAGTCCCAGCTCAGGTCTATTTGTAATTGGCTTTGGTGCTCACACCAATGAGAGTGGGACTGGGCAGGGAAAAGGAGTATCAACGGAAGGTGCAAGTGAACGAATAGAAAAGCTTCCCGGGGGGAGTCAGGGTGCGCAGTCAACTGGCCTGGACGTTTCCCTCCTCCAAATAACTGAGCGTCACTCCCTCGCAGGTTGCTGGTGCGGTCTAAAACTGTGGCGGAGTGATCCTCAAATTCCCCAGGGCTGGTGGGGAGGGGGCGGTGCGGGGGAAGAGAGGGAGGAAAGTAGATCTGTGGGACTTGCGCGAGGAAAAAGTTTGCAAGTCTGGACAGAAGGGAAAAGTGCTCCCGAGAGACCGGCTTTGGGGAGGGGAGCGGGGAGGGAAGAATAGCTGCTGCTTTTTTTTTTTTTTTCTTTCCCTTTCCACTCTTAAAAACCTACTTTCTCCTCACCCAAGACGACCGGCACAATTGGGACACCCTCGCTGTCTCTCTCCGGCTCTAGCTCTCTCCCTATAAACCCTCAAGATTATGTCAGTTGGTCAGAGCCAGCCAGGGATTTCGTGCGGGTGCTGAAGGAGCTGCGGGAGCCGGAGAAGAATGAAACTGCGTGGAGTCAGCCTGGCTGCCGGCTTGTTCTTACTGGCCCTGAGTCTTTGGGGGCAGCCCGCAGAGGCTGCGGTAAGTCCTTCCTTCTACCCCCGACCCCCATCCCGTCACCTCCCTCTCACGCTGAAATCACTTTTTGTCCCTTTACCTTCCTTTCTCCTGGGCCTCGGCTAGGGAATTCAGGTGTGCATTCACTTGTTTAGGAAGAAACATTATTTACAACGCTAGTAACTCAAGCCTTCTGAAGTCCAAGGGAGAGGTTTAAGTGTTTAAAAATAGGGCTGCTGCTTTCCCTGCAGCTAGCTGCTCTGGGGGCAAGAGCAGAGCCTGGGGAGGAGGATGCATGTTAATAGATAACTAAGCTCTGGTGGATATTTAAAACTTTTCCTCCGCACCCTCCGCCCTCGAGTGTTTCCCTACATGCCCGCTAACCTTTTCACTAGTTGTGCCCAATCCACGCACTCTTTAAACTTTGTCGATAGTTTACTATTTTGGCCTTTCCAAAATCCACCTTCCACCAAAGTGTTAAGCGCGCCCGTGAAGTTCTTCCCTTTTGCCTTTTCCTTAAGGAACGTGAACCTACCCTCACCTCTGGTCAGTAAAGCCTCTGTAGAGACTGCTTCCCTCTTGACATCCCTGTTGCAAATGCTCAGGTAACATACCAAGAAGAGTGAGGTAAAGACGGATGGCTTCAGGCTTCGGTTCTTCTGCATCTTTTTTTTTTTTTTTTTTAAGTTCTCGGTTTTTGTTGTTTACTTTTTTTAGCTTACTAAGGCACCTGAAACAAATTGAGAATTTGCCCATCACCTATTTAAAGGAAAAGAACGATCTCTTTTTCACAGGAGAATGAGTGTTCTGGTTTAAAGGAGAGTGGAGGAGGGAAGTACACGTGAAATGACAGAGCAAAAACTTCCACTCAGTTTTAGGAATGTAGAATTAAGATCCTAATGTATCTCTTAGAAGGGTATCTAGGTAGTCCCACCCACTATCCTTCTGGGGATGAGAGGCAGATCTAAAGGAATGAATGGCTTTGTCAGAGAAAATGTTCTCCAGACTGAAACCCATCATCCTTAATTTCACTTAAGCTCTAAATAGAGAATTAAGTGTGTGACAAATTATTTAAAAGTTATATTTGAGTGAACATAATGGGTGGTTTTAAAAACACTTTAATATGAGATCATGGCTTAGGCCTTCACATGGTTGAGTGACTATCAATTCTTTATATGCAACTGCTGTGTTATATAGCTTACGTGGGTCCACTTGTAAGTTAGCTGTCTAGCTGTTCTGTACACTCAGCATGCCTCAGGTTACATTGCCCTCCTCCCATCCTCCAGAAAGTGTGTACTCAAGGTATGAGAAAACTAATATTTATTCCTCCATCAAAGTAGATAGATAATTTAAAATTGCTTTTATGATGCAGAGCTTCTTAATGGGCTAAGGTTTAGCCACTCAGTAGGGCTGCAGGCCCTTGGATAAAACTACAATTGTGTTGTTGAAAATAGTTCCTTTTAAAAACATCATCTTGGTGTTTACTGCTTGTGGCATTTGGCCCAGGGGCAAAGATTTTGTGGATGTTTGATTAAATATTTCTCATTTTTTTTCTTTTGACCTTGCTATTAATAAATGTGCACCAGATACCAATCATACAGGTATGTATAGCTATACTTTATGTCAGTTTATATTAAATCATGTTATGTTAAAAGTGAAATTTCTTTTTATGATTGACAAAATTTGGGAGCAAGCTTGTTTTCTTGGACTCTTTAACAATTGAGTGTTCATAAAGAAATTACAGAAGACACCAGGCAGTTTTTTTTTTCCTTTCTTCTCCTATATAATTATTTATTTATTTTTCTCCTATATAATTTTTAAAGAACATTTTAGACCCCATTTCCCTATCATTAGTATAATGTGCCTCTAATAAAACCAGGGTTTGTTTTTTCTGCTTCACACATTAATATCCTAGTTAGATTAATGTTTTAATCATCTCAAAGATATGAATGGTATCTGCTCTCCATACTGGTGCTGGGGATATTGGTGACCTTCTCCAGAGTAAACTGGATAGTAGTGGGGCTACTTGTTGACTGAAGTAGTCTAGTATTGGGACTTTTATACCAGGAAGAGCATTGCTACTTAAATTGCTTTAATTTTTCATAGTTAAGTGATTTCTTTATCTCTGAAGTCATGCCAAATTGGGATATTGCAAATATGTGGAAAATTTTTTAGGTGGAGAGTTTGTTAGGTGGAATAAAGTAACTCTTATTCCAAAAGGTTAGCAATAAAGGAAGAAGGCAAATTTAGTTGGAAAGGTCAGTTCTAGTGATGGAAATATGTATTTTTATGTAAAGGTACCTGTGCTGACTCTCTGTTAGTAGGATATACACTTAGATTTATGAATATGGTGTGTAAAATTCTAGTACTACTATACAGTTATTAGTAACTTCGTGTGTGTGCGCAGTGGAGTGGATAAGTTTCTTTAAATGTACTATCTCCCTTGTGACTAAGAGCAACAACTTGTTAAGGGTAGCAGTGTGGTTTGTGGCCATGGAACAGTTTTTCATCTGAAGTATATTGCTCCATAGGGAGAATTTGTTGACATTGTTATCATAACTTAACATTTTTGCATGTTTACTGTGTGCCAGGCACTGTGCTAATATGGAAATGTACATTATCATATTTAATCTTCACAACAGACCTATGAAGTATATACTATTGTTATTCCCACTTTACCGATCAAGGAGCTACAGATCACAGAGGTTAAGTAATGTGCCAAAAATAACATAGTTAGCAAGTTGTAGAGCTGGAAATTTGAATCCAGGCAATTTGACTCCAAATTCTTTACCCTTAATGACTGTCCTGTACTGCCTCCTTTGTATGTGGTCTATAGAAATGTATTTGCTGTTCAGAGTATTTGGATCTCTGCTACTTTTTTTTGAGTAAGGGGGAGACACAGGAAGTGAAATGGAAAATATAATGGGGATTACATCTCTTCCTGCTGATGTTAGGAGAAGCATCATGTTGTAATGGAAACAGCTCTGGGGTTAGAATAAAAAGATCAGAGTTTGATCTCTATATGTATGTCTATTTATAGAGAGATAATTTAAAAGTAATCTAGAAGCAATTGCTTGTTGCAGATTGTATGATTTTATATAATTACATATATAAAAGGTTAGATTTATAGAACAAGTGTAATTTGTGGTAGGTGATTATTTTGAAGAAAGATTTGCCTTATTATATTTGTAATTAGTCAGTTTCCATAATAATTTTAAATATACTGAACTTTTCAGGAGCATGTCTATTGTGATAAGACAGAGTATGTGTATGTGGTAGCATACCTTGCTTAAGATGTTCGATTCACTTCTTTTGTTTTACCGATTTACCCACCCATCATATCCAATTCTGTTCACTCAACTATCTATATAACTTTAGTCTTGTGTGTGTATTTGTATATGTGTGTCCTGTGAGTGTATAAGAGTGTGTACCTTTTTTTCCTGTGTTTTTACTTGGCTTTTGTTGTATGTATATGCAACATATGAGACTCTACTTTGAGTTAAAATTGATAAGTTGGTCAAGGTTGTGTCTGCCAGGTTTATCCACTGTAAAGTCACCATTTCTCCCTTTGTAATTACAAAGCGACCAGATTTTCTAAGACTATATGGGGCAATATTGCGAGACAATGTACATTTCTTGTTTCTCATCATAGTTTCGCCCACTGTTTTAGCATCTATTGAGGATTCTGACCTGAATAATTACTGCTGTGATATTTGCCAAATGGTGCTCTTCAGTTATCAACATTTTCTGCATTTATTTGTTGAATTCTAATGTAACAAAGAACTTTACCTTCTTTGCTGTTTGTTTCTGTTTATTTATTTATTCAATGATTTATTTATAGTAGTATGGACTTACGGATACTTGTTTTATTCTATGAACTATAATGAATGATGCTATTTTCCCTATTTTTTTTTGCTGAAATTACCCCAGATTTGGTCAATAGAAGCCCCTTCCAATTGGCTCCTGTGTCCTTTCAGTGTGTCCCCATCATTTTTTGAGCATTCTCTTACATTCTGGTACCACAAGGTATTCCAGACTCATTTTCTACTTTCTCTCCCCCAACCCTGGAATGAGCCATTTTTCTAAGGAGCTCTGATTCTTTTTGTTGAGTAATGGTATTTAGAGATCAAGATCTGGGTGCTTCGCATGCTCATTATTACTGGGGTGTCATTGCTTCTAGGCCTTCTCAGAAGATAAAACTAGGGAATGTATGTACATATACACAGACACATACCCACTTCTATATTTCTTACAAAACCATGAATTTGCACTGATATCTCTGATTCCAGTCCAAGATCACAGAATAAACATACCTCTTTGATACTATGGGATCTCGCTGCTTTCTGGTACCTCTCCTCAGGCATATTTTTTTTTTAATGTTCATATGATGGTGTATTATACAGCAACTCAAAAGAACAAACTACAACTACAAGAAACAACATGGAGGATCTCACAAGCTTAACGTTGAACAACAAAAAAAAGCCAGACACAGTAGAACACATATTGTACAATGCTGTTGATAGAAAGTTCAAAACCAGGCAAAACTACTCTGTGGTGGTAGAAGTCAGGGTGGTGATTACCTTTAGGGAAAGCAGAGATTAGGGGGAGGCAAGAGGGGCTTTGGGGGATGCTGGAATTAATCTGTTTTTTTGAGCTGCATTCTGGTTACATATTGTGTTCATTTTTTTTGTTTTAGAAGTTTGATTTTTTGTTGATGTTGGCCGTGCCATGTGCCATGTGGGATCTTTTATTTATTTATTTATTTATTTGGCCGCACTGGGACTTAGTTGCAGCACGCAGCATCTTTGTGTGGCATGTGGGGTCTTTAGTTGTGGCATGCAGACTCAGTTGGCGGCATGCATGTGGGGTCTAGTTCCCTGACCAGGGAACGAACCTGGGCCCCCTACATTGGGAGTGCAGAGTCTTAACCACTGGACCACCCGGGAAGTCCCACATATTGTGTTCATTTTGCGAAAACCCATGCACTTTTCTGTCTGTATGTTACACTTCAATAAAACATTCACATTACAACAAAATTAAATGGTGGCCCAGAGAGACCTGTGAACTTGCTCAGGGTCACACACCTCTTAGACCGGCAGTTAAAGTCCTAGGTTCTTACTCCTGCTTTGTTCCCCCCATCTATGTGGAGTGGGAAGAAAACAAAACCACAGTTGCTGTTATAAAAGCTGACAGCAGAATTCCCCTGAGAGGAGGCTCTGCTTGGGAAATAACTTGCTGGGCTCTCTCTGGGCATGAAAGGAAGAACAGCTGGCCCCAGCTAATAGCCTGGAGCACTCTGGGTTTCAGGGGAGAGTTCCTGAAGAGAGATGTGGGCGGGGCGGGAGGGTGGGGGGAGACAGAGAGACAGAGAGAGGCTGAGAACCAACAAGATAACAAGATGGTGGGTGACAAGGGCGAGATGAAAACATGGCGGCCAGCAGTGAGAGGAGAGGGCAGCCGTGGGGCTTGAAGACCAGTGGTATCTGATATTCATCACTCCCCTCCCTCCTCCAGCACCCCCACCCCGCAGGAATGATCCTCCACCTTCACTGTCCTCAGGCATATTTTGTGGTCTTACACAGAGTCTTTAAGAGATTGCCCTCTGGAGTCAGATCTGGAATCTGAGTGGAGGATGTGTGACCTTCGGACAGGTAGTAACCTCTGAGCTTTAATTTCCTCATTAGCGAAAGGGGGCCAGTGGTACCTATGTCACACATTGTTTTGAGGATAAAATGAGAGAAGTTATGTAAAGCATTTAGAATAGTACTTGGCGCATAGTAAGTGCTCAATAAGATTTCAATTAGATTCCATTATTGTCATTACAAACTAGTTATTGACTTGCCATTTCTTATTGCATTAACTCTCAAATTCTCTGCCTGATTTTCAGGGTCTAGCATGATCTTCCCCTTCATTCATCCTTATTTTTCATTACATTTTACAATACACTCCCTCCATTCTAGCCTAGGCGAACTTCCCTATAATCCCTTGAGCATTACATACATTTTTTTGAATTTTATTTTATTTATTTTTTTATACAGCAGGTTCTTATTAGCTATCTATTTTATACATATTATTGTATATATGTCAATTCCAATCTCCCAGTTCATCCCACATTACATACGTGTTTTGGCTCTCCATCTTGTTTAGAATCCTGTGGATCCAAATCTTTCCTCAATTTCAGCATAACATTTACATTCATTCAGCAGATATTTATTCAGCAACTCGTAAGTACTTAAGAATTATATTTATGTTGTCCTATTTCTCCCCTCATGGATATGTACTATCCACAAAATCATTCTGTGCTAGACACTATAGATAAAACTGAATAAGATAGACAAGGTCCCTGCCTTCACGGAGCTTCCATGCTAGTGAGCATAGATAAATAGTTCTGTGGAGCTTTCCCTTACTATTAAATCAGTTGCTGATTTTACCCTTCTTTGAACATTTGTCATATTTAGCCTCTTGCCTAGTATCTAAATGTATTTGGTCTTACAAGCATTTTGTTTCATGGGATTTTATGTCTTCTCCCTATTAGATTATAGACTTTTTGAAGGCAAGAACTGTATATTTGTTCATTCAACAAACTTACATGTTGATTTTGTCTGATGACAAAAATAATACATGCTTAATGTTGGAAACTTGAAAAATGAGAAAATTATAAAGAAGAAAGTAAATATCTCTCCACAGTTCTACCAACAGCACAGAAATAACCTGTATTATTGTTTTGATGATTTTCCTTCTTATGTATCTAATATTTTCTTAAAAAAGTAGATTGGTTAAAATTTTTTAAAAGTTGGGATTACGATATATACAATTTTATATGTTATTGTTTTTTCACTTATTAAGTGTTTTCCTGTTATTAAAATTCTTAGTTTAAAAATATTATTTTTAAATGATTGCATACGATTTATATTTATACACACCACAATTAATTTACGTGTTCACTTTTATAGACTATATTTTTAAATTTCAAGTGTTTTTAGTCATTATAAGAAATACGGCCATAAACAATTCTTATTCCATATTTTGTATTATTTTGTTAGTACTGCCTCCTTCATGGGGAATTATTGGGTTAAAGGTCATCAGTATTTTTAAAGTCTTTGGTACAGGCAGTAGACCCTGACATTTAGAAAGGCTATATCAACAGATAATATGATAGCTAACTTCTTTTTTAGTGGTTACTATGTTATACCCTCTTAGGTAGATAATATTATTCCCATTTTATGTACAAGGAATCTGAGGCCAACAGGGTGGTTACAAAACTACCAGAGGTCACACGATTAATAAGTGATTGAGCAGTTTAGCTCTAGAACATGCTCATGAAATTTTCCTCAGTTCCTATTTCATTCACGGTAGTACAGAAAAATAAAGTCATGTTGAAAAGTTGAATAATTCCCATTACCCTTTCCGTGACTGGTCACTTGAATTGATTTTAGACACTAGCCTATCTTTAGAGATAGGCTCACCCACCAGTTCATCCTTTAATAGCTCTTTACTATAATTGCCTGGGCCATTCATCCTCAAGGACCTAAATTTTAATTTTGTAAACCATGCATCCCCCTACATTTCTCCCCTATACAGAAGGTGGAGCCTGTATTCCATGAATACCTCCCCCACTGACCTCTTCCTAGCTATAGCAAGGGTGTAACATACTCCAAACTCACTGACATTCTCCATCCCCCAGGAGAGTTTTGGAATGCGTCTGAATATGGAGACCCCTTTTACCCTCTCTCCCCACCCCCTACCCCATAGCTGCCTATGAGCTATACACTTAAATGCCAGTGTCTTTGCCTAGTGTTGTCCCTTGCTTTCATCCTCCCTAAGTGATACTCCAGAACTTTCCCCCCATTAATTACTAATCTGTTTTTCCCACTTTGGGGTGATACTATTCCAGCCCCCATCTCCTGTTTTTAGCAACAAACTTGGAAGTACATATGGAGTGAGAGGTCCCCCATCCATTTTGCAACACTCCTGCCTTACCTTTTCCTTGTGTTTCCTCACTAGCTAAGTGACTTTACTGCCTTTATGATAGCCTTGTGGCTTGTGCATTTCAAATGTATTCCTCCACAAAATCACAAACTGTTATACATTATGGCTTTTCCAGGTGGCATTTGAATAGCTGAACTTTACGCTTCTGAATGATAGGGATCTGCTCTTGCCAAATTACTTTCCAGAATGGTTTTACCAATTATATTCCTATCAGTAGTGTAAAAGAGTACCTATGAGACAGTCTTAATAATTTTTTTTCTATCTAGTACAGTGACTATAGAATTGATGCTCAATTGATTGCCAGTTGGTTGGCAGATTTGGTTCTATCCTCTAATGATTTTCTTTTTAAAATATAATCATTCCATCATCTCATCCCCTTCTGACAATAGCAACCATAGAACAGAACTGATTTTTGAAAATAAATTCTCTCTAATGAACATTATAAATGAACCACCCAACCACTTAACTAAATCCTCATTACAAAGATTGTTTTTAATAGCAGTAATTCTTGAGGTGTTTTGGAGAGGCATCTTTAGTGTGATCTCTGATACATTAGCTTCTTTCATTTTAACCAGATTCTCATTTTATGCATCAATGCTTGAGTTTATTTACCTTCATAATCTGTACAGGTCCAACTGCCCTTGGTTCCTTTAGAAGCTTCTGCTGGCCTTTTACCAAAAGTGTAGTCTGTGATGGTACCTGCCACCCTGTTGAAAAGGGAACCTTAAATCCCTTGCTATTTGCTAACCAAAGACAACCAAAGGCAAATGTTATAAAAGAAACAAGTTTTTGCTAAATTTAATTTTTAACTTAAAAAAATTTTACTAGATCATTTGCTTTACTTTTTAACTTGTAGAGAGACTTAAGCACCTTTTTTGAGCAAGTGCTAGTCAGGTTAATGGAATTGGTTTTATGACAGTGAGTACTAAAATAGAACTGGAAGAAATTCTGTTGGCATTTGTATCATCTTATAATTCAGTCAAATGACACTCTTCATATATGTTAAGAGAACTGGCTGATTTGCTTCCAAAATTTCTTATAGTGTGTGTGACATTAATGGAATCCTGAAGGAAATATTGGAACTTTGGCGGGGGAAGATGGTATTAAGAGTGGGACACTAGTGAAAAATTGTTTCGTGTATTCTGTATTTTGAGCTCTCCAGGACTTGCTAAAGGAGGAGAAGTCCTTCTCTGTCCATAATCTCATAATCTAATTGATGTAGTAAAACATTCCTGTATGTGAAAGGCATAGTAGTGCCTGTTTATATCAGGTTGTTTTCTGTTGCAAGTGGTAGAAAACACTAATTCAACTGCCTTAACAACAGAGAAAAATTTTAGCTCACATTACAAGAAGTTTGGAGGTAGAGTACCTCCAAAATTAATTAATTCAGCCAAATAGTGACCCAGGTTCTTTCCACTTTCTCCTCTGCCATACTCTGCCTATCAGCTTACTGTCTCAGATTCGTGCCCCTCATACTTGCAAGATTGCTGCTGCAGTTCCAGGGATCACATACAGATGCCACAATGCCCAATAGAAAAAGAGTATGAACTGTTCATTTGTGTCCCTTTTTATCAGCAATGAAAACTTTCTCAAGAGTCCCATACCTTCACCCTTACATCTGATTGGTTAGAATTGTATTACATGTATATGTTTACACCAGTACATTGGCAAGTGGAATAGGACCATAAACGTAGAGTTAGACAAGTGACTTACACTGCCACCTCCCCCTGCAACACACCAAAGCACATTGCTGCCTGGAAAAGTTAGAGGATGGGAAAATTTGAATAAAATCAAGGTTCTTTTAGGAAGGAAAAAATAGTTCCTGCTTCACAACCTCATGAGTTTGTTGTCAGGATCAGTTGACTAAAAGATTTGTAAGAATTCGATGTATTTGTTAAATGTAAGATGTATTTCTTTTTTTAAAAAATAAATTTATTTTATTTATTTATTTTTGGCTGTGTTGGGTCTTCGTTGCTGGGCGCGGGCTTTCTCTAGTTGCGGCGAGCGGGGGCTACTCTCCGTTGCGGTGCACGGGCTTCTCACTGCGGTGGCTTCTCATTGCAGAGCACAGGCTCTAGACACGTGGGCTTCAGTAGTTGTGGCATGCGGGCTCAGTAGTTGTGGCTTGCGGGCTCTAGAGTGCAGGCTCAGTAGTTGTGGCGCATGGGCTTAGTTGCTCCACGGCATGTGGGATCTTCCCAGACCAGGGCTCGAACTCGTGTCCCCTGCATTGGCAGGCAGATTCTTAACCACTGCGCCACCAAGGAAGCCCATAAGGTGTATTTCTTAATAGGGAAACTAATGTTTTATAGAGTTGTACAAATGAAAGATGTTGGCTATTTACGTAACTATAGATATTTTAACGTTGGAGGGACATTAGGTCATTGGTTCTCAAAGTGTGGTCTGCAGACCCCTGAGATTCCTGAGATCCTATCAGTGGGAACATGAGGACTATTTGAACAATAATTTGAAGACTGTTTTGCCTTTTTCACTGTGTTGCCATTTGCACTGATGATGGGTAAGACAGTGTAGTATACCAAATTGTCCTCGTAGCTGTATTCTTCATAGTCTTGGAGGACAGAAAGCCAGTTTTACTTAACAATGTCCTCAATGTAGCATTGATTTTATTCAATCTTGACCCTTGAGTACAGATATTTTAAAATTTCTGTATGACAAAATGGGAATTATACAGAAAACGCTTCTGTATGCTGAAGTAACATCGTTTCTAGGAAAAGCTCTTGTGCTTTGTGAGTTGTGTGAGTTGGGGGCTGAACTAGCTGATTTTTGCCTGGAACACATTTTTACTTGAAAGAACAACTGAGACAAACTGTGGTTAATCAGCCTTGAGTATTTGGCAGGAATTTTCTTGAAAATGAGCAAAGTGAGTCTGTCATTTCAAGGAAGACAACTGGCAGTGTTTGTTGCCAGTGAAAACATTTGAGCTTTTCAAGTATTAGAATTTTAGAAAACTTGAATCTTGAGTATGGGCTTGATAGCTTTCCAGAACTTAGCCTTTTCTAATGAGATTGGTAACTATATTAATGTGTATGATTTTTTTTATATTATGTAATAAAATGTGTTAACATTTGGAAGTTCTGCAAATCCCACTGAACTAATATTTTCCAAATGACTAATGCATGATGTTACAAAATCATGCATGGCTAAAAGATCCATTGAAAGACAAGTTAGATCAACCAGTTTTAACGTAATTGAGTACAAAAATTAAATAGATAAGGTATCAGATTCTATGTTGCAACTTAGCTTCTTTTAGGTAGACTCTTCTGTCTACCACTTGCAGAATTTTGGCATAGTATCAAAGAATATCTACAGTTATTTTAAAAGGGTATTAAAATACTCAGTTTTCCAAATATATAACTTCATGAAGCCAGATTTTCTTCATATATTTCAACCAAAACAACATATTGCAACAGAATGGATGCAGAAGCAGATATGAAGATCTAGCTGTCTTCTATCAAGGCAGACATTAAAGAGATTTGCAAAAAAGATGTAAAACAATCCCTCTTCTCCCTTTCTTTTTTGTTTTGGAAAATATAATTATTTTTCATGAAAATGCATAATATATGTTAACATGTAATGAGTTCATTATTTTAAAAAATATTTGTTTGTTTATTTATTTATTTATTTTGGCTGCACCGGGTCTTAGTTGTGGCACGCGGGATCTTCACTGCGGCATGCGGACTCTTAGTTGTGGCACGCATACGGGATCTAGTTCCCCGACCAGAGAGCAAGGAACCTGGGCCCCCTGCATTGGGAGTGCAGAGTCTTACCCACTAGACCACCAGGGAAGGCCCCTGAGTTCATTATTGTTGCTTTTAAATGAATAAAGAAATAATTATTTTAATTATTACTCAGTTTTATTTTATATGGTACATACTGATAGGTGTAACCCACATAAGCAAAAGCTTTGGGGTCCTCAGTGATTTTTAAGAGAGTAAAAGGGTCTTAAAAAGTTTGAAAACCACTACTCTACAGAGACCAGCTCCATCATTTTACAGGAAAGTGAAGTGATTGATGAAAGATGCAGCTTGTTAGTTGCAGAGGCAGAGAAGTAATATTATTCCATTCCTCTCTCCAGTATACCACATTGGCTTAGGGGTTGGTGATATGATTTTGTAATTTTATTCATCCTAGTAGATAGAGTTAAAATACCAAATAGAAAATGTACTAGATTGTACTTGTATCTTTCCTACAATCTTCAGTCTTTGTGGGTATTGCAAGTCAGAAACATTCTCACTATACATACCACAGCAGAGGAGACCCTGATGAAGAAAGACTATGAGCTAAAGTTACAGTTATTTTTAGATACCAAATTGGAAAACCCATAAAACCATAGTTCTTGGCTTACATAGCTTTGTATTCGTCACAGTGTATAGACTGGTTCCTTGTATGTAGTTGATTCTCAATAGCTAATTGTTGAATGAATTTTGAATTTTGGGGAAGGGTAGATTTATTTGCCAAGAGGCAAGACCTAGAATCAATGAGTTAGGTTATAGGAACTCTTGATATCAATTAGTTTCTAGCCATTAAGCTATTTAGTAACAGGAATGACCCATTACTAAAAGTGCTCAAAGAGAGGGTAGATGCTACGTTGTCAGCAATACCCACAAAGTCTCTTTCCACTCTAAAATTCTATTGTTCTGGTTGTTAGAAGGAACTTTCTTTTTTATTGAGCTCAAATCCTTGTCTCTATAATTTTTAAGTAACTCTGAGGTATAATTGACATAAAATAAAGTGCACATATTTAAAGTGTACAATTTGAGGAGTTGTGACTTACGTGTACACTTGTGAAGCCACCAGTACATTAAAAATAATGAACATATAAATTACTCCTGGAGATTTTAATGCCTCTTGGTAGTCCCTCTCTCCCTTCCTACTCCTATCCCCCATCCCCAGGTTACCACTGATCTGCTTTCTGTACATTAATTTTGTTTTCTAGAGTCATATAAATGGAGTCATATGTACACTTTCTTTGTTTTGGATCTGTTTTTTCAGCATTTGAGATTCATCCACATTGTAGTGTGTATCCGTAGTTCATTATTTTCTTGTTGAGTAGTATTCCATTGTATGGATATACCACACTGTGTTTTTCTGTTCACGTGTTGATGAATATTTGGGTTATTTACAGCTTGTCTATTACAGGTAAAGCTTTTATGAACACTTTAATTTTTGCATTTTAACAGTTATTTTATTGAAGTGTAATTTACATAAAGTGATATGTACTAATCTTAGGTGAACAGCTCAAATATATATATTTTTAATTGTATACACTTTGGTAACCACCATCCAGGTCAAGATATAGAACATTTCCATTACCCAAGCTCCGCCATGCCCCTTTCCTTTCAGTGCCTTTTGTGTCTTCTATAAAAATTTTTATACTCCAAGGTTGCAAAGATATTATCATATGTTTTCTTCCAGAATATTTATAGTTTCAGTTGTATTTAGGACCATTTTTTTTCTATATAGATAACCAGTCGTTCCAGTACCATATATTGAAAAGAAATACCTCTTTTCATTGATTTGGTTTGATGGCTTTATTGAAAATCAGTTGAATGTATAGGTCTAGGTCAGAACTTACTAGTCTGGTCTGTTGATCTGCTTGTCTATCCTTATTCCAATATTATGCATTCTTCATTATTTTGGCATTATAATAACGCTTTAAATTTTGTAGTATAAGTCCTTCAAATTTGTTCTTTAAGATTGTCTTGACTATTGTCTTGAATGTTTATTTTATTCCATATAAATTTTAGATTCATCTTGTAAATTTTTACTAAAAAACTATTTGAGGTTTTGGTAAGGATAGCAATAATTCTATGGATCAATTTAGGAACAAGTGAAATCTTAAAATTATTGATTTTCCCAATCTGTTAACACAGTATATCTCTCCTTTAATTTAGATATTCTTTAATTACCTTCATCATAGAAGTCATGCTCAGCATTTGGTCAGTTTCTTCCTATGCATATGCTTGTATAGTAAATGATATAATTTTAAGAATTGTATTTTTAGTTGTTTGTTGCTAAGATATAGACATTCATTTATATATTGATCTTTTTACCCTAAGATATTACTATTTTTTCTTTTTCAGGGTATGATTTATATATTGTAAAATTCACCTATTTTATGCACAGTTCTGTGAGTCTTGACAGATGCATACAATAGTAAGTGTAGTCAATCAAGATATAGAACAGCATTGCTAAGATTATTCATTAGGTTCTAGTAGTTTGTATTTTCCATGTACATAATCATATCATCTGAAAATAGAGTTTTTTTTTTTTCATTTTCAATCCATATGCCTTTTTCTGCTCTCCACCTTATTGACTGGCTAGGACTTCCAGTACGAGTTTAATAGAAGTGGTAAGAGAAAATATCCATTTTTTTTGCACTCTATCTTTTGGGGAATATATTCACTATTTCGCTCTAATGTTAGCTTTAAGTTTTACAGAGTAACAGATTGAGGAGCTCCTATCCCATTCCTGTTTGCTGACATTAAAAAAAAAATGTTAAATTTCATCAAGAACTAATTTGCACCTATTTAAATGATCATGTTGTCAGGGACTCAGCTGAACTGCTAGGTGTCTTAGTAGCCAGTTAAAACAAGCAAGCCAAAACGAAAATAACAACCCCTTAATTGCTTATTATGATTGATAAGCAAGAGACTAAATCAGGGAAAGTGCCAACTCCCCTTCCCTCCCATTTACACTTTTCTCCATGCAGTGACTGCAGGTCTGGGGAATCAGCACAGACTTGGGGATCAGGTCATCTCACTGATGAAGGAACCTCAAACAAAAAGCTCCTGCAGTTTTAGGGAGCTGGAGACCTAGGAGAGGAAGAGGAGAAGTGCTATGAGTGAGAAAGGTACTGAGTACTGAGTCAGATGGAGAAAATTGTCTTCAGAGTTTCCCCACACTTCCTCTGCTATGAATGTTGTGAACAAGTCTTTGTGTGGACATACACTTTCATTTTTCTTGGGTAAATATCAAGGAATGGAATTGCTGGGTTGTATCATAAGTCTATTTTAAATTTTACAAGAAACTGCTAAATTGTTTTTTTAAAGTGGTTTTACCATTGTACATTCCACCAATGTATAAAAGTCCTAGTTGCTCCTCATCCTAACCTATGTTTGCTACTGTTACTCTTTTTAGTTTTAGCCATTTTGATGTCTGAGTATTGCTACCTCCTTGTAGTTTTCTTATAGTTCTTTTTACTTATTTATATACAGTAAAATTTACTATCCTTGATATACTGCCTGTGAGTTTTGATAAAAGCATACAATCTTGTAACCACTGCCATAAACAAGATTCGGAACAGTTCCATCACCTCACAATGTTTCCTAATGCTGCCCCTTTGTAATTAGCTCCTCCACTTACCCACAGTTCCTGGCTATCAGTGATCTATTTTCTAATTCTATAATTTTACTTTTTTCGTAATGTCATATAGATTGAATCATCCAGCATGTAACGTATTGAGTCTTTTTTCTCTTAATGTAATGCATTTTAGATTTATCCATATGGTGTCTATCAGTAGGTCATTTCTTTTTTCTTATGTTTGAGTGGTAAGGGCTCTTACATATTTTGGATACAACATCTTTGTTTGATATATACAAGTTTTGTGGATGTGTTCTCCCATTTGGTGGCTTGCCTTTTTATTTTCTTAACTGGTCTTTGACTACTCCAAGGTCACCAAGATTTTCATCCATGTTTGCTTCTAAAAGTATTTTTAAAAAAGGAGTTTCAGCTTTTGACCCATTTAGTTGTTTGTGTATGGTGTTTGGTAAGGGTACTGGTTCAGTTTTTTCCCATGTGTTTAACTAGTTCCAGCACCATTTTTTGAAAAGAATCCCTTCCCCATTTAATTACTTTGGTACCTTTGTTGAAAATTAATTAACCATATATGCGTGGGTTTATTTTTGGACTCTAATAAATTCCTCAATCTATATGCCTACACTTAAGGTAATAGCAGACTGTCTTCATTACTGTAGTTTTATAGTAAGGCTTGAAATCAGGTGGTGCAAATCCTCCAAATTTGTTCTTTTTCAAATTTTTCATTCTCCTCCTCCTCTCCCTTCTCCTCTTCCTCCTCCTTTCCCTTTCTTCCTCTTCCTCCTTTCATCCTTCTTCTCCTCTGCATTTCTATATAAAATTTGCAGTCACCTTGTCAATTCATACAGATAAACCTCCTGTAATTTTTTTTTTTTAAGGAAATGAAATGTGATAAGAGTTACGATGATCACTGGAGGGGAATGTAGATTGAGAAAGCATTTCTTGTTTTTTTTTTTTAAATGTATTTATTTATTTTTGACTGTGTTGGGTCTTCGTTTCTGTGCGAGGGCTTTTTCTAGTTGTGGCAAGCGGGGGCCACTCTTCATCGCGGTGCGCGGGCCTCTCACTATCGCGGCCTCTCGTTGCGGAACACAGGCTTCAGACACGCAGGCTCAGTAGTTGTGGCTCACGGGCCTAGTTGCTCCACGGCATGTGGGATCTTCCCAGACCAGGGCTCGAACCCGTGTCCCCTGCATTAGCAGGCAGACTCTCAACCACTGTGCCACCAGGGAAGCCCAAACCTCCTGTAATTTTGAATGGGATTCTGTTTAATCTGCAGATCATTTGGGGGAAAAT
Organism: Balaenoptera ricei; assembly: GCF_028023285.1. NCBI lineage: Eukaryota > Metazoa > Chordata > Mammalia > Artiodactyla > Balaenopteridae > Balaenoptera > Balaenoptera ricei. The sequence continues at coordinate 98,070,468 of NC_082660.1, forward strand.
TGATATCTTAACAGTATGCAATATTCTGATAAATGAACATGGTATATCTTTCTGTTTATTAAGTTGTTCTTTTTTTTTTTTTTTACTTACTAGATTATCGATTTATTATGAAAGAATAGAACTCAGGAACAACCAGATGGAAGAGTTGCACAGAACAAGTTATGTAGGAAGGGGCACGGATCTTCCAGGCTCTCAGTCACTCTCCCAGCACCTCCATGGGTTTACCAACCCAGAAGCTTTCTAAACCCCGTCCTCTTGGGCTTTTAGGAAGGCTTCATTACATAGGTATGGCTGATTAAATCATTGGCCATTGGTGATTGAATTCAATCTCTAGCCCCTTTCCCCTCCCCAAAGGTGTGGATGGAACTGAAAGCTCCAACCATTTAATCATGTGGTAGGTTCCACTTGCCCCCAGCCCCCATTTTTTTTTTTTTTTTTGGCTGCGTTGGGTCTTCATTGCTGTGTGCCGGGGTTTCTCTAGTTGCGGCGAGCGGGGGCTACTCTTCGTTGCGGTGCGCGGGCTTCTAATTGTGGTGGCTTGTTATGGAGCGTGGGCTCTAGGTGCGCGGGCTTCAGTAGTTGCGGCGTGTAGGTTCAGTAGTTGTGGCACACAGGCTTAGTTGCTCTGCGGCATGTGGGATCTTCTGGGACCAGGGATCGAACCTGTGTCCCCTTCATTGGCAGGCAGAGTCTTAACCACCACACCACCAGGGAAGTCCCTGGCCCCCATTCTTTTTTTTTTTTTTTTTTAATTTTTTTTTTTTTAAAGTTTTTATTTTTCTGTAAACATATCTAAATAATTCTTTTACTCCTTTTCAGCGTTTACATTTCCTTCAGTTTCAGTGTTTTTCTTTTTTTTTTTAACATCTTTATTGATGTATAATTGCTTTACAATGGTGTGTTAGTTTCTGCGAGGTGGATGGAGTTAGAGTCTGTCATACAGAGTGAAGTAAGTCAGAAAGAGAAAAACAAATACAGTATGCTAACACATATATATGGAATCTAAGGAAAAAAAAAAAAGGTCATGAAGAACCTAGTGGCAAGATGGCAATAAAGACACAGACCTACTAAAGAATGGACTTGAGGATATGGGGAGGAGGAGGGGTGAGATGTGACAGGGTGAGAGAGTGTCATGGACATATATACACTACCAAATGTAAAATAGATAGCTAGTGGGAAGCAGCCGCATAGCACAGGGAGATCAGCTCGGTGCTTTGTGACCACCTAGAGGGGTGGGATAGGGAGGGTGGGAGGGAGGGAGATGCAAGAGGGAAGAGATATGGGAACATATGTATATGTATAACTGATTCAGTTTGTAGTAAGTTGTTCTTTAATTTCTCTCAGCAATGTTTTGTAGTTTTCACTGTGTAGGTCTTATACATATTTTGTTAAATTTATCCCTAAGTATTCTTGTGTTTGAATAGTATTATGTAGTATTAATAGTATTAATAGTATTGTATTTTATCTTCTATTTTCAATTATTAGTGTATCAAAATATGAGTGTTTTTTTTCCTATTGACTTAAATACTATGATCTTGCTAAATTAATTTATTATTTCTGGTAGCTTTTTAATGAATTTCTTAGAATTATCTACATAATGTGATTATATCTTCTGTGAATTAAGATATAAGATAGATTTACTTCTTTCTTTGTAGTCTGCACATTCAATTTCCCCCCTTATTTTATTGTTAGGACCTTTAGGAGAATGTTTTAAGTGTTGAAACCACCGTCTTTGCTAACTTTTCCCAATGTATGAAAACATTTGTTTCACATACTTTATAGAGTTTTTTGGTTGTTTATGGCAAGATGGCAAGTCCAGTAGCAACTGTTCCAACATAGCCTGCTTTCATTTCTTTTGATAACACTGCTGTGAACATTGCTGAACAAAATTATTTGCTTTTCAGATTATTTCCTTTGAGTAGACTTCTAAAACTAGATATTGTCATCTGTATACCTATATCTGTACCTGTCTATCTGTCTACCTACTTATTATCCATCCATCTATCTATCTATCTAAACTTACAGTATAAGAGTTACCTTGGAGGGGACTCCCATGGTGGTCCAGTGGTAAAGAATCTGCCTTACAATGCAGAGGATGCAGGTTCGATCCCTGGTCAGGGAACTAAGATCCCACATACCGCAGGGCAACTAAGCCCGTGTGCCACAACTACTGAGCTCGCGCAGCTCAACTAGAGAGCCCATGTGCCGCAAACTACAGAGCCCATGCGCTCTGGAGCCCATGTACCACAACTAGAGAGAGAAAACCCGCACGCCACAACTAGAGAGAAGCCTGCGCGCCACAACGAAGAGCCCACATGCCACAGTGAAAGATCCCGCATGCCTCAATGAAGATCCCATGTGCCGCAACTAACACCCGACACAGCCTAAATAAATAAATAAATAAATAATCTTTTTTTAAACAAAGAGTTACCTTGGAATGGAATTGCTGGGTCATATAGTAGTTCTATTTTTATTTTTTTGAGAAACTTCCATACTGTTTTCCACAGTGGCTGCACCAATTTACACTCCCTCCTTTTTTCTACATCCTTGCCAACATTTGTTATTTGTGTTTTTTTTTATTTTTGATGATAACCATTCTGACAGATGTGAGGTGATATCTCATTGTGGTTTTGATTTACATTTCCCTGATGATTAGCAGTGTTGAGCATCTTTTCATGTGCCTGTTGGCTATCTGCATTTCCTCTTTGGAAAAATGTCTGTTCAATTCTTCTCATTTTTTAATTGGATTGTTTATTTTTATTTTTGATGTTGAGTTGTATGAGCTGTTTATATATGTTGGATATTGATCCCTTATTGGTCATATCATTTGAAAATATTTTCTACCATTCCATAGGTTGTCTTTTTGCTTTGTCAATGGTTTTCTTTGCATTGTTGTGCAAAAGCTTTTAAGTTTAGTTAGGTCCCATTTGGTTATTTTTGCTTTTATTTCCTTTATATGACTTGACAATTCCACTCCTGAGTATATATCTGGAAAAAACAAAAACACTAATTCAAAAAGATACATGCACCCCAATATTCATAGTGGCATTATTTACAGTTGCCAAGGTATGGAAGCAACCTAAGTGTCCATCCACAGATGAATGGATAAAGAAGATGTGGTGTGTGTGTGTGTGTGTGTGTGTGTGTGTGTGTATATGTGTATACATATATATATACACACACACACACACACACACAGACATATACACACACAATGGAATGTTACTCAGCCATAAAAAAGGATGAAATAATGACATTTGCAGCAACATGGATGGACCTAGAGATTGTTATACTGAGTAAAGTAAGTCAGACAGAGAAAGACAAATAACATATGAGAGATTGTTATACTGAGTAAAGTAAGTCAGACAGAGAAAGACAAATAACATATGATATCACTTATATGTGGAATCATAAAAAGGCTACAAATGAACTTATCTACAAAACAGAAATAGAGTTACAGATGTAGAAAATAAACATGGTTACTGGGGCGTAAGAAGGGGGAGGGATAAATTGGAAGATTGGGATTGACACACATTATATATTCACTAAAATAGATAACTAATAAGGACCTACTGTATAGCACAGGGAACTCTACTCAATACTCTGTAATGGCCTATATGGGAAAAGAATCTAAAAATCAGTGGATATATGTATATGTATAACAGACTCACTTTGCTGTACACCTGAAACTAACACAACATTGTAAACCAACTGTACCCCAATAAAAATTTTAAAAAAAGAACAGAAGACTAGGGTCATTCCTATAGTTTTTATTTCCTATTACCTTATTTTACTTCATTTAGGTGTCTTATTTCTCTTCGATAATATATGAAACAAAGAATTAAACTATATGTAGGACTAATATTGGGTAACTGATAAAAATATTTTAGAAAAAAATACAGTTCAGTTTATTTTGAGATGAGGAAGACACTTTTTCTAACTTTCCTTCATTTTGACTTAACTTCGTAGGAAAAATGCTTGAACGATGACCCTGTAGGAAATGGCCCTATCCATTTTGAGTTAATATGATTTAATTTAGTTTCAGGAAGCCTTCTGAAATGTGAAGCATTTATTTAAGCTTTAGTATCCCTTCTGATTAGTTTTCCTAGCTGGCTATAAATGAGCCAATTTTCCCTAGCTTTAAGGTCATGTTAATTTTCATTGTTTTGTTTCAAAATGAAGGAGTCAATTCCTTTTATGTTTTGATTTTTGAAATAAGCTACACAATTTTTTCAGATATGGGTATGTTGAAAGTTTCCACTATCTGGCAAGATTCATCTCCCTAGATTTCCCCCCTCCCATTTTCCTCACTCCTTAAAGGTACTAAATATATTTTGGAGGAAGAAAAATAATATCTTTTTTCTTCTAGTTCTTATGGTCAGTTGAGTTCCTGGGTTTTTAATTTAAAGAAAAATTTTTTTACCTTGGAGTGAATGTACTCAATTTATAGTAATTTGGTTCATAGTGAATAAATGCATCCCTAGCTCTTCTCTCAATTCTATTTGCTTGTTTATCTTTTACAGCTTATTTAGGCATTTCATTTTTCTCCACAGTTGCAGTAAAGACTTTTTTTTTGTTATAGCACAAGCTTATTAGACCTTATCATAGCCTTCATGCCTTCATTTGTGTATACTGTATAATGGAAAAAACCACAGACTAATGTTGTAAAGTAACAAGTGAGATTAAACTGAGAAAGGTCACCTTTTTTAGAGGCGGAAAAAGAGGTTCATCCTCAGGGGCTTAGGTTTGTTTTGCTAACTAGTTTGAATGACACATTTGAATTTGCAGATTGACAACCATTATATTTAAAACATGAGCTTACAAACTTATCTGTATCCTAGTAGATTTTCACACCCATATTCTCATTTTTTCTGCACTCCATTATACCCAGATAGGGAAAGAGAAGTATCTTTTTTCTTCAGATGGTTAAATCGTTATAATTTGAAGTTGACAATATGCTAAAAAACAAAGAGGAGTTCAAAATCAGGTCTTTCTGATTTCCATGAGACATTATAAACATTTTGTTACTCAGGCTTTGTTTTAAAATCAGGTCCTAATTTATTTTGAAAAACTGAAAATATTCATAGGCAAGAGGGATTAAATTATTTCAGGTTATAATATTTTTCTTACTTCTGCTTACATGTCTACTTTTTCATCTGTATTCTTCATGGTACTTAAAAATTCTGTAAATATTTTTATTGGGTTTAAATGTTAATAAAACCATAAATTATTATGGAAGAAAAGTATATAGACATAGGCTTTCATAAATCACAATTAATGGAAATCTATACTCAGGAACATTAACTTGGTTTATTTTGGCTAGAATACTCTAGGGCATAAAGTTTCATCTCCTTTCCATACCATTGTCTTTAAGAATGCAATATCAGTCTAAACATGAAATTTTTATATTGACAAAGAATTTCTCTATGATAAATGTTTATTCAAAATTAAATGGAGAAAAAAGATTCAGAGGATGATAGATTATGGGTCCTTATTTTTTTTTTCCTTGTCTATTTTCTCAGTTATCTATAGTAAATGTTTATTATTTTTGCAATAAACATGTTTTTAAAATATTGCATACTAGTTGACGACTGTATATTTCAACTTTTTTTGGATTTAGACCATTTAACAACACATTTTAGAGTTTAGCCATTTTTGTGCCATTATTCCTGTTAAAGGAAAAGAAGGCTAGGTGAATTAATGAAAAACTAAAACAGGATTTTAATATTTTAATAAACATTTCAGGTCAGTTTTAGAGTTTTCCTTTACCTGTCTTTTTTTAAAGAACTTCAGTGGTTTTTTTTTTTTTAAGTAAAAAATTGCAGAGGCTGCCAGAATAACCTAATGCCAGTAGTAATTCTGTCATTGAACACTATGGAGAGGAGTTATCGTTAATTTGTATGTACTCTTTCGTGTAAAGTGTAACATGTATTCTCATCTTTTCCCCTCACTATTTACAAACACCTTCCCACTTTTTACTTTACCAACACTGAAAAGAGTGATATTGAATGCTGGATGCAACTTTTTCACTTATATTTGGAGCAAAATATGTAATGTATGTATGAAACCTGTGATTTTATTTTAAGGTCTCATAAATATATCCAAAATATTTAGATAAATTGACACAAAATTTGCGATAAAATAGAAATTCCCTCTTAAAAGGAAGACTTTTTTATTATTTTTAAAATAAATTTATTTTTATTTTATTTATTTTTGGCTGCGTTGGGTCTTCGTTGCTGCACGCGGTCTTTTCTCTAGTTGCGGCGAGCGGGGGCTACTCTTTGTTGCGGTGCGCGGGCATCTCATTGCGGTGGCTTCTCTTGTTGCAGAACACAGGCTCTAGGTGCGCAGCCTGTAGTAGTTGTGGCACGCGAACTCAGTAGTTGTGGCTCACGGGCTCTAGAGCGCAGGCTCAGTAGTTGTGGTGCACGGGCTTAGTTGCTCCACGGCATGTGGGATCTTACCCGGCCAGGGATCGAACCCGTGTCCCCTGCATTGGCAGGCGGATTCTTAACCACTGTGCCACCAGGGAAGCCCCAAAGGGAAGACTTTTAAACTTTACATTTTAGTTGAGTGTTTTCTGGTTGAATTAGGAATATTCAGGATTTGTAAAATATGTAGTAACTCTCTAATAAACACTTAAAGAAGGTATCTTAGTTTTTAATTACTTACAAGTTCTATAATTTATTCCAAAGCCTTAATAAATCATTTAAATAATGATTTAAGGCTGTTTATGCTGTTTCCCAGTTTATGCTGTTTCCCAGTATTGGTTGAAAATAATTGGATAATATTACTGTTATATATATAATATATATATAATGTTGCTGCTCTAATCCCCACCCCATTTTTTAATTTCCCTGAAGAAAAAATTGTGCCAGTCTCAGTGAGTGTCTGAGAGTTGACTTCATAGCCAAGATAGGGTGTTGTGGTAGTGAGATATACTTTTAGGGTTTATATTGATGAGAGGATGTACACTTTCTGAATCTGTCTAGAAGATGGTGTAAGTGAATGCAGCTGGGAAAAGTGAGAGTGGCATCCCATTAGGCATGTTGTACCCATCTTATTTTAGGATTCTGCACATTTCTTAGTCATTTCTTTAAGAGGTAGTCGGCATGTAGTGTGGGAGGTACATTCATCTTCTCCACACTGTTGCTTTAATGTTGCACTTTATCACAGCAAATTATTGGACAGAGCAGGATTTGGAAGTTAAGTTATTCTATAGAACTGGGGTAGAGAGAGACTGCTCAGAGAGTTTATCCTGAGTAGCAAAGGGTCAGGAATTAGAATGGTGGATAGCTTTAGCATTTTGGTGTTTTGCAGTAGGTAGGACAGATTCCTCTCTTTTTTGTGGCAGTGCAAAACCCCTGCAATGGCTAGTTCTAAAGTTACCATGGTAGTATAGTGTAATGGTTTAGTTTAAAGCATGGACATTGACATCACGCTTGGTTTAAGTCATGACTCTTCCACCTACTAATTTGGCTAATATTATTGACCTAAAGTGTCTTAATGTCTAGCATATAGTAAGTGTTCAACAAATGATAACAGTGATTCTCCTGCAGGATCTGTAGTCTGTCTCAATATAATTTACTGAAATCTAGTTGCCTTTCTTAGGCATAGTAATTTGCTTTCCTTCTTGATTAGCTCTCTTCATCTCTGGTCTTTACCATGAAGTGGAAAAATGACTTAGAAACACTATTTTAGTTTATTTCTAGAGGTGTTGGCTAGACATTATGTCAGTTAAGTATGCCTATACCAGTATTTGATATATTAAAAACAGATATAATTTCATAAGTAGTGTTGTCTGACTAGAGATGAAATGGTCCAAAAGAGACAGGAAAATGGGGACGTGGGAGTAGTTGTAAAGGCAAAATTAAAACTAGCGTGTAAATAAGAAAGCAGGTTTATCTGCAGCCATAGAGAAAAACTATTAAAACTACTTAGCTCACTTTAATTTCCTAGGAAGCTTCCTAAGGTTCTTAATTATTAAATTATATATTTGGTTGAAACTAAATATTTAGATAGTTGTAGTATAGATATGCATGTCTGCATGCATGTATGTTACATATATGTAAATTTGTTATTCCTAAACTAATTTGGGGGGGGTTCCTTCTCACCTAAAGGAAATTTAAATAAATACTTTAAATATTTTAGGAAATACAACATACCATTTAGTAAATTTATGGGAACAAGTGAATAACTTAGCTATTCCAACAATGTTTTGCCTCCGCATTCCTTGGCGCAAACAGGGACCTCAGTGAAGCGTCCCTCATGGGAGTTGCCTGTGGAAATCTTACGAAGAGGTCCAAGTCCCAATTCAGGCTCCCTCCCTTCTATTTTTTAAAAGTCAACTTTATTGAAGTATAGTTTACATACAGTAAACTGCATTCATTTTAAGTGCACAGTTTAGTGAGTTTTGACAAATGTATATACCCTCAACAATCAAGATAGTGAATAGTTTCATCACTCCAAAAAGTTCACTTGTGTCCCTTCCCAGTGAAATCTTGCCCTGTACCTGTACCCTGGAAACCACTGATCTACTATCTTTTGCTGTGAACATTGGTGTACAGTCATCTTGTACACAAAATTTTCATTTCTCTTAGGTAAATACAAAGGAATGGAGTATATAATGTATTTAACTTTACAAGAAACTGCACAAATATTTGTCAAAATGATTTTACTGTTTTACATTCCTACCAACAGTGTATAGGAACTTTTTAATTATTGCTGAGTGAACAATTCAGTGGTATTTAGTACATTCACCATGTTGTGCAATCACCACCTCTATCTAGTTCCAAACATTTTTATTACTCCAAAATAAAACCTTGTACCCAATAAGCAGTTTCTTCCCATTTCCACCTCCCTCCAGCCCCTGGAAACCACCAATCTGTATTCTGTCTCTGGATTTACCTATTATGGATATTTCATACAAACAGAATCATACATTTTGTTTATCCACTCATCCATTGATGGACATTTGGGCAGTTTATGTTTTGGCATTTGTGAATAATGCTGCTATGAACATGTGTATACATGTATTTGTTTGAGTACCTGTTTTCAATACTTTGGGGTGTATACCTAAGAGTAGAATTACTGGCCATGTGGTAATTCTATCTTTAAGTTTTTGAGGAACTGTCTAATTGTTTTCCCACCAGCAATGTACTGGCATTCCAATTTCTCCACACCCTTTCAACACTTGTTATTTTCTGTTTTATTATTATTATTATTACCATTCTAGTTTGTTAATGAAGTAATTCTTTATTGTGGTTTTGATTTGCATTTTCTTACTGACTAATGATGTTGAGCATCTTTTCATGTGCTTGTTTGCCATTTGTGTATCTTTGGAAAAATGTCTATTTAAGGCCTTTGCCTATTTTTTAATTGGGCTGTTTGTCTTTTTGTTGTTAGGTTGTAAGAGTTCTGTTCTGTATATATTCTGAATACTAGACAAATACATGACTTCAAATATTTTCTCCCATTCTGTAAATTGTCTTCTTACTTTCTTAATAATATTAGTTTATGCACCATTTAAAAAGTTTTTCATGAACTCCAATTTATCTTTTTGTTTTGTTTTGTTACTCATAATTTTGGTGTCATATGTAAGACTCCATTGCCAAATCCAAGGTCATGAGGATTTACTCCTTTGATTTCTTATAAGAGTTTTATGGTTTTAGATTTTATATTTAGGTCATTGATCCATTTTGAATTAGTTTTTGTAAATGACATGAGGTAGAGGGCCAACTTTATTCTTTTGTGTGTAGATATCCAGTTGTCCCAGCACTATTTGTTGAAGAGGCTATCCTTTCCCATTAAATGGTCTAGGCACCCTTCTCAAAAACCAATTCACCATATGGGTTCATTGCTGGACACTTAATTCTATTCCATGGACTATTTCTTTATCCTTATGCCAGTACCGCAGTTTTGATGACTATAGTTTTGTAGTAAGGTTTGAAATCAGGCAGTGTATGTCCTCCAACTGTCTTTCTCTTTTTTTTTTTTCAGATTATGTAGGCTATTTTGGGCCCCTTGCAATTCCATATGAATTTGAGGATTGGCTTTTCCATTTCTGCTCAAAGGCTGTTGGAATTCTGATAGGTATTTCATTGAATCTATAGGTTGCTTTGGGTCGTATTACCATCTTAATATTGTTGTTTTCCAATCCAAGAGCAAAAGATGTTTTTCCATTTCTTTATGTCTTCTTTAATTTCTTTCATCAATTTTTTCTAGTTTTCGATGTACATGTTTTTCACTTGGTTAAGTTTTTAAAAAAATTTTTTATTGGGGTATAGTTGTTTTACAGTGTTGTGTTAGTTTCTACTGTACAGCGAAGTGGAGTTCCCTGTGCTATATAGCAAGTTCTCATTAGTTATCTATTTTATACATATTAGTGTATATATGTCAATCCCAATCTCCCAATTCTTCCTACCCCCCCTTTCCCCCTTGGTGTCCATACGTTTGTTCTCTACATATGTGTCTCTAGTTCTGCTTTGTAAATAAGTTCATCTGTACCATTTTTCTAGATTCCACATATATGTGTTAATATACGATATTTTTTTTCTCTTTCTGACTTACTTCACTCTGTATGACAATCTCTAGGTCCATCCACGTCTCTACAAATGACCCAGTTTTGTTCCTTTTAATGGCTGAGTAATATTCCATTGTATATATGTACCACATCTTCTTTATCCACTCCTCTGTTGATGGACATTTAGGTTGCTTCCATGTCCTAGCTATTGTAAATAGTGCTGCAATGAATATTGGGATGCATGTGTCTTTTTGAATTATGGTTTTCTCTGGGTATATGCCCAGTAGTGGGATTGGTTAAATTTATTTCTAGGTATTTTATTCTTTTGGATGATATTGTAAATGAAATTGTTTTCTTAATTTCCTTTTCAGATTGTTCATTGTGGTTGTATAGAAACAAAATTGATTTTTTGTGTGTTGATCTTGTAACCTAACACTTTGCAGAATTTGTTTATTAGCTCTGGTATATCATTTGTGGATACTTTAAATATTCATTTACTTGGCTGCGTCATGTCTTAGTTGTGGCACATGGGATTTTTTACTTGCGGCATGTGGGGTCTTTAGTTGCAGCATGCAAACTCTTAGTTGTGGCATGTGGGATCTAGTTCCCTGACCAGGGATGGAACCCGGGTCCCCTGCGTTGGGAGTGCGGAGTCTTAGCCACTGGGTCACCCGGGAAGTCCCCATTTGTGGATACTTTAAGACTTCTGTATGTATGTATGAAACAGACATAGTTTTACTTCTTCCTTTCTAATTTGGATGCCTTTTATTTTTTTATCCTTACCTAATTAACTTTGGCCAAGACTTCCAGACTATGTTGAATAGAAGTGGTGAAAGCAAGTATCCTTGTCCTTTTCCTGATCTTTGAGGAAAACCTTTCAGTCTTTCACCATGGAGTATTGAGTTAGCTGTGGGTTTTTCATAAATACTTTTTATCATATTGAGAAAGTTCCCTTCTGTTCCTAGTTTCTGAGTGCATTGATCATGAAAGTGTGCTGAATTTTGTCAAATGCTTTTTCTGTATCAATTGAGGTGATCATGCGTTTTTTTCCCCTTGTTCTATTAATGTGGCATTTTATATTGATTGATTTTCTTATATTTAACCATTCTTGAGTTTCTGGAATAAATTTTACCTGATCATGGTGCATAATCCTTTTTAGTCAGCTATTGGATTTGGTTTGCTGGCACTTTGTTGAGATATTTTGCATCTATTTTTATAGACGATATTGGTCTATGATTTTCTTTAGTGTCTTTGTCTGGCTTTGGTATCAGGATAATACTGGCTTCATAGAATTAGTTAGGTTGTGTTACCTCCTCTTTTTATTTTTTGGAAGATTTTGAGAAGAATTAGTGTTAACTTTTCTTTAAATATTTGGTAAAATTCACCAATGAAGGTATCTGATTGTGGACTTTACTTTGTTGTGAGGTTTTTGATTATTGATTCGATGTCTTTACTTGTTATAAGCCTTCTCAGATTCTCTATTTCTTCTTGAGTTACTTTTGGTAATTTGTGTGTCTAATTTGTCCATTTCATCTAGGTTGTCTACTTTTTTGATATATAAGTATTCATAATATTCTCTTATAATCCTTTTTATTTCTGTAAGGTTGGTAGTAATGTCACAACTTTCATTATTTATTTCATTTATTTACATCTCTACTTTTTCAGTCTAGATAAAGGTTGGTCGATTTTGTTGATCTTTTCAAAGAACCAATTTTTGGTTTCATTGATTTTTCTCTATTTTTCTATTCTCTATATCATTTATCTCCACTCTAATCATTTTAATTTAATTCCTTCTGATAACTATGCCTTTAGTTTGATTTTCTTTTTCTAGTTTTTCTAAGGTGCAAAGTTAAGTTATTGATTTGAGATCTTTCCTTCTTTTTAATGTAGGTATTTACTGCTATATATTTCCCTGTGACCACTCCCTTTACTGCATCTCATACGTTTTGGTATGTTGTGTTTTCATTTTTATCCTTCTATGTTTTCTAATTTCTTTTGTGATTTCTTCTTTGATGTATTGGTTTTTTAGGAATGAATTGTTTAACATCCACATATTTGTGATTTTTCTAGTTTTTCTCCTTTTATTGATTTCTAGCTTTATTCCATTGTGGTTGGAGAAGATCCCTTGTATGATTTCAGTCTGTTTTATTTATTGAGATTGGTTTTTTGGTTTAACATACGTTCTCTCTTAGATAATGTTCCATATGCACTTGAGAAGAATGTGTATTCTGCTCTTGAGTAGAGGGTTATATATTTATGTCTTTTAGGTATAGGTTTATGGTGTTGTTCAAGACCTCTATTTTCTTATTAATGTTCTATCTGGATATTCTATCTATTACTGTAAGTTGGTTATTGAAATCTCAAACTATTATTGTACAACTGTCTAATTCTCTCTTCAGTTCTGTCAATATTTACTTCATATGTTTGGGGCTCTGTTTGGTGAGTATGTTTATAATTGTTATAAATTATTGATGAATTTACCCTTGAAAAAATATAGAGTCCTTCTTTGTCTCTTGTAACAGGTTTTCACTTAAAGTCTAGTTTGTCTGATATTGTTATAGCCAGCCACCCAGTTCTCTTTTGGTCATTATTTGCATGGAATATTTTTTTCCTTACTTTAACTTTCAAACTATTTGTTTCCTTGGATTTAAAGTGAGTCTCTTAGAGAGATCATATAATTGGATCCATGTTTTCATATCCATCTGCCAGTCTTTGCCTTTTGATTGGAGAATTTAATCCTTTTGCATTTAAAGTAAATGGATTAATAAAAAGGATTTACCTCTGTCATTTTGCTATTTGTTTTCACCCTTTTAGGGTGCTTACACCCTTTTTTGCCCCTCATTTTCTACACTAATCTCTTCTTTTTTGTTTAACTTATTTTTTAAATTCCTTATTTATTTATTTTTTATTTTTGTCTGCGTCAGGTCTTAGTTGACACACGCCGGATCTTCGCTGTGGCATGTAGGATCTTTTGCAGTGCCTGGGTTCTTCGTTGCAGCACGCAGGCTGCTTTCTAGTTGTGGTGTGTGGGTTTTCTCTCTCTAGTTGTGGCGCGAGGGCTCCAGAGCATGTGGGCTGTGTAGTTTGCGGCATATGGGCTCTCTAGTTGAGGTGTGCAGGCTCAGTAGTTGTGGCATGTGGGCTTAGTTGCCCTGTGGCATGTGGGATCTCAGTTCCCTAACCAGGGAACGAACCCATGTCCCCTGCGTTGGAAGGCAGATTCTTTACCACTGGACCACCAGGGAAGTCCCTAATTTATTTTTTGTATCGTACCATTTTGATTCTTTTTTTATTTCATTTTATGGTTTTTGTTTTTTGGGGGGTTTTTTTGTTTTCTGTTTTTTGGCCACACTGCATGGCTTGTGGGATTTTAGTTCCATGACCAGGGACTGAACTGAGACCCTTGACAGTGAGAGAGTGGAGTCTTAACCACTGGACTGCCAGGGAATTCCCTTATGTATTTCTGTTACATATTTTCTTGGTGGTTACCATGGGGATTAAAATTACTGTCCTAAATTTATAACAGTCTGATTTGAATTGATACCATAATCGTTGTTCTCACATGTTATATATTTATACATTGTGTGTACTTTAACATATATTTTTAGTTACCTTTCTATGCATTTGTCTGTTAAGTTATATAGGACATACTGGGTTTTATATTTACCCATGTAGTTACCTTTACTAGAGATCTTTATTTCTTCATAAAGCCCTGAGTTACTGTCCAGTGTCCTTTCCTTCCTGCCTAAATCCCTTTAGCACTTCTTATAATGCAATAGCAATGAAAACCCTCAGGTTTTGTTTATCTAAGCATGTCTTAATTGTTTTAAATTAATTTATTTTTATTTATTTTTGGCTGCGTTGGGTCTTTGTTGCTGCACGCGGGCTTTCTCTAGTTGCGGCGAGCGGGGGCTACTCTTCATTGCAGTGCACAGGCTTCTCATTGTGGTGGCTTCTCTTGTTCTGGAGCACAGGCTCTAGGCACACAGGCTTCAGTAGTTGTGGCTCATGGGCTCAGTAGTTGTGGCTCGTGGGCTCTAGAGTGCAGGCTTAGTAT